>NC_140529.1:26894453-27494453 GCF_057382185.1 Mchenga conophoros
TGCTTTAGGAGTTTAAGCTCCGGGTGCCGTTTTGGTTTTCCCAAACCACCCTGCAATGAGACAATGATCACAAGACCCAGTGAGGATGATGCACTGGAAGTAGAAACGGCAAAGAACAAGCTCAGACCACTGAACCAGCTGCTGAATGAACCTGAAACTGCTTCCATGAGTTTAGAGCAGCTCTTGGAAAGATGCAAGTTGACACATGCAGAATATGAGAGATACCTGAATAAAATGAACATGAGGAGTACGATCATACTAAAGCGTGATCCAAAAGACTCTTGGATAAATGGCTATAATCCACATCTGCTTGAAGCCTGGAACAGTAATATCGACATAAGCTTTGTTTTAGATGCTTTCGGCGCTGCAAATTATTTAATGAAATATATATCAAAAAAAGAGGGCGGGCTATCTGAGTACCTGAAAACTGTCATTGAAAACTCCAATAAGGACAGTGTAAATGAGTGCGATGAAATGAGAGCCGTCATGCAGGCATATTCAAAGAAGCGAGAGATCAGTGCACAGGAGTGTGTTGCTCGTGCATGTGGTCTTCACATGAAGCAATGTTCACGTGCTGTAATATTCATACCAACTGATGATAATCCTGTGAAAATGAGTCGTCCCCTGTCAGTTCTGGACAACACAACACCTGAGTCTTCCAATGTTTGGATGACATCTTTGAATGACAAATACAAAGCCAGACCTGAAACACCAGAGTATGAGGAGATGTGCATGGCAGACTTTGCTGCTACTTGCAGGATTGTCTATGGCCAACAGAAAAAAGGTAAAGATGTTTTGCCCCTTCTCAATGAGATGGGGTTTGTGCAAAGGCGCAAAAACAATAAGCCTGCTATCATCAGATTTCACCGCTGCTCACAAGAAAAACATCCAGAGCAATATTACGGAAGACTGCTTAAACTGTACCTTCCTCATCGTTCAGACCACGAACTGAAAACACCATCGTTGCCAACCTATCAGGCTTTCTATGGTGCTGGCTGTGTACAGCTGCCAGGTACTGACCGTCTTGAGTACGTGCAACACATTGTCAAAAGAAACAGAGAAAAATATGAGAAAAACAGTGAGGAGATCGAGAGCGCTGTTGAGGAATATGAGCAGAACAGAGGTGTGACTGACGAATGGTGTAATCTGGCACCTGAATCAGATCTCGTAAGGTTGCCACTTGTTGAACAAGAAAGAGAGCGAGACAATGAAAATGAACAGGAAGATGTGCCCGACTACAGCCGTCAGGCTGATGCTTCAACAGAAGTCAGAGCCATCAGGGAACCCCCTGCTATTGATCCCACATTGTTACGTCAGATGTTTCAGAATCTGAACAAGAAGCAAGCCTGCATATTTTATGCAGTTAGAGACTGGTGCATTAAAAGAGTCTGTGCTCTAAATCCAGAGCAGTTTTTCTTTTATATTAATGGTGGTGCTGGAACAGGAAAATCACATCTTATCAAATGCATCTACTCAGAAGCATCTAAGATACTGAGCAAAGTGCCCAGATATGCAGACGACGTTGACATATCAAAACCCACTGTCCTGTTAACTGCTTTCACTGGGACTGCAGCTTTTAACATTTCTGGAACAACACTGCATTCTCTTCTCAAGCTGCCTAGAAGCTTAAAACCTCCCATTCAGGGACTTGGCAATCAGCTGGATGAAGTCAGATCAGAACTTTTGAATGCTGAAATAATCGTCATTGACGAAGTGTCTATGGTGTCAAGACATCTGTTTGCATATGTAGATGCAAGACTCAAACAGATCAAAGGGACTCGGAGACCCTTTGGAGGCATGTCAGTCATTGCTGTCGGAGACTTCTATCAGCTACCCCCAGTGCGACAGTCTAAACCTCTCTGTGTGCACGACCCGTCTGAGATCGACCTGTGGCGGGAGCATTTTCAGATGATCACTCTGACTGAGATTATGCGTCAGAAAGATGATGTTGTCTTTGCAGAGATGCTGAACAGAATTCGTGTGAAAGGAAAGTTGGATGAGCTTTGCGAAGCAGATAGAAATTTGTTGTCACAGGCCATAACTGAACCAGCCCTTTGTCCAACTGATGCGTTGCACATTTTTGCAACTAATAAAGAAGTGGATGCACACAACTCTGCAACACTGGCTCTGCTCCACACTCATATCATTGACATCCATGCAGATGATTATAGAAAAGATCCTAGAACTGGCAGAATGGCACTTCAAGACAGACCATTGAAAGGAGGTAAAAACGAGTTACCAGACACACTGAAAGTTGCAGAAGGAGCTCGTGTCATGCTCACCAGAAACATTGACATACAAAATGGTTTGGTTAATGGAGCTTTTGGAAAACTACTTAGAGTAGTTCACTCTGAAAACGACCAACACATCATCAAGCTTGGACTTAAAATGGATAATGAGACATCTGGAAAGAATAACCGCACACCAGCAGACGACATGGTGTACATTGAGAGAGCAGAGGAGAATCTGAAGCAGAAAGGAGTGGTACGAAGACAGTTCCCAGTGAAGCTGGCCTTTGCATGTACAATACATAAGGTACAGGGTATGACAACTACATCAGCTGTTGTCTCTCTTAAGAGCATTTTTGAGCCCGGCATGGCCTACGTAGCTGTCAGTAGAGTGACGTCTCTCAGTGGACTGTATCTTCTTGATATGGAGGAGAAAAAAATATTCACCAACCCAGAAATCACTGCAGCGCTTGAGAACATGAGACAAGCCAACCTTGATGACATGATGCCTCTTCTACACGTGAGGCAAACACTGAGCAGGTCAGAGGTTTTCACCATTGTTCATCATAATACAGAGGGACTGCCAGCTCACATTAATGACATCAAAAGTCACCATGAATTGTGTCTAGCAGATGTTTTGTGCCTAACAGAAACACACCTGCGGGGCTCTTTTGTCGCAGAGAGTCTCCACTTGGAAAATTACAATTTGTTCAAACGCAACAGACACCTGTCCTACACAAACTTTCCCCAGATGGCAAACAGAAGTGGTGGTGGAGTTGCTGTTTATGTGAAAAGTGACATTCAAGTGCATGAAAAACAGTACATCCATAATGTAACTGACCTTGAATTTCTGGCTTTAAAGGTTGAAGCACCAGTCAGTGCTCTGATTGCAGTTGTATACAGACCTCCAGACTACACTCTGAGGCCATTCCTGAAAAACCTGGTAAGCCTATTAGACTCATTGGAGATCATGGACTGTCATCCCATCATAGTTTGTGGTGATTTTAATGAGAATGTTTTATCCAGTGCAAACAAACCAATCCTGGAGCTGTTTGAGTCTAGGGGATACGCACAGGTCATCACTGCCCCTACCACAGAGAAGAACACACTGCTTGACCTAATTTTCATTTCTCAGTCAGATCGATGTCTCCATTCTGGAGTCATGAAGACATACCATAGTTACCATGACCCAGTATACTGTGTATTGTCCTGTGATGATTCATGATCTAGATCTTTGAATACAGTAAGTAATATCTATATTTTTGAATGACTTAAGAAAGTAGAGCGATATTTAAAAGTTGACGCCCTGCATTGCAGTATAATGTTTGATGACAATTTTATTTATTACAGAAAATCTAAAATTCACTAACAGTAACCTATAAATGTCAGAAAAATCAAATATAGCAGTTTAAAATGAATAG
The DNA here is from genome assembly GCF_057382185.1 of Mchenga conophoros. Classification (NCBI taxonomy): domain Eukaryota; kingdom Metazoa; phylum Chordata; class Actinopteri; order Cichliformes; family Cichlidae; genus Mchenga; species Mchenga conophoros. The sequence goes on from NC_140529.1 coordinate 26,898,103, forward strand.
TGTAGGCATATCCTCTCTGCAGCCAGGCTTCAACATCCTGCCAGGCTGCCCCAGTCTCACTGTGGCTGGGAGGGAGGGAGGGTGGACCAGAGGATTGCCCACACAAAACATAAATGTTCAACAGCTTCTTCATTGTTTCTGAGAGAACAATAATGACTAAAGGTTGCTTTTTAAAAAAACAAACAAACAAACAAACAAACAAACAAACAAACAAACAAACCTAATTACAGCAATAATGACAGTTAAGCCACTTTATGTGTGCCTCTATTTTGAAATACTATTTACAAAAATATTATTATTTTGGTTTGTTATAAACTTTAAACTTTTTCAAAAGTACACAATTATATTTTTGGACAAATTTTTCTATGAAACATAAATTTTTATGAGCTTTTATCATGTTTCTGGCCAGTGCAATCATCAGGGTGGGTCTGGGTTGATAACTGCACATTTCTGGCCAGAAATGTTTCAGCAGTGTTACATATGTAGTGCATATGTTACACTTGCTTTCTGTTACCAGCTGATACCCTACATTTGTATAGACATTTGATGGTGTGAGGTTGGGGAGTTGAGTGGGAAGGGGGGGGGGGGGGGGGGGTACGGTGGGAGTTGAGGGGGGGGGGGTTCCTTTCCTGTTAGGTTTCCTTTTTTTTTTTTTTTTTTTTTTAAGCAAGACACAGTCCTCCTGTGTCTTCTCCAATCTTCACATGTAAAATCCAACAATGTGAAGCACATAGCAGCCAGAAACTGTAATGCCACAGATCAGAGAAACTTCATCATCACCATCTTCATCGCCATACGATCAGAGCGTGAGACTTCACATCTGGAGCACAGGAGAGATTCTGTGATAAGTCTTCCTTCTAGCTTGTCCCACAAGCAGTCGGTGAGATTTACTAACAACAAAAAGGGTTAATGACATTATTTCCATGAAAACATGTATTCATTCTTTGTGAAGTGTTTAAATTGTGTTTTCACTTGACCTTAGGAGTGTTAGAGTGTATTGTAATGTCTGTACTCAGGTGTTTCCCTCTGTGATCCATCCCCTTCAGAGCCGAGACACTCAGGACTGAACAGACTGCACAGTTTCTGTGACTGAGCCTCCAAAACACCTTCTTTGAAACCACTCATGATAGAAGGGCTTCATATTTGCAGCAGCACTACTACAGGTATTCAGTTTATTACAGGATGTGTTTGTTTCTTAGGACCAGCTCTGAGTGCACACTACCTAACATATACACCTTTCTGTTTATTACAAACCAACTACTCTGGATCATATGGCCAGTTGGCAGGAATGTTGCTGCAGGAAAACATCCCTGGAGATCACCATCATTGTCAGACTGACTGTGCCTCCTCTGTGCAGTGTCAAGATCCTCCCTAAATGAGTGTGTAAGTTAACATTTTCATTATTTTATTCCCTTTGACAAGACAAGTATCACTGATATTTACATTTACAACTACATATTCCTGTTTTCTGCTCTTCTTTTAAAGTCCTCAGCTATCCTGCTTCTGTGCTGCTTGCCACACATCAAACACTGGCCGGATGACAGGGAGGATCCACTCTGAAGTCACTGGACATGATGAGGATCATATGGGACTTCATAGTTTCACAGAAACGTTGTGCTCTGTGATTACAGGTTTTAAATGGACATAATGACTGCCTCTCTCTGATCAACAGGCTAAAGGATTGTTGTCATTGTTAGTGCTCTGTACAATGTATGCTTATTTAGTATTTCATCACAGAGCAAACCTTTATTTATTTAACATATTTTTATTTTGTTTTAATGTTGAATTAACTGTGGGGATTTTTTTAAGTGGGCACTCGGGATGTCATATGACCAGAAATGTGGTAACTGGAATTCAACGTTATGGAAGAAAAAATCTGCTAAGAACAAAACACACACAAAACCCCCCAAGAAAATTCAAATTCATTCCATGTAATCCAATCTAAAACATTTTAAACTGCTGAACAGCAACACAAACAGTGTTAAAAAACAGTGTTAACAGAATGATTATGATGATTTTGTACCAAAGTTTCAGGTCACATGGCACACCTAGTGTGTAGTGTGGGGTATCAGCTGGTAAGTATAGGTTTTTTTTTCATATTTGTGTACTTAGAGTTTAGATAGATAAAGCCTTGTGTATAATAATTAGTCATAACCACAACTCAAAGTCAGGGACTAACTAATTTTGGGACTTTGTGTCTGAGCCCAGGTTAAAACAATGTGTAAAAAAGCATTTAGTGGCATGGCTGAACAATGCTGTATTGATACTTATTTATCCATGTTCACAAAAAGGACTAATGTGTTTATTTGATTATTTGCACGTGTTAAACTGTGTCACCACCTTAGGCTTTCATTTGAGTTTACTCAAAAATCTCTATACAGTTCTCTTTTACCACTGTGTGGACTCTGTTTACATTAAAACATAAAGAAGAATGAGTAATAAAAAGATGTGTAGACAGATTAAGTAGGACGATAGAAACAGCTGTTCAGCCATGTTCTAAGAAACCAACACAATTTAAAGGTTCAGGATTGTGGTTTTAAAAGTTGAATTTTCATGTATTTCATATCTTGCTTATTATTTTTTATTTAGTTATTTAATTTAGTTATTTTTATTTATTCTACTAGTCCTTTTCAGAAAGAAGCTGTAAAATATGACTTAAGATTTTTTTTTTATTTTCTATGACATACAAAACAAATTGATGTATGTAATACTATTAAACATGATATACACATGTGTATATGTCTGAAAAACATTATGCTGTATATTAAAGTTTGCATTTTCTCCAGAATTTTTGTTCATCTTTTAAGTTCATTTCAGTTAGAAGAATTTGAACTTTTAATATTCATTCAGAGATTTTCTGACTCTAAATTTTCTTTTGTCATTACTCATTTTTTTATTATTTACATTTTAAACATGTTTAGCTTTTTTCCAACTTCTTCTGTGTGAACATCAGCTTTCAAAAGTTCTGCACTTTTGTTTTCACTTTAAAAATTCTGTATTTTCCAGCTCATTCAGAATTTTTAACTTAACATTCAGTAATTAATTCATTTCAGTGCATACATTCAGATTCAAGCATTCACACTGCAGTTTCTTCAGAAAATGCACTTTCTAGTTATTAGTGTGAATGCTTGAAAAGCATTCACAGTATTGTTCTTCTAATCTTTATTCTATTTTATTATATTTTATTATTATGGATTCCGTACGTTTTTTGTACTCTATCTCCTTCAAAACCGTTCAACTTAGAAAAACCATTCAAACACCATTAGATTCCTATTCTTTTGGACATGACTGCTTCTATTTTTCTCATTTTTAACATTTATATTTTTAATTTTATTCAACTTTTTTCAACAAAAATTTCCCATGTATTTCAATGGGGAGACCCTTCAAATTCTCATTCAACTTCCTCCTCTTTAAACTGTATCTACTTCCACATACATTGACATAGAGCCACCATTCAAACTTTAAAACGAAGACAAGACATTCAACTATTCAACTTGTATTTATCTTTTCAATATCTATTATACTTTTTCTTCAGTTCCAGTTTAAGTTTCATGATGTTTTTTCACCCGTTTCAGAGTTTATAATGGGTGTGTATGGGACGGAATGTTGGGGCTAGAGTGAGACAGCTCAACTGCTAGAGTGAGAGGAGCAAAAAAATTAATCTTAAAATCTTTTTTAAAACTGCTGCTGTGTCCGCAGCGTTTGCTCTACAGGTATGATTTTACCCTCAAAACGTAGCCATCGCTGTCCTCTTTCATCCAATGTGTTTACTATTGTCCTAGGTGTTATGGTTCTTTCATAAATGTCACCAATGCACAGCCTCCTCCCTCCAACTCTTCCATAGACTCTAATGTTAAAATGGCTCAGAAGGTTCGTTTGAAAATCAGAAGAGCATGGTGTCTTTCCACTGTCACCACGTCCATATAATAAACTCCACAGGCATGAAAACTGAGAATTCAGTAGACTAGAAGCTGCTGTCGCTCACGGTGAAAGAATTTCGTCAATACGACCTATACTTTTCATTTGGGAACGATTTGTTTCGCCCTGACTTTTCTGTTCATTTTAAGGAGCAAAAGTGAGGCGCATGTCTGTGTACGTGTGTATGGAGCCATTGGGTGCGGTCACTATAGCAACCAGGCTCACACCTGCCTGCTTAACGAGCTCTGCCTGCCACTGTACCAAGATTCATCTTAAGCACTTCTCTTTCAACTGCTGCTGTGTCCACAGTGTTAAAGCCATCATTTTACCCTCAAATTGTCGCCATTATTGTTCTCTTTCCAACACAGTATCTTTCAAAGCTCAGGCATTTAAACTTTTTAAACTGTGTGGGTCCAAGTGGAGGGATCACATTTTAGTCATTCAGTGATTCAAAGAATATGACCTTTTAATATTCTTTCAGATGTTTTCTGACTCTAAATGTTCTTTTCTCATTTCTTAGGTTTTTCTAATTTACAATTAAAACATTTTCAGCTTTTTTCCAACTTCTTCTTCTGTGTAACCTTCAGCTTTTAGCAGTTCAGCACTGTTGTTTTCAGGTTAAATTCAGGTTGTTTTTTTTTTTTTTATCTCATTCAAAATTTTTAACTCAAAATTCAGCAATTAATTCATTTCACTCCATACATTCAGATTCAAGCATTCACACTGCAGTTTCTTCAGAAAATGCACTTTCTAGTTATATTTTATTCTGTATTCCGTACGTTTTTTGTACTCCTACTCCTTCAAAACCGTTCAACTTAGAAAAACCATTCAAACACCATTAGATTCCTCTTCTTTTGGACATGACTGCTTCTATTTTTCATATTTTTAACATTTATATTTTTAATTTTATTCAACTTTATTCAAAAAAAATTTCCCAAAATTTCCCATGTATTTCAATGGGGAGACCCTTCAAATTCTCATTCAACTTATTCATTTTTAAACTCTTACTACTTCCACATACATTGACATAGAGCCACCATTCAAACTTTAAAACGAAGACAAGACATTCAACTATTCAACTTGTATTTATCTTTTCAATATCTATTATACTTTTTCTTCAGTTCCAGTTTAAGTTTCATGATGTTTTTTCACCCGTTTCAGAGTTTATAATGGGTGTGTATGGGACGGAATGTTGGGGCTAGAGTGAGGCAGCTCAACTGCTAGAGTGAGAGGAGCAAAAAAATTAATCTTAAAATCTTTTTTAAAACTGCTGCTGTGTCCGCAGCGTTTGCTCTACAGGTATGATTTTACCCTCAAAACGTAGCCATGGCTGTCCTCTTTCATCCAATGTGTTTACTATTGTCCTAGGTGTTATGGTTCTTTCGTAAATGTCACCAATGCACAGCCTCCTCCCTCCAACTCTTCCATAGACTCTAATGTTAAAATGGCTCAGAAGGTTCGTTTGAAAATCAGAAGAGCATGGTGTCTTTCCACTGTCACCACGTCCATATAATAAACTCCACAGGCATGAAAACTGAGAATTCAGTAGACTAGACATTGCTGTCACTCACGGTGAAAGAATTTTGTCAATACGACTTTTACTTTTCATTTGGGAACAATTTGTTTCGGCCTGACTTTTCTGTTCATTTTAAGCAGCAAAAGTGAGGCGCATGTCTGTGTACGTGTGTATGGAGCCATTGGGTGCGGTCACTATAGCAACCAGGCTCACACCTGCCTGCTTAACGAGCTCTGCCTGCCACTCTGCCAAGATTCATCTTAAACACTTCTCTTTCAACTGCTGCTGTGTCCACAGTGTTACAGCCATCATTTTACCCTCAAATTGTCGCCATTATTGTTCTCTTTCCAACACCGTATCTTTCAAAGCTCAGGCATTTAAACTTTTTAAACTGTGTGGATCAAAGTGGAGGGATCACATTTGAGTTATTCAGTGATTCAAAGAATATGACCTTTTAATATTCATTCAGATGTTTTCTGACTCTAAATGTTCTTTTCTCATTTCTTAGGGTTTTCTAATTTACATTTAAAACATTTTCAGTTTTTTTCCAACTCCTCCTTCTGTGTAACCTTCAGCTTTTAGCAGTTCAGCACCTTTGTTTTCAGGTTAAATTCGGGGTTTTTTTTGTTTTTTTTTAATCTCATTCAATATTTGTAACTCAAAATTCAGCAATTAATTCAATTCAGTGCATACATTCAGATTCAAGCATTCACACTGCAGTTTCTTCAGAAAATGCACTTTCTAGTTAGTGTGAATGCTTGAAAAGCATTCACAGTATTGTTATTCGAATCTTTATTAGTGTGAATGCTTGAAAAGCATTCACAGTATTGTTCTTCTAATCTTTATTATTATTATTATTATATTTTATTCTGTATTCCGTACGTTTTTTGTAATCCTACTCCTTCAAAACCGTTCAACTTAGAAAAACCATTCCAACACCGTTAGATTCCTATTCTTTTGGACAACACTGCTTCCATTTTTCATATTTTTAACATTTATATTTTTAATTTTATTCAACTTTATTCAACAAAAATTTATAATGTATTTCAATGGGGAGACCCTTCAAATCCTCATTCAACTTACTCATTTTTAAACTCTTACTACTTCCACATACATTGACATAGAGCCACCATTCAAACTTTAAAACGAAGACAAGACATTCAACTATTCAACTTGCATTTATCTTTTCAATATCTATTATACTTTTTCTTCAGTTCCAGTTTAAGTTTCATGATGTTTTTTCACCCGTTTCAAAGTTTATAATGGGTGTGTATGGGACGGAATGTTGGGGCTAGAGTGAGGCAGCTCAACTGCTAGAGTGAGAGGAGCAAAAAAAATAATCTTAAAATCTTTTTTAAAACTGCTGCTGTGTCCGCAGCGTTTGCTCTACAGGTATGATTTTACCCTCAAAACGTAGCCATGGCTGTCCTCTTTCATCCAATGTGTTTACTATTGTACTAGGTGTTATGGTTCTTTCATAAATGTCACCAATGCACAGCCTCCTCCCTCCAACTCTTCCATAGACTCTAATGTTAAAATGGCTCAGAAGGTTCGTTTGAAAATCAGAAGAGCATGGTGTCTTTACACTGTCACCACGTCCATATAATAAGCTCCACAGGCATGAAAACTGAGAATTAGGTAGACTAGACATTGCTGTCGCTCACGGTGAAAGAATTTCGTCAATACGACTTTTACTTTTCATTTGGGAGCGATTTGTTTCGGCCTGACTTTTCTGTTCATTTTAAGGAGCAAAAGTGAGGCGCATGTCTGTGTACGTGTGTATGGAGCCATTGGGTGCGGTCACTATAGCAACCAGGCTCACACCTGCCTGCTTAACGAGCTCTGCCTGCCACTGTACCAAGATTCATCTTAAACACTTCTCTTTCAACTGCTGCTGTGTCCACAGTGTTACAGCCATCATTTTACCCTCAAATTGTCGCCATTATTGTTCTCTTTCCAACACCGTGTCTTTCAAAGCTCAGACTTTTAAATTTTTTAAACTGTGTGGATCCAAGCGGAGGGATCAAATTTTAGTCATTCAGTGATTCAAAGAATATGAACTTTTGATATTCATTCAGATGTTTTCTTACTCTAAATGTTCTTTTCTCATTTCTTAGGGTTTTCTAATTTACAATTAAAACATTTTCAGCTTTTTTCCAACTTCTTCTTCTGTGTAACCTTCAGCTTTTAGCAATTCAGCACCTTTGTTTTCAGGTTAAATTCGAATTTTTTTGTTTTGTTTTATGTCATTCAACATTTTTAACTTAGAATTCAGCAATTAATTCATTTCAGTGCATACATTCAGATTCAAGCATTCACACTGCAGTTTCTTCAGAAAATGCACTTTCTAGTTAGTGTGAATGCTTGAAAAGCATTCACAGTATTGTTATTCTAATCTTTATTATTATTATTATTATTATATTTTATTTTTCCGTACGTTTTTTATAAGCCTACTCCTTCAAAACCGTTCAACTTAGAAAAACCATTCAAACACCGTTAGATTCCTATTCTTTTGGACAACACTGCTTCTATTTTTCATATTTTTAACATTTATATTTTTAATTTTATTCAACTTTATTCAACAAAAATTTATAATGTATTTCAATGGGGAGACCCTTCAAATCCTCATTCAACTTACTCATTTTTAAACTCTTACTACTTCCACATACATTGACATAGAGCCACCATTCAAACTTTAAAACGAAGACAAGACATTCAACTATTCAACTTGTATTTATCTTTTCAATATCTATTATACTTTTTCTTCAGTTCCAGTTTAAGTTTCATGATGTTTTTTCACCCGTTTCAGAGTTTATAATGGGTGTGTATGGGACGGAATGTTGGGGCTAGAGTGAGGCAGCTCAACTGCTAGAGTGAGAGGAGCAAAAAAATTAATCTTAAAATCTTTTTTAAAACTGCTGCTGTGTCCGCAGCGTTTGCTCTACAGGTATGATTTTACCCTCAAAACGTAGCCATCGCTGTCCTCTTTCATCCAATGTGTTTACTATTGTACTAGGTGTTATGGTTCTTTCATAAATGTCACCAATGCACAGCCTCCTCCCTCCAACTCTTCCATAGACTCTAATGTTAAAATGGCTCAGAAGGTTCGTTTGAAAATCAGAAGAGCATGGTGTCTTTCCACTGTCACCACGTCCATATAATAAGCTCCACAGGCATGAAAACTGAGAATTAGGTAGACTAGACATTGCTGTCGCTCACGGTGAAAGAATTTTGTCAATACGACTTTTACTTTTCATTTGGGAGCGATTTGTTTCGGCCTGACTTTTCTGTTCATTTTAAGCAGCAAAAGTGAGGCGCATGTCTGTGTACGTGTGTATGGAGCCATTGGGTGCGGTCACTATAGCAACCAGGCTCACACCTGCCTGCTTAACGAGCTCTGCCTGCCACTGTACCAAGATTCATCTTAAGCACTTCTCTTTCAACTGCTGCTGTGTCCACAGTGTTACAGCCATCATTTTACCCTCAAAACGTCGCCATTATTGTTCTCTTTCCAACACCGTATCTTTCAAAGCTCAGGCATTTAAACTTTTTAAACTGTGTGGATCAAAGTGGAGGGATCACATTTGAGTCATTCAGTGATTCAAAGAATATGACCTTTTAATATTCATTCAGATGTTTTCTGACTCTAAATGTTCTTTTCTCATTTCTTAGGGTTTTCTAATTTACATTTAAAACATTTTCAGTTTTTTTCCAACTTCTTCTTCTGTGTAACCTTCAGCTTTTAGCAGTTCAGCACCTTTGTTTTCAGGTTAAATTCGGGTTTTTTTTTTTTTTTTTTTTATCTCATTCAATATTTTTAACTCAAAATTCAGCAATTAATTCATTTCAGTGCATACATTCAGATTCAAGCATTCACACTGCAGTTTCTTCAGAAAATGCACTTTCTAGTTATTATTATTATTATATTTTATCTATTCCGTACGTTTTTTGTAATCCTACTCCTTCAAAACCGTTCAACTTAGAAAAACCATTCAAACACCGTTAGATTCCTATTCTTTTGGACAACACTGCTTCTATTTTTCATATTTTTAACATTTATATTTTTAATTTTATTCAACTTTATTCAACAAAAATTTATAATGTATTTCAATGGGGAGACCCTTCAAATCCTCATTCAACTTACTCATTTTTAAACTCTTACTACTTCCACATACATTGACATAGAGCCACCATTCAAACTTTAAAACGAAGACAAGACATTCAAGTATTCAACTTGTATTTATCTTTTCAATATCTATTATACTTTTTCTTCAGTTCCAGTTTAAGTTTCATGATGTTTTTTCACCCGTTTCAGAGTTTATAATGGGTGTGTATGGGACGGAATGTTGGGGCTAGAGTGAGGCAGCTCAACTGCTAGAGTGAGAGGAGCAAAAAATTTTATCTTAAAATCTTTTTTAAAACTGCTGCTGTGTCCGCAGCGTTTGCTCTACAGGTATGATTTTACCCTCAAAACGTAGCCATGGCTGTCCTCTTTCATCCAATGTGTTTACTATTGTCCTAGGTGTTATGGTTCTTTCGTAAATGTCACCAATGCACAGCCTCCTCCCTCCAACTCTTCCATAGACTCTAATGTTAAAATGGCTCAGAAGGTTCGTTTGAAAATCAGAAGAGCATGGTGTCTTTCCACTGTCACCACGTCCATATAATAAACTCCACAGGCATGAAAACTGAGAATTCAGTAGACTAGACATTGCTGTCACTCGCGGTGAAAGAATTTTGTCAATACGACTTTTACTTTTCATTTGGGAACGATTTGTTTCGGCCTGACTTTTCTGTTCATTTTAAGCAGCAAAAGTGAGGCGCATGTCTGTGTACGTGTGTATGGAGCCATTGGGTGCAGTCACTATAGCAACCAGGCTCACACCTGCCTGCTTAACGAGCTCTGCCTGCCACTGTACCAAGATTCATCTTAAGCACTTCTCTTTCAACTGCTGCTGTGTCCACAGTGTTACAGCCATCATTTTACCCTCAAATTGTCGCCATTATTGTTCTCTTTCCAACACCGTATCTTTCAAAGCTCAGGCATTTAAACTTTTTAAACTGTGTGGATCAAAGTGGAGGGATCACATTTGAGTCATTCAGTGATTCAAAGAATATGACCTTTTAATATTCATTCAGATGTTTTCTGACTCTAAATGTTCTTTTCTCATTTCTTAGGGTTTTCTAATTTACATTTAAAACATTTTCAGTTTTTTTCCAACTTCTTCTTCTGTGTAACCTTCAGCTTTTAGCAGTTCAGCACCTTTGTTTTCAGGTTAAATTCGTTTTTTTTTTTGTTTTTTTTTAAATCTCATTCAATATTTTTAACTCAAAATTCAGCAATTAATTCATTTCAGTGCATACATTCAGATTCAAGCATTCACACTGCAGTTTCTTCAGAAAATGCACTTTCTAGTTATTATTATATTTTATTTTTCCGTACGTTTTTTGAAAGCCTACTCCTTCAAAACCGTTCAACTTAGAAAAACCATTCAAACATCGTTAGATTCCTATTATTTTGGACATGACTGCTTCTATTTTTCTCATTTTTAACATTTATATTTTTAATTTTATTCAACTTTATTCAACAAAAATTTCCCATGTATTTCAATGGGGAGACCCTTCAAATTCTCATTCAACTTACTCATTTTTAAACTCTTACTACTTCCACATACGTTCACATAGAGCCACCATTCAAACTTTAAAACGAAGACAAGACATTCAACTATTCAACTTGTATTTATCTTTTCAATATCTATTATACTTTTTCTTCAGTTCCAGTTTAAGTTTCATGATGTTTTTTCACCCGTTTCAGAGTTTATAATGGGTGTGTATGGGACGGAATGTTGGGGCTAGAGTGAGAGAGCTCAACTGCTAGAGTGAGAGGAGCAAAAAAATTAATCTTAAAATCTTTTTTAAAACTGCTGCTGTGTCCACAGCGTTTGCTCTACAGCCACCATTTTACCCTCAAAACGTAGCCATCGCTGTCCTCTTTCATCCAATGTGTTTACTATTGTCCTAGGTGTTATGGTTCTTTCGTAAATGTCACCAATGCACAGCCTCCTCCCTCCAACTCTTCCATAGACTCTAATGTTAAAATGGCTCAGAAGGTTCTTTTGAAAATCAGAAGAGCATGGTGTCTTTCCACTGTCACCACGTCCATATAATAAACTCCACAGGCATGAAAACTGAGAATTCAGTAGACTAGACATTGCTGTCGCTCACGGTGAAAGAATTTCGTCAATACGACTTGTACTTTTCATATGGGAACGATTTGTTTCGGCCTGACTTTTCTGTTCATTTTAAGCAGCAAAAGTGAGGTGCATGTCTGTGTCCGTGTGTATGGAGCCATTGGGTGCGGTCACTATAGCAACCAGGCTCACACCTGCCTGCTTAACGAGCTCTCTCTCTCACTCTGCCAAGATTCATCTGAAACACTTCTCTTTCAACTGCTGCTGTCTCCACAGTGTTACAGCCATCATTTTACCCTCAAAACGTCGCCATCGTTGTTCTCTTTCCAACATCTTGTCTTTCAAAGCTCAGAGATGTAAACTTTTTAAACTGTGTGGATCCAAGTGGAGGGATCACATTTTAGTCATTCAGTGATTCAAAGAATATGACCTTTTAATATTCTTTCAGATGTTTTCTGACTCTAAATGTTCTTTTCTCATTTCTTAGGTTTTTCTAATTTACAATTAAAACATTTTCAGCTTTTTTCCAACTTCTTCTTCTGTGTAACCTTCAGCTTTTAGCAGTTCAGCACCTTTGTTTTCAGGTTAAATTCGTTTTTTGTTGTTGTTTTTTTTAAATCTCATTCAATATTTTTAACTCAAAATTCAGCAATTAATTCATTTCAGTGCATACATTCAGATTCAAGCATTCACACTGCAGTTTCTTCAGAAAATGCACTTTCTAGTTCCATTTTATTATTATCTATTCCGTACGTTTTTTGAAAGCCTACTCCTTCAAAACCGTTCAACTTAGAAAAACCATTCAAACACCATTAGATTCCTATTCTTTTGGACATGATTGCTTGTATTTTTCTCATTTCTAACATTTATATTTTTAATTTTATTCAACTTTATTCAACAAAAATTTCCCATGTATTTCAATGGGGAGACCCTTCAAATTCTCATTCAACTTACTCATTTTTAAACTCTTACTACTTCAACATACGTTCACATAGAGCCACCATTCAAACTTTAAAACGAAGACAAGACATTCAACTATTCAACTTGTATTTATCTTTTCAATATCTATTATACTTTTTCTTCAGTTCCAGTTTAAGTTTCATGATGTTTTTTCACCCATTTCAGAGTTTATAATGGGTGTGTATGGGACGGAATGTTGGGGCTAGAGTGAGGCAGCTCAACTGCTAGAGTGAGAGGAGCAAAAAAAATAATCTTAAAATCTTTTTTAAAACTGCTGCTGTGTCCGCAGCGTTTGCTCTACAGGTATGATTTTACCCTCAAAACGTAGCCATGGCTGTCCTCTTTCATCCAATGTGTTTACTATTGTACTAGGTGTTATGGTTCTTTCATAAATGTCACCAATGCACAGCCTCCTCCCTCCAACTCTTCCATAGACTCTAATGTTAAAATGGCTCAGAAGGTTTGTTTGAAAATCAGAAGAGCATGGTGTCTTTCCACTGTCACCACGTCCATATAATAAACTCCACAGACATGAAAACTGAGAATTCAGTAGACTAGACATTGCTGTCGCTCACGGTGAAAGAATTTTGTCAACACGACATGTACTTTTCATTTGGGAAGAATTTGTTTCGGCCTGACTTTTCTGTTCATTTTAAGCAGCAAAAGTGAGGCACATGTCTGTGTCGTGTGTATGGAGCCATTGGGTGCAGTTACTATAGCAACCAGGCTCACACCTGCCTGCTTAACGAGCTCTCTCTCACTCTGCCAAGGTTAAACCTAAAAATGTTAGATTGTAGTAAGATTAACTTTTTCAAAAGTACAATAAGACAGTTTTGACAGGGTTTTGCCACAGATTAATAGTTTGTCACTAGTTAGTATATGCCAACTAAGTAGAGCATTGTGATTGGCACAAAGGTTTTTCAGATCTGGGCAGTTGGAGTCAGTTGATGACTTCAAAATCATCCTTTCTGACTGGATAATTAAAGCTCTCAGCATCTATTGGTCTGTAGTTAATTTCCCCCACCTTTTAACTAACGTTTAACTAATCTAATCTCATTTAATGTTTCTGTTTATAGTCTGTATAGTTTATCTCCCCACGAATACACTCAAAGTAGTCTTAAAATAAAACCCACAAAACAGTTCAAGATTTAATACTTTTTATTTGCTCATTTAATGCCAGTTGCCCTGTTTTTCTGTATGTCACTCATTCGCTTATACTTGGGCAAAAAGTACCAATTTGTACACTAGTATAGTGTATTTTTTCCCTCTATCTCTCTATGTCTGTCACACACAGAGACCAACACACAGACATGTATATGCTCATTATTGCTGTTCAAACTGATGGTCAAATTTCCAAGCACCACCTGAACGCCTCATCTGTTTTTAACCTATCACTGGACCAACTGTCGTCATTCCGCTTTGCTCTCTGTTGTGGTAAGTACAGTACACTCAGTACTGCAGTGTTTTATTTTTATGATGGAAAAAATACATGTTTGACATTTAAACTCACATATCAAGTCCAACAGAGTTAAAAAGAATTCAAAGAAGAAAGAAAAAAGAATAACCTTCGCTATCATTTATATACGTTTATGATGTTTTGCTGTTAGCAGCAGTGCTAACGCTAGCTTCGATGCTAATGCTAGCAACAATGCTAACGCTAGCTATAGTGCTAACACTAGCCTTAGCAGTTGTTAACTGACAAAAATAATATTCCTGTGATATTTCTTGCTGGTCAGTGAGACAAAAGTAAGAAATTAGCTTTATTATTGCCATTGTGGCTCAGTTTTAACAGTAAGAGTGCTAGCGCTAGCAGCATTGCTAACGCTAGCTGCAATGCTGCTAGCGCTAGCAGCATTGCTAACGCTAGCTGCAATGCTAACGCTAGCTGCAATGCTAACGCTAGCTGCATTGCTAACACTAACTGAAGTGCTAATGCTAGCCGGAATGCTAGCGCTAGCAGCAATGCTAAGGCTAGTAACAGTCTAACAGTAGCCTTACATAAGTGGAAATACTTCAGTTAACTAGTTTGAATTGTAAAATGACTGCTGTATCAGTTGGTGTGCTATATTACTCTATAATTACCCTGCTGACTAGAAGTTCAGTGTATCATGTCGTGTGGGCTTTGTATTTCTGTTAGTCTGATAACACTGTACAGACAACTAACGTATTATTTCTCGTTTCTTTCAGGAACCTGACTGACACTGTGCTTTGCCTGGTAGGTGTGCACATACTGTAAGAGAAGTAGACCAAAATAAAAAAATAATATGACTAATATAAGCTGTAAAGTGATGGGTTCAAACTTTGTGCTAGACCTTTTAAACACAATTTTATAATAAATACACATAAGTGCAGCTTAACAATTGGGCTAAAATATTTTTTCCGTACATTTTTGTAGTCACACTACATGTGATTAATTAATGATTCACTCAATCATATTTGTATTTAAAAATATTATTGCTGAATTTAATTAAATATTTATTCTTTTAAAAAGTGCCCAATTATGCAACTTTTTGCACATGGCAGCCGACAACAGTTTAGCTTGAATATTTGTTTTGTCCTTTTGCAGTAGTCACATTTAGTTCATACAATTACCATGTGATATAATTTTAATAAAATTATTTTTTTTTCTTGTTTTTTGTTCAGAGTGTGTAGAAGAAGAAGAAGAACAAGGACCAGATCTCCAGTCTTCTCTCTCACATCCCAACCCCCCAACCCCTCTATCCTCCTCCACCTATTGTCTCTGCCTTCTTTCCATCTGTATTTCACTCTGTGGTTTGTGAGAAATTTTGCCAAACCAACAATCCTTTTGCGGTTTGATTTAAAGCCGTGTCTCTCCTGCTCTGTCTGTTCTCTCTGCTAAATTTTCTCTCTACCTGTTTTTCACTCTTGGCTTGCTGCTGAAAAACGCCAAGCCAACAAAGCAATAAAGAGTGCATATTTTGCCTCAACCTATGAACAAACTGAACAAACAAAGAAAAATCTGCGGTTTGATTTAAAGCCGTGTCTCTCCTGCTCTGTCTGTTCTCACTGCTAAATTTTCTCTCTACCTGTTTTTCACTCTTGGCTTGCTGCTGAAAAACGCCAAGCCATTAAAGCAATAAAGAGTGCATATATTGCCTCTACCTGAGAACAAACTGAACAAACAAAGAAAACTAATTCACGGTTTGATTGTGATTTCCCAGCCGTGTCTCTCCTGCTCTGCCTGTTCTCTCTTCTAAATTTTCTCTCTACCTGTTTTTCACTCTTGGCTTGCTGCTAAGTTGTGCCAAGCCAATAAAGAGAGTGCATAATATTCTCTCAACTGAAGAACAAACTGTCAAACGAAAGACAACTGTTTAAGACAAATAAAAACTGAAATATAAAAACAAAGACAACATCTCCTGGTGTGTGCCACTCTTCTCTTGTGAACATATTTTCTAAAGACTAAGAAACACTTGCAGTGTGTGAAAATGCCAAGGAAGCAGAAAAAGTCACAAGCTGCAAAACAACGCTGGAAAAAGTTTCATGAGTTTCACAAAGTACCAACATGTGAACAAGCTGAGTTTGATTTTTCTCAGAGCTCTGCAGAAGACAGTGTGTCTACAAAGACCAATTCTGACAGTGTCAAACAGGCAGGTCAACATGTTCCTGCACATGTACAACAGGTATCTTATGCTGATGCTGTAAAGAGTGGACTGCAGCATGAATTTAATGAACAACATGAGGTGTCATGTGACCCACAGGTGGGTTATGCTGATTTTTTGAAAAGAGGCTGTCACAGTGATGTGGCAGGACCATCTCATGCAGAAAGACTGAACCTTGAAAACCAGCCCTCTGTTATATATGTCTGTGCATCTCGCAGCCAGGCTCATCCTAAATATGGAGACTCCAGAAACAAGCAGTGCACATGTAACTCACTCACATTTCTTGCTTTCCTTCATGAGAATGAAAACATGACTACAGCTGATCTTAATCTGGTCTTGGATAAAGGTGATGTGATGTACAAAGAGGCCAAGAAAAGATTTCCTAAAAATATTCATTTGGCTACCGATGAGCTGCCAGACAAAGTTGATGCTCGCAGGTCTATGTATCATGTCAACATGACACAGCCTTCCCGGTATGGGACATTTGAAGAACCTCCAGAGGAGGCAGTAGATACCTTTCTGAGCTTAGAAGCAGGACTGAGCTGCCTGTTGTCAGATGTGCAGTATGCCTTACTGATTATGAGTGGATTGTGTATCGCAGTGTTCAGATCCACATCAGGCATATATGGTTTCTTTGACCCACACCCCAGAACACCCATTGGTCTTCCTCTACTACTACAGTCACGTAATCGTGGTACAGCTGTGATGCTGAAATTCACACTCCTCAGTGACATGATTAAGAGGCTACAAGATTCTTATGAAATGATGGAGATATCACCCTCTTGTAACTATGAACTGAAGCCTGTGCAGTTCTACAGTATGAGCACAGTCAACCTGAGTGATACTATCACAGACACAGTCTGCAGACCAACAGCTGCCACTGCTGTGGCACCTACTCACTCTGATACAACTGTTGATGAAGCAAACCCCTCTACTCCAAGGAGAAACACAACCACTGATCCGACTGAAAATATCTTTTGTCAAATGTCCATTTGTACGCCACTGGTGAAACAAAAAGAAGTCCACATGACTCAGTTCACATCATATGAAGATCAGAATGAACCTCCTAATATACCAACTGAAGAACTATGCAGTGAATTAAGTTTCCTTCCATCAAGTGATGCTTTTTCATGTCAATCAAATGCTGCCATAACAAATGTTGCTGCCTGTGACCTTTCTGATATAGTTTTACAAAAAGTGAAAAAAGTTAATAAACAACAAAGGAACAAAATGAAAAGAAGATTAATGGCATCAGAGAAACCCAGAAATCAGAGAAAAGAAAACCAAAAAAGGAAAGAACGACAAAAGTATGCTTCAAATAAAGATTACAAAGAAAAGAAAAAATCTTGCACAAGCGAGACATATAAAAACAATCCTGAAGTTAGACAAAAACAACAACAGTATATGAAAAGACGCTACTGTGAAAATGATGAATTCAGACAGAAACAACAGCAATATATTAGAAGACGTTACTGTGAAAATGATGAATTCAGAAAGAAACAAAAACAATATGTTAAAAAACGTTTTTCTGAGAATGCTACAGTTAGAAAGAAACAACAACAATATATTAAAAGACGCTACTGTGACAATGCTGAATTTAGACAAAAAAAAAAAAACTATATAACTAAAAGGTATCAAGAAAACCCTGAATTCAGAGAGAGACAGAGGTCTCGAGTGACTCAGCGTTATGCACGTGACAATGCATTCAGAGTAAGACACAGACAACTAATGAAACAACTAATGCGAGACAGGTATCAAAGTAATCTTGCATTCAGGATTATGCACAACATGAGATGTGCCATGAAAATAAAAAGGAAATACAGATGGGTGAACAGACAAACCCAAGAGAGTGACAACAGTGTGATCAACGAGGCCATATCTGTGTTCAAATCACAAATCAAAGCTGGACCATCATACCCATGTACTGTCTGTTTCAAGGCTTCATTTCCAAACCAAGTGCGACCCTGCACAAGGTCAAAGTATGTCAAAAACCCACATGTGGTTGCAACATGTTTGACTGGAAGATTTGTTCATGTTTGTGATGAAAACTGCAGAAATGAGCAGTGCAATGTTCCCGATGAGAGAAAGAGAGAGTGGATTTGTCACACCTGCCACGATCATCTTAAAAATGGATCCATGCCAGCACTTGCTGTTGCCAATAAACTGGATCTTGCTGATACTCCACCTGAACTGTCTGATCTCAACATACTGGAGAGACATCTCATAGCCAAGTGCATACCATTTGCCAAGATCATTCCTCTTCCCAAAGGCAGACAAAGAGCAATTAGAGGAAATGTGGTCTGTGTCCCATCCGAGGTACAGGAAACTGTTGAAGCATTGCCTCGATTGAGAATTAATTCTCAGGTCATGAGAATAAAACTGAAGAGACGCTTGTCTTACAAAGGTCATCAGCTGTTTCAGACTGTAAGCTGGTCTAAACTTGTGCAAGCACTGCATAAACTCAAGCAGATTCACCCACAGTATAAGGATGTGAGCATCAGAGATGATGCTGAGCTGTGTGATCCAACACTTCCTGATGAAGATGATGATGATGATGATGATGATGATGATGATGAAAACATGAATGAGGACGATTATGATGAGGCTGATTTAATGGAAATTGACAGCTGTGAGAAAAATGCACTGAGTGAAGCACAAAATAAAAATGAACAGGACATTGACACGTTACCCTGTGATGGTGAACAATCGCATGAACAGATGAGAGATGATTCAGAGCAAGCAGATGGACTGACTAATGGTGGTTTTGCACTCGAGTCCTGTTTGCAGCCCCCTGATGTGGCTGAGGAGATATTATGTTTCAGTGAAGGAATCTACTCTGTTGCTCCTGCAGAGAGAAACAATCCAATAAGTTTTTTCAAAACACCTAAACTGGAGGCCATGGCCTTCCCTGTGCAGTTTCCTACAGGCCAAAACACACTTGATGAAAGAAGGCTGATCAAAGTATCCCCCAGTGGGTATTTCAAATCAAGACTTTTCTGCATTGATGATCGTTTTGCCAAAGACACAAACTATTTGTTCTTTGCACAGTTTGTGACTGAAATACACTTGGCTACATCCAGCATGACAGTACAGTTAAGGAAGGCAAAGCCTCTGACCAGAGATGGTAGAAAAATAACCTCAGGCATGTTACAAGATAAACATGAGGTGGAGAAACTGGTGCGAAATAAAGATGCAGTGAGATTCATGCAGCCTCTGAGAGGAACCCCAGCCTATTGGGAGAAAACAACAAGAGATCTTTTTGCCATGATCAGACAGTTGGGAACTCCCACGTTCTTTTGCACATTTTCAGCTGCTGAAATGCGCTGGCCTGAAGTGATCGAGGCAATAACAAGGCAGCAAGGTGAACAAGTGAATTTTGAAGGACTCGACTGGTCAGCAAAGTGTGACATCCTGAGAAGCAATCCTGTCACAACAATGCGCATGTTTGACAAGAGAGTTGAAGCATTATTCAGAGATTTACTCTTATCTCCCGCAGAGCCACTTGGCAAAGTCATTGACTACTTTTACAGAGTTGAGTTTCAGCACAGAGGAAGCCCACACATACACTGTCTCCTGTGGGTAGAAGGTGCTCCTGTGTTTGAGGAGGATGATGAGCAAACTGTTGTTGATTTTATAAACAAATACATCACAGCTCAGCTGCCTGATCCACATAAACAACCCGAACTGTACAAAAAAGTAACAGAAGTGCAAAAACACAGTAAGAACCACACAAAGACGTGCTTTAGGAGTTTAAGCTCCGGGTGCCGTTTTGGTTTTCCCAAACCACCCTGCAATGAGACAATGATCACAAGACCCAGTGAGGATGATGCACTGGAAGTAGAAACGGCAAAGAACAAGCTCAGACCACTGAACCAGCTGCTGAATGAACCTGAAACTGCTTCCATGAGTTTAGAGCAGCTCTTGGAAAGATGCAAGTTGACACATGCAGAATATGAGAGATACCTGAATAAAATGAACATGAGGAGTACGATCATACTAAAGCGTGATCCAAAAGACTCTTGGATAAATGGCTATAATCCACATCTGCTTGAAGCCTGGAACAGTAATATCGACATAAGCTTTGTTTTAGATGCTTTCGGCGCTGCAAATTATTTAATGAAATATATATCAAAAAAAGAGGGCGGGCTATCTGAGTACCTGAAAACTGTCATTGAGAACTCCCATAAGGACAGTGTAAATGAGTGCGATGAAATGAGAGCCGTCATGCAGGCATATTCAAAGAAGCGAGAGATCAGTGCACAGGAGTGTGTTGCTCGTGCATGTGGTCTTCACATGAAGCAATGTTCACGTGCTGTAATATTCATTCCAACTGATGATAATCCTGTGAAAATGAGTCGTCCCCTGTCAGTTCTGGACAACACAACACCTGAGTCTTCCAATGTTTGGATGACATCTTTGAATGACAAATACAAAGCCAGACCTGAAACACCAGAGTATGAGGAGATGTGCATGGCAGACTTTGCTGCTACTTGCAGGATTGTCTATGGCCAACAGAAAAAAGGTAAAGATGTTTTGCCCCTTCTCAATGAGATGGGGTTTGTGCAAAGGCGCAAAAACAATAAGCCTGCTATCATCAGATTTCACCGCTGCTCACAAGAAAAACATCCAGAGCAATATTACGGAAGACTGCTTAAACTGTACCTTCCTCATCGTTCAGACCACGAACTGAAAACACCATCGTTGCCAACCTATCAGGCTTTCTATGGTGCTGGCTGTGTACAGCTGCCAGGTACTGACCGTCTTGAGTACGTGCAACACATTGTCAAAAGAAACAGAGAAAAATATGAGAAAAACAGTGAGGAGATCGAGAGCGCTGTTGAGGAATATGAGCAGAACAGAGGTGTGACTGACGAATGGTGTAATCTGGCACCTGAATCAGATCTCGTAAGGTTGCCACTTGTTGAACAAGAAAGAGAGCGAGACAATGAAAATGAACAGGAAGATGTGCCCGACTACAGCCGTCAGGCTGATGCTTCAACAGAAGTCAGAGCCATCAGGGAACCCCCTGCTATTGATCCCACATTGTTACGTCAGATGTTTCAAAATCTGAATAAGAAGCAAGCCTGCATATTTTATGCAGTTAGAGACTGGTGCATTAAAAGAGTCTGTGCTCTAAATCCAGAGCAGTTTTTCTTTTATATTAATGGTGGTGCTGGAACAGGAAAATCACATCTTATCAAATGCATCTACTCAGAAGCATCTAAGATACTGAGCAAAGTGCCCAGATATGCAGACGACGTTGACATATCAAAACCCACTGTCCTGTTAACTGCTTTCACTGGGACTGCAGCTTTTAACATTTCTGGAACAACACTGCATTCTCTTCTCAAGCTCCCGAGAAGCTTAAAACCTCCCATTCAGGGACTTGGCAATCAGCTGGATGAAGTCAGATCAGAACTTTTGAATGCTGAAATAATCGTCATTGACGAAGTGTCTATGGTGTCAAGACATCTCTTTGCATATGTAGATGCAAGACTCAAACAGATCAAAGGGACTCGGAGACCCTTTGGAGGCATGTCAGTCATTGCTGTCGGAGACTTCTATCAGCTACCCCCAGTGCGACAGTCTAAACCTCTCTGTGTGCACGACCCGTCCGAGATCGACCTGTGGCGGGAGCATTTTCAGATGATCACTCTGACTGAGATTATGCGTCAGAAAGATGATGTTGTCTTTGCTGAGATGCTGAACAGAATTCGTGTGAAAGGAAAGTTGGATGAGCTTTGCGAAGCAGATAGAGATTTGTTGTTACAGGCCATAACTGAACCAGCCCATTGTCCGACTGATGCATTGCACATTTTTGCAACTAATAAAGAAGTGGATGCACACAACTCTTCAACACTGGCTCTGCTCCACACTCATATCATTGACATCCATGCAGATGATTATAGAAAAGATCCTAGAACTGGCAGAATGGCACTTCAAGACAGACCGTTGAAAGGAGGTAAAAACGAGTTACCAGACACACTGAAAGTTGCAGAAGGAGCTCGTGTCATGCTCACCAGAAACATTGACATACAAAATGGTTTGGTTAATGGAGCTTTTGGAAAACTACTTAGAGTAGTTCACTCTGAAAACGACCAACACATCATCAAACTTGGACTTAAAATGGATAATGAGACATCTGGAAAGAATAACCGCACACCAGCAGACGACATGGTGTACATTGAGAGAGCAGAGGAGAATCTGAAGCAGAAAGGAGTGGTACGAAGACAGTTCCCAGTGAAGCTGGCCTTTGCATGTACAATACATAAGGTACAGGGTATGACAACTACATCAGCTGTTGTCTCTCTTAAGAGCATTTTTGAGCCCGGCATGGCCTACGTAGCTGTCAGTAGAGTGACGTCTCTCAGTGGACTGTATCTTCTTGATATGGAGGAGAAAAAAATATTCACCAACCCAGAAATCACTGCAGCACTTGAGAACATGAGACAAGCCAACCTTGATGACATGATGCCTCTTCTACACGTGAGACAAACCCTCAGCAGGTCAGAGGTTTTCACCATTGTTCATCATAATACAGAGGGACTGCCAGCTCACATTAATGACATCAAAAGTCACCATGAATTGTGTCTAGCAGATGTTTTGTGCCTAACAGAAACACACCTGCGGGGCTCTTTTGTCGCAGAGAGTCTCCACTTGGAAAATTACAATTTGTTCAAACGCAACAGACACCTGTCCTACACAAACTTTCCCCAGATGGCAAACAGAAGTGGTGGTGGAGTTGCTGTTTATGTGAAAAGTGACATTCAAGTGCATGAAAAACAGTACATCCATAATGTAACTGACCTTGAATTTCTGGCTTTAAAGGTTGAAGCACCAGTCAGTGCTCTGATTGCAGTTGTATACAGACCTCCAGACTACACTCTGAGGCCATTCCTGAAAAACCTGGTAAGCCTATTAGACTCATTGGAGATCATGGACTGTCATCCCATCATAGTTTGTGGTGATTTTAATGAGAATGTTTTATCCAGTGCAAACAAACCAATCATGGAGTTGTTTGAGTCTAGGGGATACGCACAGGTCATCACTGCCCCTACCACAGAGAAGAACACACTGCTTGACCTAATTTTCATTTCTCAGTCAGATCGATGTCTCCATTCTGGAGTCATGAAGACATACCATAGTTACCATGACCCAGTATACTGTGTATTGTCCTGTGATGATTCATGATCTAGATCTTTGAATACAGTAAGTAATTTCTATATTTTTGAATGACTTAAGAAAGTAGAGCGATATTTAAAAGTTGACGCCCTGCATTGCAGTATAATGGTTGAATTGTTTACATAAAATATAATTACATGAATTAAGTAATGATATCAGTAAAAGATGACAATTTTATTTATTACAGAAAATCTAAAATTCACTAACAGTAACCTATAAATGTCAGAAAAATCAAATATAGCAGTTTGAAACGAACAGTGTAGGCATATCCTCTCTGCAGCCAGGCTTCAACATCCTGCCAGGCTGCCCCAGTCTCACTGTGGCTGGGAGGGAGGGAGGGTGGACCAGAGGATTGCCTACACAACACATAAATGTTCAACAGCTTCTTCATTGTTTCTGAGAGAACAATAATGACTAAAGGTTGCTTTTTAAAAAAACAAACAAACAAACCTAATTACAGCAATAATGACAGTTAAGCCACTTTATGTGTGCCTCTATTTTGAAATACTATTTACAAAAATGTTATTATTTTGGTTTGTTATAAACTTTAAACTTTTTCAAAAGTATACGATTATATTTTTGGACAAATTTTTCTATGAAACATAAATTTTTATGAGCTTTTATCATGTTTCGGCCAGTGCAATCATCAGGGTGGGTCTGGGTTGATAACTGCACATTTCTGGCCAGAAATGTTTCAGCAGTGTTACATATGTAGTACATATGTTACACTTGCTTTCTGTTACCAGCTGATACCCTACATTTGTATAGACATTGGATGGTGTGAGGTTGGGGAGTTGAGTGGAAGGGGGGGGGGTTACGGTGGGAGTTGAGGGGGGGGGGGGGTTCCATTCCTGTTAGGTTTCCTTTGTTTTTCTTTTTTTTTCTTTTTAAGAGAGACACAGTCCTCCTGTGTCTTCTCCAAGCTTCACATGTAAGATCCAACAGTGTGAAGCACATAGCAGCTAGAAACTGTAATGCCACAGATCAGAGAAACTTCATCATCACCATCTTCATCGCCATACGATCAGAGCGTGAGACTTCACATCTGGAGCACAGGAGAGATTCTGTGATAAGTCCTCCTTCTAGCTTGTCCCACAAGCAGTCGGTGAGATTTACTAACAACAAAAAGGGTTAATGACATTATTTCCATGAAAACATGTATTCATTCTTTGTAAACTGTTTAAATTGTGTTTTCACTTGACCTTAGGAGTGTTAGAGTGTATTGTAATGTCTGTACTCAGGTGTTTCCCTCTGTGATTCATCCCCTTCAGAGCTGAGACACTCAGGACTGAACAGACTGCACAGTTTCTGTGACTGAGCCTTCTTTGAAACCACACATGATAGAAGGGCTTCATATTTGCAGCAGCACTACTACAGGTATTCAGTTTATTACAGGATGTGTTTGTTTCTTAGGACCAGCTCTGAGTGCACACTACCTAACATATACACCTTTCTGTTCATTACAAACCAACTACTCTGGATCATATGGCCAGTTGGCAAGAATGTTGCTGCAGGAAAACATCCCTGGAGATCACCATCATTGTCAGACTGACTGTGCCTCCTCTGTGCAGTGTCAAGATCCTCCCTAAATGAGTGTGTAAGTTAACATTTCCATTATTTTATTCCCTTTCACAAGACAAGTATCACTGATATTTACATTTACAACTACATATTCCTGTTTTCTGCTCTTCTTTTAAAGTCCTCCGCTATCCTGCTTCTGTGCTGCTTGCCACACGTCAAACACTGGTCGGATGACAGGGAGGATCCACTCTGCAGTCACTGGACATGATGAGGATCATATGGGACTTCATAGTTTCACAGAAACGTTGTGCTCTGTGATTACAGGTTTTAAATGGACATAATGACGGCCTCTCTCTGATCAACAGGCTAAAGGATTGTTTTCATTGTTAGTGCTCTGTACAATGTATGCTTATTTAATATTTCATCACAGAGCAAACCTTTATTTATTTAACATTTTTTTATTTTGTTCTAATGTTGAATTAACTGTGGGGATTTTTTTAAGTGGGCACTCGGGATGTCATATGACCAGAAATGTGGTAACTGGAATTCAACAGTATGGAAGAAAAAATCTGCTAAGAACAAAACACACACAAAACCCCCCAAGAAAATTCAAATTCATTCCATGTAATCCAATCTAAAACATTTTAAACTGCTGAACAGCAACACAAACAGTGTTAAAAAACAGTGTTAACAGAATGATTATGATGATTTTGTACCAAAGTTTCAGGTCACATGGCACACCTAGTGTGTAGTGTGGGGTATCAGCTGGTAAGTATAGTTTTTTTTTCACATTTGTGTCCTTAGAGTTCAGATAGATAAAGCCTTGTGTATAATAATTAGTCATAACCACAACTCAAAGTCAGGGACTAACTAAATTTGGGACTTTGTGTCTGAGCCCAGGTTAAAACAACGTGTAAAAAAGCATTTAGCGGCATGGCTGAACAATGCTGTAAACTATTGATACTTATTTATCCATGTTCACAAAAAGGACTAATGTTTTTATTTGATTATTTGCACGTGTTAAACTGTGTCACCACCTTACGCTTTCATTTGAGTTTACTCAAAAGTCTCTATACAGTTCTCTTTTACCACTGTGTGGACTCTGTTTACATTAAAACATAAAAAAGAATGAGTAATAAAGAGATGTGTAGACAGATCAGTAGATTAAGTAGACCAATAGAAACAGTTGTTCAGCCATGTTCTAAGAAACCAACACAGTTTAAAGGTTCAGGATTGTGGTTTTAAAAGTGGAATTTTCATGTATTTCATGTGTTGCTTATTATTTTTATTTACTTATTTAATTTAGTTATTTTTATTTATTCTACTAGTCCTTTTCAGAAAGAAGCTGTAAAATATGACTTAAGATTTTTATGTTATTTTCTATGACATACAAAACAAATTGATGTATATAATACCGGTACTATTAAACATGATATACATATGTGTATATGTCTGAAAAACATTATGCTGTATATGAAAGTTTGTATTTTCTCCAGAATGTTTGTTCATCTTTTCAGTTCAATTTAACAAATTTGTTTTTACATTTATTTTTATTATTTTTTTTATGAATTAGAGATTTATAAAACATAATTCCACTCTTTAAGTGATTAGAAGAATATGAACTTTTGTTATTCATTCAGAGGTTTGCTGACTACATTTTCTTTTTGTCATTACTCATCTTTTTCTAATTAAAATTTTAAACATTTTCAGTTATTTTCCAACTTCTTCTGTGTGAACATCAGCTTTCAAAAGTTCAGCACTTTTGTTTTCAGGTTAAAAATTCTTTATTTTCCAGCTAATTCAACATTTTTAGCTTAATATTCAGCAATTAATTCATTTCAGTGCATACATTCAGATTCAAGCATTCACACTGCAGTTTCTTCAGAAAATGCACTTTCTAGTTATATTTTATTATTTTTCCGTACGTTTTTTGAAAGCCTACTCCTTCAAAACCGTTCAACTTAGAAAAACCATTCAAACATCGTTAGATTCCTATTCTTTTGGACAACACTGCTTCTATTTTTCATATTTTTAACATTTATATTTTTAATTTTATTCAACTTTATTCAACAAAAATTTATAATGTATTTCAATGGGGAGACCCTTCAAATCCTCATTCAACTTACTCATTTTTAAACTCTTACTACTTCCACATACATTGACATAGAGCCACCATTCAAACTTTAAAACGAAGACAAGACATTCAACTATTCAACTTGTATTTATCTTTTCAATATCTATTATACTTTTTCTTCAGTTCCAGTTTAAGTTTCATGATGTTTTTTCACCCGTTTCAGAGTTTATAATGGGTGTGTATGGGACGGAATGTTGGGGCTAGAGTGAGACAGCTCAACTGCTAGAGTGAGAGGAGCAAAAAAATTAATCTTAAAATCTTTTTTAAAACTGCTGCTGTGTCCACAGCGTTTGCTCTACAGGTATGATTTTACCCTCAAAACGTAGCCATGGCTGTCCTCTTTCATCCAATGTGTTTACTATTGTACTAGGTGTTATGGTTCTTTCATAAATGTCACCGATGCACAGCCTCCTCCCTCCAACTCTTCCATAGACTCTAATGTTAAAATGGCTCAGAAGGTTCGTTTGAAAATCAGAAGAGCATGATGTCTTTACACTGTCACCACGTCCATATAATAAACTCCACAGGCATGAAAACTGAGAATTAGGTAGACTAGACATGGCTGTCGCTCACGGTGAAAGAATTTTGTCAATACGACATGTACTTTTCATTTGGGAAGAATTTGTTTGGGCCTGACTTTTCTGTTCATTTTAAGCAGCAAAAGTGAGGTGCATGTCTGTGTACGTGTGTATGGAGCCATTGGGTGCAGTCACTATAGCAACCAGGCTCACACCTGCCTGCTTAACGAGCTCTGCCTGCCACTGTGCCAAGATTCATCTTAAGCACTTCTCTTTCAACTGCTGCTGTGTCCACAGTGTTACAGCCATCATTTTACCCTCAAATTGTCGCCATTATTGTTCTCTTTCCAACACCGTATCTTTCAAAGCTCAGGCATTTAAACTTTTTAAACTGTGTGGATCAAAGTGGAGGGATCACATTTTCTTCATTCAGTGATTCAAAGAATATGACCTTTTAATATTCATTCAGATGTTTTCTGACTCTAAATGTTCTTTTCTCATTTCTTAGGGTTTTCTAATTTACATTTAAAACATTTTCAGTTTTTTTCCAACTCCTCCTTCTGTGTAACCTTCAGCTTTTAGCAGTTCAGCACCTTTGTTTTCAGGTTAAATTCGGGGTTTTTTTGGTTTTTTTTAATCTCATTCAATATTTTTAACTCAAAATTCAGCAATTAATTCATTTCAGTGCATACATTCAGATTCAAGCATTCACACTGCAGTTTCTTCAGAAAATGCACTTTCTAGTTATTGTGTGGATGCTTTAAGCATCCACACTATTGAGTTCCTGTTTCTCTTTATTCTTTATACTTTATTGTGTGGATGCTTTAAGCATCCACACTATTGAGTTCCTGTTTCTCTTTATTCTTTATACTTTATTATTCCAGTTGCTTCCGTACACTTTTTGGCACTTAACTACTTCCACAATTTTCAGCCGATTTTCACCGTTCAAATTTTAAACTATTCTGCTATTTCTGCTAATGATCGCTATGATTTTTGCTATTTTTTGCTATTATACTTTTTAAAATATTCCACTTTTTTCCTTTAATTTGTCCCATTGAAATGAATGGGAAACTTCCAAAATTCTGCTAAATTTTGCTTGTTTTTGAAACTTAACTACTTCCTCATACTTTCACCTAGAACAACCATTCAAACTTTAAAATGTTCACAAATTATTGGGCTATTGATGTATGATTCAGCTTTTTCAAATCTTTTACCATTTTACTTTTATGCCTCTTAAAGTTTTCAGTTGCACAATTGTGATTTTTCACAAAATACATGCGTTGTTATGGTTGCTATGCTCTTGGCTTCCAGTGTGTCACTGAAGGTTTTGCAATTTTCACTTCATGTCCGAACAACTTCTTGCTACTTGCTCAATTTTCACTCAACTTCCACAAATTATACATCAAAACGTAGGTATTTTTGCTGGCTTTCAGACAATGTCACTATCATTGTTGTGGGATTCATAGAATTTTGGCAAATCTCCTCAGACCAACACAAGGTCAGAAAACTCTCCATACAAAGTCAATGGAGAGTTTGTTCAAAATCATCGCTGGATTTCTGTAATGAGAGGCATATTCGAATCGTCATATCTCCTTAACGAAGCAAAGTTAAGACATGAGGCTTGTCCTGGTATATTTTCAGACACTCCTGACGCTCACAATTCAAGAATTGTTTTCTCACCTATTACCATTTGGCCATGAATTATGTTTGTTTGAGGGTAGGAAATTTGTCCCTCGCTCAGATTTCTTCAGATTTCAAACTCTGGAAATGAACCACTTTTTTCTCTCGTCATAACTTTTTGTTGGATTTCCACAGAGACCTGAAAATTTCCATGATTGTTCACCAAAGCCTGCTGTCTCTTACGGTGAAAGAATGATATCGATACTCCAAATAGATTTCGAGTTAGAAAGCGTTGTTTGAGGGCAAGTCAAGGCAGTTTTTGCTTCGCTCTACTCAGTTATGGTGCATTACAAGTCAAATATCTTTAATAATTCATATTTTAATGATAAATTGTTAACACTGGAAGATTCCCCCATCTCTTCTGAACAAAACGGTGTAAGAATGACGGCTCTAGCCCCTACGGTTAGGAAATTATGGTCATTTGTTTGAGGGGAGTCGTCACTATGAGAAATAGGCTGCAATAATCCTGTGTCTCTCTGTGTGCTGCAGGCACCAGTTTTGGCGGGAAAAAGTACACAGCCTCTCTGATTGGTGGATTCAAATTCAGCAGCTCCCAGGCTGACCTAGAAATTTACTTCTCTCTCCCTGTTTGTCTGTGTGTGTGTGTGTGTGTGTGTGTGTGTGTGTGTGTGTGTGTGTGTGTGTGTGTGTGTGTGTGTCAGAGAGAGAGAGAGAGAGAGAGAAAGCCTTTTAATGTGATTATCTCATTCTAAGATTCAAATTCAATATATTTAGACTGGTTGACTGAATTGGATCTTGGTAAACATTTACCAAGATCCTCTTCTTTACCTGCCACTGCTACTCTACACTGTGAGTACAGGCTGGACCCCACAGAGTGTGTGCATGTCTGCAGTGAGGATGAAAGCACAGACGACATGGCAAATAAGATTGAGACAGCAACAGGTGAACAGGCAGCCGACCAGGAGTGGCATCAGTTCCAGAGGCCAAGATTACATCTTCATGTTTAAGAGGTTTGTTATATGAGGGGTGAAACTGTGCAGAGAGAATCCTCAAAGGAACGAGACAGACTGCAGACGTGAGCACAGGGACAGACATGGAGTTTAACGCAGCTGGAGAAAACTGCAAATTGAAAAACTTTAACTATAGGCCTCATGGCCTCGTTGTCCACCCTGAGGCTCCCTGGTACCCTCAACAGGGTACCTAATTATGCAACCAGGTACCCTGTTGATTTACCATTAAGATTGCATTAGATGAGAAGAAGAAACTGGAGAGTGCATGTGTTTGGTGTGACCAACATACTGAACATTTAACTTGGCATCTTTAAATCACCTGTACTTTTTTAAGACCACACAATAGAAATCAAATTATTTTTAAGAGAGAAGTGCATAGTTAACAGTTAAAGGTAACAGCAGCATCAGAGAGAGCGTGGACTGGTATTACTTTCATGTTCACACGCTGATGCACTTCTCTCTTAAAAATAATTAATTATTAAGAATATGTGTAATGGTTCAATAGATTCTGATTTAAATGTCCATAATAATTAAATGATCATTATTGTGCATCCTACAATTCAAGATTTAGAGCTGTGTGTTTGTATGAATTCAGCTTGCTGTACTTATAGAGTAAAATTATACAAATCCACTATTTAACCAAACAAATTATGTTGTTTGGCTAAACAGATTGAGTTTGTTCTATAACATAATTATTCAACAATTGAAAATACAAAACAATATAATTGCACATTTATCCAAAAATGGTGCAATTACTTATTTCATAGGTCTGATATTGTTTGTTAAATCTGGTGACACAAACACAGTCAAAAATTCATTGTTGGTGTAACATGTGGCTCTTTTTAACTTTGACTAATGATGTGCTGGTAAAACAAATAAAAAAATATGTTAATTAAAAAATGTTTTTGTTTAGAAAAAGGACTGAAATTACATGGAAACTGTCACCTTAAAGTGTAATTTTAAATACCATCACAAACAGATGTTTTCCAAACAGTTAACAAAGCTGCAGCACATCCGGTCACTGCATCTAAATCTAAAAGAAGACAAAAACATATCAAATATAATTTACACAATGGAAGACTTTTGATTTAATAAATAAGCTCAAAATAAGGGTTACCTTTAAATATTTGTGGGAAAAATCTGATGCTACCCCAAGAATACAAAGCCACACTGGAAACGATGACAGGCTTGCAGCCCTTCTTCCTGGAGTGAGGTGCCTGATCAGTAGTACAAGAATTATGCTTCTAGTCCACCTAGGTTTTGAGTTACACAACGTTTTGTAACTCCAAAAAACGGCGTTTTTCGCCTCTCGCCGCGATCTAATTCTGACTCCTCATTACCCTGTTTTTCAAAACGGCTCCTCTCTTTCCCAGTGGCGCAGTTGGTAATGACATGGGTCTGCAAGCCAAAGATCGTGGGTTCGATTCCACCTTGGTCAACATGTTTTTTTCCCTACAAATTAATACACTGTCACAGACCAGTAATTCATATTCATCATTTATTACAATTCTGCAAACTTTTATGATTTTACCAGCTTTTCTAATATGGACCTCACATTCTTGTTAAGACTCCATGGCACAAATACTCTTCCCTTTAGGCTCTGTGTATGTGTGTGTGTATCAATATATCTCCCATTTTAAAGTATTAGTCCTCCATAATTGTATTTCTGGTAAATCACAGTATTCCTGCTATGTTGTACTATTTTTCTAAATCATAATGTTTCTGTAATGTTTAAGTATTTTTGGCTAAATATATTCTTTCTGTTATCTTATACTATTTCTCCTAAATTCTTGTATTTTTGAGAAGTTATCATGTTTCTGGTAAGTTACAATATTTCTGTTAAGTTCTGCTATGCTATTGTATTTCTGCCAAGTATTATGTTTCCTCTAAGATATTGCAGTTCTGCTAAGTTATTCCATTTTAGCAAAGTTCCTTTGCTTCTGCAAAGTTTTTACAATTTCTGCAACTTTTCAGCTTTTTCAGCTAGTTTTAGCAGACAGCTTCAGCTTTAAAGCAATTCAGAATTCATGATTACAACCAATATGTAGTAGAATAAAAGAAACAAATGTGCAATGAACATATCAGGAGTCGCTGTTAAAAAGTCTCATAGCAGTGGGGTTAAGGGACCTCCTGAACCTCTTGAGTCCTGCAGTGGAGTGAGATGAACCTCTGCAGCTCCTACTGTGAGGATGCTTAGGCGATCACCAACACCAGCTCCTTGGTGTTGGTGTTCAGCAGAAGACTGTTCTTATTACTGCAGTCAGTTAAATAAATCTATCATAATAAAGTACATTTTAACATAATGACCTTGTGTTTATTTATGTCTTTTAACCATTATTTCAAATTCAAAGAATCCTGTTTTAAACATTTATTAAACTTATAGAATTAAATTTCTGCTAGTTGCTTTTTGTTGCAAAAAAATCTAGTATAATAATATTTAAATTTACATATATTTTTCACGTTTTCCATGCCAATTTTGTGTAATTGCGGAGTTTCCCACTACCCGTGAATGCCTCTTTTTTTAACGTCTCTGCCTGACTCCTGAATCTCCGTCCACTCTCAGCTGGATCCCCACCGGTAAGCGCTGCTTCTCTGTCTCTCTTTTCTGAAATGAAATGTCTATAAGCTGTATGAGGGATTTACCCAGTTGTTGTTAGTGACTTATGAAGCCAGTCGAAGTATAAGTCATGTTAAAGTAACACAATGGCTGCTTTTTTAGTGAAACGTTGTAATTTTACTATTTAAAAGGAGTGTTTGGTATGCTAGCCCTAAGTGCTAACGCCTAGCCTAGCTGCTATAGGCCCAGTGTGAAATTAATATGGTTCATTTGATTGTTTATTACAGTTATTGTGTTGTATTTGGTTCATTCGGTGTGTTAGTGTTTCTGAGTCTGTTAGGGAAGCTGAAGTTAGTTCTCTTCACAAATCAGTCAGTTAAAACGGCCTCATTCTTTCGGTTGTAAGGTAATGAGCCGTCATTTTAGAACCACTGATTAGCTGCTGAAGCAGCAGGGTCGGCAACTTCAAAGGAGCCATTTTACCGCCATTAGCTGTGTCCCAAAATGTCGGCTGCATCTTTCGGAGGACCCGGCCTTCGCGGTCTACGTGGACCGAGAAGGCTGTGAAACTGGACGGTCTAGCCTTCAGATTTGCGTCACCGCTGTCTCGCTGGAGTTTAATAAATTTGGCCGTCTGCTCCTTGCTATTTAAAATATAACTGGACACTGGCGTAAATTCTCGACCGTTTAACGTTTATTGAGCTATGTGAAAATCCCGGAGGAACCCACCGGATGGATTAATAAAGCTTTATTTAATCTAATAATCTAATAACTTTGATCTCAGCCAAACAGATTTACTCCAGAACAAATAAAACACAGAAAAAGGCAAACAATTACATTTTTAAGTTATCAGAGTGACTTGTATATCATGTTTAACCTGAGTAGCGAAAGAGCGGGGGTCTGAACCCCCCTCCCGGCTTGCCATCGAGCCGGTGGGTGACAGACGTCTCTGAAAACGTCGGCACACTTTTGCAAATATGCGATGTCTTGATAAACCAAGCAGATATTTGCAATTTACACCGCTACTCTCTCGCCTAAAAATATGTTAAAAGTTTATGAAATGAAGGACTCATTTGTCGGCCGCATTTGAGACAGCCTTCGTCGACTGGCTGTGACATAATCGGCCTTCAAATGCGGCCTCCGGAGGATGCAGCCGACATTTTGGGACACAGCTTCTGACTGAAAGCCGGGAGAAGAAGAGTCACGTGCCTGTACCGGTGTGTTTTTGTGCTGTGGGTTAATTAACAGAAGGGAGAGAGAGAGTGAGGATGAAACACATAATATAAGAATAATAACATCTCTTAACAAGAAGTTTTTTTTAATTAGGTAATTTTAGTTTTTTTAGTTAAATTTTAAGAACTGTTTAACAAACACTTGTTTGTGCAGGTTGTTTTTTTTTTTAAATAAAACCTTCACCTGCAGTTCTGTTTAACTTCTCACTTTGTGAAAAACTAACGAAATATAAAAAACGTCCACCTTCAAATAAATAAAATGCAGCAGTGCACCATTAATATTATAAATATGATATGTAGATATTTAAAACAACAGCATATTAAATGATACTGTGTGCAGGTGATAATATTTTTAGGAAGCAGAATTTGAATGCAGACGAACTCAAATGTTGAAGCCTACAAAAATATCATCCAAGCTTTCATTTATGATTGTTCATGCTTTGAAATTGTGATGTCAGAATTTGATAAAGTGTGCAGAGCTAGGTGTAGTAAATCATTGCTTATTAAATCTACTGTGTTATCTAATAGCACCAAACTAATAGAGCTATCACATAACTGAGAAACGTGTGTGGCTTATTACAAATGGATGAAACCACATTTTACCTTAATGAAGACGTAATCTTTAATAAGGTGTAGAAAAAAGAGGTGAGTTGTTTGTTGCTGTGGTAAACAAAGAAGTGTACTGAATCTTTTGGACTACACAGAGTGATGCAGTATTGACTGTGATGCTGATTTGAGTTGTCTTATTCTGTGTTTTTGTGCTTTGTCTTTTGTTACACAGAGTGAAAGAGATCTTTGGTTTTGCCTTTGCTGGTAAGTAAACAGTGATTGTAACTGAAGCAGTATGAACCTGGCATTGCGTAGCACATTTGGCAACTTACATACAGTAGTCTGACTTTTTGTGATATGTTTCCATTTACTGATTGGCAAAAACACAAAGTCATAATGAAAAACTAAGAGAACCAGAGGTGTGAGTGGACATTGTTAGGTACATTACAGCCAGTGTGTCTAATTAGTTTATCACTTATTTGGCGAATATAATGTGTTTTAAAATTAAATAGAAAAGTTGCCAAAAAGGTACACTGCAAAATACATAAATATTCCTAGCAACGGGTACAATGAGAGGACTTTTTAGTGTAAAAATTTAAGACATTTAATTTTAATTACAAAACATGGTGCACCTCTGCTATTGTAACATGTCAATATTTATTTTAAGATTTACATATTCATATCAGACATGATGAGGTTTTCTGTTGCTTCTGATTTATATAATTACTTTGTATCTAACATTTTTAAAAGTTTTGGTTTTCACACTTTACTAGTACTGACCTGTTGTAGAAAATGTTGGAGCCACAAAGCTTCTGTGTAGGAAATATTTGGTATATCCT
Source organism: Mchenga conophoros (assembly GCF_057382185.1). NCBI lineage: Eukaryota > Metazoa > Chordata > Actinopteri > Cichliformes > Cichlidae > Mchenga > Mchenga conophoros. Next base: position 26,933,494 of record NC_140529.1, read on the forward strand.
GCACTTGTGCCAACAAATATTGGTGGCTATTCTTTGTATTTCTGTAGTAAAGAATGCTTTTATTACACTTGCTATAGCCATGTGAGACGCTGCAGTTCATTTATCTCCTCTTTAGACTACAGTAAGCTCATAAAGCCTTAAATAAATTTACTAGTTAATTTATGTCACAGTAAATTGGATTGTGTGTGAAGAGGCTCAACAGTCTGAATCATCAAACAGTGATCTGATGAATTGTTTCCTTTCTCTAGACTGCTGATCTGATCGTCTCAGTCTGGTAAGTAAAGGTTTGTCTGAGGTGCAGTTCTGGGAAATGTTTCTCATTATAGGAGATTCAGTTTAGTGCAGTGAGTCAGCACAGCTCTTGGGAATAATCAGATCATAGAAAAGTCTATGTAAACATTTCCAGACTTACAGATCTCTCTTATCATCATAGTACATTTTTAATTAGGCCCTAATATCGGCCATGCTAAGTTTATTGTAGATTTAGTGGAGTGTGTATTAAACATGCCCCAAATTTGACTGAAAAATGTAGAAACTGCTGTTTAGGAGTCATCTGTCTCCAAATTTTTCATTTTGCCAAAAGTCATACTGAGTAAATTATTTTTTACTTTTATGTTAACTGCTCCCCAGACATTATGATATACTGTTGTACCAGGTAAGTACACACAGAAACGGGAATTTGAGACCTTTGGGCATTTAGGATCATGTGAGTTGAGTGCATGTGAAGTGTTTAAAGCAGGTGGTCTGAAACTGTCTGCTCTGACTTCATTGTGTGGGTTTAGCTTGACCATATAATGTTTATAGTAAGTTACTATAGCACCATATCTTGGTTTACAGACTCTGTTTGTTTTTATTGTGTTAATAGAATGCGAAAATGTCCTTAGAAATGTTCCACCACCATATGATAAACATTTTTATTCAGTTGAATCTAATAATGTACTGTACAACTCTTCAGTGTGTAATGATATATATGTTCTGTATTTTTCGGACTGTAAGGCGCACTAAATTCTAAGGCACATTAAGCCAAACAAAACAGATAAGTCAAACTTTATTCAACTCATTTACAATAACTCTCAAAATTGTTCAGTTGTAAGACATAAAATACAGAACAATACACTTACTTTTCAGGATTTATGGACTGATGAATGTGGATTGATCAGTTTGAAATCTGCTACATAAGCATGGCTCTCAACAGGTGCCAGGCCCTTATACACACACACCATATTATGTTGAAGCACAGTACGAATTACTCTACGAGGGTGCTGACTATGGTAGCCATGCTCCGACGATACATCAAGTGGTGCTGCTTTGTAGCTTACCAAAGTCATACTAAAACATTTGACAGAGTGCCGTGTACCACATAGAATTGGTTTGAAATCAGTAAGCACAACCATACATAAGGTGCACTGTCTATTTTTGAGAAAATTAAAGGCTTTTAAATGTGCCTTATAGTCTGAAAAATAGGGTAAAGCCAGGTTTATTGGAAGTGTGTCTAATTCCACTTTCTTTCTGTCTTACAGGTGACCTGCTGCAGAAAACCCTCTCCCTCTATCATTAACAAGCCATTAACAAGCAAATTCAGTCTGTCCTATCACTCTCCCTCTCCCTGCTCCATCTTTTTTGACAAGGGATTCTATCTTCTATCATTTCTCCGCCATGTACTCTATCTAATTTTGACAAGCATAAGCCCTAGTTTGACAAGAAACCAAGTTTGACAACAAACCAAGGTTGACAACAAACCAAGTTTTTGGAAATTGAAGTTACCGCAACTTCGACGATCTGTTTTCAGAAATCTGAGAGATCTCTGCTCTCACTGCTCCTTCTTTCCTGTCGTTAAACTCTCTCATATCCACTCATTTTACTGGAAATTACAAGTAAGAAGTTGAATATACAGTACAGTAGAAGTCACTGTAGAAACTATTTACACAGCCCTAAATTTGTCATTTTAATTTTGCATTACACTTTGGAATAAACATTGATTGGCTGTTTGGCTTACAGGTGCAATTACTTTGAGAAATTATATAAAATATACACCTCTTAAAGGTTTATTTGTAATAAGACAATCTGGTTATTTTGTAATACATACATTCAGATAAATAATAAATTAGATCCAGTCTGTTAGTCTGTTTCACTGGCTATAACATTTGACTACAAGTTTAAACTATTATTATTTAAGGACAACCCCTTTTTTTTGTCACTCAGTGTAAGTATTCAGTTACAATTGTCATCTAGAGGCTGCCCTGAGAACCCAGACTTCCTGTTTCCTGACTGCTGCAGAACATACAGCTGAAGAATCCTCATCGCCTGTCATCTGATCACCACCACAGCTCCTTATATTTGCTTTAGATTTTAGATATCTGAAAGATTTACACAAAGTCTACTTTAAAACTAAGAGTTTTATTATAGCCTGTTGATTGATTGTTGAGATTTATTCTGCATATTACTTCACAGAAGTATAGACCTATTCATTAACCAGTCTGGTTTAAAAAAAAAAAAGTATAATATACAGTTTTTGAAAAAGCTACAATAAAACTTTTTAAAGATCTTTCAATAACTTTTATATTGAGTTTGTATTTAAGTCAGCCTTTTACATCAATTAAACAGTTATAAGAACACTTTATCATTTGTATAGTTTTACATTTATCCATTTAATAGAAACTTGAGGAGTTTTTCAGTGTTTACAGGTTGATTTTTGTATACATTTGTGTATAAATACATATAAGGTCCAGTTTGTACTTGCACAAAATGCCAAGGAAAGGTCAAAGGTCACAGTCCCAGAAGCTTAGATGGCAAAAGCAGAAGGAACAGGTAAATCTTTCTCAGACCGGTGAGCAGGTAAAGGTGTCTGTTACAAGTATTCCCAGTCCAGAAGTGCAGCTCAGCGTTCAGACAGCCGCAGTGTCTTATGCAGATGTGGTAAAGAGAGGTGTTTGCTCATCATCGGTGCCAAATGCTAAAGTACAGCAGGTAATCCAGACTGAACCCCAGCTAACTGTGCAAACGCAGCATGATGGAGAAGCTCCAGGACCGTCTCATGTACAGGTTACAAACAGTGAAAGTCGTTCACGAGTGAGTAGCATCTGTGCATCCCGAAGCCAGGCCAATGCTAAGTATGGAAAGTACCGGAATCAGCAATGCATGGCGAACAGTTTGGTTTTCCTGTCATTCTTACACGAGGATGAATTCATTACCAGAGCAGATCTTAACCGTGTGTTGGATAAAGGCCATGCCGTGTATTCAGATGCCAGAAAGAGGTTTGTGAACAGCGTGTTTCTAGCCTGTGATGAACTTCCCACTGTGATCATCAGCCGCAGACACGAGTATCAAGTCGACATGTCTCAGTTTGCTCTTTATGGCACATTTGACGGTACAGATCATCTTCCGAGCCTTGAACAGGGACTACAGTGTTTGGCTTCAGACATTTGCTATGCTTTGCTAGTCATGGGAGGAACCGCCATTGCAGTTTCCAGGCTGACTTCAGGTGAATACGCATATTTTGATCCTCACCCACGTAAGTCTACAGGAATGCCATTGTCGCTAAGTGTAAGTGGTGGAACTGCAGTTATGTTAAAATTCACACGTCTTAACGACATGATTGACAGGATCAAACGTTTGTACAGAATGTGTAGCATCGCACCAACCTGCACTTATGAGCTACAGCCTGTTGAGTTCCACAGTGAAAACGTTGCTGACCAAAGAAATGCTGATGAAAACAGACAAACAGCTACAACTGTTCCAGCACCAGCTTTAAATGAACCTAAATTTGAAACCCCCAAATCCACTGAGAAAACACAGAAAACTGTGGCCGACACTTTAGCTACTGAAGTGATGTCATCCAGAGTGGATTATTCAAATGAGCCAGCTGCTGAGCTGAACAATTCTGATTATTTAGAAATAGAAACCTCTGCATCTTCTGTAAGAGACACTCAGGTAACAAAAGATTCTGTTCCTCTGAATGATTTAAACACTGCCTCCTGTTTAACTATGACAACAGATGAACTCTCACATAAACTGTTGAAGCATAATAAACAGCAAAGGAGAAAGATTAGGAGACGACTGTTGGTCCAAGAAAAACTACCACAGAGAAGGGAAAATCAGAAAAAGAAAGAAAGACAGATGTACGCTTTTGATGAAAGCTTTAAGGCAAAGAAAAAAGATTCTAGCAGAAAGTCTCATGATCCTGATCACAGACAGAAGAAGAGTGTGTACAAAAATAATCTGTGTAAACTCAATGCTACATATAGAGAGAAACAGAGAGAACATTTTAGAAAAATCTATAGAGATAGTGCTAAAATTAGAGAGAGAAAAAGAGAACATGTCATAAGGATGTATAAAGAAGATTCTTCATTCAGAGAAAAGCAGAAGGAACGTATAACAAGAACATATAGAGAATCTCCCATTTTTCGAGAAAAGCAGAAGGAACGTATGAGAAAAACATATAAAGAATCTTATAGACAATCTCCTATATTCAAAGAACAGCAGAAGGAACGTATAAGAAGAAATTACAGAACTTGTGCTGGATTCAGAGAGAAACATAAAGCTTACATGAGGTCATATGTTTCTAACCTATATAAAGAAAGTGTAGAATTTAGACAGAAAAAAAAATGTTACATCACTAAACGTTATGGAGAAGAGAGACAATTTCAGCAGCAACACAAGGACAATATGAGAGAACGAATGAGAGTAAAATATTGGAACAGTATTTCTTTTAGACAGATGCATAATATCAGATGTGCAATGAAAATAAAAAGAAAATATCGTCAGATGCATCGACCAGCTGACAGTTTACAGTGTCATCCAGAGAACACTTTAATGAATGAGGCCATATCTCGTTTCAGATCCAACATTAAGTCAGCACCATCTTATGTTTGTACTGTTTGTCTAAAAGCTTCTTTTCCTAATCAGGTGAAAATCTGCAAAAGAGAAAATTACTCAAAACACCAAATTGTAGCTCAGCAGTGTCTAACTGGTAAATTTGTTCATGTGTGTGATGAAGCATGTCATGATCACTGCAGCTTTCCTGTTGAGAGAAAAAAGGAGTATATCTGTCACACGTGTCACAGTTCCCTCAAAAGTGGACGCATGCCAAGACTTGCTGCTGTCAACGGTTTAGAACTGCAGGATATTCCAGCTGAACTGTGCGATCTCAACATTCTGGAGAGACATCTGATTGCCAAATGCATACCATTTGCTAAGATTATTCCACTTCCAAAGGGCAGACAGAGACTCATACGTGGTAATGTGGTGTGTGTACCATCTGAAGTCCAACAAACAGTTGACAGTTTACCGAGGATCAGAAGCCAATCACAGATCATGAGGATAAAGCTGAAAAGACGACTGTGCTACAAAGGCCATCAGCTGTTCCAGACTGTCACCTGGTCTAAACTCATTCAAGCCCTGCGTAAACTCAAACAAATTCATCCACAGTACACAGATATTATTATCAGAGATGATGCATTGCTTTGTGATCCAACGTTACCTGATGATGACAGCAGTGATGAAGCCAGCATGGGAAGTGATGATTATGATGAAGCAGATTTAATGGAAATTGACAACTATGAAAAAGATGCCCTTTTGTGCGAAAGTGAGTCTGAAAGTGAACAAGCTATTAATATGCAATCCTGTGATGAACAACCAGAGGAACAAAATCCAGATGAACCAGAAAGTGATTTGAACAATGGAGGTTTTGCTCTAGAAAGTTGTCTGCAGCCTGTTGACATTTCAGAAGAGATTCTCTGTTTCACTGATAACACATATTGTGTGGCTCCTGCAGAAAGAAACAATCCTGTTAGCTTCTTCAGAACTCCTCATTTGGAAGCCATGGCATTTCCTGTGCAGTTTCCTACCGGTCAGAATACACTGGATGAAAAGAGACTTCTTAAACTCACACCAAGTGCTTACTTCAAGTCAAGGCTTTTCAACATTGATGCAAGATTTGCTAAAGACACAAATTACCTGTTTTTCTCACAGTTTGTCACTGAAATACATTTGGCTAATTCCAGCATGACAATACAGCTAAGGAAAGGTAAAACTATGACCAAAGATGGACGCAAAATCACATCGGGAATGTTACAAAGTAAGACAGAAGTAGAGAAGCTGGTAAGAAATAAAGATGCAATCAGATTTATGCAGCCACTCAGAGGAACTCCAGCTTACTGGCAGAAAACTACCAAAGATTTATTCAGTATGATTCGTCAAATAGGAACACCTCAGTTCTTTGTCACTTTCTCTGCTGCTGAGATGAGATGGCCTGAAGTGATTCAAGCAATAAAGAGACAGCAAGGTGAAGAGGTTGATTTTGAAGCCCTGGACTGGTCAGAAAAGTGTGAAATTCTAAGATCAAATCCAGTAACCACCATGCGGATGTTTGATAAGCGTGTTGAGGCTTTGTTCAGAGATTTGCTTTTTTCTCCTGCACAGCCCCTTGGTGAGATCATTGATTACTTTTACAGAGTTGAGTTCCAGCACAGAGGTAGTCCGCATATACACATGTTGCTGTGGATTCGAGAAAAGGTAGAAGCAGATGTGGATGATGACCAAACTGTCTGTGACTTTGTGGACAGATACATCTCAGCTCAACTCCCTGATCCAGAAAAACAACCTGAACTGCACAAAAAAGTCTCTGAACTACAAAAGCACAGCAAGAACCACACAAAGACATGCTTTAAGAGTGTGAACTCTGGTTGTAGATTTGGGTTTCCAAAACCACCATCCACAAGAACAATGATTGTGAGACAGGATGAGGATTCAGACACTGAAGCTGCAAAAGCCAAACTCAGACCTTTGTTGAACCTGCTGAAGGAACCTGAAGCTGCTTCCCTCACCATAGAGCAGATTCTGTCACGATGCAACTTGACAATGAATGAGTATGAACAATGCCTCCAGAACATAAACAAGAAAACAGCTCTGATTCTGAAACGTGACCCAAAGGACTGTTGGATCAACAATTACAACCCAGACCTGCTTGAAGCCTGGAACTCTAATTTAGATGTCTCATTCATTTTGAATGCCTATTCATGTGTAGAATACCTCTGTAAATATATAACAAAGAAAGAATCTGGCCTCTCTGAATACCTGAAGACAGTTATCGATAACTCTGATAAGAACACCGTCAATGAATGTGATGAAATGAGAGCTGTGATGCAGGCTTACTCAAAAAAGAGAGAGATCAGCGCACAGGAGTGTGTGACTCGAGTCTGTGGCCTAAAAATGAAAAAATGTTCCCGCAGTGTTGTATTTGTACCAACAGATGATAACCCAGTAAAAATGAGTCGGCCCATGAGCTTCCTGGAAAGCACAACACATGACAGTTGTAATATTTGGATGACAAGTTTGAGTGATAAATACAAATGCAGACCTGAGACCCCAGAATATGAGGAAATGTCGCTGGCTGATTTTGCTGCCCTGTGCCGGTTGGTGAGTGGTCCAAATGAAGGAAAAGATGTGCTTCCTCTTCTAAACCAGCTTGGATTTGTACAAAGGCGAAAGAATGATAAACCAGCTATAATCAGATATTACCACTGTTCACAGGAAAAAGATCCTGAGCAATATTATGGTCGACTGTTGAGACTTTACCTTCCACACAGATCAGAGCAGGAACTGAAACCACAATGTTTCCAAACCTATCAGTCCTTCTACAACTCGGGTTTTGTGCGACTTCCATGTTCAGACCACAGTGAGTCTGTGAAACGGATTGTGAAAAGAAATAAAGACAAGTATGAGAAGAACTCTGAGGATATTGAGAGTGCACTGGAAGAGTTTGAACAAAATAGGGATGTTGTGATCGATGAATGGTGTAATCTTGCTCCTGAATCTGAAGTTGTGAGGCTGCAATGTGATGAGAATCTTCCTGAGAGACATTCTGATGATGAGAACGAACAGGAGAATGTCCCCGACTACAGTCGTCAGTCTGATGCTGTAACAGAGATCAGAGCCATCAGAGAACAACCTGCAGTAGATCCAGCCGTGGTACGTGTAATGTATCAGAATCTGAACCAGAAGCAGGCCTGCGTGTTCTATACTATAAGAGACTGGTGTATTCAGCGAGTTTGTGGTTTGAACCCAGATCAATTTTTCTTCTATATCAACGGTGGTGCAGGAACTGGAAAGTCACATCTGATTAAATGTATTCACTCTGAAGCATCAAAGATCCTGAGCAGACTGCCTGCTAATGCAGAAGAAGCTGACATATCAAATCCAACTGTTTTACTTACTTCATTTACCGGGACAGCAGCTTTTTCTATCAATGGCTCTACATTACATTCTCTACTGAAACTACCCAGGAGTCTGAAACCACCCATTCAAGGACTTGGTAACCAACTGGATGAAGTCAGATCTGAGCTGATGAATGCAGAAATTATTGTTATTGATGAGATTTCAATGGTTTCAAAACCCCTTTTTGCCTATGTGGATGCAAGACTGAAACAAATCAAAGGCACTCAGAGACCTTTTGGTGGAATGTCAGTTTTAGCTGTTGGAGATTTTTACCAGCTGCCACCAGTGCGACAGTCTAAACCTCTCTGCGTTTACGATCCAGAACAGATTGACCTATGGCAGGAACATTTTCAGATGATCACTCTAACCGAGATCATGCGTCAGAAAGATGATGTGGCCTTTGCAGAGATGCTGAACAGGATTAGAGTGAAAGAAAAGACGGATGAGCTTTCTCAGTGCGACAGAGATTTGTTGTCACAGGCTGTGACTGCACCAGAAGAATGTCCAACTGAGGTCTTACACATTTATGCCACCAACAAGAATGTGGAATCCCATAACACAGATACCCTGAAGAAGCTTCATTCAAACATCATAATCATCACTGCAGACGATTTCCAGAAGGATAAACGTACAGGCAGAATGGAACGAAGAGACAAACCATTTACAGGTGGGAGAAATGATTTACCTGACACTCTGAATGTTGCTGAAGGAGCTCGAGTCATGCTGACCAGAAACTTGGACACACTAAACGGTTTAGTCAACGGTGCTTTTGGTATACTGGTAAAGGTGGTGAGATCTGAAAATGATGGACACATAATCAAACTGGGGCTCAGAATGGACAACCGGCAGCCTATGAGACACAACCGCAGTGCTAATGCAGCATCTGATGATCTGGTTTACATTGAGAGAGCAGAGGAGAGTCTGAAGTTTAAAGGAGCGGTACGCAGACAGTTTCCTGTAAAGCTAGCATTTGCCTGCACAATTCACAAAACTCAGGGTCTTACAACACAGACAGCTGTAGTTTCAATGAAGAACATTTTTGAACCAGGTATGGCTTATGTTGCTCTCAGCAGGGTGACGTCTCTCAGTGGACTCTATTTGCAGGACTTGGATGAGAAAAAGATTTACTCCAATCCCGAGGTAACTGCAGCGCTCCAAACCATGAGACAAGCCAGTGTTGAGGAAATGATGCCTCTTCTTCAGGTCAGAGAAACAGCCAGCAGACTTGACACTCTTACACTGATCCATCACAATACGGAGGGTTTGCCATCTCACATCAGTGACATCAAGAGTCATCATGAAATGTGTTTAGCAGATGTTTTGTGTCTCACAGAGTCTCACCTCCAAGGCTCCTTTGTTGCAGACAGTCTTCATTTGGACGGCTACACCATGTTCAAACGCAACAGACATGTGTCCTACACAAACTTTCCTCACATGGCCAGCAGAAGTGGTGGTGGAGTTGTTGTGTATTTGAGGAATCATTTTCAGGTTCAGGTAAAACAGTATCTGCATAATGTCACTGATCTTGAGTTTTTAGTGTTGAAGGTTCAGGCTCCATTCCCTGCACTCATTGCTGTTGTGTACAGACCCCCTGACTACAGTTTGACACCATTCATGCAAAACCTGGTAAGTCTTTTAGATTCCCTTGAAATAATGGACTGTCACCCAATCATTGTGTGTGGAGATTTTAATGAGAACCAGTTGCAGAGTGGAAGAAAACAGATTCTGGAGCAGTTTCAGTCGAGAGGGTATTCACAGCTGATCACTTCTGCCACTACAGACAAGAACACCCTGCTTGACCTCATTTTTATTTCTCAGCCAGATCAATGTCTCCATTCCGGTGTTCTGAGATCATACTACAGTTACCACAACCCTGTGTTTTGTGTCCTGTCCTCGAGCCAATCATGAAGTCGTCTGGTGAGTTTTGAAACAATTACAGATCATGTTTGTTACAGAGTTTACTGATTGTAGAGTATGAAAAATATTTTTCATTGGAAAAAATTGTCTTCCCTACTCTGTCTGTAAGAAGACCCTTTCTTATTGCAATGTTATTAATCATGTCACCAAATCATGGCTGTACTTCATGCAGAGCCGGGAGATCTGCTTTCTGTTATCATGCACCTCAGATCTGAAATATACTGCATTAAACGGACATAATTTATTTTTTATTCTCATGTTTTAAATGACTAAATCTACTTATACATTTTTTCATGGATGTTAATTGTCATCTCCTTTTTTGATACTTTTTTTACTCTGACGTATGTATCTCAACAAACGAGATCTTCCCCTCCAAGATGCTTTCAAATATGAAATAGTAAATAAATAAATCACAGATAAATGCAGGTATTTATTATGGGTCACATGAATAAATACAGACAATTATATTTTCTTGATTATAGTAAATTTTGTAGAATCAAATGTTTTTTGGATGAATGAGGTTTTGCTTATCATGTTTTACAGGTAAAAAATGTTAAAAGTTTTAAACTATCTTTAAGCTACCAGAGATGTCTATAATTATACATTATGTAGAGAAAAACATTTTTACAGCTTACAGAATTTGTATAAAAACTGATTTAGAAGTACATGGAAAGTTTCTGCATCCATTTTCTGACTTGGCCTTTATCTGGGTGGGTTTGGGTTTGGGTGGATAAAGGCCAAGTCAGAATTCTCTGAGCAGCTGGAAAAAGCTGCTAATAAACAAAGACATCAGAAAGCGGGGGCTTTAGGTGTAGCCCCCGCTTTCTGACGCACTAATTAGATTTAGTAACTGACACCCCATACCAGCATTATATAGACACTTGGGGGCTGAGATGGGTGGGTGGGGAGGGGGGGTGGGTGGTGTTAAAAGCACTTTATGTTTTGTAGATGTATTTTTTTCAGACAGGGCACACACAGTCCTGTTTCCTTTGTGGGAAAACCTTCAAACTTCACCATCCTCAGCTGAAACAACAACATCTTAACACCATCTTCATGAACTGCTGAGCCAAACCTGATCCATCAGTGCTGGACTGCACAGATAACTACATGCCACACAGAGACTGCTGTTTTATGAACTGCCATACCAGTATGTCTTCAATGGAGAAGATGACACACCCATCACCTGACCTCCTGCCTGATCTGGAGACCATCATCATGCTGCCACACTACAACCTCTGAGACCATGAATGATGACCCCTACTGAGGAAACTGTATTTCCTGTCAGAGATGCTCAGTGATCCTCAGAGCAGAGAGAGGTATGATTCTTTATCTTTGATAAAAAATGTCAGTGTTTTTAATTCAATTAATTAATTAAAATCCTGTTTAGTGCATAAATAATTCCACACTCAAATGATTATACTTGTTGACACTTTTTGAGTTTTAATTCACATTATGGATTACAAATCTATGCTTTTTCTACTCTGTCTCTCTGTGCAGGTATTGCTGTCTTCTGAGTTCTTCAGTGTCCCAACTGAGACATTCAAACCTCATTGCAGAGCTCATGTCTTTCCTCACCATCATGTGAGTGTGAGATTGCTCTGGATTCTGGTTATGTGGCCTGCAGCACCTATAAGGTATTTCAACATTGTTCATTGCATAACTTATTTGTAGTTTTTAGGCCTTAACACAAATAAAATGTTCCTTTTTCTGTATTTTTTAGAACAAGCTCGTCCAGTGTGCCTGCATTCGGGCTTCTTAGACTCTACTCAAGTGGACAGAGTATCAGTGTTTGGCCACTCTTACAGACACCGACTTCTGTCAACTCACTGCTACTGATCAGGCACCTGACTCCAGGAAGACAGAGGGCTGCAAGCCTGTCATCGTTTCCAGTGTGGCTTTGTATTCTTGGGGTAGCATCAGATTTTTCCCACAAATATTCAAAGGTAACACTTATTTTAAGCGTAGTTATTAAGTCAAAAGTCTTCCCTTGTGTTAATTTTATTTTTTTTATTTGTTTTTGTTTTCTTTTAGATTTATGTGCAGTGATCGGATGTGGTGGAGCTTTGTTAACTGTGTGGAAAACATCTGTTTGTGATGATATTTACAATGAGGCTTTAAGGTGACAGTTTCCATGTAATTTCAATCCTTTTACTAAGCAAAAACATGTTTGCAATTAACATATTTTTTTCAGTTTTGTCTTTTGGATTTATGGTTAACATTCCTCTGTGACAGCAAATACTAAACTGGTCCAAGTAACCAGCATATCATTGGTCAAAGGCAAAAAGGACCACATGTCACGCTAGCTATGAATTATTGACTGTGTTTGTGTCACCAGATTTAACAAACAATATCAGACATATGAAACTGAACTCTGGATTAATGTGCAGATTTTTTTTTGTGTTTTTTTTATTGTTGAATAATTATTTTGTAGAACAAACCCAATCTATTTACCCAAACAATGTAACTTGTTTGGGTAAATAGTGGATTAATATATCTAAGTCTATAAGTATAGCAAGCTGAATTCATACAGACACACAGCTCTAAATCCTGGATTGTAGGATGTACAAAAATGATCATGTGATTATTATGGACATTTAAATAACTATATCTATTGAACCATTACATGTATTCTTTTTAGAAATTACACAATCTCAAAATGTGAAAAAAGAAAGTGTTTAAGAGAAAAAATAATGTGTGTTTGTATGAATCCTGCCTTAGTATGGGGTGTCAGTAACTACATTAGTATAGAGTAGGTCTAACAGTGGTTTTCCACATCTGCTCTAATACAGCGGTCCCCAAACTTTTTTGCGCCATGGACCGGTTTATGCCCGACAATATTTTCATGGACCGGCCTTTAAGGTGTCGCGGATAAATATAACAAAATAAAACTAGTACCGGTACCGAAAAAAAGAAAATTTATTCATAACACACGTCAAAAGACCCAGGAAAACCGAGTAAACGATAAAAACGATAACAAAATAACGCTGAAAACCGATAAAAACCCTGAAAACGATACATTTCACACCTGAGCCTCATCTCTCGCGGCCCGGTACCAAACGACTCACGGACCGGTACCGGTCCGAGGCCCGGGGGTTGGGGACCGCTGCTGTAATATATATAGATAATGGGTCAGACATATAAAGTCATTTTGAAAAGTTCATAAAGGTCACATCCATTTATATGTGTTCCTCTTTATCATTTTATATCTGGTCACACAGCTGACTTGAGTTTTGATCAGAGTAGAACCATAACATTCATGCTAATGGTTCTGCTGTTTACAGTTACTTTATGATGGATTTCAGCCTGGTCACAGCACTATGTGAAAATATGTTAGAGGTAAAGTTAAGAAAATTAATACCTCATCATAAGTCACTCTCTAACGCAAAGCAGTGATTATTTTTCACTGTAATTTATTGCACAACAATGTTCTTTATTTGATCCTTGTTTCTTTAAATATGCACATCGATTGTTCAGCTGTGTGACTCTCCACACCTCAAATATATCACAATGTGGACTTCATTTTGACAGTATTTTGTAGATTGATGCCATATTTATCATCAAATCAGGAAACTGTAAACTAATTGAAAAAATGAAGCTTATGAAAATTTTAATGTGGCATAGGAACATGTTGTTTATCCTTGCCGAATGGTATTTAGACAAAACTCCAGCAAATCAGAGGATATATTTTTGTCTCTCACTTGCTATATATGTGTATATTTTTGCAGTTAATAGCCTATCATGTGTCTGCGCATCTTAGGGCCATAAACATAAACATGGCAAACAAGGATATGTTCACAATTCCAACAAATGCTTCAATTGTTTGTATAGATGTTAGATTAATTTGATTTGCATTTTCTATTAATATTTTTCTGTTTGTCCCAAATGGTATTTTTATTTCTTTATGCCATTATTGTAATCATTGGAAACAACTGAGTAAATATTTTGTATCATATGTTTCTAAAAATATTTGAATGTTCTACTTTTCTACTACTGGTTTTCTACTTTCTAAACTTTCTGCCACTTTTTGGCATTTCAATAACATTATTTTTGGGTGTTTTTATCTCTGACCGCAGCATCTTGTGCATTTATTACCTAAATGTTGTTTGTGTGGGTTTTGCTTTTGTTTTGTTTTTTTGCCATTTTTAGATTTCACCAGCTGTGCAAACTCCGCAATTTTACCTTGGTTTTGTTCCACATTAGTTTATCTGCTGGCATGTTTTCTTCCTTTTCTAATGTTTTTGGTAATTTTTCACAGTTAAACAAGTAACTTTGAGGTTACTTCAGCATTTTCAGCTGTTATCTGTTGACAGTTTTGCCTAATTATTACATTTCTGCAAATTTCTAGCAGTTCTGATAAGTTGTAATATTTCTGCCAAGTTTTTAATTTTCTACTAAATTATTTCTGCTAGGTTACACTACTTTTGTTTGTTATGTTATGTTATGTTAAGGTATGTTATTTTAAATTATTGCATTTCTGCTAAGTTATTACATTTTTCTTAACTTGATATTGTTCTGCAAAGTTATTAAAATTTCAGCAACTTTTTAAACACTGACTTTGATTTCTTCAGCTTCTTCAACTATTTTCAGCAGACAGCTTCAGCTTTACAGTTTCCTCTAAGTTATTGCAGTTCTGCTAAGTTATTACATTTTCGCAAAGTTCTTTTGCTTCTGCAAAGTTTTTACAATTTCTGCAACTTTTCAGCTTTTTCAGCTATTTCTTGCATACAGCTTCAGCTTTTAAGCATCCACACTGCATTTTCGCAGGAAATGCAAATTTTTCTAGTTCTAGTTGCTTCCGTACACTTTTCGCCGTTTAACTACTTCCACAATTTTTGTGCTATTTTCACCGTTCAAACTTTAAACTATTCAGCTATTTTTGCTAATTCCTGCTACGATTTTTGCTATTTTTAACTATTATACTTTTTAAAATATTAAGCTTTTTTCCTTTAATTTGTCCCATTGAAATGAATGGGAAACTTCTGCAATTCTGCTAAATTTTGCCTGTTTTTGAAACTTAACTACTTCCTCATATTTTCACCTAGAACAACCATTCAAATTTTAAAATGTTCACAAATTATTTGGCTATTCAGGTATGATTCAGCTTTTTCAAATCTTTTACTGTTTTACTTTTATGCCTCTTAAAGTTTTGAGTTGCAAAATTGTGATTTTTCACAAAATACATGTGTTGTTATGGTTGCTATGCTCTTGGCTTCCAGTGTGCCACTGAAGGTTTTGCAATTTTCACTTC
This sequence comes from Mchenga conophoros, assembly GCF_057382185.1. Classification (NCBI taxonomy): domain Eukaryota; kingdom Metazoa; phylum Chordata; class Actinopteri; order Cichliformes; family Cichlidae; genus Mchenga; species Mchenga conophoros. The sequence continues at coordinate 26,948,873 of NC_140529.1, forward strand.
ATGTCCGAACAACTTCCTGCTACTTGCTCAATTTTCACTCAACTTCCACAAATTATACATCAAAACGTAGGTATTTTTGCTGGCTTTCAGAAAATGTCACCATCATTGTTGTGGGATTTATAGAATTTTTGCAAATCTCCTCAGACTAACACAAGGTCAGAAAACTCTCCATATAAAGTGAATGGAGAGCTTGTTCAAAATCACCGCTGGATTTCTGTAATGAGAGGCATATTCGAATCGTCATATCTCCTTAACGAAGCAAAGTTAAGACATGAGGCTTGTCCCCGAATATCTTCAGACACCCCTGACGCTCACAATTCAAGAATTTCTTTCTCACCTATTACCGTTCTGAAATGAGTTGGACTTGTTTGAGGGTAGGAAATTCGTCCTTCGCTCAGATTTCTTCAGATTTCAAACTGTGGAAATGAACCACTTTTTTCTCTCGTCATAACTTTTTGTTGGATTTCCACAGAGACCTGAAAATTTCCATGATTGTTCACCAAAGCCTGCTGTCTCTTACGGTGAAAGAATGATATCGATACTCCAAATAGATTTCGAGTTAGAAAGCGTTGTTTGAGGGCAAGTCAAGGCAGTTTTTGCTTCGCTCTACTCAGTTATGGTGCATTACAAGTCAAATATCTTTAATAATTCATATTTTAATGATAAATTGTAAACACTGGAAGATTCCCCCATCTCTTCTGAACAAAACGGTGTAAGAATGACCGCTCTAGCCCCTACGGTTTGGAAATTATGGTCATTTGTTTGAGGGGAGTCCTCACTATGAGAAATAGGCTGCAATAATCCTGTGCCTCTCTGTGCTGCGTGTGTAAAAAGAGGCACATGTTTTGGCGGGAAAAAGTACACAGGCTCTCTGATTGGTGGATTCAAATTCAGCAGCTCCCAGGCTGACCTAGAAACTTACTTCTCTCTCCCTGTGCATTTTTTTGCTGATTTTTTCATTTAACAAGTATATTTGAGGGACCCTCAGCATGTTCAGCATTTTTTCAGCTGTCCATTTTGCTTTTCCAATTTTTCTGTTTAACTTATTACTATTGTGCTAAATAATACTATTTCTGCTATTTTATAAGATTTGTGCCTAATATAGTATTTCTGCTAAATTACAATATTTCTGCTTTTTATACTATTTGTGCTAAAACATAGTATTTCTACTAAATGTAGTATTTATGCTTAATCATACTATTTCTGCTTTTTATGGGATTTGTGCCTAATATAGTATTTCTGCTTTTTATAGGATTTTTGCTCAAACATAGTATTTCTACTAAATGTAGTGTTTATGCTTAATCATCCTATTTCTGCTTTTTATAGGATTTGTGCTTAATATAGTATTTCTGCTAAATTATAGTATTTCTGCTTTTTATAGTATTTGTGCTAAAACATAGTATTTCTACTAAATGTAGTATTTATGCTTAATCATAGTATTTCTATATATTTCTGCCAGGTCCCCAGGCAGCCAATCCTCTGTGAGGACTGAGAAATTCAAATTTTCAAATCAGGGCCTGCACGGTTTCCCAGCCAATCATATATGTGTCCTGAGGCATTCAAATTTGCATATTGGGGCCTTCATGGCTTCTAAGCCAGCCAATCATATCTGAGGGCTGAGGAATTCAAATCCACAAATCAGGGCCTGCACGGCTTCCCAGCCAGCCAATCATATATGTGGTCTCAGGCATTCATATTTGCATATTGGGGAATTCGTGGCTTCTAAGTCAACAAGTCATCCATGTCATATATCTCTAAAAATTCACATTTTAATGATAAATTGTTAACACTGGAAGATTCCCCCATCTCTTCTGAACAAAACAGTGTAAGAATGACCGCTCTAGCCCCTACGGTTAGGAAATTATGGTCATTTGTTTGAGGGGAGTCCTCACTATGAGAAATAGGCTGCAATAATCCTGTGCCTCTCTGTGCTGCTGCGTGTGTAAAAAGATGCACCTGTTTTGGCGGGAAAACGTAAACAGCCACTCTGATTGGTGGATTTAAATTCGGCAGCTCTCTCCCTCTGTGTGTGTGTGTGTGTGTGTGTGTGTGTGTGTGTGTGTGTGTCTAGTGGGAGAGAGAGGACCCTGCCCTTATTTGGCAGCATGTCATTGTAGGATTTAAATTGAATATAGTTAGACTGGTTGACTGGATTAGAGCCTGTGTTTGTGTGTCCCTCTGTGCATTTGTGTTTCAATAAGTTATTACTATTCTGCTAAATCATAGTATTTCTGGTACTTTTCGGTACTTGTGCTAAATACAGTATTTCTGCTAAATCATACTATTTCTGCTTTTCATAGGATTTATGCCTAATATAGTATTTCTGCTAAATTATAGTATTTCTGCTTTTTATAGGATTTGTGCCTAACATAGTATTTCTGCTAAATTATAGTATTTCTGCTTTCTATAGGATTTGTGCTTAACATAGTATTTCTGCTAAATTATAGTATTTCTGCTTTTTATACTATTTGTTCTAAATTATAGTATTTCTGCTTTTTATAGGATTTGTGCTTAATATAGTATTTCTGCTAAATTATAGTTTTTCTTCTTTTTATAATATTTGTGCTAAAACATAGTATTTTTACTAAATGTAGTATTTATGCTTAATAATAGTATTTCTATATATTTCTGCCAGGTCCCCAGGCAGCCAATCCTCTGTGAGGACTGAGACATTCAAATTTTCAAATCAGGGCCTGCACAGTTTCCCAGCCAATCAAATAAGTGTCCTGAGGCATTCAAATTTGCATATTGGGGCCTTCGTGGCTTCTAAGCCAGCCAATCATATCTGAGGGCTGAGGAATTCAAATCCACAAATCAGGGCCTGCACGGCTTCCCAGCCAGCCAATCACATATGTGGTCTCAGGCATTCAAATTTGCATATTGGGGAATTCGTGGCTTCTAAGTCAACAAGTCATCCATGTCATATATCTCTAAAAATTCATATTTTAATATTAAATTGTCAACACTTGAAGATTCCCCCATCTCTTCTGAACAAAACGGTGTAAGAATGACCGCTCTAGCCCCTACGGTTAGGAAATTATGGTCATTTGTTTGAGGGGAGTCGTCACTATGAGAAATAGACTGCAAAAATCCTGTGTCTCTCTGTGCTGCTGCGTGTGTAAACAGATGCACCTGTTTTGGTGGGGAAAAGTGCACAGCCTCTCTGATTGGTGGATTCAAATTCACCAGCTCCCAGGCTGACCTAGAAACTTACTTCTCTCTCCCTGTGTGTGTGTGTGTGTGTGTGTGTGTGTGTGTGACAGAGAGAGAGAGAGAGAGAGAGAAAGGCTTTTAATGGGATGATCTCATTCTAAGATTTAAATTCAATATATTTAGACTGGTTGACTGAATTGGATCTTGTGTGTGGGTCTCTCTGTGCATGTGTGTTTCCTCATGTGTACATATTTGTGATTGTGTGGCTGTAATAAATTTTTTTGCAGATTTTTGTCATTTAACAAGTATATTTGAGGGACCCTCAGCATGTTCAGCATTTTTTCAGCTGTCCATTTTGCTTTTCCAATTTTTCTGTTTAACTTATTACTATTGTGCTAAATCATACTATTTCTGCTATTTTATAAGATTTGTGCTTAATATACTATTTCTGCTTTTATAGGATTTGTGCTTAATATAGTATTTCTGCTAAATGTAGTATTTATGCTTAATTAGTTTTTCTACTAAATCATAGTACAGTATTTCTGCTTTTTATGGGATTTGTGCTAAAACAAAGTATTTCTACTAAATGTAGTATTTGTGCTTAATCATACCATTTCTGCTTTTTATAGGATTTGTGCTTAATATAGTATTTCTGCTAAATTATAGTATTTCTGCCAAATTATAATATTTGTGCTAAAACATGGTCTCAATTTAAAATTACAATATTCATAGTTCATCACAGTGTCTCTGGTAAATCACAATATTTCTGCTCTGTTGTACTATTTTTCTAAATCATAGTGTTTCTGTAATGTTTAAGTATTTTTGGCTAAATATATTCTTTCTGTTATCTTATACTATTTCTCCTAAATTCTTGTATTTTTGAGAAGTTATCATGTTTCTGGTAAGTTACAATATTTCTGCTAAATTCTGCTATGCTATTGTATTTCTGCCAAGTATTATGTTTCCTCTAAGATATTGCAGTTCTGCTAAGTTATTCCATTTTAGCAAACTTCTTTTGCTTCTGCAAAGTTTTTACAATTTCTGCAACTTTTCAGCTTTTTCAGCTACTTTTTGCATACAGCTTCAGCTTTAAGCATCCACACTGCATTTTCGCAGGAAATGCAAATTTTTCTAGTTAGTGTGAATGCTTGAAAAGCATTCACAGTATTGTTCTTCTAATCTTTATTATTATATTTTATTTTTCCGTACGTTTTTTGAAAGCCTACTCCTTCAAAACCGTTCAACTTAGAAAAACCATTCAAACATCGTTAGATTCCTATTATTTTGGACAACATTGCTTCTATTTTTCTCATTTTTAACATTTATATTTTTAATTTTATTCAACTTTATTCAACAAAAATTTCCCATGTATTTCAATGGGGAGACCCTTCAAATTCTCATTCAACTTACTCATTTTTAAACTCTTACTACTTCAACATACGTTCACATAGAGCCACCATTCAAACTTTAAAACGAAGACAAGACATTCAACTATTCAACTTGTATTTATCTTTTCAATATCTATTATACTTTTTCTTCAGTTCCAGTTTAAGTTTCATGATGTTTTTTCACCCGTTTCAGAGTTTATAATGGGTGTGTATGGGACGGAATGTTGGGGCTAGAGTGAGGCAGCTCAACTGCTAGAGTGAGAGGAGCAAAAAAATTAATCTTAAAATCTTTTTTAAAACTGCTGCTGTGTCCGCAGCGTTTGCTCTACAGGTATGATTTTACCCTCAAAACGTAGCCATCGCTGTCCTCTTTCATCCAATGTGTTTACTATTGTCCTAGGTGTTATGGTTCTTTCATAAATGTCACCAATGCACAGCCTCCTCCCTCCAACTGTTCCATAGACTCTAATGTTAAAATGGCTCAGAAGGTTCGTTTGAAAATCAGAAGAGCATGGTGTCTTTACACTGTCACCACGTCCATATAATAAACTCCACAGGCATGAAAACTGAGAATTCAGTAGACTAGAAGCTGCTGTCACTCACGGTGAAAGAATTTTGTCAATACGACTTTTACTTTTCATTTGGGAACGATTTGTTTCGGCCTGACTTTTCTGTTCATTTTAAGCAGCAAAAGTGAGGCGCATGTCTGTGTACGTGTGTATGGAGCCATTGGGTGCGGTCACTATAGCAACCAGGCTCACACCTGCCTGCTTAACGAGCTCTCTCTCTCTCTCTGCCAAGATTCATCTTAAACACTTCTCTTTCAACTGCTGCTGTGTCCACAGTGTCACAGCCATCATTTTACCCTCAAAACGTCGCCATCGTTGTTCTCTTTCCAACATCTTGTCTTTCAAAGCTCAGAGATGTAAACTTTTTAAACTGTGTGGATCCAAGTGGAGGGATCACATTTGAGTCATTCAGTGATTCAAAGAATATGACCTTTTAATATTCTTTCAGATGTTTTCTGACTCTAAATGTTCTTTTCTCATTTCTTAGGTTTTTCTAATTTACAATTAAAACATTTTCAGTTTTTTTCCAACTCCTTCTTCTGTGTAACCTTCAGCTTTTAGCAGTTCAGCACCTTTGTTTTCAGGTTAAATTCGTTTTTTTTTTTTTTTATCTCATTCAATATTTTTAACTCAAAATTCAGCAATTAATTCATTTCAGTGCATACATTCAGATTCAAGCATTCACACTGCAGTTTCTTCAGAAAATGCACTTTCTAGTTATATTTTATTATTTTTCCGTACGTTTTTTGAAAGCCTACTCCTTCAAAACCGTTCAACTTAGAAAAACCATTCAAACACCGTTAGATTCCTATTCTTTTGGACAACACTGCTTCTATTTTTCATATTTTTAACATTTATATTTTTAATTTTATTCAACTTTATTCAACAAAAATTTATAATGTATTTCAATGGGGAGACCCTTCAAATCCTCATTCAACTTACTCATTTTTAAACTCTTACTACTTCCACATACATTGACATAGAGCCACCATTCAAACTTTAAAACGAAGACAAGACATTCAACTATTCAACTTGTATTTATCTTTTCAATATCTATTATACTTTTTCTTCAGTTCCAGTTTAAGTTTCATGATGTTTTTTCACCCGTTTCAGAGTTTATAATGGGTGTGTATGGGACGGAATGTTGGGGCTAGAGTGAGAGAGCTCAACTGCTAGAGTGAGAGGAGCAAAAAAATTAATCTTAAAATATTTTTTAAAACTGCTGCTGTGTCCGCAGCGTTTGCTCTACAGGTATGATTTTACCCTCAAAACGTAGCCATCGCTGTCCTCTTTCATCCAATGTGTTTACTATTGTACTAGGTGTTATGGTTCTTTCATAAATGTCACCAATGCACAGCCTCCTCCCTCCAACTCTTCCATAGACTCTAATGTTAAAATGGCTCAGAAGGTTCGTTTGAAAATCAGAAGAGCATGGTGTCTTTCCACTGTCACCACGTCCATATAATAAACTCCACAGGCATGAAAACTGAGAATTCAGTAGACTAGAAGCTGCTGTCGGTCACGGTGAAAGAATTTCGTCAATACGACTTGTACTTTTCATATGGGAACGATTTGTTTCGGCCTGACTTTTCTGTTCATTTTAAGCAGCAAAAGTGAGGTGCATGTCTGTGTACGTGTGTATGGAGCCATTGGGTGCGGTCACTATAGCAACCAGGCTCACACCTGCCTGCTTAACGAGCTCTCTCTCACTCTGTGCCAAGATTCATCTTAAGCACTTCTCTTTCAACTGCTGCTGTGTCCACAGTGTCACAGCCATCATTTTACCCTCAAATTGTCGCCATTATTGTTCTCTTTCCAACATCTTGTCTTTCAAAGCTCAGAGATTTAAACTTTTTAAACTGTGTGGATCCAAGTGGAGGGATCACATTTTAGTCATTCAGTGATTCAAAGAATATGACCTTTTAATATTCTTTCAGATGTTTTCTGACTCTAAATGTTCTTTTCTCATTTCTTAGGTTTTTCTAATTTACAATTAAAACATTTTCAGCTTTTTTCCAACTTCTTCTTCTGTGTAACCTTCAGCTTTTAGCAGTTCAGCACCTTTGTTTTCAGGTTAAATTCGTTTTTTTTTTTTGTTGTTTTTTTTAAATCTCATTCAATATTTTTAACTCAAAATTCAGCAATTAATTCATTTCAGTCCATACATTCAGATTCAAGCATTCACACTGCAGTTTCTTCAGAAAATGCACTTTCTAGTTAGTGTGAATGCTTGAAAAGCATTCACAGTATTGTTCTTCTAATCTTTATTATTATTCTATTTTATTATTATCTATTCCGTACGTTTTTTGTAATCCTACTCCTTCAAAACCGTTCAACTTAGAAAAACCATTCAAACACCGTTAGATTCCTATTCTTTTGGACAACACTGCTTCTATTTTTCTCATTTTTAACATTTATATTTTTAATTTTATTCAACTTTATTCAACAAAAATTTCCCATGTATTTCAATGGGGAGACCCTTCAAATTCTCATTCAACTTACTCATTTTTAAACTCTTACTACTTCCACATACATTGACATAGAGCCACCATTCAAACTTTAAAACGAAGACAAGACATTCAACTATTGAACTTGTATTTATCTTTTCAATATCTATTATACTTTTTCTTCAGTTCCAGTTTAAGTTTCATGATGTTTTTTCACCCGTTTCAGAGTTTATAATGGGTGTGTATGGGACGGAATGTTGGGGCTAGAGTGAGGCAGCTCAACTGCTAGAGTGAGAGGAGCAAAAAAATTAATCTTAAAATCTTTTTTAAAACTGCTGCTGTGTCCGCAGTGTTTGCTCTACAGGTATGATTTTACCCTCAAAACGTAGCCATCGCTGTCCTCTTTCATCCAATGTGTTTACTATTGTCCTAGGTGTTATGGTTCTTTCGTAAATGTCACCAATGCACAGCCTCCTCCCTCCAACTCTTCCATAGACTCTAATGTTAAAATGGCTCAGAAGGTTCGTTTGAAAATCAGAAGAGCATGGTGTCTTTCCACTGTCACCACGTCCATATAATAAACTCCACAGGCATGAAAACTGAGAATTCAGTAGACTAGACATTGCTGTCGCTCACGGTGAAAGAATTTTGTCAACACGACATGTACTTTTCATTTGGGAAGAATTTGTTTCGGCCTGACTTTTCTGTTCATTTTAAGCAGCAAAAGTGAGGCGCATGTCTGTGTCGTGTGTATGGAGCCATTGGGTGCAGTTACTATAGCAACCAGGCTCACACCTGCCTGCTTAACGAGCTCTCTCTCACTCTGCCAAGGTTAAACCTAAAAATGTTAGATTGTAGTAAGATTAACTTTTTCAATAGTACAATAAGACAGATTTGACAGGGTTTTGCCACAGATTAATAGTTTGTCACTAGTTAGTATATGCCAACTAAGTAGAGCATTGTGATTGGCACAAAGGTTTTTCAGATCTGGGCAGTTGGAGTCAGTTGATGACTTCAAAATCATCCTTTCTGACTGGATAATTAAAGCTCTCAGCATCTATTGGTCTGTAGTTAATTTCCCCACCTTTTAACTAACGTTTAACTAATCTAATCTCATTTAATGTTTCTGTTTATAGTCTGTATAGTTTATCTCCCCACGAATACACTCAAAGTAGTCTTAAAATAAAACCCACAAAACAGTTCAAGATTTAATACCTTTTATTTGCTCATTTAATGCCAGTTGCCCTGTTTTTCTGTATGTCACTCATTCGCTTATACTTGGGCAAAAAGTACCAATTTGTACACTAGTATAGTGTATTTTTTCCCTCTATCTCTCTATGTCTGTCACACACAGAGACCAACACACAGACATGTATATGCTCATTATTGCTGTTCAAACTGATGGTCAAATTTCCAAGCACCACCTGAACGCCTCATCTGTTTTTAACCTATCACTGGACCAACTGTCGTCATTCCGCTTCGCTCTCTGCTGTGGTAAGTACAGTACACTCAGTACTGCAGTGTTTTATTTTTATGATGGAAAAAATACATGTTTGACATTTAAACTCACATATCAAGTCCAACAGAGTTAAAAAGAATTCAAAGAAGAAAGAAAAAAGAATAACCTTCGCTATCATTTATATACGTTTATGATGTTTTGCTGTTAGCAGCAGTGCTAACGCTAGCTTCGATGCTAATGCTAGCAACAATGCTAATGCTAGCTATAGTGCTAACACTAGCCTTAGCACTTGTTAACTGACAAAAATAATATTCCTGTGATATTTCTTGCCGGTCAGTGAGACAAAAGTAAGAAATGAGCTTTATTATTGCCATTGTGGCTCAGTTTTAACAGTAAGAGTGCTAACGCTAGTAGCATTGCTAACGCTAGCTGCAATGCTAACGCTAGCTGCAATGCTAACGCTAGCTGCAATGCTAACGCTAGCTGCAATGCTAACGCTAGCTGCATTGCTAACACTAACTGAAGTGCTAATGCTAGCCGGAATGCTAGCGCTAGCAGCAATGCTAAGGCTAGTAACAGTCTAACAGTAGCCTTACATAAGTGGCAATACTTCAGTTAATTAGTTTGAATTGTAAAATGGCTGCTGTATCAGTTGGTGTGCTATATTACTCTATAATTACCCTGCTGACTATAAGTTCAGTGTATCATGTCGTGTGGGCTTTGTATTTCTGTTAGTCTGATAACACTGTACAGACAACTAACGTATTATTTCTCGTGTTACACTTTCAGGAACCTGACTGACACTGTGCTTTGCCTGGTAGGTGTGCACATACTGTAAGAGAAGTAGACCAAAATAATAAAATAATCTGACTAATATAAGATGTAAAGTGATGGGTTCAAACTTTGTGCTAGACCTTTTAAACACAATTTTATAATAAATACACATAAGTGCAGCTTAACAATTGGGCTAAAATATTTTTTTCGTACATTTTTGTAGTCACACTACATGTGATTAATTAATGATTCACTCAATCATATTTGTATTTAAAAATATCATTGCTGAATTTAATTAAATATTTATTCTTTTAAAAAGTGCCCAATTATGCAACTTTTTGCACATGGCAGCCGACAACAGTTTAGCTTGAATATTTGTTTTGTCCTTTTTCAGTAGTCACAATTAGTTCATACAATTACCATGTGATATAATTTTAATAAAATAATTTTTTTCTTGTTTTTTGTTCACAGTGTGCAGAAGAAGAACAAGGACCAGATCTCCAGTCTTCTCTCTCACATCCCAACCCCCCAACCCCTCTATCCTCTGTCCTGCTCCACCTATTGTCTCTGCCTTCTTTCCATCTGTATTTCACTCTGTGGTTTGTGAGAAATTTTGCCAAACCAACAATCCTTTTGCGGTTTGATTTAAAGCCGTGTCTCTCCTGCTCTGTCTGTTCTCTCTGCTAAATTTTCTCTCTACCTGTTTTTCACTCTTGGCTTGCTGCTGAAAAACGCCAAGCCAACAAAGCAATAAAGAGTGCATATTTTGCCTCAACCTATGAACAAACTGAACAAACAAAGAAAAATCTGCGGTTTGATTTAAAGCCGTGTCTCTCCTGCTCTGTCTGTTCTCACTGCTAAATTTTCTCTCTACCTGTTTTTCACTCTTGGCTTGCTGCTGAAAAACGCCAAGCCATTAAAGCAATAAAGAGTGCATATATTGCCTCTACCTGAGAACAAACTGAACAAACAAAGAAAACTAATTCACGGTTTGATTGTGATTTCCCAGCCGTGTCTCTCCTGCTCTGCCTGTTCTCTCTTCTAAATTTTCTCTCTACCTGTTTTTCACTCTTGGCTTGCTGCTAAGTTGTGCCAAGCCAATAAAGAGAGTGCATAATATTCTCTCAACTGAAGAACAAACTGTCAAACGAAAGACAACTGTTTAAGACAAATAAAAACAAATATAAAAACAAAGACAACATCTCCTGGTGTGTGCCACTCTTATCTTGTGAACAATTTTTCTAAAGACTAAGAAACACTTGCAGGTGTGTGAAAATGCCAAGGAAGCAGAAAAAGTCACAAGCTGCAAAACAACGCTGGAAAAAGTTTCATGAGTTTCACAGTGTACCAACATGTGAACAAGCTGAGTTTGATTTTCCTCAGAGCTCTGCAGAAGACAGTGTGTCTACAAAGACCAATTCTGACAGTGTCAAACAGGCAGGTCAACATGTTCCTGCACATGTACAACAGGTATCTTATGCTGATGCTGTAAAGAGTGGACTGCAGCATGAATTTAATGAACAACATGAGGTGTCATGTGACCCACAGGTGGGTTATGCTGATTTTTTGAAAAGAGGCTGTCACAGTGATGTGGCAGGACCATCTCATGCAGAAAGACTGAACCTTGAAAACCAGCCCTCTGTTATACATGTCTGTGCATCTCGCAGCCAGGCTCATCCTAAATATGGAGACTCCAGAAACAAGCAGTGCACATGTAACTCACTCACATTTCTTGCTTTCCTTCATGAGAATGAAAACATGACTACAGCTGACCTTAATCTGGTCTTGGATAAAGGTGATGTGATGTACAAAGAGGCCAAGAAAAGATTTCCTAAAAATATTCATTTGGCAACCGATGAGCTGCCAGACAAAGTTGATGCTCGCAGATCTATGTATCATGTCAACATGACACAGCCTTCCCGGTATGGGACATTTGAAGAACCTCCAGAGGAGGCAGTAGATACCTTTCTGAGCTTAGAAGCAGGACTGAGCTGCCTGTTGTCAGATGTGCAGTATGCCTTACTGATTATGAGTGGATTGTGTATCGCAGTGTTCAGATCCACATCAGGCATATATGGTTTCTTTGACCCACACCCCAGAACACCCATTGGTCTTCCTCTACTACTACAGTCACGTAATCGTGGTACAGCAGTGATGCTGAAATTCACACTCCTCAGTGACATGATTAAGAGGCTCCAAGATTCTTATGAAATGATGGAGATATCACCCTCTTGTAACTATGAACTGAAGCCTGTGCAGTTCTACAGTATGAGCACAGTCAACCTGAGTGATACTATCACAGACACAGTCTGCAGACCAACAGCTGCCACTGCTGTGGCACCTACTCACTCTGATACAACTGTTGATGAAGCAAACCCCTCTACTCCAAGGAGAAACACAACCACTGATCCGACTGAAAATATCTTTTGTCAAATGTCCATTTGTACGCCACTGGTGAAACAAAAAGAAGTCCACATGACTCAGTTCACATCATATGAAGATCAGAATGAACCTCCTAATATACCAACTGAAGAACTATGCAGTGAATTAAGTTTCCTTCCATCAAGTGATGCTTTTTCATGTCAATCAAATGCTGCCATAACAAATGTTGCTGCCTGTGACCTTTCTGATATAGTTTTACAAAAACTGAAAAAAGTTAATAAACAACAAAGGAACAAAATGAAAAGAAGATTAATGGCATCAGAGAAACCCAGAAATCAGAGAAAAGAAAACCAAAAAAGGAAAGAACAACAAAAGTATGCTTCAAATAAAGATTACAAAGAAAAGAAAAAATCTTGCACAAGCGAGACATATAAAAACAATCCTGAAGTTAGACAAAAACAACAACAGTATATGAAAAGACGTTACTGTGAAAATGATGAATTCAGACAGAAACAACAGCAATATATTAGAAGACGTTACTGTGAAAATGATGAATTCAGACAGAAACAACAGCAATATATTAGAAGACGTTACTGTGAAAATGATGAATTCAGAAAGAAACAAAAACAATATGTTAAAAAACGTTTTTCTGAGAATGCTACAGTTAGAAAGAAACAACAACAATATATTAAAAGACGCTACTGTGAGAACGATGAATTCAGAAAGAAACAACAACAATATATTAAAAGACGCTACTGTGAGAACGATGAATTCAGAAAGAAACAACAACAATATATTAAAAGACGCTACTGTGACAATGCTGAATTTAGACAAAAACAAAAAAACTATATAACTAAAAGGTATCAAGAAAACCCTGAATTCAGAGAGAGACAGAGATCTCGAGTGACTCAGCGTTATGCACGTGACAATGCATTCAGAGTAAGACACAGACAACTAATGAAACAACTAATGCGAGACAGGTATCAAAGTAATCTTGCATTCAGGATTATGCACAACATGAGATGTGCAATGAAAATAAAAAGGAAATACAGATGGGTGAACAGACAAACCCAAGAGAGTGACAACAGTGTGATCAACGAGGCCATATCTGTGTTCAAATCACAAATCAAAGCTGGACCATCATACCCATGTACTGTATGCTTCAAGGCTTCATTTCCAAACCAAGTGCGACCCTGCACAAGGTCAAAGTATGTCAAAAACCCACATGTAGTTGCAACATGTTTGACAGGAAAGTTTGTTCATGTTTGTGATGAAAACTGCAGAAATGAGCAGTGCAAAGTGCCTGATGAGAGAAAGAGAGAGTGGATATGTCACACCTGCCACGATCATCTTAAAAATGGATCCATGCCAGCACTTGCTGTTGCCAATAAGTTGGATCTTGCTGATATTCCAGCTGAACTGTCTGATCTCAACATACTGGAGAGACATCTCATAGCCAAGTGCATACCATTTGCCAAGATCATTCCTCTTCCCAAAGGCAGACAAAGAGCAATTAGAGGAAATGTGGTCTGTGTCCCATCAGAGGTACAGGAAACTGTTGAAACACTACCTCGATTGAGAATTAATTCTCAGGTGATCAGAGTGAAACTGAAGAGACGCTTGTCTTACAAAGGTCATCAGCTGTTTCAGACTGTAAGCTGGTCTAAACTTGTGCAAGCACTGCATAAACTCAAGCAGATTCATCCACAGTATAAGGATGTGAGCATCAGAGATGATGCTGAGCTGTGTGATCCAACTCTTCCTGATGAAGATGATGAGGATGATGATGATGAAAACATGAATGAGGAAGATTATGATGAGGCTGATTTAATGGAAATTGACAGCTGTGAGAAAAATGCACTGAGTGAAGCACAAAATATAAATGAACAGGACATTGACATGTTACCCTGTGATGGTGAACAATCGCATGAACAGATGAGAGATGATTCAGAGCAAGCAGATGGACTGACTAATGGTGGTTTTGCACTCGAGTCCTGTTTGCAGCCCCCTGATGTGGCTGAGGAGATATTATGTTTCAGTGAAGGAATCTACTCTGTTGCTCCTGCAGAGAGAAACAATCCAATAAGTTTTTTCAAAACACCTAAACTGGAGGCCATGGCCTTCCCTGTGCAGTTTCCTACAGGTCAAAACACACTTGATGAAAGAAGGCTGATCAAAGTATCCCCCAGTGGGTATTTCAAATCAAGACTTTTCTGCATTGATGATCGTTTTGCCAAAGACACAAACTATTTGTTCTTTGCACAGTTTGTGACTGAAATACACTTGGCTACATCCAGCATGACAGTACAGTTAAGGAAGGCAAAGCCTCTGACCAGAGATGGTAGAAAAATAACCTCAGGCATGTTACAAGATAAACATGAGGTGGAGAAACTGGTGCGAAATAAAGATGCAGTGAGATTCATGCAGCCTCTGAGAGGAACCCCAGCCTATTGGGAGAAAACAACAAGAGATCTTTTTGCCATGATCAGACAGTTGGGAACTCCCACGTTCTTTTGCACATTTTCAGCTGCTGAAATGCGCTGGCCTGAAGTGATTGAGGCAATAACAAGGCAGCAAGGTGAACAAGTGAATTTTGAAGGACTCGACTGGTCAGCAAAGTGTGACATCCTGAGAAGCAATCCTGTCACAACAATGCGCATGTTTGACAAGAGAGTTGAAGCATTATTCAGAGATTTACTCTTATCTCCCGCAGAGCCACTTGGCAAAGTCATTGACTACTTTTACAGAGTTGAGTTTCAGCACAGAGGAAGCCCACACATACACTGTCTCCTGTGGGTAGAAGGTGCTCCTGTGTTTGAGGAGGATGATGAGCAAACTGTTGTTGATTTTATAAACAAATACATCACAGCTCAGCTGCCTGATCCACATAAACAACCCGAACTGTACAAAAAAGTAACAGAAGTGCAAAAACACAGTAAGAACCACACAAAGACGTGCTTTAGGAGTTTAAGCTCCGGGTGCCGTTTTGGTTTTCCCAAACCACCCTGCAATGAGACAATGATCACAAGACCCAGTGAGGATGATGCACTGGAAGTAGAAACGGCAAAGAACAAGCTCAGACCACTGAACCAGCTGCTGAATGAACCTGAAACTGCTTCCATGAGTTTAGAGCAGCTCTTGGAAAGATGCAAGTTGACACATGCAGAATATGAGAGATACCTGAATAAAATGAACATGAGGAGTACGATCATACTAAAGCGTGATCCAAAAGACTCTTGGATAAATGGCTATAATCCACATCTGCTTGAAGCCTGGAACAGTAATATCGACATAAGCTTTGTTTTAGATGCTTTCGGCGCTGCAAATTATTTAATGAAATATATATCAAAAAAAGAGGGCGGGCTATCTGAGTACCTGAAAACTGTCATTGAAAACTCCAATAAGGACAGTGTAAATGAGTGCGATGAAATGAGAGCCGTCATGCAGGCATATTCAAAGAAGCGAGAGATCAGTGCACAGGAGTGTGTTGCTCGTGCATGTGGTCTTCACATGAAGCAATGTTCACGTGCTGTAATATTCATACCAACTGATGATAATCCTGTGAAAATGAGTCGTCCCCTGTCAGTTCTGGACAACACAACACCTGAGTCTTCCAATGTTTGGATGACATCTTTGAATGACAAATACAAAGCCAGACCTGAAACACCAGAGTATGAGGAGATGTGCATGGCAGACTTTGCTGCTACTTGCAGGATTGTCTATGGCCAACAGAAAAAAGGTAAAGATGTTTTGCCCCTTCTCAATGAGATGGGGTTTGTGCAAAGGCGCAAAAACAATAAGCCTGCTATCATCAGATTTCACCGCTGCTCACAAGAAAAACATCCAGAGCAATATTACGGAAGACTGCTTAAACTGTACCTTCCTCATCGTTCAGACCACGAACTGAAAACACCATCGTTGCCAACCTATCAGGCTTTCTATGGTGCTGGCTGTGTACAGCTGCCAGGTACTGACCGTCTTGAGTACGTGCAACACATTGTCAAAAGAAACAGAGAAAAATATGAGAAAAACAGTGAGGAGATCGAGAGCGCTGTTGAGGAATATGAGCAGAACAGAGGTGTGACTGACGAATGGTGTAATCTGGCACCTGAATCAGATCTCGTAAGGTTGCCACTTGTTGAACAAGAAAGAGAGCGAGACAATGAAAATGAACAGGAAGATGTGCCCGACTACAGCCGTCAGGCTGATGCTTCAACAGAAGTCAGAGCCATCAGGGAACCCCCTGCTATTGATCCCACATTGTTACGTCAGATGTTTCAGAATCTGAACAAGAAGCAAGCCTGCATATTTTATGCAGTTAGAGACTGGTGCATTAAAAGAGTCTGTGCTCTAAATCCAGAGCAGTTTTTCTTTTATATTAATGGTGGTGCTGGAACAGGAAAATCACATCTTATCAAATGCATCTACTCAGAAGCATCTAAGATACTGAGCAAAGTGCCCAGATATGCAGACGACGTTGACATATCAAAACCCACTGTCCTGTTAACTGCTTTCACTGGGACTGCAGCTTTTAACATTTCTGGAACAACACTGCATTCTCTTCTCAAGCTGCCTAGAAGCTTAAAACCTCCCATTCAGGGACTTGGCAATCAGCTGGATGAAGTCAGATCAGAACTTTTGAATGCTGAAATAATCGTCATTGACGAAGTGTCTATGGTGTCAAGACATCTGTTTGCATATGTAGATGCAAGACTCAAACAGATCAAAGGGACTCGGAGACCCTTTGGAGGCATGTCAGTCATTGCTGTCGGAGACTTCTATCAGCTACCCCCAGTGCGACAGTCTAAACCTCTCTGTGTGCACGACCCGTCTGAGATCGACCTGTGGCGGGAGCATTTTCAGATGATCACTCTGACTGAGATTATGCGTCAGAAAGATGATGTTGTCTTTGCAGAGATGCTGAACAGAATTCGTGTGAAAGGAAAGTTGGATGAGCTTTGCGAAGCAGATAGAAATTTGTTGTCACAGGCCATAACTGAACCAGCCCTTTGTCCAACTGATGCGTTGCACATTTTTGCAACTAATAAAGAAGTGGATGCACACAACTCTGCAACACTGGCTCTGCTCCACACTCATATCATTGACATCCATGCAGATGATTATAGAAAAGATCCTAGAACTGGCAGAATGGCACTTCAAGACAGACCATTGAAAGGAGGTAAAAACGAGTTACCAGACACACTGAAAGTTGCAGAAGGAGCTCGTGTCATGCTCACCAGAAACATTGACATACAAAATGGTTTGGTTAATGGAGCTTTTGGAAAACTACTTAGAGTAGTTCACTCTGAAAACGACCAACACATCATCAAGCTTGGACTTAAAATGGATAATGAGACATCTGGAAAGAATAACCGCACACCAGCAGACGACATGGTGTACATTGAGAGAGCAGAGGAGAATCTGAAGCAGAAAGGAGTGGTACGAAGACAGTTCCCAGTGAAGCTGGCCTTTGCATGTACAATACATAAGGTACAGGGTATGACAACTACATCAGCTGTTGTCTCTCTTAAGAGCATTTTTGAGCCCGGCATGGCCTACGTAGCTGTCAGTAGAGTGACGTCTCTCAGTGGACTGTATCTTCTTGATATGGAGGAGAAAAAAATATTCACCAACCCAGAAATCACTGCAGCGCTTGAGAACATGAGACAAGCCAACCTTGATGACATGATGCCTCTTCTACACGTGAGGCAAACACTGAGCAGGTCAGAGGTTTTCACCATTGTTCATCATAATACAGAGGGACTGCCAGCTCACATTAATGACATCAAAAGTCACCATGAATTGTGTCTAGCAGATGTTTTGTGCCTAACAGAAACACACCTGCGGGGCTCTTTTGTCGCAGAGAGTCTCCACTTGGAAAATTACAATTTGTTCAAACGCAACAGACACCTGTCCTACACAAACTTTCCCCAGATGGCAAACAGAAGTGGTGGTGGAGTTGCTGTTTATGTGAAAAGTGACATTCAAGTGCATGAAAAACAGTACATCCATAATGTAACTGACCTTGAATTTCTGGCTTTAAAGGTTGAAGCACCAGTCAGTGCTCTGATTGCAGTTGTATACAGACCTCCAGACTACACTCTGAGGCCATTCCTGAAAAACCTGGTAAGCCTATTAGACTCATTGGAGATCATGGACTGTCATCCCATCATAGTTTGTGGTGATTTTAATGAGAATGTTTTATCCAGTGCAAACAAACCAATCCTGGAGCTGTTTGAGTCTAGGGGATACGCACAGGTCATCACTGCCCCTACCACAGAGAAGAACACACTGCTTGACCTAATTTTCATTTCTCAGTCAGATCGATGTCTCCATTCTGGAGTCATGAAGACATACCATAGTTACCATGACCCAGTATACTGTGTATTGTCCTGTGATGATTCATGATCTAGATCTTTGAATACAGTAAGTAATATCTATATTTTTGAATGACTTAAGAAAGTAGAGCGATATTTAAAAGTTGACGCCCTGCATTGCAGTATAATGTTTGATGACAATTTTATTTATTACAGAAAATCTAAAATTCACTAACAGTAACCTATAAATGTCAGAAAAATCAAATATAGCAGTTTAAAATGAATAGTGTAGGCATATCCTCTCTGCAGCCAGGCTTCAACATCCTGCCAGGCTGCCCCAGTCTCACTGTGGCTGGGAGGGAGGGAGGGTGGACCAGAGGATTGCCCACACAAAACATAAATGTTCAACAGCTTCTTCATTGTTTCTGAGAGAACAATAATGACTAAAGGTTGCTTTTTAAAAAAACAAACAAACAAACAAACAAACAAACAAACAAACAAACCTAATTACAGCAATAATGACAGTTAAGCCACTTTATGTGTGCCTCTATTTTGAAATACTATTTACAAAAATATTATTATTTTGGTTTGTTATAAACTTTAAACTTTTTCAAAAGTACACAATTATATTTTTGGACAAATTTTTCTATGAAACATAAATTTTTATGAGCTTTTATCATGTTTCTGGCCAGTGCAATCATCAGGGTGGGTCTGGGTTGATAACTGCACATTTCTGGCCAGAAATGTTTCAGCAGTGTTACATATGTAGTGCATATGTTACACTTGCTTTCTGTTACCAGCTGATACCCTACATTTGTATAGACATTTGATGGTGTGAGGTTGGGGAGTTGAGTGGGAAGGGGGGGGGGGGGGGGGGTACGGTGGGAGTTGAGGGGGGGGGGGTTCCTTTCCTGTTAGGTTTCCTTTTTTTTTTTTTTTTTTTTTTAAGCAAGACACAGTCCTCCTGTGTCTTCTCCAATCTTCACATGTAAAATCCAACAATGTGAAGCACATAGCAGCCAGAAACTGTAATGCCACAGATCAGAGAAACTTCATCATCACCATCTTCATCGCCATACGATCAGAGCGTGAGACTTCACATCTGGAGCACAGGAGAGATTCTGTGATAAGTCTTCCTTCTAGCTTGTCCCACAAGCAGTCGGTGAGATTTACTAACAACAAAAAGGGTTAATGACATTATTTCCATGAAAACATGTATTCATTCTTTGTGAAGTGTTTAAATTGTGTTTTCACTTGACCTTAGGAGTGTTAGAGTGTATTGTAATGTCTGTACTCAGGTGTTTCCCTCTGTGATCCATCCCCTTCAGAGCCGAGACACTCAGGACTGAACAGACTGCACAGTTTCTGTGACTGAGCCTCCAAAACACCTTCTTTGAAACCACTCATGATAGAAGGGCTTCATATTTGCAGCAGCACTACTACAGGTATTCAGTTTATTACAGGATGTGTTTGTTTCTTAGGACCAGCTCTGAGTGCACACTACCTAACATATACACCTTTCTGTTTATTACAAACCAACTACTCTGGATCATATGGCCAGTTGGCAGGAATGTTGCTGCAGGAAAACATCCCTGGAGATCACCATCATTGTCAGACTGACTGTGCCTCCTCTGTGCAGTGTCAAGATCCTCCCTAAATGAGTGTGTAAGTTAACATTTTCATTATTTTATTCCCTTTGACAAGACAAGTATCACTGATATTTACATTTACAACTACATATTCCTGTTTTCTGCTCTTCTTTTAAAGTCCTCAGCTATCCTGCTTCTGTGCTGCTTGCCACACATCAAACACTGGCCGGATGACAGGGAGGATCCACTCTGAAGTCACTGGACATGATGAGGATCATATGGGACTTCATAGTTTCACAGAAACGTTGTGCTCTGTGATTACAGGTTTTAAATGGACATAATGACTGCCTCTCTCTGATCAACAGGCTAAAGGATTGTTGTCATTGTTAGTGCTCTGTACAATGTATGCTTATTTAGTATTTCATCACAGAGCAAACCTTTATTTATTTAACATATTTTTATTTTGTTTTAATGTTGAATTAACTGTGGGGATTTTTTTAAGTGGGCACTCGGGATGTCATATGACCAGAAATGTGGTAACTGGAATTCAACGTTATGGAAGAAAAAATCTGCTAAGAACAAAACACACACAAAACCCCCCAAGAAAATTCAAATTCATTCCATGTAATCCAATCTAAAACATTTTAAACTGCTGAACAGCAACACAAACAGTGTTAAAAAACAGTGTTAACAGAATGATTATGATGATTTTGTACCAAAGTTTCAGGTCACATGGCACACCTAGTGTGTAGTGTGGGGTATCAGCTGGTAAGTATAGGTTTTTTTTTCATATTTGTGTACTTAGAGTTTAGATAGATAAAGCCTTGTGTATAATAATTAGTCATAACCACAACTCAAAGTCAGGGACTAACTAATTTTGGGACTTTGTGTCTGAGCCCAGGTTAAAACAATGTGTAAAAAAGCATTTAGTGGCATGGCTGAACAATGCTGTATTGATACTTATTTATCCATGTTCACAAAAAGGACTAATGTGTTTATTTGATTATTTGCACGTGTTAAACTGTGTCACCACCTTAGGCTTTCATTTGAGTTTACTCAAAAATCTCTATACAGTTCTCTTTTACCACTGTGTGGACTCTGTTTACATTAAAACATAAAGAAGAATGAGTAATAAAAAGATGTGTAGACAGATTAAGTAGGACGATAGAAACAGCTGTTCAGCCATGTTCTAAGAAACCAACACAATTTAAAGGTTCAGGATTGTGGTTTTAAAAGTTGAATTTTCATGTATTTCATATCTTGCTTATTATTTTTTATTTAGTTATTTAATTTAGTTATTTTTATTTATTCTACTAGTCCTTTTCAGAAAGAAGCTGTAAAATATGACTTAAGATTTTTTTTTTATTTTCTATGACATACAAAACAAATTGATGTATGTAATACTATTAAACATGATATACACATGTGTATATGTCTGAAAAACATTATGCTGTATATTAAAGTTTGCATTTTCTCCAGAATTTTTGTTCATCTTTTAAGTTCATTTCAGTTAGAAGAATTTGAACTTTTAATATTCATTCAGAGATTTTCTGACTCTAAATTTTCTTTTGTCATTACTCATTTTTTTATTATTTACATTTTAAACATGTTTAGCTTTTTTCCAACTTCTTCTGTGTGAACATCAGCTTTCAAAAGTTCTGCACTTTTGTTTTCACTTTAAAAATTCTGTATTTTCCAGCTCATTCAGAATTTTTAACTTAACATTCAGTAATTAATTCATTTCAGTGCATACATTCAGATTCAAGCATTCACACTGCAGTTTCTTCAGAAAATGCACTTTCTAGTTATTATTATTATATTTTATTTTTCCGTACGTTTTTTATAAGCCTACTCCTTCAAAACCGTTCAACTTAGAAAAACCATTCAAACACCGTTAGATTCCTATTCTTTTGGACAACACTGCTTCTATTTTTCATATTTTTAACATTTATATTTTTAATTTTATTCAACTTTATTCAACAAAAATTTATAATGTATTTCAATGGGGAGACCCTTCAAATCCTCATTCAACTTACTCATTTTTAAACTCTTACTACTTCCACATACATTGACATAGAGCCACCATTCAAACTTTAAAACGAAGACAAGACATTCAACTATTCAACTTGTATTTATCTTTTCAATATCTATTATACTTTTTCTTCAGTTCCAGTTTAAGTTTCATGATGTTTTTTCACCCGTTTCAGAGTTTATAATGGGTGTGTATGGGACGGAATGTTGGGGCTAGAGTGAGGCAGCTCAACTGCTAGAGTGAGAGGAGCAAAAAAATTAATCTTAAAATCTTTTTTAAAACTGCTGCTGTGTCCGCAGCGTTTGCTCTACAGGTATGATTTTACCCTCAAAACGTAGCCATCGCTGTCCTCTTTCATCCAATGTGTTTACTATTGTACTAGGTGTTATGGTTCTTTCATAAATGTCACCAATGCACAGCCTCCTCCCTCCAACTCTTCCATAGACTCTAATGTTAAATTGGCTCAGAAGGTTGGTTTGAAAATCAGAAGAGCATGGTGTCTTTCCACTGTCACCACGTCCATATAATAAACTCCACAGGCATGAAAACTGAGAATTCAGTAGACTAGAAGCTGCTGTCGCTCACGGTGAAAAAATTTTGTCAATACGACTTGTACTTTTAATTTGGGAACGATTTGTTTCGGCCTGACTTTTCTGTTCATTTTAAGCAGCAAAAGTGAGGTGCATGTCTGTGTCGTGTGTATGGAGCCATTGGGTGCAGTCACTATAGCAACCAGGCTCACACCTGCCTGCTTAACGAGCTCTGCCTGCCACTGTACCAAGATTCATCTTAAACACTTCTCTTTCAACTGCTGCTGTGTCCACAGTGTCACAGCCATCATTTTACCCTCAAAACGTCACCATCGTTGTTCTTTTTCCAACATCTTGTCTTTCAAAGCTCAGAGATGTAAACTTTTTAAACTGTGTGGGTCCAAGTGGAGGGATCACATTTTAGTCATTCAGTGATTCAAAGAATATGACCTTTTAATATTCTTTCAGATGTTTTCTGACTCTAAATGTTCTTTTCTCATTTCTTAGGTTTTTCTAATTTAAAATTAAAACATTTTCAGCTTTTTTCCAACTTCTTCTTCTGTGTAACCTTCAGCTTTTAGCAGTTCAGCACTTTTGTTTTCAGGTTAAATTCGGGGTTTTTTTTTTTTTATCTCATTCAAGATTTTTAACTTAAATTCAGTAATTATTTCATTTCAATGCATACATTCAGATTCAAGCATTCACACTGCAGTTTCTTCAGAAAATGCACTTTCTAGTGTCTTGTTGTTTTCTTCTTATTTTTCCCTTTATTTCTTTCTTTTTTGTTTGTTTGTTTATTTGATTGTTGTTTTGAATTTTATAATGGTTACTATCGCTACATCTAAAATGAGACAGGATTATAGTATATAGTATATTTTATATTTAAACTTGTGCTTTATTCAAAAAAATAAGCCTTGATGTGAATTTTGCTAAATTTAAATTCATCACTGTCTAGAGAACACTGTTAGATATTTTTAATGATGCTGAGGTTCTTGTATATTTACCTCACTAAACGTTACGTTAGTGACTAGAAAATTCTACAAAATGACAGTAATGATATTAGCATTATTTGCAGCAACATTAAGTTTTCAGCTTAAAAGTTCCAAACTATGAAAAACCATTAAGAACATCCAGTGTGAGTATCGCATCAAGTCAGTTAAACTTCTGGTCTGATCAGTCAAGAAGCAGAGGTTTGTTAGATTGTTAATCAATTTCAGCTGCTTTAGTCTTAATGCAATCAACAACAGGTGCACAACACGGGCAATGATGAAAGAACAATCAAAACAAATGATTTTACACGTGGGAGTCACTGGCATTTTCCCCTTTTACTTTTTCTGAGTGTTTCTTTACTAGTTTTGTATTTGGCTATGGTCAGTGTCATAGCTGGTAGCATGAAGAAAAACCTGGACTCCAAATCCTCCAGTACGGCGGAGGAGTGTGTGTCTCTGGTCCAGTGGATTCCAGGTTCCTACTGATGCAAGACAATACTCATGAGAAGAGAGCATACAGGAACTTCCTGAAGACCAAGTGAATTGTAGAGGAGTAGAGTTGAGAGTAGAGCTGCAGTGAAGATTAGTTACAGAGCTGGACTCAATTTAGTTTATTTTGTTATGAGAAGTTCATAGACCAAACCAAAGAGGTAAACTGCCTTTAATTTACCAAATTATAGTGAAATGCAGCCTGAAAATATAATAATACAAATCACATTTTATAGTCCAGGAAAGTCTCATCTAATGTTACAGAGAGTTGACACAACTTCATTTGCATGAAGTTATAAAAGATACCGAGACCTGCAGATGTATCCTGGACAGGAAGAGAGGGAGGAGGAGATGTGATGCTTCATTAACTGAGTGTGAAGATTCATTTGCAAGTTTACAACCAACATTTTAAACCAGTGACACTTGCCCTCTCTGTTACTCAGGAAGTATTGTTAAATGATGCTCTCTAGTGTTCAAATATTACACAGTCTGTATATCAGAATACACTAATGTTTTAACTATGGGAAGAAGACATTTAAAAAATGGTGTGCTTATGAGTGCTTTTTTTTCCTATATGTACCCCTCTCCAAAATTTAAGAGTTCATTTTAATCATTTTAAATTTATGTTACCACAACACAGTGACACAATTTCTTATTTACTGACAAGAAAACACATTTCTTAATCAATGCTTTTATTATTTAATGCAACATTCCTGAAAATACTTGTTGAAAACCAGCAAATGAATACATGACTTAAACCTTTTGCTTTATTCTGATTTCTAACATGTAAAGACTGTAATGAGCAAACAGCACAAGCAGTAAAGAAGCAGATTTTAAATGCACATTCTGGTCCTCGACTATTCAGTGGGACATTCTGACTTCTTGATGGTTTTCTCTGAAGTCTGTGAGCCCAAAGACACTTTACATGTATAAACCTTATCCATGTTCCAGTCTGACGTCTGGATGGTCAGAGAGCTGCTGATTTGGAAAGTCTGGTCTGGTCTCTGAACAGCAGTGCTGGTAGAGATCCCACTGCTCACTGGACTCCCACCAGAAAACCAGCTCACATCTGCAAAAGGCACAGACTGACTGGACAGACAGACCAGAGAAGCTGTGTCGGACTGGAGCTCAGCACTGGACGGAGGGAAGACTGTCAGGACAGGAGGAGAGAGGCTGGAGCCTGAAAATACATGAAGAACATTCACAAAACAAAAAAAGATAAATAAAAGAAAGAAGGAAATTGGAAATGAAGTCATAACCAGAAGTAATCAAGAAGAGTCAATATGGAATAAACATAACATTTGTCGTGAAGTTAGAAGAAAACAAAACTAATGTACAATACCAAAATATATGGATCCAACATATTGTTTGAATTTCTTTTTTTTACCAAATAAAATATGATTAGTTACTGTTTAACTTTCCATGTAATATGTCTTTCATTTAATTCTACAGGTTTCTGCATAACATGTCAGCTAATGTGGGTAATTTTCTTTCATGTCAAAGTAAAGTGTACAGCCAGGTTCTAATCACTTCAAATTTTGAACTTTAGTAACACTGTTAAAAGCTATTGGAGAAAGAGAAAACGGGCCTTTGTATGTTTTTGAAATGCCAACCTAAACATAAATTAAAAGCAATAAGAACGGGAAAACAACATATTTCACATCCTTTTTTATAGAACTGGTTTGACACCATTTCACATTTTTTAAACATGTAATTCATGTCTCCTGTATATGAGACAACCTGAAACTATTTCAGATTGTACAAAATCATAAAAAATGATGCAGCACAAGAAACATATTGAACTAAGTAGTCACCAGCAGATTTTTGCAAAATCTCTGTTGTTTTATGATCAGTTAAAAAGTACTTACTTGTCACAATCAGCTTGGTGCCTTGTCCGAATACCACAGTGATTCAGTTTGTATACATGGCTGTACAAAAACCTCCTGACTGTCACTGATGAGGGGAGAGGAACTGAAACATCCTGTAGAGACTAACTTTCACTGTCAACATCTCATTCACTTCATCTGTTTGTATTTTATAACTGTGTCTCTCTGTGTAGTCATGTTTTTTCTTTTATGTCACTTGTTTTGTGCAAGATTTAATAAAGTCGTCATTATTGGCCAGCATTAATCAAAGCTGTACTGTCTCTCAATAAGATTTTGGCCAGAGTCTGCTTCACTATGAACCAGCTTTATTGGAAGAGTCTTCCAATGTCTAACAGGAACTCACTGCAGAGTCTCCTGTCTCTGCATGATTGATAATAGGTTTGGAGGCCTATCTCCACCCACCACCACTTCCCCTGCCGGTGGCGGACTCCCTCAGGTGTCGGTGTGTTGGTGGTTCTTTGTGTCTGGGGGTGGGCGTCCGGGTACACACGGCTCACTCCTTGGCGGCCGCTTGTCGGGGCCTGGGGCCTGGGGCTCGCTCGGGCCCCTTTGGAGGTGGGGTGCCCCCGGCCTCTCGGCCTGGGGCTCGGTCACTCAGGCACAGCTGGGGGCCGGCGGAGCTCACGGGCGCGTCACTGCAACTCCCCCTGACTTCTGCTCCGCGGCTGCTGGGCGAGCCCTCATCTGGGACTCTCCTCAGCTCTTACTGGAACAGTGGCGCGGCTGCCCCTCTGTTGGTCTTCCATGGTCTCTTGTGTTCTGGGGGCCTCTGGATGTCTGGAGTTTTGATCTCCTCCATACCCGCTTCACACCCTGGAGGACGGGGCTGTGGCCCCCCCACACTCCCTAGCAGATCATTACATGGAGAAACCTTTGGAATGCAAGCATGCTGATCCACACAGGTATGCACACATGGGTATTCACAGACGCGGACTAAAGCTTTCTTGGCTGCTGCCTCAAAGCACACTGTGCGCTGTCTATCTTGCGTGCTGCACAATATCGTTTATTATTTAGTAAATATTGATATCTATGACTAGCTAGTCTATTGTGATGGTGCTTTGTTTTCTCTATTATTATGTTGCTCTTTGTTGTTTGCTGTCTCCTCTGTTTGTTTGTTTTTGTTTGTTTTTTTTTTTTCTCCATACAGGTGACCCAGGAGTTCTTTTTTTTTTTCTCTCTCTTCCCCCCCCTTCTCACCGTCTCTTCTCCCCTTTGGTTTTCTTTCTTTCTCTCCCCCTCTTTCTCTCATTCATTCCCCCTGTCCTATTTATTAAAAAAAAAAAAAAAAAATGACAAAGGATGAACTGAAGCTCTGCCATCACGTAATGTCGCATACTGCTGTTTCTGATGTCATTTAGAAAAAAAAAAAAAAAAAAGATTGATAATAGACTTGAAATCAGTATTTGGTCAGGATTTAGATATTAATCTGTCTGAGGAGAATCCTGCTGAAAAGGCAGGTGAGCTGTGAGAATGATGAAATCTCAGAACTGAGGAGAAGAACCAGGAACCTTTTTGTACCAGCTGAAATAAAAGCTTTTAGCCTTTTTAATGTTGTATTTGAGCAGGTTAAAGGTTAAAAAAAAAAAGAATTTAAAAAATGAGCAATCCAATGTTTAATAAGATGATGATGAGGACGTAGAGTTGAATCTTTCTGAGGAGAATCTTGTTTCAAAGCTTTTGAACTGTCAGAATGGAGAAATCTTGGAACATACAGAACTTGTTTATACCAGCTAACAAAATTCCTATCATCTCTCTCAATGTTGCAGTTGAGAACAGCTAGTTGAAAACTTTGTACTTAAGTACAGTAAGTAAGTATTTCTATTTGGTTACTTCCCACCTCTGGGGACAGAGAACCTATTCCAACGCCAAGTGAGCTGCCAGAATGACAAAACTGAGGAACCCCTCCTTCTTTTTTAGACCATCTAACATAATTCAACCACGTTGCACCTGAGAACAACTTCTTGACCTGGAGAAACCTTGTGGACAGCAGGTATCTGGATAAACACTTCTGCTGCATTAACATGTGCCAACAAACACAGAAAGAACATGAGTGAAATGTCTTTCTCCAAAAACATGGGCTATGAAACAGATGAGAAGAACGACTTACATTTTAGAGAAGTGATGAGAGAGCAGACAGTCCCCAGCATGTTGTCAGTGTGAGGTGTAAACATCCTTAACTATTCAGTTGAGTTGTGAAAAGAATTGTAGTGAGAAGCAAGCACCAGATAAAATTTTATTTTGCTGCATTTTCACTTGAAACATTTTTGAACTTTAACAGTATCTATTTAGGTTGATTAATGTGATTTACTGCAGCTGGAATGTTACAGTTATCAGAATTTTAGACAATCATTTATCAAATTGCTGTTATTTAAAAACGTGCACATCATTGTGTACAATTGGTGGTCCTTGATATTTTATATACTCATTTTATATATCAGTGATGATTGCTTAAATGCATCAAAAAGAGTAATTCCGTGTTTCTTAAAAACACTCTCTAAAGTTGGTGGGTTTTCATTGATGAACATTAAAATAAAAAATAAAAAAATAACAATAAAAACACACTATTTGAAGGTGGTGGGTTTACACTGAGTTTGCTGAATGGGTCTTTTGTCAGCATGTGGAAAAAAAGAGCATCAAAAAGCAGAAGTATCAGTGAGGAGGTTTTTGTCACAGTGTAAATCACTGTGATACAGCAGCAGAGCCGTCCCATGTCTTACAGTAATAGACTGCAGAGTCTCCCTCCTCCACATTTTTGATGATCAAACGATAATCTGTTGTTGACTGATGAGTGGATGTGAATTTTGGAGAGGAGAACCCAGAGCCATAACTTGGAAGACTATCGACATAATAAAAATACAGCACAAACTGAGGAACTCCTCCTGGAATCTGTTTGTACCAATAGACATAGCTATCAACAGTCCCCAGGTTACAGTCCATGGTGGCTGTCTCTCCTTTCCTCACTGATAAAACAGGAGGTTTCTGTGTCAGCACCGTCACACCACTCACACCTGTAAACAGCAATAAGACATGGAGTCAAGAGAAACACAAGCACATATGAATCCTACAAATAACTACTGATCTGAAGTGTAAATGAGGTTCCATACATGTTAGAGCAGTGATGAGAGCACAGAGAGTCACCAGCATGTTGTCACTGTGTGTTGAGACTTGGAACTTGGAAAGCAATAGAACTGCTTCTGTAGGAGGAGAGGAGGTGTGAACCATTAAATATGACACTGAAACTCAGAGAGACTGACAGGAGGAGGAGCTAAACCTGGATAGTTTGTGATGTTTGGGGTAACTTAACTAGAGGGTAATTCTGCTTTTGTATTAATAATTGTTGGTGATAGTGATGTCTCCCTCCTCTCCCCTAAAATTGTGGTGTTATATTTTATTATCATAAGTATCATAAATAACTATGTCCTTCAGTTTTATTATTGATGCTTTAACCATTACCAGTTTTTATATTTATATTTAGACAAAAACAGAGCAGAACCCCACTAACTGTTATAATTAGTCAACAAACAAAATGCATAACCTGCATTGTGGTTCGGGTTAGGAGAACATTTTATAAAATATTACATCATTAATGAATATTGAACAACTGAACAAAGAGTTCAAATACAGATCACATTGATACAAACATTTTGATATAGTTCAAATACCAGTTTCTCTCATCTATATTATATTTTATTATTATAAGTTATTATAAGTTGGTTTCTATGTTCTTAAGATTTATTATTGATGCTTTAATCATTACCAGTTTTTATATTTGGACAAAAACAGAGCAGAACCCCACTAACTGTTACAATTAATTGTTATAATTAGTCAACAAACAAAATGCACAACCTTTTGTGTAACATCACATGAAACCGGAGTTGTTAGGGTTAGGAGAACATTTCATAAAATGTTACGTCATTAATGAATATTGAACAGCTGAACAAAGACTTCAAATACAGATCACTGTGATACAAACGATTCACAAATACCAGTCTCTCTCATCTACATCTTGAGAGTTAAACAATCTGATTATCACTGTGACACATATTATTGCAAACTGATGAAACTGAGCACCACTGTTACTAACACTCAGGATGTAACTCTTCTAATCCTGGTGCACAATGCTGGTGGTGAATACCTGTTTGCACACAGGTGTGTACAAAAAAGTACTCACATTTCTTGGGTGACTGCTGCCTCTAAACATATCGGTCTTGTGTGCTGCTCAGTAACATTCAGTATTTATTATTTACTGTTACTTATGCTTATGTTGATTGTTGCTGTGGGTTTCCATACTGTGTTGTTCTCTTTTTGCTTGTTTTTTTTCCCCAGCAGGTGATCAAACAGATTTTTAGTGTCTTTTCTCTCTGTCTCTCTGTTTTTCTTTACCTCTCCTTCTCTTGAGCCTCTTCCCAACTTCTCTTTTCTTTGTCTTTCCTATCCCCAGGTTCTGTCCATTTAGATTGTAAGAACTTAAAATTAAAAAAAGAAATCAATACATAAATAATAAATATCGAACAAACTGTGACAATCAAGTGGACCATTATGGCAAAAGCTGTAACGATCAGCTTGCAAAAAATACATCTGTTGGACATTTTCCTTGGCCTTGAGACAATACAAAAAAAAACCCCCAAAAAAACGAATTGAGTCTGATGTCTATTATATTACTTATAGATAACAGCATACAGTATTGGTCTCCTGTTTTGTATATCATTATTTGAGTAGTTTTGACTGAATAGTCCCCTCTTGGCTTTTTTCATGATTTTCCTGATTAATATTAAAATAAAAAAACAAAACAAATAACACAGTATTTGAAGGTGGTGGGGTTTCAGTGAGTTGTTGGAGGAGTCTTATTAGGATACCAAAAAGCAGAAGTATCTGTGAGGAGGTTTTTGTCACAGAGTAAATCACTGTGATACCCCACTGCTAGCAGAGCTGTCCCATGTCTTACAGTAATAGACTGCAGAGTCTCCCTCCTCCACATTTTTGATGATCAAACGATAATCTGTTGTTGACTGATGAGTGGATGTGAATTTTGGAGAGGAGAACCCAGAGCCATAGGTTGGAGAACTCCGGCCATGATAAAACCTCACTACATGCTGAGGAACTCCTCCTGGAATCTGTTTATACTAATAAGCAGGATAGTTATCAACAGTCCCCAGGTTACAGTCCATAGTGGCTGTCTCTCCTTTCCTCACTGATAAAACAGGAGGTTTCTGTGTCAGCACCGTCACACCACTCACACCTGCAAATAACAAAAAGACATGGAGTCAAGAGAAACACACTGACATTTAAATGTAACATGAGGTCTTTTCTTCAGTATCTTTTAGACTCTTTACATGTTAGAGCAGTGATGAGAGCACAGAGAGTCACCAGCATGTTGTCACTGTGTGTTGAGAATGGATTTGTAATTTGGAAAGAGATTTGACTCCTTCTGTAGAGGAGAGGTGGTGTCAACCATTAAATATGTCACTGAAACTCAGAGAGACTGACAGGAGGAGCAGCACTGGATCCCCCCCTTTCTCTAAGCTGTATTATTAACATTATTTTCATGAACACTGATGTTGGTAATGTCTTGTTTTTTTCTTCTTTTTTCCCCTTTGTTCATTTATTTATTGTTTGTTCGTTTGATTGTTGTTTTGAATTTTATAATGGTTACTTTCTCCACATCTAAAATGAGACAGGATTATAGTTGGTTATATTTTACTTAAACTTGTGTTTTATTCAAAAAATACGCCAAGATCTAAAATTTGCTAAATTTGAATTCATCACCATCTAGAGAACACTGTTAGATATTTTTAATGATGCTGAGTGTTAGATTTGTATTGTTGATTGTCATTTATGCTTAGAAATATTTACTCATATATGCTTAGAAGTGTATATAATCATTGGTGGATTGAAAGGATGTTTCATCCTAAAGTAACAGCTCTGTGTGTTAGGGACTGCATCCGTTCTTCTAGAGTGTCCTTGGTATAAATCACATACTCCCTAGGAGAGTTTCTCTTTTCTTGTTGATTTATGGTATAGCAAGCACACGTATATCTGTTTAAGTATAAGAGCCTTTTGTTCAGATGGACCGCTAGACTCCTGGCACCAGCTTTGGGGAGTCTTCACAGGGTCACATCTGGACGGACACACACACACACACACACACACACAGTATTCTTTGTTCACATGTATACCTATGTAAGATGTCATATGTTAATGACCCTATGCATATTCATGTAACCACAATAAAAGGAGTGCTATGGGGAGCCTGGCTGAGAGTCTGACGGAGGTCAAGTGGTGGAACGACACTCGGCTCCAGCCAGCTTTCCCTCATGCATGAGTAAAACCAGCCTGCTTGTGTCTTGCTTTGCAGTGTAACTATATTGTCTTCAACGTTCCAGCGGATAGGTACAAGCTACAAACCTATCACTGAGGTTCTTGTATATTTACCTCACTAAACGTTACGTTAGTGAATACTTTCACACTAACTTGATCAGACTGCTTTTGCAGCTTTTTCTCCCAGTACAGCTCTCTCCTCCAGTCCGAGTCACCTCCTAATAGAGGGAGAGCCTCATTAGCTGATCAGCCCCAGCTGCAGTTAAGTAGCAGAGGGGGTTGTTAATCAGCACAGGAGCACAGAGGCTGCAGCCAGAAAATACACAGTGTTCAACAGCTATAAATGCCATAAAAGTCTAAAAGTCTAGAAAATGACAGTAATGATATTAGCATTATTTGTAGAAACATTAAGTTTTCAGCTTAAAAGTTCCAAACTATGAAAAACCATTAAGAACATCCAGTGAAAGGGAAGCACAGGAAATATATGCTGTTCCAAAAAAATTAAAGAAACACTTTTTAAGAGTATCGCATCAAGTATGTTAAATTTCTGGTCTGATCAGTCAAGTAGCAGAGGTTTGTTAGATTGTTAATCAATTTCAGCTGCTTTAGTCTTAATGCAATCAACAACAGGTGCACAACACAGGCAATGGTGAAAGAACAATCAAAACAAATGATTTTACACGTGGGAGTCACTGGCATTTTCCCCTTTTACTTTTTCTGAGTGTTTCTTCACTGGTTTTGTATTTGGTTATGGTCAGTGTCATAGCTGGTAGAATGAAGAAAAACATGGACTCCAGCTCCTCCAGTACGGTGGAGGAGTGTGTGTCTCTGGTCCAGTGGATTCTGAGTTCCTACTGGTGCACGACCAGTGTTGGTCAAGTTACTTGAAAAAAGTAATCAATAACTAATTAC
This sequence comes from Mchenga conophoros, assembly GCF_057382185.1. Taxonomy (NCBI): domain Eukaryota; kingdom Metazoa; phylum Chordata; class Actinopteri; order Cichliformes; family Cichlidae; genus Mchenga; species Mchenga conophoros. Next base: position 26,982,107 of record NC_140529.1, read on the forward strand.
TGATTACTTATTTTCAAAAGTAATTAATTACTTAGTTACTTAGTTACTTTTTAAAAACACGATTTACAACCTGAATAGGTGATAAAGTGATAGATCTTTCAGCCCAATTCTACTTTTTCTACATAATCCATCATACAAAATGTAATCAAATGGAAAAGTCTCTTTTTTTAACTTGTTTTATTAGTTTTAATCTTTTAACTTTATGCATCAAGCAAAAATGTAATTATATGCAACATTCTCTGACTGGAAGAAATTTGTTTAACATTTAAACTATTTTCTGCACATTCCAGCACATAAAATAAAATATTTTTTTTCGTGTTTACACTCACTCTTTCAAATAGATGCAAGTAAAACACAGCAGAAAATAAATAAAGTCAAAGACTAGCGGTCTATTTTCACCTGTAAAGCAGGAGTGCGGTAGGCGGAGGTTTACCCTGGTGCAGGTGTGCCGCAGCGGTCAGTTGAGGAATCCGCGAGTTTCTCTGTGAGTTTCCCATTACGTCGTAGTGCACTCGGTGCTTGCTTGGAAGTTTAGGGGTTTTTTCGCTGTAAAAAGAAGTTTTCTTCCCACGCACAACTGACGCTAATGTTTTTGTCACTTTTTATGGAATCAAACTTAAAATAACGTCAGTACTTCCACGCTTTAAACGCTGCACGCTCATACCCTCTCCCGCACTGATATATTATCCACTGTTGATCTGCACACAGCTGTTGTCATGAACGTCGCACTTGCTTACGTCACTGTCATGAGACATTCTCGCAAAAAAATCACGGTTTTAGTAACGCAGTAACGCAGCGTTCCTACGGGAAAGTAACGGTAATCTAATTACCGTTTTTGCAATAGTAATCCCTTACTTTACTCGTTACTTGACAAAAGTAATCGCGTTACAACTAACGCGTTACTGCCCATCTCTGATCAAGACTAATGTGATATATTAGATAATTTCTATATTGGTTACAATTAAGATTATTTTTACTTTTCCAGTTCACGAGGACTGTTTTCTTGGCAATGCATAGGGCAGCCATATGGGCTATATTCTTTTCTGTAGTGACATAATCTAAGATGCCCAACAAGCACACTAAAGGGGAAGTTGAAATGTAACATTTCAGACACTTTGATAAGTATTCACATATCTCGCGCCAAAACTTCTGAACTGGTGAACAGAACCAAAGAGCATGGATGTAATTGTCCGGTGTATTGGCTTGACAGTGTGAGCAGTTGTTGGAGAACATAAAGCCCATCTTGAACATCTGATGACCTGTATAGTGCACTGTATGTAATATTTTGTAGTATTGAAGTAATTGAAGACTGGGATTTCTAATTAAATAAAGGGTTTTTATGCATACCTGAGACCAGGTCTGGACTGGGACACCGGCCCACCAGTTATTATAAGGAAAAGCCATAAAGCCTTTGAATGAATACAAATGCTGTTGTGACAGTGATGTACACTATCTTGTTGGTATATATGTATTAATCCAATAAACTTAAACCTACACCATCCTCCCTATTCTGGTATTTTAAACAGTACTTAGGGGAAATATCAAACATCCATCCATCCATCTTCATCCGCTTATCCGAGGTCGGGTCGCGGGGGTAGCAGCCTAAGCAAAGAGGTCCAGACCTCCCTCTCCCCAGCCACCTCCTCCAGCTTGTCCGGGGGAATACCAAGGCGTTCCCAGGCCAGCCGAGAGATATAATCTCTCCAGCGTGTCCTGGGTCTGCCCCGGGGCCTCCTCCCGGTGGGACATGCCTGGAACACCTCGCCCAGGAGGCGCCCAGGGGGCATCCTTGCCAGATGCCCGAACCACCTCAGCTGGCTCCTTTCGATGTGGAGCAGCAGCTGCTCTACTCTAAGCCCCTCCCGGATGGCCGAACTTCTCACCCTATCTCTAAGGGAGAGGCCAGCCACCCTTCGGAGGAAGCTCATTTCCGCCGCTTGTATCCGCGATCTCGTTCTTTCGGTCACTACCCACAGCTCGTGGCCATAGGTGAGGGTAGGGACGTAGATCGACCGGTAAATTGAGAGCTTCGCTTTTACACTCAGCTCCCTCTTCACCACGACTGACCGGTGCAGCGTCCGCATTACTGCAGCCGCAGCCCCAATCCGTCTGTCGATCTCCAGCTCCCTTCTCCCATCACTCGCGAACAAGACCCCGAGATACTTGAACTCCTCCACTTGGGGCAGGAACTCATCCCCGACCCGGAGTGGGCACTCCACCCTTTTCCGGCTGAGAACCATGGCCTCAGATTTGGAGGTGCTGATCCTCATTCCCGCTGCGTTACACTCGGCTGCGAACCGCTCCAGTGCGAGCTGGAGGCCCTCACCCGATGAAGCCAACAGAACCACATCATCCGCAAAAATCAGAGATGAGATTCTGAGGCCACCAAAGCGAAAGCCCTCCGCCACTTGGCTGCGCCTAGAAATCCTGTCCATAAAAATTATGAACAGAACCGGAGACAAAGGGCAGCCTTGGCGGAGCCCATCACCCACCGGGAACGAGTCCGACTTATTGCCGGCAATGCGAACCAAGCTCTTGCAACGGTTGTATAGGGATTGAATGGCCCGTAGCAATGGGCCAGACACCCCATACTCGCGCAACACCTCCCACAGGACGCCCCGAGGGACACGGTCGAATGCCTTCTCCAGGTCCACAAAACACATGTAGACTGGTTGGGCAAACTCCCATGCACCCTCAAGTATCCTCGAGAGGACAAAGAGCTGGTCCAGTGTTCCGCGACCAGGACGAAAACCGCATTGTTCCTCCTGTATCCGAGGTTCGACTAGCGGACGAACCCTCCTCTCCAGCACCCTGGCATAGACTTTCCCGGGGAGGCTGAGGAGTGTGATCCCCCTGTAGTTGGAACACACCCTCCGGTCCCCCTTCTTGAAGATGGGGACCACCACCCCGGTCTGCCAGTCCACAGGTACTGCCCCTGATCTCCACGCAACATTGCAGAGACGTGTCAACCAAGACAGCCCTACAACGTCCAGAGCCTTCAGGAACTCGGGGCGGACCTCATCGACACCAGGGGCTCTGCCACCAAGGAGTTGTTTAACTGCCTCAGTGACCTCGCCCCCGGAAATCGGTGGGTCACACCCCTCATCCCCAGACTCTGCTTCCTCCCCGGAAGACGTGTCAGTGGGATTAAGGAGGTCCTCGAAGTATTCCTTCCACCGCCCGACAATTTTCTCAGTCGACGTCAACAGCGCTCCGCCAGCACTATACACAGTGCAGGTAGAGCACCGCTTTCCCCTCCTGAGACGCCTGACGGTTTGCCAGAATCTCTTCGAGGCAGTCCGAAAGTCTTTTTCCATGGCCTCTCCGAACTCCTCCCACACCCGAGTTTTTGCTTCAGCCACTGCCCGAGCCGCATTCCGCTTGGCCTGTCGATACCTGTCGGCTGCCTCCGGAGTCCCACAGGCTAACCAAGCCCGATAGGCCTCCTTCTTCAGCCTGGTGGCTCCCTTCACCTCTGGTGTCCACCATTTGGTTCGGGGATTACCACCACGGCAGGCACCAACCACCTTGCGGCCGCAGCTCAATGCAGCAGCTTCGGCAATGGAGACGCTGAACATGGTCCATTCGGACTCAATGTCCCCAGTCTCCCTCGGAATGCTGTTGAAGCTCTGCCGGAGGTGTGCGTTGAAGATCTCGCGGACTGGGGCCTCTGCTAGACGTTCCCAGCACACCCTCACTACGCGTTTAGGTGCACCAGGTCTGTCCAGCGTCCTCCCCCGCCACCTGATCCAACTCACCACCAGGTGGTGATCAGTTGACAGCTCAGCCCCTCTCTTTACCCGAGTGTCCAGAACATATGGTCGCAGGTCTGGTGATACGATTACAAAATCGATCATCGACCTACGGCCTAGAGCATCCTGGTGCCACGTGCACTTATGGACACTCTTATGTTCGAACAGGGTGTTCGTTATGGCCAAACTGTGATTAGCACAGAAGTCCAATAACAAAGCACCGCTCGGGTTCAGATCAGGGAGGCCGTTCCTCCCAATCACGCCCCTCCAGGTCTCGCTGTCGTTACCCACGTGAGCATTGAAGTCTCCCAGCAGGACAACAGAGTCTCCAGGTGGAGCACCTTCCAGCACCCCCCCCAGGGACTCTAAGAAGGCTGGGTACTCCGAACTGCCACTCGGCGCATAAGCGCAGATGACAGTCAGGACCCGTTCCCCGACCCTAAGGCGCAGGGAACAAACCCTCTCGTCCACCGGGAAAAACCCCAACGTACCGGCAGCAAGCCGAGGGGATATAAGAATACCCACCCCAGCCCGCCGCCTCTCACCAGGGGCAACTCCAGACTGAGACAGAGTCCAGCCCCTCTCCAGGAGACTGGTTCCAGAGCCCAGACAATGCGTAGAGGTGAGCCCAACTATATCTAGCCGGTACCTCTCAACCTCACGCACCAACTCAGGCTCCTTCCCCACCAGAGAGGTGACATTCCATGTCCCTATTGCCAGTCTTGGCAGCCGGGGGTCGGTCCGCCAGGGCCTCCGCTCCTGGCCGCCACCCGGCTCACAATGCACCCGACCCCTATGGCGCCTCCTGCGGGTGGTGGGCCTGCGGGAGGATGGGCCCATGTCTCCTCTTCGGGCTGTGCCCGGCCGGGCCCCATGGACTAAGGCCCGGCCACCAGACGCTCGCCCTCGGGCACCCTCCCCGGGCCTGGCTCCAGGGCGGGGCCCCGGTAACCCTATCCCGGGCAGGGTAAACTGTTCCCTCGATATTCTTTTCATGGGGGTCTTCTGAATCGCTCTTTGTCTGGTCCCTCACCCAGGACCAGTTTGCCATGGGAGACCCTACCAGGGGGCAAAAGCCCCCAGACAACATAGCCCCTGGGATCCCTGGGACACACAAACCCCTCCACCACGATAAGGTAGCGATTCAAGGAGGAGGAAATATCAAACAATCTAATCAATATTTACATATACCTAACTAGCAGTGTTGCCAACTCCCAGCAAGAAAATAGGGAACAACCCCCCACTCTCTGCCTCATGATGCTTAATTGACTTAATTGACTGTAATTTATTGCCAGGGTAAAAAAAAATGCACAGAAACCAATTATTTTTCTACAGTAATTAAATACATTCAACATCTTTCTTCAACCGAATTGTAGACTGCACACATGGTACCTTCCCAAAGGAAAAAGTACCATCTGTATTATTAATAATAATAATAATAATAATTTAACTTAATTTAATTTAATTTAATAATTTAACCCATTCACTCAGTGAAGCAGTATATTCCTCTTTCATAACAACAAATTAGATACATTGATTATCTAAAAAAAAGAAAAAAGAAAAAACAATAGGCATACACAAACACAGTTTGTCTATCTATAAATGTTTACATTCTCTTTCTACCTCACTAACATGCTTCTTCTCTCTGCAACTAGAGGCTACAGCTTGGAATCTGATTCAGAAATAACATGTTGACAATGTTTTGATCAAACGTATTTTACACCACAATGGTATTGAAAGCTGAAGATGTGAGACTTTGAGTGAATAATGTGTGTATATTTTGGTGCTTTTTTTTTTAATTTAAAATGAAAGTGCAAATGAAAAAAAATTACAATGAATAAATTCAATAAAGCAATGTTTAAGAACTAATTGTGTGCCTTTGGTGCACTGAGTTTGTGCACAAAAAGCAGAAGTAAGGAGTGAGGAAGTTTTTGTCACAGTGTAAATCACTGTGATACGTACTCATTAACAGAGCTGTCCCATGTCTGACAGTAATAGACTGCAGAGTCTCCCTCCTCCACACTCTTGATGATCAAACGATAATCTGTTGTTGACTGATGAGTGGATGTGAATTTTGAAGAGGAGAACCCAGAGCCATAGGTTGGAGAACTATGGCTACGATAAAAATACAGCACAAACTGAGGACTTCCTCCTGGAATCTGTTTATGCCAGGCAGCACGATTGTCAGTAACAGTCCCCAGGTTACAGTCCATAGTGGCTGTCTCTCCTTTCCTCACTGATAAAACAGGAGGTTTCTGTGTCAGCACCGTCACACCACTCACACCTGCAAACAACAAGAAGACATGGAGTCAAGAGAAACACACTGACATTTAACTGTAACATGAGGTCTATTCTTCAATATATTTTAGACTCTTTACATGTTAGAGCAGTGATGAGAGCACAGAGAGTCACCAGCATGTTGTCTGAGTGGGCTGAGAACTGAGTGGAGAGGCGATGGTGGAGGAACTATTTAATACAACTAACAGGAGGAGGAGCTTTGGAGTTTTCTTTTTTCCGCTTGCCTGTGTTATTAATATTAATAACAATAATAATATGTCTTGTATATATAGTTTTTTTTTTAATTATTTTGGAATGGTTAATAGCCATTCTTTTTCCATGGTTGGTTATATTTTATACTTTTAACTTGTATTGTATTTATAAACTATAATTAGATTAGCATATTCTGAAGCAACATAGAGTTTACAATTTCAGCTTTAGCTCTGTAAAAAAATCATTTTCACAGAAAGTTATTCTCTCACATGTCAAACTTTGTGGTGACTTTGCACAACAGTGGGATCATCTAATTAAATAACTAAATATCTGTAAATAAGATGGGCCTGTTTAAAATGTGATGTATAAAAACAGTTTTTTAAAAACAGAAGCAGTTTGCTGCTTGAAATTCCCACCCTGTGATAAACCATTAAGATTCAGCAACAAAATAAAAATTATATAATTATCTCAAAATTTGTCACAGCAGTTGCATCATGACAGCTGACGGCATTTTGCTGTGAGACAAAACTGCAGATTCCAGGGTGGCCTTTTGTTGTGGGCAGTCTGAGGTACACCTGTGCACTACTCATGATGTCAGATCAGCATCCTGATGTGGCACACCTGTGAGGTGGGATGGATTATCTCAATATGGCAGATGTGCCCAATACCACACATTTGGACTGATTTGTGACCACTGTTTGGGAGGGATGGTTATATTGTGTATCTGGGATGAATTTTAGGTCTCTACGTCCATCCCATGGGGAATGGGAGCAGTAACAAAGGTGTTGCATTTATATTTTTGTTGAGTGTAATAATGAGGAGGTTTTTGTCACAGCCTGAATCACTGTGATACGGGTGCGGAAGCAGAGTCATCCCACGTCTGACAGTAATACACTGTAGAGTCTCCTGTCTCTGTTCGCTTGATAATGAACTGGTAATCAATATTTGATGAGGATTTAGAGTTGAATCTGTCTGAGGAGAATCCTGTTCCAAAGCTGAGTGAGCTGCTAGAATGAAGAAATCTTAGAACATACTGAGGAACCCCTCCAGGAACTTGCTTATACCAGTTAATATAATTCCTGGCTTGAAATCATATTCACAATTAGCATGTTTTTGATCAAATTCTAAGAAGCTTGGAAAGAAGATGACCTGGATGACTGAGAACCTTCACAGTTTTTGATCAGACATATGCTACAGTACAATAATAATAAAAGCTGATGATGTGAGGCTTTGTGTGTGAATAATGTGTGTGTATTCTGGGGCTTTCTTTATTTAAAGTGAAAATTTAAATGAAGATAAAAATAATATCAATAAAAATAACAGAACAATGTTTAAAAATTAATTGTGTGAGTCTGGACCAAAAAAAGCACAAGTTGCTAGCTTTGAGTTGCTACTAGATATTAGATATTATATTATTAGATATTAGTCATATTTCAATGACTCTGTCTTTATAGGGTGGTGAAAAATTTACATTCATTCATCCCAGAATTGAAGTGACTGACTTACTATTCATGTTTTGGCGAATGTGAAAAGGTTGTTGTTGTTTTTTTTAATTGTTGGGGTGTCCTGTGCACAGGTCTGTGTCATAAAAATGCCCTAACTGCTTGTCAGAACTGCATAATGAGTGTTATGATGATTCTGCTTTGAGAAATTTGCAAAAATTGACAGAGAAAAACTACAAAATATTATCTGCATAATGTGTTGCAGATAATGTAAACCCACCACTTTTTCTTGGTGGGTTTATACTGAGTTTGCTTGATCTCTCTGTTATCAGGATGTGGAAGAGTGTCAAAAAGAAGATGAAGAAAAATAAAAAAGGAAGAAAGAATACCAAACGATGGGAGGGGGGGATCACTGTCCCTAAATAACATGAGTGAAATATGCATTGGGTAGCTTTTGTCTGCTGCTTCTTTCCTGTCTGTCTTTTGGATGTGTTTCTGTTTGTGCTTTAAGGCTCTACACCCCGGGGTTGCTTCGCTTTTGTTTGTGTTGATTGATATGTGTTATTTTTGCTGTAAATGCACTGTTCTGCTGTTCATATGACAATGTTTAATAAACTCTGTTTTAAGTCTGTTCTGCTCTTTTCCAGAGAATCAGCATGAGTGATTTGATTTTAATTGGATTCAAAAGCTAGACGTCCACAGCGTTGGTGGGATAAGGTTATCATATTGGCTTCAAAATTTGTGACCTGACAAAACCTTTTTCTCCAGTTTAGGTTAGGGAGACAGGTAAGAGGCCAGTATTTTCTTTTGGGTTTCTCGTTATAGGTAGGTCAGTTCTGTTTCATTTCTAGAGTGTTTTGCTTGTTGTTTTGACCATGCCCATCTTGATGCTTGCTACCTTTTGAAATTAACAAAATATCTGGTTGTTGTGAAAGCGCAACCCTGTGGCAGCATTGGTCTTTCCTTGGGAGATTAGAGCGGGGGCGTTATCTTTCCTTTTTTATGTGTTTTGGGGTGTAACACATTTCATTTCATAACTGGACTCTATTTAGTGTTCCATGGCAGTAAATAAAGTTATGTTTAGGCAAAAATCAAACAGGATTCAGCTAACTGTCTCTGAATGATCAAATGGTAATAATTAAAACATTTCCAGTAAACAGCATTTTCATTTTATTTTACAGAGAGCTGATACTTCATTTACATGAGGTTATAACACCTGCAGGTGCATCATGGACATGAAAAAACAGAAGAGCAGAGGTTATGCTTCACTAACTGAGTGTGAAGATTCATTTGCAACATTTTAAACCGGTGACACTTGCTCTCTCTGTTACTCAGGAAGAATTATTAAATGATGCTCTCTAGTGTTCAAATATTACATAGCGTGTATGTCAGAAAATACTTATGTTTTAACTATGGGAAGAAGATATTTTAAAAAGTGGTGTGCTTATGAGTGTTTTTTTCCTCTCTGTGCCCCTCTCCAAAATTTAACAGTTCATTTTAATAACCTTAAACTTATGTTGTTTATAATACAGTGATACATTTTCCCATTTACTCACAAGAAAACACATTTTTTAATTCAATGCTTTTATTAATTTAATGCAAAACACAAATTCCTGAAAATACTTGTCAAAAACCAGCTAATGAATACATGACTTAAAACTTTTGCATTATTCTGATTTCTAACATGTAAAGACTGTAATGAGCAAACAGCACAAGCAGTAAAGAAGCAGATTTTAAAAGCACATTCTGGTCCTTGACTATTCAGTGGGACATTCTGACTTCTTGATGGTTTTCTCTGAAGTCTGTGAGCCCAAAGACACTTTACATGTATAAACCTTATCCATGTTCCAGTCTGATGTCTGGATGGTCAGAGAGCTGCTGATTTGGTAAGTCTGGTCTGATCTCTGAACAGCAGTGCTGGTAGAGATCCCACTGCTCACTGGACTCCCACCAGAAAACCAGCTCACATCTGCAAAAGGCACAGACTGACTGGACAGACAGACCAGAGAAGCTGTGTTGGACTGGAGCTCAGCACTGGACGGAGGGAAGACTGTCAGGACAGGAGGAGAGAGGCTGGAGCCTGAAAATACATGAAGAACATTCAGGAAATTGAAAAATCAAAGGAAATGAAATGAAATAATGAAAACAGAAGAAATCGAGACATCAATAAGAGTCAATATGGAATAAACATAATATTTGTTATGAAATTAGAAGAAAACAATTCTAATGTGATTTGGAAAAATATACAGACATAACAACCCAACATATCAATTGATTTTCTTTTTAAGTTTTCCTAAAATAAAATATGACTAGTTACTCTTTAACTTTTCATGTAAGATGTCGTGAATTTAATTCTGGAGGTTTCTGCATAACATGTCAGTTACTGTGAGAAATTTTCTTTCATTAAAAAAAAACTGTACAGCCCGTTTCTAATCACTTAAAAGTAATTTTTAACTTTAGTAACACTGTTAACTACTACTGAAGAAAAAGAAAACAATCTTATATATGTTTTTGAAATGCCAACCCCAATATTAAATAAAAACACTATGAGAATAATAAGAACAGAACATATCCTATCTCACATAATGTTTAGTGAACAACATTTATATAAAAATATACAAATTTGGTTTGACACCTTTTTCAATTTTTTTAATATAAATGATTCATGTCTCCTGCACATACAACAACCTCAAACTATTTCATGTTGTATAAAATCATAAAAATTATGCAGAACAAGAAAAATATTGAACTAAGTAGTCATCAGCAGAGTTTTGCAAAATCTCTGTTGTTTTATGATCAGTTAAAAAGCACTTACCTGTCACAATCAGCTTGGTGCCTTGTCCGAATACCACAGTGATTCAGTTTGTATACATGGCTGTACAAAAACCTCCTGACTGTCACTGATGAGGGGAGAGGAACTGAAACATCCTGTAGCTAACTTTCACTGTCAACATCTCATTCCCTTCATCAATCTGTTTGTATTTTATAACTGCATTTCTCTGTGTGTAGTCGTGTTTTTTCCTTCTTGTCACTTGTTTTGTGTAAGACTTAATTAAGTACTCATTACTGATCTGAATTAAACAGAGATTCACTGTCTCTCAATGAGATTTTGTTTAGTCTGGTTCACTATGACGGAGCATTTTTGGGAGAGTCTTCCCATGTCTGACAGGAACTCACTGCAGAGTCTCCTGTCTCTGCATGATTGATAAAAGACTGCAAATCAGTGTTTGGTCAGGATTTAGATATTAGTCTGTCTGAGGAGAATCCTGCTGAAAATGCAGTTGACCTGTGAGAATGATGAAATCTCAGAAATGAGGCGAAGAACCAGGAACCTGTTTGTACCAGCCGACATAAAAGCTTTCAGCTTTTTTGATGCTGTATTTGAGCAGGTTAAAGGTAAAAAAAAAAAAAGGATTTTAAAAAATGAGCAATCCAATGTTTAATAAAACATTATCTGGAGGTTGTATGTTACTCTGCATTTTCTTGATTAGACTATACTCAAGTGAATGAGTCTAAGAAAGCATATGTACTGCCAAGAGGTTTGTAACACATTGTGATAAGTACAGTGTCTTCTATTTCTGCGAACTTGATAGTTAAATGATAATTAATGTTTGATGAGGACGTAGAGTTGAATCTTTCTGAGGAGAATCTTGTTTCAAAGCTTTTGAGCTGTCAGAATGGAGAAATCTTAGAACATACAGATGATCTTCTCTAGGAACTTGTTTATACAGCTAATAGAATTCCTATCATCTCTCTCAATGTTGCATTTGAGAACAGCTTGTTGAAAACTTTGTACTTAAGTACAGTAAGTAAGTATTTGTACTTGGTTACTTCCCACCTCTGGGGACAGAAACCTGTTCCAACGCCAAGTGAGCTGCCAGAATGACAAACTGAGGAACCCCTCCAGGAACTTGTTTAGACCATCCAACATAATTGAACCATATTGCAGCTGAGAACAACTTCCTGACCTGGAGAAACCTTGTGGACAGCAGGTATCTGGATAAACACTTCTGCTACATTAACATGTGCCAACAAACACAGAAAGAACATGAGTGAAATGTCTTTCTCCAAAACGATGGGCTATGAAACAGATGAGAAGAACGTCTTACACTTTAGAGAAGTGATGAGAGAGCAGACAGACCCCAGCATGTTGTCAGTGTGAGGTGTAAACATCCTTTAATATTCAGCTGAGATGTGAAAACAATTGTAGTGACAAGAGAAGCAACAGCTATAATTCAATGTAGCTGCATTTTCACTTCATATGAAACATTTTTAAACCTATTATGCAACTTTATCAGTATCCATTTGGGTTGATTAATGTGATTTACTGCAGCTAGAATGTGACAGTTATCAGAGTTTTAGGAAACCGTTTGCCAAATTGCTGTTATTTAAAAAGACACACACATAATAGGTTTAATTGTGTTAGATGCACATAATTTAAAATGCACATAATTGTGTACATATATATGGCAATTTGTGTTGTTGGTGGTCATTATACTCCTCGATATTTTATACTTTCAGTGATGAATGTAAAAATATATCAAAACAAGTAATTCAGTATTTATTAGCAGACTGTCTGAAGTGGATGAGTTTTCAATGATGAACATTAAAATAAATCAAAAATAACAATAAACACACTATTTGAAGGTGGTGGGTTTACACTGAGTTTGCTGAATGGGTCTTTTGTCTGCATGTGAAAAATAGAGCATCAAAAAGCAGAAGTATCAGTGGGGAGGTTTTTGTCACAGCCTGAATCACTGTGATACGTACGCAGAAGCAGAGTCATCATATGTCTGACAGTAATACACTGCAGAGTCTCCTGTCTCTGCTCGCTTGATAATGAACTGGTAATCAATGTTTGATGAGGATTTAGAGTTGAATCTGTCTGAGGAGAATCCTGTTCCAAATTCAAGTGAGCTGCCAGAATAATGAAATCTTAGAACATACTGAGGAGCCTCTCCAGGAACATGTTTATACCATCTAACAGAATTCCCATCATATCTCTCTATGTTGCAGTTGAGAACAACTTCTTGACCTGGAGAAACTGTGTGAACAGCAGGTGTTTGGGTCAACACGATCACTGCATCAACATCTGCCAGGAAACACACACAAAAACATGAATGAAAAGTTTACCTCCAAAAATATACACCCTAAAACAGAAGATCTTACATGTTAGAGCAGTGATGAGAGTGCACAGGATCCACAGCATGTTGTCAGTGTGAGGTGTAAATGATCTTTACTGTTCAGCTGAGATGTGAGTGAGATTGTAGTGAGAAGTGAAGCGATACTGACACTTAAAGACACAGAGGAGAGGCAAACCAAAGGAGGAGGAGATTCAACACAATGATTTTCATTCATAGAATAAAAAATCATTTATAATGCAAATAACATCAATTAAATGTTTCTGGCTCATGTTCAACCGACACACTTATGGCTGTCATGACATATTGCTCATGAAAATATTGTTGTAAAGGGAATAAATATTATATAACTGATTATTGACAGTTTTAGGTGTTAACACCAATCTCTTTCTAGCTGAAATGTGAGCAGGACTTATGTGAAAAGAATAAACAGTAACGTTTATAAGAACATGAGGTAGAACAAGTCTCAACAAATTCAGAACAGTTGTAGTTTAAATGCAAATGCCCTTATCCTCACACATCACACGTTTTCTTCTCGTCTTATATTTATTTCTGCCTGATGTATAGTCATCACTATTTAAGAGCTGAGACTGGTGTTTACTAAATTTCTATTACTTATAGATAACTTTTAGTTATATACAGTATTAGTCCTCTTCTGACATGTTTTGGCTGAATAATATCTCTATATTCCTCTGCTTGCTTTATTCATATTTTCAATGATGAATATTAAAATTAATTTAAAAAACAAAACAAAACAAATAACACAGTATTTGAAGGTGGTGGGATTTCAGTGTGTTTCTCAGATGTGTCTTTTTTTCAGCATGTGAAAGAGCATCAAAAAGCAGAAGTATCTGTGAGGAGGTTTTTGTCACAGTGTGAATCACTGTGATACCCCACTGCTAGCAGAGCCGTCCCATGTCTGACAGTAATAGACTGCAGAGTCTCCCTCCTCCACATTGTTGATGATCAAACGATAATCTGTTGTTGACTGATGAGTGGATGTGAATTTTGGAGAGGAGAACCCAGAGCCATAGGTTGGAGAACTATGGCTACGATAAAAATACAGCACAAACTGAGGACTTCCTCCTGGAATCTGTTTATGCCAGGCAGCAGCATTAGTACCAGTCCCCAGGTTACAGTCCATGGTGGCTGTCTCTCCTTTCCTCACTGATAAAACAGGAGGTTTCTGTGTCAGCACCGTCACACCACTCACACCTGCAAACAACAAGAAGACATGGAGTCAAGAGAAACACACTGACATTTAACTGTAACATGAGGTCTATTCTTCAATATATTTTAGACTCTTTACATGTTAGAGCAGTGATGAGAGCACAGAGAGTCACCAGCATGTTGTCTGAGTGGGCTGAGAACTGAGTGGAGAGGCGATGGTGGAGGAACTATTTAATACAACTAACAGGAGGAGGAGCTTTGGAGTTTTCTTTTTTCCGCTTGCCTGTGTTATTAATATTAATAACAATAATAAATATGTCTTGTATATATAGTTTTTTTTTAATTATTTTGGAATGGTTAATAGCCATTCTTTTTCCATGGTTGGTTATATTTTATACTTTTAACTTGTATTGTATTTATAAACTATAATTAGATTAGCATATTCTGAAGCAACATAAAGTTTACAATTTCAGCTTTAGCTCTGTAAAAAAATCATTTTCACAGAAAGTTATTCTCTCACATGTCAAACTTTGTGGTGACTTTGCACAACAGTGGGATCATCTAATTAAATAACTAAATATCTGTAAGTAAGATGGGCCTGTTTAAAATGTGATGTATAAAAACAGTTTTTTAAAAACAGAAGCAGTTTGCTGCTTGAAATTCCCACCCTGTGATAAACCATTAAGATTCAGCAACAAAATAAAAATGATATAATTATGTCAAAATTTGTCACAGCAGTTGCATCATGACAGCTGACGGCATTTTGCTGTGAGACAAAACTGCACATTCCAGGGTGGCCTTTTGTTGTGGGCAGTCTGAGGTACACCTGTGCACTACTCATGATGTCAGATCAGCATCCTGATGTGGCACACCTGTGAGGTGGGATGGATTATCTCAATATGGCAGATGTGCCCAATACCACACATTTGGACTGATTTGTGACCACTGTTTGGGAGGGATGGTTATATTGTGTATCTGGAATGAATTTTAGGTCTCTACGTCCATCCCATGGGGAATGGGAGCAGTAACAAAGGTGTTGCATTTATATTTTTGTTGAGTGTAATAATGAGGAGGTTTTTGTCACAGCCTGAATCACTGTGATACGGGTGCGGAAGCAGAGTCATCCCACGTCTGACAGTAATACACTGCAGAGTCTCCTGTCTCTGTTCGCTTGATAATGAACTGGTAATCAATATTTGATGAGGATTTAGAGTTGAATCTGTCTGAGGAGAATCCTGTTCCAAAGCTGAGTGAGCTGCTAGAATGAAGAAATCTTAGAACATACTGAGGAACCCCTCCAGGAACTTGCTTATACCAGTTAATATAATTCCTGGCTTGAAATCATATTCACAATTAGCATGTTTTTGATCAAATTCTAAGAAGCTTGGAAAGAAGATGACCTGGATGACTGAGAACCTTCACAGTTTTTGATCAGACATATGCTACAGTACAATAATAATAAAAGCTGATGATGTGAGGCTTTGTGTGTGAATAATGTGTGTGTATTCTGGGGCTTTCTTTATTTAAAGTGAAAATTTAAATGAAGATAAAAATAATATCAATAAAAATAACAGAACAATGTTTAAAAATTAATTGTGTGAGTCTGGACCAAAAAAAGCACAAGTTGCTAGCTTTGAGTTGCTAGATATTAGATATTATATTATTAGATATTAGTCATATTTCAATGACTCTGTCTTTATAGGGTGGTGAAAAATTTACATTCATTCATCCCAGAATTGAAGTGACTGACTTACTATTCATGTTTTGGCGAATGTGAAAAGGTTGTTGTTGTTTTTTTTAATTGTTGGGGTGTCCTGTGCACAGGTCTGTGTCATAAAAATGCCCTAACTGCTTGTCAGAACTGCATAATGAGTGTTATGATGATTCTGCTTTGAGAAATTTGCAAAAATTGACAGAGAAAAACTACAAAATATTATCTGCATAATGTGTTGCAGATAATGTAAACCCACCACTTTATCTTGGTGGGTTTATACTGAGTTTGCTTGATCTCTCTGTTATCAGGATGTGGAAGAGTGTCAAAAAGAAGATGAAGAGAAATAAAAAAGGAAGAAAGAATACCAAACGATGGGAGGGGGGGATCACTGTCCCTAAATAACATGAGTGAAATATGCATTGGGTAGCTTTTGTCTGCTGCTTCTTTCCTGTCTGTCTTTTGGATGTGTTTGTGTTTGTGCTTTAAGGCTCTACACCCCGGGGTTGCTTTGCTTTTGTTTGTGTTGATTGATATGTGTTATTTTTGCTGTAAATGCACTGTTCTGCTGTTCATATGACAATGTTTAATAAACTCTGTTTTAAGTCTGTTCTGCTCTTTTCCAGAGAATCAGCATGAGTGATTTGATTTTAATTGTATTCAAAAGCTTCAAAATTTGTGACCTGACAAAACCTTTTTCTCCAGTTTAGGTTAGGGAGACAGGTAAGAGGCCAGTATTTTCTTTTGGGTTTCTCGTTATAGGTAGGTCAGTTCTGTTTCATTTCTAGAGTGTTTTGCTTGTTGTTTTGACCATGCCCATCTTGATGCTTGCTACCTTTTGAAATTAACAAAATATCTGGTTGTTGTGAAAGCGCAACCCTGTGGCAGCATTGGTCTTTCCTTGGGAGATTAGAGCGGGGGCATTATCTTTCCTTTTTTATGTGTTTTGGGGTGTAACACATTTCATTTCATAACTGGACTCTATTTAGTGTTCCATGGCAGTAAATAAAGTTATGTTTAGGCAAAAATCAAACAGGATTCAGCTAACTGTCTCTGAATGATCAAATGGTAATAATTAAAACATTTCCAGTAAACAGCATTTTCATTTTATTTTACAGAGAGCTGATACTTCATTTACATGAGGTTATAACACCTGCAGGTGCATCATGGACATGAAAAAACAGAAGAGCAGAGGTTATGCTTCACTAACTGAGTGTGAAGATTCATTTGCAACATTTTAAACCGGTGACACTTGCTCTCTCTGTTACTCAGGAAGAATTATTAAATGATGCTCTCTAGTGTTCAAATATTACATAGCGTGTATGTCAGAAAATACTTATGTTTTAACTATGGGAAGAAGATATTTTAAAAAGTGGTGTGCTTATGAGTGTTTTTTTCCTCTCTGTGCCCCTCTCCAAAATTTAACAGTTCATTTTAATAACCTTAAACTTATGTTGTTTATAATACAGTGATACATTTTCCCATTTACTCACAAGAAAACACATTTTTTAATTCAATGCTTTTATTAATTTAATGCAAAACACAAATTCCTGAAAATACTTGTCAAAAACCAGCAAATGAATACATGACTTAAAACTTTTGCATTATTCTGATTTCTAACATGTAAAGACTGTAATGAGCAAACAGCACAAGCAGTAAAGAAGCAGATTTTAAATGCACATTCTGGTCCTCGACTATTCAGTGGGACATTCTGACTTCTTGATGGTTTTCTCTGAAGTCTGTGAGCCCAAAGACACTTTACATGTATAAACCTTATCCATGTTCCAGTCTGATGTCTGGATGGTCAGAGAGCTGCTGATTTGGTAAGTCTGGTCTGGTCTCTGAACAGCAGTGCTGGTAGAGATCCCACTGCTCACTGGACTCCCAGCAGCCAACCAGCTCACATCTGCAAAAGGCAAAGACTGACTGGACAGACAGACCACAGAAGCTGTGTCGGACTGGAGCTCAGCACTGGATGGAGGGAAGACTGTCAGGACAGGAGGAGAGAGGCTGGAGCCTGAAAATACATGAAGAACATTCAGGAAATTGAAAAATCAAAGGAAATGAAATGAAATAATGAAAACAGAAGAAATCAAGACATCAATAAGAGTCAATATGGAATAAACATAATATTTGTTATGAAATTAGAAGAAAACAATACTAATGTGATTTGGAAAAATATACAGACATAACAACCCAACATATCAATTGATTTTCTTTTTAAGTTTTCCTAAAATAAAATATGACTAGTTACTCTTTAACTTTTCATGTAAGATGTCGTGAGTTTAATTCTGGAGGTTTCTGCATAACATGTCAGTTACTGTGAGAAATTTTCTTTCATTAAAAAAAAAAACTGTACAGCCCGTTTCTAATCACTTAAAAGTAATTTTTAACTTTAGTAACACTGTTAACTACTACTGAAGAAAAAGAAAACAATCTTATATATGTTTTTGAAATGCCAACCCCAATATTAAATAAAAACACTATGAGAATAATAAGAACAGATGATATCCTATTTCACATAATGTTTAGTGAACAACATTTATATAAAAATATACAAATTTGGTTTGACACCTTTTCAATTTTTTTAATATAAAGAATTCATGTCTCCTGCACATACAACAACCTCAAACTATTTCATGTTGTATAAAATCATAAAAATTATGCAGAACAAGAAAAATATTGAACTAAGTAGTCATCAGCAGAGTTTTGCAAAATCTCTGTTGTTTTATGATCAGTTAAAAAGCACTTACTTGTCACAATCAGCTTGGTGCCTTGTCCGAATACCACAGTGATTCAGTTTGTATACATGGCTGTACAAAAACCTCCTGACTGTCACTGATGAGGGGAGAGGAACTGAAACATCCTGTAGCTAACTTTCACTGTCAACATCTCATTCCCTTCATCAATCTGTTTGTATTTTATAACTGCATTTCTCTGTGTGTAGTCGTGTTTTTTCCTTCTTGTCACTTGTTTTGTGTAAGACTTAATTAAGTACTCATTACTGATCTGAATTAAACAGAGATTCACTGTCTCTCAATGAGATTTTGTTTAGTCTGGTTCACTATGACGGAGCATTTTTGGGAGAGTCTTCCCATGTCTGACAGGAACTCACTGCAGAGTCTCCTGTCTCTGCATGATTGATAAAAGACTGCAAATCAGTGTTTGGTCAGGATTTAGATATTAGTCTGTCTGAGGAGAATCCTGCTGAAAATGCAGTTGACCTGTGAGAATGATGAAATCTCAGAAATGAGGCGAAGAACCAGGAACCTGTTTGTACCAGCCGACATAAAAGCTTTCAGCTTTTTTGATGCTGTATTTGAGCAGGTTAAAGGTAAAAAAAAAAAAAGGATTTTAAAAAATGAGCAATCCAATGTTTAATAAAACATTATCTGGAGGTTGTATGTTACTCTGCATTTTCTTGATTAGACTATACTCAAGTGAATGAGTCTAAGAAAGCATATGTACTGCCAAGAGGTTTGTAACACATTGTGATAAGTACAGTGTCTTCTATTTCTGCGAACTTGATAGTTAAATGATAATTAATGTTTGATGAGAACGTAGAGTTGAATCTTTCTGAGGAGAATCTTGTTTCAAAGCTTTTGAACTGTCAGAATGGAGAAATCTTAGAACATACAGATGATCTTCTCTAGGAACTTGTTTATACAGCTAATAGAATTCCTATCATCTCTCTCAATGTTGCATTTGAGAACAGCTTGTTGAAAACTTTGTACTTAAGTACAGTAAGTAAGTATTTGTACTTGGTTACTTCCCACCTCTGGGGACAGAAAACCTGTTCCAACGCCAAGTGAGCTGCCAGAATGAAAACTGAGGAACCCCTCCAGGAACTTGTTTAGACCATCCAACATAATTGAACAATCTTGCAGCTGAGAACAACTTCTTGACCTGGAGAAACCTTGTGGACAGCAGGTATCTGGATAAACACTTCTGCTGCATTAACATGTGCCAACAAACACAGAAAGAACATGAGTGAAATGTCTTTCTCCAAAACGATGGGCTATGAAACAGATGAGAAGAACGTCTTACACTTTAGAGAAGTGATGAGAGAGCAGACAGACCCCAGCATGTTGTCAGTGTGAGGTGTAAACATCCTTTAATATTCAGCTGAGATGTGAAAACAATTGTAGTGACAAGAGAAGCAACAGCTATAATTCAATGTAGCTGCATTTTCACTTCATATGAAACATTTTTAAACCTATTATGCAACTTTATCAGTATCCATTTGGGTTGATTAATGTGATTTACTGCAGCTAGAATGTGACAGTTATCAGAGTTTTAGGAAACCGTTTGTCAAATTGCTGTTATTTAAAAACACACACACATAATAGGTTTAATTGTGTTAGATGCACATAATTTAAAATGCACATAATTGTGTACATATATATGGCAATTTGTGTTGTTGGTGGTCATTATACTCCTCGATATTTTATACTTTCAGTGATGAATGTAAAAATATATCAAAACAAGTAATTCAGTATTTATTAGCAGACTGTCTGAAGTGGAGGAGTTTTCATTGATGAACATTAAAATAAATCAAAAATAACAATAAACACACTATTTGAAGGTGGTGGGTTTACACTGAGTTTGCTGAATGGGTCTTTTGTCAGCATGTGAAAAATAGAGCATCAAAAAGCAGAAGTATCAGTGGGGAGGTTTTTGTCACAGTGTGAATCACTGTGATACGTATTCACTAACAGAGCTGTCCCATGTCTTACAGTAATAAACTGCAGAGTCTCTCTCCTCCACATTTTTGATGATCAAACGATAATCTTTTGTTGACTGATGAGTGGATGTGAATTTTGGAGAGGAGAACCCAGAACCATAGGTTGGAGAACTATCGCTATGATAAAAATACAGCACAAACTGAGGAACTCCTCCTGGAATCTGTTTATACCAATAGACAGTGTTAGTAACAGTCCCCAGGTTACAGTCCATGGTGGCTGTCTCTCCTTTCCTCACTGATAAAACAGGAGGTTTCTGTGTCAGCACCGTCACACCACTCACACCTGCAAACAACATGAAGACATGGAGTCAAGAGAAACACAAGCACATATGAATCCAACAAATAACTACTAATCTGAAGTATAAATGAGGTTCCATACATGTTAGAGCAGTGATGAGAGCACAGAGAGTCACCAGCATGTTGTCACTGTGTGTTGAGACCTGTGACTTAGAAAGAGTGCACTGCTTCTGTAGGAGGAGAGGAGGTGTGAGCCATTAAATATGTGACAGAAACTCAGAGAGACTGACAGGAGGAGGAGCTAAATCTGCGTAGTTTGCGATGTTTGGGTAATTTATGTTCAGTGGAGGGTAATTCTGTTTTTGTATTAATAAATATTGGTGATTGTGATGTCTCCCTCCTCTCCCTTAAAATTGTGCTGCTGCATTTTATTATGAAAAATTGTTTGCTATGTCTCCTGGGTGAGGTGTTCCAGGCATGTCTGACTGGGAAGATTCCCCGGGGCAGACCCCGGATATGCATATCTCTCGGCTGGCCTCAGAACACCTTGATGTTTCCCCAGAGAAGCTGGAGGAGGTCTGGGGTCCTCTGCTTAGGCTGCTGCCCCTGAGACCCGGCCCTGGATAAGTGGAAGAAGATGTATGTATGGATGGATGGTTGCTATGTTCTTCAGGTTTATTACTGATGCTTTTACCATTACCAGTTTTTATGTTTGGACAAAAAAAAAAAAAGATCAGAATCCCGCTAACCCTTACAGTTACCTGTTATAATTACATAATCAACAACCTTGAAATGTATGAACTTCTCTGGAAATTCACATGAAACTGGAGTGTTTAGGATTAGGAGAACATTTGATAAAATGTTACGCCATTTATGAATATTAAACAACTGAATAAAGAGTTCAAAAAAGAGAATAATTTTAGTACTAGAACTGTGTGGGCGCCTGTTTCATTGCAAACTTGAGCCACATGAGTTTTGTGGTATTTCTCACAAATGAAATCACTGTGATACAGGCATTTTGATATAGTTCCCCTGATTCACAAAAACAAATACCAGTGTCGCTCATCTACATCTTGAGAGTTAAACACAACAATTAGAGGACTGACTAATTTGCGTTTACTAAAACATTTTGGTTTTAGACACTCAAATTCATTTTTGTATTCATTTGTTTTGTTCTACAATTAATGGTTGGAAATGTTAACTCAGTCACTCAGTTGTGTTTTGTTTGTTTTTTGTCACAGTATTCATGATTGTGTTATGTTCTACTCAATAGAGTCTATGTTTCAGTGCAGTACAATGCTTACCCTCCTCCTTTTAACTCTAAATCCATGTCTAAGGATGATGTAGAATTTAGTCAGTCTGAGGAGAATCCTGTTACAAAGTAAAGTGAATTGTCCTCATTTAAAAACTCTCCATCAGCTCCATCAGAGACTTGAACCATTACAGGCAGTTCCTTGAACAATTTTAGTTCAAATGCAAATGGCCTTATCATCACACATCACACATTTTCTTCTTTTCTTACATTTAATGATGCTGAATCTATGTTTATAACTATTTAAGAGTTGAGTCTGGTGTCTAAATTTATATTACTTATACGTACATGCATAAAATGTAGGTCTGCTTTTTGTATATGATTTTGCATATGAGTAGTTATTGGCTGACAGCTGGGATATGCTCCAGCGCCCCCCGCGACCCTGAAAAGGATAAGCGGAAGCGAATGGATGGATGGATGGATGAATATGGATTTTCCCCAGTTTTCTTTGTTCATGATTTCAATGATAAATATTTTTTAAAAAAATGAACAAACAAATAACACACTATTTGAAGGTTTGTTAGAGGTGTCGTTTACCAGGTTGTGAAAGAGTCCTTGTGAAATGCACTTCACACACGCACAGTTGTTTGTCACCAGATGCCACGTTTATTTCTAGTTTTCATTTATTATGATAGTCCACAGTCGGACAGCTCCGGTCTCAGCTGATTTTCAGCCTCCCCCCCGCTCCTCTCCCGTCTCACTATAAAAGGGGAAGGAAACCATCATCAGTCCAAATGCCATCAGCTGTTCTCACCTGCGTCTCCAGCACCGCCCCGTTGAGCTCACTGCACCACTCCTCCCCTGCAGCCGTGCCTGGGACCACACCTCCGCCACAGTCTTAAAAAGCAGAAGTATCAGTGTGGAGGTTTTGTCACAGTGTGAATCCCTGTGATACTCCACTGTTAGCAGAGCTGTCCCATGTCTTACAGTAATAGACTGTGAGTCTCCTGTTTCTGCCTGATTAATTATGAACTAGGAATCAATGTTTGACGAGGATTTAGAGTTGAATCCGTCAGAGGAGAATCCTGTTCCAAATTCAAGTGAGCTGCCAGAATAGTCAAAACTTCGACCATTCTGAGGAGCCCCTCCAGGAACTTGTTTATACCAGTTAACATAATTCCATCATATCTCCCTATGTTGCAGCTGAGAACAGCTTGTTGACCTGAAGAAACTGTGTGGACAGCAGGTGTTTGGGTCAACACGATCACTGCATCAACATCTGCCAAGAAACCGAGAAAAAAAATGAGTGAAAGATTTACCTAAAAATATACAGATTTTAAAATCAATAAAAAGAATGTCTTACACGTCAGAGCAGAGATGAGAGCACAGAGGGTCCCCAGCACTATGATAGTAGGTGGAGAAACTGATCCTGAAAGATGAGAGGGGCTGTAGTGAGAAGAGATACTGAAGCTTATAAAGACAGAGAAGCAGAACTGAAAGAGGAGGAGATTCAGCAAAACAGCTTTTATTTATAAAAGACTAAATTACTGATATTAATAATTCATAATTTCATACAGTGAACATTGCCATTATATGAGCATTATTGTTTCAAACTCAATGATATCACCATTTTCTTTGAATTTGCTCTACAAAAACTAATATAAATGACTTAATCAGTGTATATGTCACAGTACTGGGTCTGCGACTCAGTATTTGTCTTTCAGGTTTTAGATTTATATTCTTTGATTACTGTTGTTCATGATTTTGGTTTCCTTTCAAGTTTTCAGTGACCTTAGTTCTCCCTCCCTTAGTGTTTATCTCAGCCTGTGTTTAGTCTCTGCTGCTGTGTTTTCTCTGTGCTGTTCCTGTGTTCACCGCTTCATGTCGAGTCACCCTTGTCTCTGTGTTCGTTCATCTCCTGTGTCTCCCCAGTCAGTCATGTCTCTCTGTGAGTGTTAGTTACCCTTGTCTCTGTGACCCATGTTCGCTCTGTCTTCGCTGTCAGTTGGGTCTTCGTGTCAAATCTGTGTCTTTTACTTTGATAGTCTCGCATCCTTTGTAAATATTTCCAGTTTTGCTTCCTCCATGTCCCTGTGTGATTTCTCCCAGATTTGTCTGATCCCCTGTTACTCCCTGTGTATTTAAGCCCTGTGTTTTCCTCCGTCAACAAACAAAAAAAGCAATAGAAATAAACACAGGGAAATTACCTTATCTGTATATGTTTACATTCCCTTTCTACCTCATTAACATGCTTCTGATGAACTAAAGCTGATTCAAAATAATAAATCTCTGCAACTAGCTGATCTGATCTGAGTCTTGGTTTTTTTTTTGACTGAATTTTAGTGAAGCATGAATTAGTGAAATTATTGAACTGTAATATAAAGAGGATTTGTGTGGTCTCATTTTTCTTCGTACTGTGGCTTGAAATCAGATTAACCAGTTAATATGTTGACAATGTTTTTTCATCAAACATGTTTTACAGTACAATAATATTAAAAGCTGATGATGTGAGGTTTTATGTGTGAATAATATGTGAATATTTTGGTCCTTTATTTATTTAAAGTGAAAGTGGAAATAAATAAAGAAATACAATAAATACATTTAAAAGAGAAATGTTTAAGAACTAATTGTTTATATGGTGCACTGAGTTTGTACCCAAAAAGCAGAAGTAGTAGTGAGGAAGTTTTTGTCACAGTGTAAATCACTGTGATGCGTACTCCTTAACAGAAGTGTCCCATGTCTTACAGTAATAGACTGCAGAGTCTTCCTCCACCACATTTTTGATCATCAAACGATAATCTGTTGTTGACTGATGAGTACATGTGAATTTTGGAGAAGAGAATCCAGAGCCATAGTATTGAGAACTCCAGTCATGACGAAACCTCACTACATACTGAGGAACTCCTCCTGGAATCTGTTTATACCACCAAGCAGGTTCATTAGTAACAGTCCCCAGGTTACAGTCCATGGTGGCTGTCTCTCCTTTCCTCACTGATAAAACAGGAGGTTTCTGTGTCACCACCGTCACACCACTCACACCTGCAAACAACAAGAAGAACAACTAATTATTTTGTATTTTTATACAGCACTACAGGTCAATTGCTGTTGTAATTACATGTGCCATATGAATAATAAAAAAACGAAAACTAATGTTTAGACCATCTAACATAATTCAACCATTTCTCTGTGTTACAGCTGAGAACACCTTCTTTACCTAGAGTGGACAGCAGGTATCTGAATAAACACTAACACTGCATTAGCATCTGCCAACAAACACATAAAGAACATGTGTGAAATGTCTTTCTCCAAAAAGATGGGCTATGAAACAGATGAGAAGAACATCTTACATTTTAGAGAAGTGATGAGAGAGCAGACAGTCCCCAGCATGTTGTCAGTGTGAGGTGTAAACATCCTTTACTATTCAGGTAAGATGTGAAAAGAATTGTAGTGAGAAGAGAAGCAACAGATAAAATTTAATTTTGCTACATTTTCACTTCATATGAAACATTTTTGAACTTCTATTTAAGTATCTATTTAGGTTGATTAATGTGATTTACTGCAGCTAGAATTTGACAGTTATCTGAATTTTAGACAATCATTTATCACATTGCTCTTATTTAAAAACACGTACATCATTGTGTACATATATGTGAAAAATTGTGTTGTTGGTGGTCATCATATTCCTTGATATTTTATATACTTTCAGTGATGATTGCTAAAATGTATCAAAAAGAGTAATTCAGTGTTTATAAAAACACTCTCGAAAGTTGGTGGGTTTTCATTGATGAACATTAAAATAAACACAAGGTGGGTTTACACTGAGTCTGTTGAATGGGTCTTTTGTCAGCATGTGAAAAAAAGAGCATCAAAAAGCAGAAGTATCAGTGAGGAGGTTTTTGTCACAGTGTGAATCACTGTGATACGTATTCACTAACAGAGCTGTCCCATGTCTGACAGTAATAGACTGCAGAGTCTCCCTCCTCCACATTGCTGATGATCAAACGATAATCTGATGTTGACTGATGAGTGGATGTGAATTTTGGAGCAGAGAACCCAGAGCCATACTTTGGAGAACTAGAGTCATAACGAAAATACAGCACATACTGAGGAACTCCTCCTGGAATCTGTTTATACCACCGAGCAGCACTGCCAGTAACAGTCCCCAGGTTACAGTCCATGGTGGCTGTCTCTCCTTTCCTCACTGATAAAACAGGAGGTTTCTGTGTCAGCACCGTCACACCACTCACACCTGCAAACAACAAGAAGACATGCAGTCAAGAGAAACACAAGCACATATGAATCCTACAAATAACTACTGATCTGAAGTGTAAATGAGGTCCCATACATGTTAGAGCAGTGATAAGAGCACAGAGAGTCACCAGCATGTTGTCACTGTGTGTTGAGACTTGGAACTTACAAAGCGATAGAACTGTTTCTTTAGAGGAGAGGAGGTGTGAGCCATTAAATATGACACTGAAACTCAGAGAGACTGACAGGAGGAGGAGCTAAACCTGCATAGTTTGTGATGTTTTGGGTAACTTGTCTTTAGTAAAGGTTAATTCAGTTTTTGTATTAATAATTATTGCTGATAGTGATGTCTCCGTCCTCTCCCTTAAAATTGTGGTGTTATATTTTATTATTATAAGTTGGTTTCTATGTTCTTAAGATTTATTATTGATGCTTTAACCATTACCAGTTTTTATATTTGGACAAAAACAGAGCAGAACCCCATTAACTGTTACAATTAATTGTTATAATTAGTCAAAGGAAATGCATAACTTTTCGTGTAATGTCACATGAAACCGGAGTTGTTGGGGTTAGGAGAACATTTTATAAAATGTTACGTCATTAATGAATATTGAACAGCTGAACAAAGAGTTCAAATACAGATCACTGTGATACAAACGATTCACAAAAACAAAGTTTCTCTCATCTACATCTCGAGAGTTAAACAATCTGATTATCACTGTGACACATATTATTGCAAACTGATGAAACTGAGCACCACTGTTACTAACACTCAGGATGTAACTCTTCTAATCCTGGTGCACAATTCTGGTAGTGAATATCTGTTTGCACACAGGTGTGTACAAAAAGGTACTCACAGACATACACCATTGATTGTCTGCTGCCTCTAAACATATTGTGATTTGTCGGTCTTGTGTGCCGCTCAGTAACATTCAATATTTATTATTTACTGTTACTTATGCTTATGTTGGTTGTTGTTGTGGTTTCCATACTGTGTTGTTCTCTTCTTGCTTGTGTTTTTTTTTCCAGCAGGTGATCAAACATATTTTTAGTGTCTTTTCTCTCTGTCTCTGTTTTTCTTTCCCTCTCCTTCTCTTGAGCCTCTTCCCAACTTCTCTTTTCTTCATCTTTCCTATCCCCTGGTTCTGTCCATTTCGACTGTAATAATTAAATAATAATTAAAAGTAAAAAAAGAAATCAATACATAAATAATATCGAACAAACTGTGACAATCAAGTGGACCATTATAGCAAAAGCCGTAACGATCAGCTTGCAAAAAATAAATCTGTTGGAAATTTTCCTTGGCCTTGAGACAATAAGTCTGATTGCAACAGTGTCGGACAGACATACAAAAAAAAAAAAAAAAAAAGAGTTGAGTCTGATTTCCATTAAAGTTATATTACTTATAGATAACAGCATACAGTATTGGTCTCCTGTTTTGTATATCATTATTTGAGTAGTTTTGACTGAATAGTCCCCTTTTGGCTTTTTTCATGATTTTCATGATTAATATTAAAATAAAAAACAAAACAAATAACACAGTATTTGAAGGTGGTGGGATTTCAGTGTGTTTGTTGGAGGAGTCTTTTAAGCTCTTTGGCATCCTGATAATAAAGCAGAAGTATCTGTTTGGAGGTTTTTGTCACAGTGTAAATCACTGTGATACCCCACTGCTAGCAGAGCCGTCCCATGTCTGACAGTAATAGACTGCAGAGTCTACCTCCTCCATGTTCTTGATGATCAAGCAATAATTTTTTGTTGATTGATGAGTGGATGTGAATTTTGGAGCAGAGAACCCAGAGCCATAGGTTGGAGAACTCCAGCCATGATAAAAGGACACCACAAACTGAGGACTTACTCCTGGAATCTGTTTATACCACTGAGCAGCATTAGTACCAGTCCCCAGGTTACAGTCCATGGTGGCTGTCTCTCCTTTCCTCACTGATAAAACAGGAGGTTTCTGTGTCAGCACCGTCACACCACTCACACCTGCAAACAACAAGAAGACATGGAGTCAAGAGAAACACACTGACATTTAAATGTAACATGAGGTCTTTTCTTCAATATATTTTAGACTCTTTACATGTTAGAGCAGTGATGAGAGCACAGAGAGTCTGACAGGAGGAGGAGCGTTGGATTCGTCCCCCTTAGTCATTGAGGGCTAGCAGGAGGGACTATGCGCTTAC
The DNA here is from genome assembly GCF_057382185.1 of Mchenga conophoros. Lineage (NCBI taxonomy): Eukaryota > Metazoa > Chordata > Actinopteri > Cichliformes > Cichlidae > Mchenga > Mchenga conophoros. The sequence goes on from NC_140529.1 coordinate 27,010,480, forward strand.
CTGCTGCTCCTTGGCAGGTAGCTCCATGCCCTCCTGGGTTTTAATTGCACCTTAGAACACATATGCATCAACACTACAATGAGCGGGTGGAGGGAGGTTTGGAGTCTTCTCCCACCCCCATTCTCTGCGGCCTGCTGGAGCGGGAGGGCTAGTAGGAGGAGTTGGCCGTCCGACTGCGGTCTGGGGTGTGGGGCCTCCCTGCTGCTGCGGAGTCGGGGTGGTCTGCCTCTCCCCACCGCAGGGAAAAGGGTAACACCACCTGGGTCTGGGTGCAATTCCCCCCTCCAGGGGCAAGGGTACCTAGACCCGGTTTGTAGAGTACGCTTGGGGAGTGTGATTGTGTGTACAGCGTCTCTTTATATCTGTCTCCACGTTGGTTGAGTGTGGAGTGAGTGCATATGAGAGCATGAGGGTGGGAATGGATGTTTGTGTCTGTGTGTGCCTGTATGTCTGTGTCTATATGTCAGGTTGGGTATCAGACGCCACCTCTCTGGGGACACCTCAGGCCCTCCAAGGTTTGGAGGCCTATCTCCACCCACCACCACTTCCCCTGCCGGTGGCGGACTCCCTCAGGTGTCGGTGTGTTGGTGGTTCTTTGTGTCTGGGGGTGGGCGTCCGGGTACACACCGGCTCACTCCTTGGCGGCCGCTTGTCGGGGCCTGGGGCCTGGGGCTCGCTCGGGCCCCTTTGGAGGTGGGGTGCCCCCGGCCTCTCGGCCTAGGGCTCGGTCACTCAGGCGCAGCTGGGGGCCGGCGGAGCTCACGGGCGCGTCACTGCAACTCCCCCTGACTTCTGCTCCGCGGCTGCTGGGCGAGCCCTCATCTGGGACTCTCCTCAGCTCTTACTGGGACAGTGGCGCGGCTGCCCCTCTGTTGGTCTTCCATGGTCTCTTGTGTTCTGGGGGCCTCTGGATGTCTGGAGTTTTGATCTCCTCCATACCCGCTTCACACCCTGGAGGACGGGGCTGTGGCCCCCCCACACTCCCTAGCAGATCATTACATGGAGAAACCTTTGGAATGCAAGCATGCTGATCCACACAGGTATGCACACATGGGTATTCACAGACGCGGACTAAAGCTTTCTTGGCTGCTGCCTCAAAGCACACTGTGCGCTGTCTATCTTGCGTGCTGCACAATATCGTTTATTACTTAGTAAATACTGATATCTATGACTAGCTAGTTTATTGTGATGGTGCTTTGTTTTCTCTATTATTATGTTGCTCTCTGTTGTTTGCTGTCTCCTCTGTTTGTTTTTGTTTGTTTGTTTGTTTTTTTTCTCCATACAGGTGACCCAGGAGTTTTTTTTTTTTTTTTTTGTCTCTCTTCCCCCCCCTTCTCACCGTCTCTTCTCCCCTTTGGTTTTCTTTCTTTCTCTCCCCCTCTCTCTCTCATTCATTCCCCCTGTCCTATTTATTAAAAAAAAAAAAAAAAAAAAAAAAAAAAAGACAAAGGATGAACTGAAGCTCTGCCATCACGTAATGTCGCATACTGCTGTTTCTGATGTCATTTAGGAAAAAAAAAAAAAAAAAAAAAAAAAAAAAAAAGGATTCGTCCCCCTTTCTCTAACCTGTATTATTAACATTATTTTCATAAACACTGATGTTGGTAATGTTTTCTTCTTCTTTTTCCCCTTTTTTCATTTCTTTTTTTGTTTGGTTGTTTGATTGTTATTTTAATTTTATAATGGTTACTATCTCCACATCTAAAATGAGACAGGATTATAGTTGGTTATATTTTACTTAAACTTGTGCTTTATTCAAAAAATATGCCTTGATGTAACTTTTGCTAAATTTGAATTCATCACCATCTACAGAACACTGTTAGATATTTTTAGTGATGCTGAGGTTCTTGTATATTTACCTCACTAAACGTTACGTTAGTGACTACTTTCACACTAACTTGATCAGACTGCTTTTGCAGCTTTTCTCCCAGTACAGCTCTCTCCTCCAGTCCGAGTCACCTCCTGGTAGAGGGAGAGCCTCATTAGCTGATCAGCCCCAGCTGCAGTTAAGTAGCAGAGGGGGTTGTTAATCAGCACAGGAGCACAGAGGCTGCAGCCAGAAAATACAGTGTTCAGCAACTATAAATGCCATAAAAGTCTGAAAGTCTAGAAAATGACAGTAATGATATTAGCATTATTTGCAGAAACATTAAGTTTTCAGCTTAAAATTTCCAAACTATGAAAAACCATTAAGAACATCCAGTGAAAGGGAAGCACAGAAAATATATGCTGTTCCAAAAAAATTAAAGAAACACTTTTTAAGAGTATCGCATCAAGTATGTTAAATTTCTGGTCTGATCAGTCAAGTAGCAGAGGTTTGTTAGATTGTTAATCAATTTCAGCTGCTTTAGTCTTAATGCAATCAACAACAGGTGCACAACACGGGCAATGATGAAAGAACAATCAAAACAAATGATTTTACACGTGGAAGTCACTGGCATTTTCCCCTTTTACTTTTTCTGAGTGTTTCTTCACTAGTTTTGTATTTGGTTATGGTCAGTGTCATAGCTGGTAGAATGAAGAAAAACCTGGACTCCAAATCCTCCAGTATGGTGGAGGAGTGTGTGTCTCTGGTCCAGTGGATTCTGGGCTCCTACTGGTGCACAACAATACTCATGAGGAGAGAGCATACAGGGACTTCCTGAAGAAGTGAATTGTAGAGGAGTAGAGTTGAGAGTAGAGCTGCAGTGAAGATTAGTTACAGAGCTGGACTCCATTTAGTTTATTTTGTTATGAGAAGTTCATAGACCAAACCAAAGAGGTAAACTGCCTTTAATTTACCAAATTATAGTGAAATGCAGCCTGAAAATATAATAATACAAATCACATTTTATAGTCCAGGGAAGTCTCATCTAATGTTACAGAGAACGGACACGACTTCATTTGCATGAAGTTATAAAAGATACAGAGACCTGCAGATGTATCCTGGACAGGAAGAGAGGGAGGAGGAGATGTGATGCTTCATTAACTGAGTGTGAAGATTTGCAAATTTACAACTGATGTTTTAAACCAGTGTCACCTTTCCCTTTGAGTTTTCAAGCAGAATTGTGTAATGATACTCTCCAGTCTACAAATATGGAAAAACAGGCATTTTCAGAGCATTTCTTTAGAGTAAAACAGTTAAATGTGGTTACACATTGATTATGTTCTCATATCTTCACCTTACTAAAATGCAACAATTTCAGGTTAGTCATTCTGAATTTATGTTAGTGGCTACTTTGAAAGTGTATTCTTGCTTACTAAAAAAGTAAAACAAATGTTGCATAGCCAATGCTTTTATTGATATATGAAAAATAGCAGTTTCTCTGAATATCTGCAAATAAACACATGACTTAAACATTTTGCTTTACTGTGATTTCTAACATGTATCATATCAAATTATAGCAAATTTATGTGTATAGCACATTTAAAGACCAAAGTACACCAAAGTGCTTCCCAGTAATACCATAACACAGATAAAATCACAATATAAAAAAATATAAACTACAGATATAAAATAATTACATAATGTAAATGCAGAGCCGGATGAAAATCACTCTAATTAGCCTCGGATGCTAGGTTAAACAAGTAAGTTTTTAGACATGATTTAAAAGATTGAATAGAATCAGATGCGCAAACGTCAAGAGGAAGATTATTCCATAATTTGGGTGCGGCAACAGCAAAGGCACGGTCTCCTCTAGTCTTCAGCTGAGATCTAGGTTGCACTAAGAGCAGTTGACCCGATGATCTTCGTGCTCTCTAAGGGCTATACTGACAGAGGAGATCAGCTAAGTAATTTGGCGCCCTATTATTTCGAATTTTATAAGTAAACAACAAGATCTTAAAATCAAATCGATATTTAATAGGAAGCCAGTGTAAGTTGGCTAGAACGGGGCTAGAACTTCAACATGTTTTGAAGTTCTCCAGGGCTGGTAATGAACTAATCATTTAATTAACCCACCGGGCCTCGAGTCCTGGAGTTCGACACCCCTGGGTGTGTACCTGTACCTCAGGTGGCAGAGCAGGTCAGCCACTAACCAGAAGGTTGGTGGTTCGATCCCAGGCTGCTCCAGTCTGCATGCCAAATATCCTTGGGCAAGATACTAACCCCAAGTTGCTCTCCGATGCGTCCATCGCAGTGTGAATGTGTATGAATGGTAGATACTTAGCACTTAAGAGCTCAGAAGAAAGTGCTTGTGTGAATGGGTGAATGAATTAGTTGTATAAAGTGCTTTGAGTGCTCAGAAAGAGTACAAAAGCGCTATATAAGAACAATTTACCCCTGGTCTATTGTGTCAGCTGTTTCCTCACGTGTTTCCACTTCCCCTAATCTCCCTTCTTTATATTTAGTCTGTGTGTGTCCTTTCAGTCTTTGTCGGATCATCTGTGTTACCTCCCTGCAGGTATTCCTAGTTACCATATCATAGTTGTCTTAGTCCATTCATAGTTCCTCTGTCTCATCTCTGTCTCAGTTATTTCAATTCTTCCAGTTTAGGTTTTCATTTAGCTCTCGGCCCTGTTTGCCTTCGTTTGAGTTCATGTTATCAGCCACAAAAAATGCTTGCCTTTTGTTTACCTCTGAGTTCCATATCCCTTTGTGTCTTCACTTGCCTCCATTCAACAAACACACTGGCATAACCGGCATAACCTGCCATGACAATTACATTTATTGGCAATAGTTTGTTGTAAAATAATCCCATTCAACACAATTCTAGAACTGTATTGTATTCTTTTTTTTCTTTTTATTTATCAGTCATCAATAATAAAGTATGTTTTGTGGGGCTCCATCAAGCTTGGTTGTCTGTTGTCTTTGTGTGTTTGGATTAAAGAATGTTAGCTACCGCTCACCGCTCGTCTGCAGGCTTTATTTAAGTGGAAAACTTCCACCTGGACTATACTGTTATGAGTTTTCTTTGTCTGTTTTCTCATGCATAGAGTTTGACGAGTATTATTTTGCTCTTCTCCATTTCATCAGTTATGTAAAGTTTCAAAGACATTCTTCACATTTCATTTTTGTTCTACATTAAGCTTACTCTCTGCAGAACTCTATCAAAGGTCAGTAATATTTTGAAGAAAAACAAAAACTAAACATTTTGATGACTCTGTAGTGTAGTCAAAGTTTTACATTCATTCATCACAGAGTTTAAATAATTGACTGACTGTTGATGTTTTGACAAATGTGAAACAGTTTCATTGTTGAAGTGTCTTTTGCACAGATGAGTCTGTGTTATTAAAAGTGTCCTAACTGTTCTGAGACAAGCATGCACAGTGGGCTTTTCTGCTGTGAGAACTGCACCAAATTGATTGAGAGAACATGTAATTTGGTTTATCTGATAATTTGTGAATTTGTTTCACTGTTTTCCTTTTTATATTTTTAATTAAAGAACAAAAACTAGAAATCCAGTATTTAAAAACACAGTATCTGAAGGTGGTGCGTTTTCTTTAGAATTTTCTTGATGGATCTATAATCTGTAAGTTACAGAGTCTCAAAAAGCAGAAGTACTAATGAGGAGGTTTTTGTCACAGCCTGAATCACTGTGATACGTACGCAGAAGCAGAGTCATCATATGTCTGACAGTAATACACTGCAGAGTCTCCTGTCTCTGCTCGCTTGATAATGAACTGGTAATCAATGTTTGATGAGGATTTAGAGTTGAATCTGTCTGAGGAGAATCCTGTTCCAAATTCAAGTGAGCTGTCAGAATGACGAAATCTTAGAACATACTGAGGAGCCTCTCCAGGAACATGTTTATACCATCTAACATAATTCCCATCATATCTCTCTATGTTGCAGTTGAGAACAACTTCTTGACCTGGAGAAACTGTGTGGACAGCAGGTGTCTGGGTCAACACGATCACTGCATCAACATCTGCCAGGAAACACAGAAAAAAGTGAAGGTAAAAGTTGCGCTCTAAATATGGAATAAAAAAAATAGGAATAAGAAGAAGATCTTACATGTTAGAGCAGTGATGAGAGTGCAGAGGGTCCACAGCATGTTGTCAGTGTGAGGTGTAAATGATCTTTACTGTTCAGCTGAGATGTGAGTGGGATTGTGAGAAGAGATACTGGAGCTTATAAAGACACAGAGGAAACCAAAGGAGGAGGAGATTCAACAAAATTACTTTCATTCATAGATCAAATGATTTATGAGGAGTTTCACATTTCACATGTTTCTGATTCATATTCATCATTTACACTCATGTTTGTCATAAGAAACTACTCTTGAAAAAAGTTGTTGTAAAAGAAACAAATGTTTATTACTGATGTCTTTATGCTCACACGTTACATTTTCTTTCTACCCACAGGTGTTTATGATTGATTACCAACTAAACTTTAATTTAGCTGCATTTAAAACTTCAATGTAAAACGTTGTCTTGACAGTTGACAGTTCTTCATTTACATGTATCTATTTTACACAACCTCATTGTGTAACAAACACTATCCTTTTAGTCTGATTATTGCCACATGTACTGCAGCTGGAATGTAACAGTTATCAGAGTTAACCACTATAGACTAGTATACATCAAATTTATATTATTAAAACAAATCACATACAGCAGCATACACATTTTTGTGTTTGTTAGCATTGTGTGTATGATCATTTGTGTTGTTGTAGATGAGTGTGCATATTATTGAAATTCCTTGCTTATTTATACGCTCAGTGATAAACGTTAAAATGAGTCACAAAAAAGTAACTCTGTGTTTATTTCAGTTTTTTTCTCCTGCATTTGGGTCGTAATCCTGCCTGTCACAGCCATAACATGACATTATATGGTTTATAATAATAATAATAATAATAATGTATACTTTGTACTATTGATCCCCATGGGGAAATTCCTCTCTGCATTTAACCCATTCACTCAGTGAAGCAGTATATTCCTCTTTCATAACAACAAATTAGATACATTGATTATCTAAAAAAAAAAAAAAAAGAAAAAAAAAAGAAGAAAAAACAATAGACATACACAAACACAGAGAAATTCATTCAAGGTGAAGGTAGAAAGAGAATGTAAAGATATTCTCTTTCTACCTCATTAACATGCTTCTTCTCTCTGCAACTAGAGGCTACAGCTTGAAATCTGATTTAAAATTAATTTGTTGACAATGTTTTTGATCAAACATATTTTACACCACAATAATATTAAAAGCTGATGGTGTGAGATTTTATGAGTGAACATTTTGTGTTTATTTTGGTGCTTTGTTTATTTAAAGTGAAAGTGCAAATGAAAGAAATACAATGAATAAATTTAACAGAGCAATGTTTAAGAACTAATTGTGTGCCTTTGGTGCAGTTTGTGCACAAAAAGCAGAAGTAATAGTGAGGAGGTTTTTGTCACAGTGTAAATCACTGTGATACCCCGCTATCAGCAGAGCTGTCCCATGTTTGACAGTAATAGACTGCAGAGTCTCCCTCCTCCACACTCTTGATGATCAAACGATAATCTGTTGTTGACTGATGAGTGGATGTGAATTTTGGAGAGGAGAACCCAGAGCCATAGTCTGGAGAACTCCAGCCATGATACATCCTCAGCACATACTGAGGACTTCCTCCTCGAATCTGTTTATGCCAGGCAGCAGCATTAGTACCAGTCCCCAGGTTACAGTCCATGGTGGCTGTCTCTCCTTTCCTCACTGATAAAACAGGAGGTTTCTGTGTCAGCACCGTCACACCGCTCACACCTGCAAACAACAAGAAGATATGGAGTCATGAGAAACACACTGACATTTGAATATAGCATGGGGTCTATTCTTCAGTATATTTTAGACTCTTTACATGTTAGAGCAGTGATGAGAGCACAGAGAGTTACCAGCATGTTGTCAGTGCGGGCTAAGAACTCAGTGGAGAGGCGATGGTAGAGGAGCTATTTAATACAACTAACAGGAGGAGGAGCATTGGAGGGTTTTTTTTGTTTTGTTTTGCCTGTATTACTAATATTGTTAGTGTTCTCAATGGTGTTGGTAATGTTTTGTCATCTTCTTCTTTTTTTCCATTGTTCATTTTTGTTTTTATTTGTTGTTTTGAATTTTGGAATAGTTACTCTCTCCACATCCAAAATGAGACAGGATTACACTACATTTGATACTTAATCTTGTGCTTTGTTCAAAAATTAAACCTTGGTTTAAAATTTTCTACATTTAAACGTATCACTGTCTAGAGAAGACTGTTAGAAATTGTTAATGTGACATTTTGACATTTTTGGATGATGTTGAGGTTCTTCTATATTTACCTCACTAAAGGTTACATTAGTGACGACTTTCACACTAACTGTAAAATTATTCGGTTCACTAAAAAGTAAAAAAGAATCTTTTTAATTCAATGCTTTTATCAAGGTAATCAATTTTATAGAAAGGACACATACACAATGTTGCAGAGTTGGTGATGTTTTATATAATTTGTGAGGAGGTTTTGTGCATACAGAATTGTGTAATGTTACTTGCCAGTCTACAAATATAGAACAGCATGCATTTTCGCTGCATTGTATTTATTTCTTTACATATTTATTTGTATTTATTTAACAAAGTTAGAGCGGACATTTCACAAATGTGGTTACACGTTGATTATGTTCTTGTATCTTCACCTTAGTAAAATGTAACATTTTCAGGTTTGTCATTCTAAATTTATGTTAGTGGCTACTTTGAAAATGTATTTTTGTTTACTAAAAATGAAAACAAATGTTGTATATCCAATGCTTTTGAGTGAATGCAAAATATCAGTTCCTTTGAATATCTGCAAATAAACACATGACTTAAACATTTTACCGTACTTGATTCTGATTTCTAACATGTAAACTTTGCATTGAGCAAACAGCACAAGCAGTAAAAAGGCATATTCTAAATGCACATTCTGGTCCTTGACTATTCATTGGGACATTCTGACATCTTGATAGTAGCAAAAAAAACCAATGGCAATAAATAAACAAAGAGAAATTCATGTATTCAGTGAACACACAACACCCAATTGAAAAACCCATATAGCGTGTCACAAAAGCTAAGGCACTGTGTGTGTGCATGCATGTGCGAGCATGTTAGTGAATGTGTGTGTGTGTGTATGTGTCTCTGTATACATGACTTCCTGCTACACAATAGATGTTTACAACATCCCTAGTCATAAATGGGTCATCTCCCCTCACCCCGTATATGGCTTAACCCCCTTTAATGGTCCACCATATAAAAGGTACAGGGGAGCCCATAAACGGCAGGAAGTAAACATTCCTTACTAAATAGGAAACCAGAATCTTACATGGAACGTGCCTGGATTTTAAGGCAAGGTTTAAAATTTTAAATACAACAACGACAACTTTCAACACAATCACTCCAAAACTAAAGCCCATTCAAAATAAAAACTCTCCGCAACTAGAGGACCTGATCTGAATTTGATGCAGTCTTATTTTATTTTGACTGAATTTTAGTGAAGCATGAATTAGTGAAATTATTGAACTGTAATATAAAGAGGATTTGTGTGGACTCATTTTTTCTTCTTACTGTGGCTTGAAATCAGATTAACCAGTTAACATGTTGAGAATGTTTTTGATCAAACATGTTTTACAGTACAATAATATTAAAAGCTGATGATGTGAGGTTTTATGTGTGAATAATGTGTGTATATTTTGATGCTTTGTTTATTTAAAGTCAAAGTGGAAATGAAAAAAAAATACAATTAGTAAATTTAACAGAGCAATGTTTAAGAACTAATTGTGTGCCTTTGGTGCACCGAGTTTGTGCACAAAAAGCAGAAGTAATAGTGAGGAGGTTTTTGTCACAGTGTAAATCACTGTGATACCCCGCTATCAGCAGAGCTGTCCCATGTTTGACAGTAATAGACTGCAGAGTCTCCCTCCTCCACACTCTTGATGATCAAACGATAATCTGTTGTTGACTGATGAGTGGATGTGAATTTTGGAGAAGAGAACCCAGAGCCATAATATGAAGAACTGTAGCTGCGATGAAACCTCAGCACATACTGAGGACTTCCTCCTGGAATCTGTTTATACCAATATGCAGGTGCATTAGTAACAGTCCCCAGGTTACAGTCCATGGTGGCTGTCTCTCCTTTCCTCACTGACACAACAGGAGGTTTCTGTGTCACCACCGTCACACCACTCACACCTGCAAACATCAAGAAGACATGGAGTCAAGAGAAACACACTGACAATAACATATATGTGTGCAAAATAAGTCAAAATGTTTACATGTTAGAGCAGTGATGAGAGCACAGAGAGTCACCAGCATGATGTCGACTTGAACTAAGAACTGATTTCGAGAAAAGTCGCTGGAGGAGCCATTTAATACAAGTATCAGGAGGAGGAGCTGTGTCTCCTCCATTCTCCCTATTACATCATCGTAATATTGTTTTTCCTTTGTCTTCATTCATTTATTTATTAGCATCATAGTGTATATATAAAGACTGAAACATATAAACAGAATAATTGGAAAAATATACCAAGGCCTCCAGAAACACAAAGGGAATAATACCTACATTAAAAAAAAAGAACTAGACATACAAATAACAAAGGAGAATTTATCTTCTATGTGGGTGACACACAAGCTCAACAGACTGGAGAGAAATTAGTTAGAAAAAATTGAATTTGTGTCTTTGTTACACCTTAAAAGCAATGTGAGTCACAGCAGCAGGAGGCAATGTGGTCACATGAATGACACCCACTCACAAAATCTTTGGACATGAAAGTTCAAACATTTTGGGACGATACATGTTTAACTCTAAGAAAGGAAATAGGTTCTAAAATCCCTGTAGATCCCATGATGCTCTATCTTGGAGTAATTAAAGGGTATATAAAGGATATCTGTATGAGAGGATGGGTTTCTTGCAAAGGTCTAAAGGAGATGCCTTTTCACAAAAGTGGAAGGAATGGATTGCATTCATGTGTCATGGTCCTGGGTCTTCTGCACAGTGTTTTGTGTTTTTCATTCAACTTCTGTTCTTGTTAGATATTACCGACTGGTTATATGTAATGGTTTTAATGTTCAATGCAAAACAACAAATGACAGCAGAAAGATGCAGAAAGGCTTAGTTTCATAACTGGACTTCATTTAGTGTTCTTTAACAGTAAGTAAGTTAGGTTTAGGCAAACATCGTACCGTGCTCAGCTGTCTCTGATTGATCAAATGATATGAACTGAAACACTTCCATTAAAAACAGCAGGTCCATTTTATTTTACAGGGAGCCTATTTGCCATTTACTTGAGTTACTAAGACCTGCAGGTGCATCCTGGAAACGAAGAAAAAGAAGCACAGAGAGGCGATGCTTCACTAACCGAGAGTGAAGATACATTTGCAAATCTACAACCAACATTTTAAACCAGTAACACTTGCCTTCTCTCTTACTCTTATGAAGAAATATTAAATGATGCTCTCTAGTGGTCAAATGTTACTTAGTCTGTATGTCAGAATATACTTGTGTTTTAACTATGGGAGCAAGAAAATTGAAAATTTTGTGCTTTTGAGTGTTGTTTTCCTCGGTGTGCCCCTCTCTTAAATGTAACAGTTCATTTCAATCACCTTAAATTTATGTTGGTGCAAAACAGTGGCACAATTTCCCATTTATTCACAAGAAAACACATTTTTAAATCAATGCTTTTATTAATTTAATGCAAAACATGAATTCTTGAAAATACTTGTCAAAAACCAGCAAATGAATACATGACTTAAACCTTTTGCATTATTCTGATTTCTAACATGTAAAGACTGTAATGAGCAAACAGCACAAGCAGTAAAGAAGCAGATTTTAAATGCACATTCTGGTCCTCGACTACTCAGTGGGACATTCTGACTTCTTGATGGTTTTCTCTGAAGTCTGTGAGCCCAAAGACACTTTACATGTATAAACCTTATCCATGTTCCAGTCTGATGTCTGGATGGTCAGAGAGCTGCTGATTTGGTAAGTCTGGTCTGGTCTCTGAACAGCAGTGCTGGTAGAGATCCCACTGCTCACTGGACTCCCAGCAGCCAACCAGCTCACATCTGCAAAAGACACAGACTGACTGGACAGACAGACCACAGAAGCTGTGTCGGACTGGAGCTCAGCACTGGACGGAGGGAAGACTGTCAGGACAGGAGGAGAGAGGCTGGAGCCTGAAAATACATGAAGGATGTTCAGAAAACAAAAAAAGAGAAATGAAAGGAAAGAAGGAAATTGGACATGAAGTCATAAAACCAGAAGAAATCAAGAAGACTCAATATGGAATAAATATAACAATTGTTATGAAGTTAGAAGAAAACAAAACTAATGTATAAAATATGGACTAAAATATATGGAAAACAAAAACAAAACTATTGTACAATACAAAATATATAGATCCAACATATTGTTTGAATTTCTTTTTATATTTTTACAAAATAAAATATGATTAGTTACTGTTTAACTTTCCATATAAGATATCTTTGATTTAATTCTACAGGTTTCTGCATAACATGTCAGCTAATGTGGGTAATTTTCTTTCACGTCAAAGAAAAGTGTACGGCCAGGCTCTAATCACTTCAAAGTCATTTTGAACTTCAGTAACAGTGTTAACAACTATTGAAGAAAGAGAAAATGGGCCTATGTATGTTTTTGAAATACTAGCCTAAACATAAATTAAAAGCAATAAGAACAGAAAAACAACATATTTCACACCATTTTCATAGAACTGGTTTGACCCCATTTCACATTTTTTAAACACGTCATTCATGTCTCCTGTATATGAGACAACCTGAAACTATTTCAGATTGTACAAAATTGTAAAAAATTATGCTGAACAAGAAACATATTGAACTAAGTAGTCATCAGCAGATTTGTGCAAAATCTCTCTTGTTTTATGATCATTTAAAAAGCACTTACTTGTCACAATCAGCTTGGTGCCTTGTCCGAATACCACAGTGATTCAGTTTGTATACATGGCTGTACAAAAACCTCCTGACTGTCACTGATGAGGGGAGAGGAACTGAAACATCCTGCAGAGACCAACTTTCACTGTCAACATCTCATTCACTTCATCTGTTTGTATTTTATAACTGTGTCTCTCTCTTTGTAGTTTATTCCTTCATGTCACTTGTTTGTGCAAGATTTAATAAAGTCCTCATTATTGGTCAGAATTAATCAAAACTGTACTGCCTCTCAATAAGATTTTGGCCACAGTCTGCTTCTCTATGAACCAGCTTTCTTGGGAGAGTCTTCCCATGTCTAACAGGAACTCATTGCAGAGTCTCCTGTCTCTGCATGATTGATAATAGACTTGAAATCAGTGTTTGGTCAGGATTTAGATATTAATCTGACTGAGGAGAATCCTGCTGAAATTGCGGGTGTGTCACGGTCCTGGGTCTCCTGACCCAGCGTTTTTAGTTCTTTGTGATTTTCGTATTATTGTACTTGTGTGATTTATTTTATGGCTTCTAGTTTTGATCCCTTGCCCTTCATGTCTCCCTGTGTGCCCCTCTGTGTATCTGTGAGCCCTCGTCTCTCCTTATGTTTTATTCCATGCTTCCCCTGCCCATTATGTCTAAGTTCTCCCCGTGCTCTCTCTTCCCCCTGTGTGCCCTCTATGTATTTATGAGCCCTCGTCCCCTTTCGTGTTTATTCCGTGTCTCCCCTGCCCGTTACGTTGGTGTTCTACTCGTGCTCTCTCTCCTCTGTACTTCCTGTTTCACCTCTCCCGTCAGTGTTCAGTTCACCCCGCCCTGTCTCGTTATGATTATCAGTGTCACCTGTGTTCCCCGTGTGTTCCCACTCCCCTCGTTAACCCTCTGTGTATTTCTGTCTGCGTCTCCCTCTGTTCAGCGTGACGTCGTCCCTCATGTTGTGTGGATCTCCCTGTGTCTCTGCGTATGTTAGTTTACTTTTCCCAGTTTAGTTTTGTATTTCCTATGTTCTGCCACTCCAGCATTAAAGCTGTGATTTTGAGTTCATCTCCGTGTCTGTGAGTTTTGCGTTTGGGTCCTCCTCCTGCCTGCCACACAGCCGCGCCGTGACAGTACGACGTCACCAGTAATGGACCCAGCAACTCACAACCCCTCCGCTGAGCTCCGGGAGGATTTGATCTATACGGTGGAGTACCACTGTCAGGAGTGGGAGGCGCTGCCAGGAGACGAACACCGGGAGGTCGTAGCCGCCCGTCTACAGCGGATGGTGTCCGGACTCCCGTGGCTGTTCGGCGCGCTGCACCCCCACATCCGGGACTTCCTTGTTTCCACCGTAGGCGTCCGCCCGGAACTGCCTCTCCAGTGTGAGGGGTCGGAGGACGTTCAGCCCGGTCCGCTGGAGGATTCGCGGCCCGGCTCATCTCCTCCCCCCTCTCGGCGAAAACGGCGCTCACGCCGCCGCCGCCCTAACGTTTCTGAGCAAACTCCGGTGGTGAGTGACACTAACTGTTTCTTCCATGCCACTTCCAAGTCGGACCAACTCGGACAATATTCTGCTCTCCAACCTATATATTTAGAAACCGTTTGTGTGAATGCTCCTGTGTCCGCAACGGATCCCTTTGTGCTCGGTATTACTGACTCTGCTAAACCTGGATCTTCCTGTGCTGTGACTGTTTTAGAGACGGCTACTCCTAACATGGACAGCTTAAGGCCTACAGAGTTGCCAGGAGTGACTCGCCATGAATCTCTGTTAGCCGCCCGGCCCGAAGCTCAGTCGCCACCTCCACCACATTCAGCCTCGCTTCCCATAGCACAGTCACATCCACAGCCTGACTTCCTACAAACCTTATTTCAATCCCTAGCCCAGTCAATAGCTCAGTTGGCAGAGGAATCATCAGCCTTATCGTCAGCTCGGTTTCCAACTTTACAACCATCACTGCAGTCTCCAGTGTCCCCAGTGCAGTCTCCAGTGTCCCCAGTGCAGTCTCCAGTGTCCCCAGTGCAGTCTCCAGTGTCCCCAGTGCAGTCTCCAGTGTCCCCAGTGCAGTCTCCAGTGTCCCCAGTGCAGTCTCCAGTGTCCCCAGTGCAGCCTCCTTTAGCACAGTCACCCACTCAACCACCAGCACCACAACCGTCACCACCTCTAGTTCATTCCCCTGTGGAGTCATTAACCCCACTGCCTACTCCACTCTCACCACCTCCGTTACAACAGACATCAGTTCAGTCCCCTGTGCAGTCATTTACTTCTCCACCGTTAGCAGCTCAGGTCCCCGTGTGTCCAGCAGCTCAGGTCCCCGTGTGTCCAGCAGCTCAGGTCCCCGTGTGTCCAGCAGCTCAGGTCCCCGTGTGTCCAGCAGCTCAGGTCCCCGTGTGTCCAGCAGCTCAGGTCCCCGTGTGTCCAGCAGCTCAGCTCGCACCTGAACCTTTGGCCCAGTTCCCCGTAGCAGTGCGGTTTTCTAGCCAGCTTAACATTGAGCCCGGGGTCCCAATCCTCTCTGGCTCTACTTCAGCTCCTGCTGGAAGCTCGGATGAGCTCATCCAGGACTCCGCGGCTCCCACGCCGCCATCTACCTCGTCCGCTGGGGGTTCCAGTGAGCCCGGCCAGCACCTCCCTGTCTCCGCTGGAGGGTCCGAGGGGCCCGTTCAGCCTCCTGTCTCCGCTGGAGGGTCCGAGGGGCCCGTTCAGCCTCCTGTCTCCGCTGGAGGGTCCGAGGGGCCCGTTCAGCCTCCTGTCTCCGCTGGAGGGTCCGAGGGGCCCGTTCAGCCTCCTGTCTCCGCTGGAGGGTCCGAGGGGCCCGTTCAGCCGCCATCTGCGACCGCCTCGTCATCACCTGGCCCGGCTACATCCGCCTGTGCTTCTGCTACGCCTGGCCCGGCCTCAGCCTCTGCAACCTCGCCTGGCCCGGCCTCCGAGCCTTCGTCTGCCGCAGCCTCCTCTTCAGAGCCTTCGTCTGCCGCAGCCTCCTCTTCAGAGCCTTCGTCTGCCGCAGCCTCCTCTTCAGAGCCTTCGTCTGCCGCAGCCTCCTCTTCAGAGCCTTCGTCTGCCGCAGCCTCCTCTTCAGAGCCTTCGTCTGCCGCAGCCTCCTCTTCAGAGCCTTCGTCTGCCGCAGCCTCCTCTTCAGAGCCTTCGTCTGCCGCAGCCTCCTCTCCAGAGCCTTCGTCTGCCGCAGCCTCCTCTCCAGAGCCTTCGTCTGCCGCAGCCTCCTCTCCAGAGCCTTCGTCTGCCGCAGCCTCCTCTCCAGAGCCTTCGTCTGCCGCAGCCTCCTCTCCAGAGCCTTCGTCTGCCGCAGCCTCCTCTCCAGAGCCTTCGTCTGCCGCAGCCTCCTCTCCAGAGCCTTCGTCTGCCGCAGCCTCCTCTCCAGAGCCTTCGTCTGCCGCAGCCTCCTCTCCAGAGCCTTCGTCTGCCGCAGCCTCCTCTCCAGAGCCTTCGTCTGCCGCAGCCTCCTCTCCAGAGCCTTCGTCTGCCCCAGCCTCCTCTCCAGAGCCTTCGTCTGCCCCAGCCTCCTCTCCAGAGCCTTCGTCTGCCCCAGCCTCCTCTCCAGAGCCTTCGTCTGCCCCAGCCTCCTCTCCAGAGCCTTCGTCTGCCCCAGCCTCCTCTCCAGAGCCTTCGTCTGCCCCAGCCTCCTCTCCAGAGCCTTCGTCTGCCCCAGCCTCCTCTCCAGAGCCTTCGTCTGCCCCAGCCTCCTCTCCAGAGCCTTCGTCTGCCCCAGCCTCCTCTCCAGAGCCTTCGTCTGCCCCAGCCTCCTCTCCAGAGCCTTCGTCTGCCCCAGCCTCCTCTCCAGAGCCTTCGTCTGCCCCAGCCTCCTCTCCAGAGCCTTCGTCTGCCCCAGCCTCCTCTCCAGAGCCTTCGTCTGCCCCAGCCTCCTCTCCAGAGCCTTCGTCTGCCCCAGCCTCCTCTCCAGAGCCTTCGTCTGCCCCAGCCTCCTCTCCAGAGCCTTCGTCTGCCCCAGCCTCCTCTCCAGAGCCTTCGTCTGCCCCAGCCTCCTCTCCAGAGCCTTCGTCTGCCCCAGCCTCCTCTCCAGAGCCTTCGTCTGCCCCAGCCTCCTCTCCAGAGCCTTCGTCTGCCCCAGCCTCCTCTCCAGAGCCTTCGTCTGCCCCAGCCTCCTCTCCAGAGCCTTCGTCTGCCCCAGCCTCCTCTCCAGAGCCTTCGTCTGCCCCAGCCTCCTCTCCAGAGCCTTCGTCTGCCCCAGCCTCCTCTCCAGAGCCTTCGTCTGCCCCAGCCTCCTCTCCAGAGCCTTCGTCTGCCCCAGCCTCCTCTCCAGAGCCTTCGTCTGCCCCAGCCTCCTCTCCAGAGCCTTCGTCTGCCCCAGCCTCCTCTCCAGAGCCTTCGTCTGCCCCAGCCTCCTCTCCAGAGCCTTCGTCTGCCCCAGCCTCCTCTCCAGCTGCCTCGTCTGCCCCAGCCTCCTCTCCAGCTGCCTCGTCTGCCCCAGCCTCCTCATCAGCTGCCTCGTCTGCCCCAGCCTCCTCATCAGCTGCCTCGTCTGCCCCAGCCTCCTCATCAGCTGCCTCGTCTGCCCCAGCCTCCTCATCAGCTGCCTCGTCTGCCCCAGCCTCCTCATCAGCTGCCTCGTCTGCCCCAGCCTCCTCATCAGCTGCCTCGTCTGCCCCAGCCTCCTCATCAGCTGCCTCGTCTGCCCCAGCCTCCTCATCAGCTGCCTCGTCTGCCCCAGCCTCCTCATCAGCTGCCTCGTCTGCCCCAGCCTCCTCATCAGCTGCCTCGTCTGCCCCAGCCTCCTCATCAGCTGCCTCGTCTGCCCCAGCCTCCTCATCAGCTGCCTCGTCTGCCCCAGCCTCCTCATCAGCTGCCTCGTCTGCCCCAGCCTCCTCATCAGCTGCCTCGTCTGCCCCAGCCTCCTCATCAGCTGCCTCGTCTGCCCCAGCCTCCTCATCAGCTGCCTCGTCTGCCCCAGCCTCCTCTTCAGAGCCTTCGTCTGCCCCAGCCTCCTCATCAGCTGCCTCGTCTGGCCCTGCGCCCACCGCCGCTGCCTTCCGCGCGGCCGGCCTCCTGAACTGTTTCCGTCGTCTCCTTCGCCGCCGCCGTTGCCTTGCGCGCGGCCGGCCTCCTGAACTGTTTCCGCGTCGCCGCCGCCGTTGCCTTGCGCGCGGCCGGCCTCCTGAACTGTTTCCGCGTCGCCGCCGTTGCCTTGCGCGCGGCCGGCCTCCTGAACTGCTCTGTGTTTTGGGTTGTTTTCTTGGGCTCCGGTGTTTTCTGTGCTCTTTGTTTTCTGTTCCGAGCCCTCCGTCCTGGGCCCCCGCCGCCCGCCCTGGGTTGTTTTCTGTTTGGTTTTGTTTTTCTGTGTTTGGGCTGTCTGGAGCCAGCCCTTGAGGGGGGGGTACTGTCACGGTCCTGGGTCTCCTGACCCAGCGTTTTTAGTTCTTTGTGATTTTCGTATTATTGTACTTGTGTGATTTATTTTATGGCTTCTAGTTTTGATCCCTTGCCCTTCATGTCTCCCTGTGTGCCCCTCTGTGTATCTGTGAGCCCTCGTCTCTCCTTATGTTTTATTCCATGCTTCCCCTGCCCATTATGTCTAAGTTCTCCCCGTGCTCTCTCTTCCCCCTGTGTGCCCTCTATGTATTTATGAGCCCTCGTCCCCTTTCGTGTTTATTCCGTGTCTCCCCTGCCCGTTACGTTGGTGTTCTACTCGTGCTCTCTCTCCTCTGTACTTCCTGTTTCACCTCTCCCGTCAGTGTTCAGTTCACCCCGCCCTGTCTCGTTATGATTATCAGTGTCACCTGTGTTCCCCGTGTGTTCCCACTCCCCTCGTTAACCCTCTGTGTATTTCTGTCTGCGTCTCCCTCTGTTCAGCGTGACGTCGTCCCTCATGTTGTGTGGATCTCCCTGTGTCTCTGCGTATGTTAGTTTACTTTTCCCAGTTTAGTTTTGTATTTCCTATGTTCTGCCACTCCAGCATTAAAGCTGTGATTTTGAGTTCATCTCCGTGTCTGTGAGTTTTGCGTTTGGGTCCTCCTCCTGCCTGCCACACAGCCGCGCCGTGACAGGGTGAGCTGTAAGGATGATGAAATCTCAGAACTTAGGAGAAGAACCAGGAGCCTGTTTGTACCAGCCGACATAAAAGCCTTCAGCTTTCAGCATTTGAGCAGAACCTTTTGTCTGGAAGAAATTGTTAGGAGGTTGGTTACTTGGGTCAACACTTTTGCTGAATCCCCACCTCTCAGAAAATAAAAACAGATTAAACAAATTTAATGTTTTTTGTCTTGTACAGGCTATAAAATGAAGTAGACATGTTCTAACATGTAGGATCCACCATGTTAGAGCAGATAAAAGAGAGCAAATGGTCGCATAGTGTTTGACAACCATGTCTTACAAAGAAATCAAAAGTTGTCCTAACATTTCTTCATTTCCATTTTTATAAATGTGTTTCTGATTAATCCAAATTAAGTTTCTTTAAATTTTCTCAATCTAGAAGCTCTAATCAGAGTTTAGTGTAGCCTTAATTTTAATAGCTGCATCTTATTAACGTTCTTATTAAGTATTAAGTGTTAGACAAAGTGTAACAGTGATCAAATTTGAGTAATCTAAATACTACCACACGCCATCAGACTGTTTAACTCCTCTCTGGAGGGGAGAGGGAGGGGAAACAGGAGGACAAAGGAGGGAACAACTAAGCTGTAGTGCCTCTTCACCTCACTGTACAATACCTTGTGCAATACTTTTGTAAATAGTCAACAGTGCAATAGACCTCAATACTCGAAATGTGCAATTCACTTGTATTTTTATTTTTATTCCTATTTATTCTATTTATCCCCTTCGTATATTTTATTTATATTGTCTCTGTATTTATATATATGTGTGTGTGTGTATAACTCTGTAACTTCTGTCGGTGCTGTGCTTTTTTGGAAATCGAATTTCCCAGAGGAACCCACCCGAGGGATTAATAAAGTTCTATCTTATCTTATCTTATCTTATCTTACTATTACATTTACTCTAGCTATTTTTAATAATGAAGGTTTAAAATAATTTTTTAAAAATTAGATAGCCGTTGTTTAATAACGGGTTATTTGAAGGTTATATGTTACCTAGAGTTTTCTTGATGAGACGGTCTTCAAGTAAAAGATTCAAAGAAAGCAAAAATAATGCTGAGGAAATTTTTTCCCACAATGTAAATAACTGATATGGAATCATCAGCAGAGTCATCCCATGTCTGACATTAATGCACTGCTCCTGTTTCTGTCCGCTTGATATTTTAGTGATAATCAATAATTCATGAGGATGTAGAGTTGAATCTGTCTGCATCTTGTTTCAAAGCTGTGTGAGCTCTCAGAATAGTGAAATCTTAAAGCATACAGAGGAAGCCCTCCAGGAACTTGTTTGCAGCAGCTAACAGAATTCCTATCATCTCTCTCAATGTTGCAGTTGACAACAGCTTGTTGACCTGAAGAAACTGTGTGGACAGCAGCCGTCTGGGTCAACGCCATCACTGCATCAACATCTGCCAGTCACTTTCTTAATTCCTCATCCTCTTCTGTAGAGCTAGCTAGATTCTGTAGTACCTGAAGACACCTGCACTCCTTCCAGCCTACTTTGACTCTCGAGCATAAATGCTATAAATGAACCAAATGCAACAATTCTGTTTTGAAAAAGTTAGGAGTAGAAAGTAGATATATTTGTGTTAAAAAGTACAGCTCTGGGGATAGAGGTTCGAAAGCCAAGTAAGCTGCCATAATGACTTTGACAAATGCTGCATCTCGTCTTCTGACCCGAACCAATAGACGTGAACACATTTCTCCGGTGCTTGCCTATCTTCACCGGCTCGCTGTTCACTTCAAACTTGATTTTAAAATTTTATTGTTGACTTACAAAGCCCTGAATTGACAGGCTCCGGGGTATTTGTCTGACCTCTTACAGCCTTGTGTGCCCTCTAGATCTTGTCGATCAAGTGATCTTTTGCTTTTAACCATACCAAGGTCGAGGTTGGTTCACAGAGGTGATCAAGCGTTTGGGGTTGTAACACCTAAACTGTGATATAATCTACACAGTTTTGGCGTGTAGATTATATCTACACCCCTGGTTTTAGATGCGTCCATGATCCAATACAGCTGATTCAAATTGCTAAATGACCTCCTCAGCATGTCTTGAAGTTCTCCAGAGGGCTGGTAATGAACTAATCATTTGATTCTAGTGTGTTGACCCAGGGTGATATCTAAAACCTGCAGGACACTGGCCCTCGAGGCCTGGAGTTGCCTACCCATGATCTACCCTTACACATCAGACAGGCTCCTGCTGTCAATCCTTTTAAATCTCATCTTAAAACACTTTTGTATTTATTGGCTTTTAATACATTAAGAGAGATATTTGACATTTGTTTGGTATTAATAATAAAGTAATATTATAGGTTATTTGGTACTAATTGTTTTGTATTTTTATACAGCACTTTGGTCAACATTGCTGTTGTAATTAAATGTGCTATATGAATTTAAAAAAAAAAAAGAAACTAATGTTTAGACCATCTAACATAATTCAACCATTTCTCTGTGTTGCAGCTGAGAACACCTTCTTTATCTAGAGTGGACAGCAGGTATCTGAATAAACACTAACACTGCATCAGCATCTGCCAGCAAACACATAAAGAACATGTGTGAAATGTGTTTCTCCAAAAAGATGGGCTATGAAACAGATGAGAAGAACATCTTACACTTTAGAGAAGTGATGAGAGAGCAGACAATCCCCAGCATGTTGTCAGTGTGTAAACATCCTTTACTATTCAGCTGAGGTGTGAAAAGAATTGTAGTGAGCAATTAAATTTGATCTGTTGCTTGCTTGCAACAGATCAAATTTAATTTTGCTGCATTTTCACTTCATATGAAACATTGTGCAACTTTAACAGTATCTATTTAGGTTGATTAATGTGATTTACTGCAGCTAGAATGTTACAGTTATCAGAATTTTATCACATTGCTGTTATTTAAAAACACGTACATCATTGTGTACATATATGTGACAACTTGTGTTGTTGGTGGTCGTCATATTCTTTGATATTTTATATACTTTCAGTGATGATTGCTTAAATGTATCAAAAAGAGTAATTCTGTGTTTATAAAAACACACTCTAGAGTTGGTGGGTTTTCATTGATGAACATTAAAATAAATAAAAAAGAACAATAAACACACTATTTGAAGGTGGTGGGTTTACACTGAGTTTGTTGAATGGGTGTTTTGTCAGCATGTGAAAAAAAGAGCATCAAAAAGCAGAAGTAACAGTGGGGAGGTTTTTGTCACAGTTTAAATCACTGTGATACGTACCCTCTCACAGAGCTGTCCCATGTCTTACAGTAATAGACTGCAGAGTCTCCCTCCTCCACATTTTTGATGATCAAACGATAATCTGTTGTTGACTGATGAGTGGATGTGAATTTTGGTGAGGAGAACCCAGAACCATAGTTTGGAGAACTATGGCTATAATAAAAATAGAGCACATACTGAGGAACTCCTCCTGGAATCTGTTTATACCAGCGCGCCTCACTATTAGTAACAGTCCCCAGGTTACAGTCCATGGTGGCTGTCTCTCCTTTCCTCACTGATAACACAGGAGGTTTCTGTGTCACCACTATCACCCCGCTCACACCTGCAAACAACAACAAGACACGGAGTCAAGACAAACACACTGACATATGAATCCAACAAATAACCACTAATCTGAAGCATAAATAAGATTCCATACTTGCTAGAACAGTGATGAGAGCACAGAGAGTCACCAGCATGTTGTCAGTGTGCGCTCAGAATGGACTTGTAACCTGGAAAGAAATTTCAACGCTTCTTTAGGATGAGGAGAGAAGGTGTAAACCATTTAATATAACACGGAATCTCGAAGAGGCCGATAGGAGGAGGAGCTTTAGTTTGTGCTCCTCCTCCTGCATAGTTTGTGATACTTTTAGGTAAATTATCTTCAGCGGAGGGTAATTCTGTTTTTGTTTTTATAATTATTGGTGATAATGATGTCTCCCTCCTCTCCCTTAAAATTGTAGTCCTGATGTTTATTGTAATAAATTTCTTCCTTCTCCAGTCCTTCAGATGCAGTATTGGTGCTATAAAGTGCTGTCTTATGTACACTGGCCTCAGGATAAATGTGTCAATGGAAAAAAACCTCCCCAAGCTCATCACATAGAAACTTAGAACACAGAAGTTATGATCCACTCCTCAGGCTGGAACATTGCAGGAAAACATGTATCACAGTTTTACAAGCACCACAAAAAGGACAGCTCTCCCCATGGTCCCCTTTGAGTTTAGCTGGGTGAAAAAAGATATTTATAGGTGAATAGTTTTCAGCTATAATACTAGGACTGACTGAGTTATGTTAGCTAAAACATTTTAGGTGTAGACAACTGTAATCATTTTTGTATTTCAACGTTTTGTGTCACACTGAATGACTGAAAATATTAAATCTTAAGATTTCACAAAAGCTGTATTGTCACTCATTCAAGTTTTTTGTTTGTTTGTTTGTTTGTTTGTTTTGTCACAGTCCTCCCATTTAATCCCAACGCAACAATTGTTGCCAGTGGGATTAAATGTGTTAATAATGTCACTCAGTGTTTGAGAGTCAGAAAGCAGAAGTATCTGTGAGGAGGTTTTTGTCACAGTGTGAATCACTGTGATACCCCACTGCTAGCAGAGCTGTCCCATGTCTGACAGTAATAGACTGCAGAGTCTCCCTCCTCCACATTCTTGATAATCAAACGATAATCTGATGTTGACTGATGAGTGGATGTGAATTTTGGAGAGGAGAACCCCGAGCCATATGTTGGTGAACTCCAGCCATGATACATGCGCAGCACAAACTGAGGAGCTCCTCCTGAAATCTGTTTATGCCAGGCAGCAACTTTATTTGTAACAGTCCCCAGGTTACAGTCCATGGTGGCTGTCTCTCCTTTCCTCACTGATAAAACAGGTTTCTGTGTCACCACTGTCACACCACTCACACCTGCAAACAACAAGAAGACATGGAGTCAAGAGAAACACACTGACATTTAAATCTAACATGAGATCCATTCTTCTTCGTATATTGTAGACTCTTTACATGTTAGAGCAGTGATGAGAGCACAGAGAGTCACCAGCATGTTGTCAGTGTGGGCTAAGAACTGAGTGGAGAGATGATGGTGGAAGAGCTATTTAATACAACTAACAGGAGGAGGAGCATTGGAGTTTTTTCTTTTCCCCGTTTTATTGATATTATTATTATTGTTGTTATTATTATTATTAATATTATTATTATTAAGTTTAGAATGCTGTGAAAATTATTTTCACAGCAGGTTATTCTCTGGCACCTCAACATTTGTAGTGACTTTGCACAACAGTGGGATCGTCTAATTAAATAACTAAATATCTGTAAATAAGATGGGCCTGTTCACAAATGTGATGTATGAAAACAGTTGGTTTTTTTTAAACAGAAACAGTTTGCAGCTTGGAATTCCCACACTTTGAAAAGACATTAAGATTTAAAAGTTAAAATAAACTGTAAAAATAAAACTGATAAATATGTCAAAATTTTTTCACAGCATTTAAATTACATCATGTCAGCTGAAGGAGATGCTATCTTTTTGTAAGTGACATTGTTACCAACAATCAGTTTAATCAAAATTTAAAAATTACTAAATAAAAAGTAATAAATAAATTTAAAAAAACAATTGTGATTGGTTTTATTTATATTTGGTTATTTTAAATTAGATTGCAAATTTCCTCAACAAGTGATATTAAGTTTAAATTTCAGCTTCAGCGCTCTGTATGCCTGCTCTCTGTACATGAACATTTTGGGGACAGATTTCATTTGGTGCCATGCTACAACAGCCAGAAGCTCTGCAAGTTTGATTCGGTGGGGGGCACTGGATGCCCTTCCTGATCCCACCCCAAAGGGATTAATGTGATGTCTTAAGCGGTTAATGGAAATTCACTTGTTACAGCAGCACAAGGTTCAGAAAACAACAGAAAAATGAATATAGACTTTATTACTTTATTTAGACTTTCTTCACAATACATAAAGTTATGTTTGTCCAAAAATAAAACAGTTTGTGAATGACCAAATGACTGCAACTGAAACATTTTCAGTAAGCAGCAATTCACATCGTAGGATCAGTTTAGTTGACAGAAAGCTGAAAACATGAGGTTATGAATGAAAAACTAAGACCTGTAGTTGCATGCTGGGCAGGAAGAGAGGGAGGAGTTTAAAGGTGATGCTTCACTAAATGTGAAGATATTATTGAAGCTTACAACCAACATTTTAAACCAGTGAGACTTGGCCTCTCCTACTTAATAATGAAATCTAGTGTTCATAGCATGTATTTGAGAATATACTTATGTTTCAACTATGGGAAAAATACATTTTAAAAATGATGTTCTTATGAGCGGATTCTTTTGTAATGAGCAAACAGCAAGAGAAGTAAAGAAGCAGATTTTAAATGCACACTCTGGTCCTCAACTATTCAGTGGGACATTCTGACTTCTTAATGGTTTTCTCTGAAGTCTGTGAGCCCAAAGACACTTTACATGTATAAACCTTATCCATGTTCCAGTCTGATGTCTGGATGGTCAGAGAGCTGCTGATTTGGTAAGTCTGGTCTGGTCTCTGAACAGCAGTGCTGGTAGAGATCCCACTGCTCACTGAACTCCCAGCAGCCAACCAGCTCACATCTGCAAAAGACACAGACTGACTGGACAGACAGACCAGAGAAGCTGTGTTGGACTGGAGCTCAGCACTGGACGGAGGGAAGACTGTCAGGACAGGAGGAGAGAGGCTGGAGCCTGAAAATACATGAAGGATGTTCAGAATCTCCTACCTCTGCCCACTTGCCCACAGATCGCATGAAGCGAGGTGTGGACCCATGCACAGACAACACAGGGAAACAGGAAACTTGGAAACAGAAGATGAGCCATTTATTTTGGGCTGAACACCAGAATATAAAATAAAGAGAAACCAGAATGCAAAAATAGCCTAAACTTGGAAAACTACTGAGACACAGTCAGAGAGTCGGATGAGGGACAAGGGACGACTGACACAATATATACACAAAAGTCTGATAAAGAAAATAGAAGCACAGCAGGAACAAATTAAACATAACATCACAGGGGAAGCAAGGGGCCATCAAAATAAAACAGGACGTGGCACGAGTGTGATTAACCCCGTCTTTTCCCCCTGGATTCCCCGGAGCCCCTACCCCTGCACATTTGTACATAGCACTTGGTGTTTGTAAAGATAAAATAAGATTAAAATATTGTGTTGTTATATTTCTTGAAAGTATCTGGATTTAGATCAGCAAAAGAAAATCTACTGTTAACTTTATCATTTTATATTTAATTGTACTCTCATTTTCTCTCACGTTCTCTTGGTGGTTTCTGAGCACTAGTAATAACCATTTAGAAAATAGGATTAGGTCATTCTGAACAACATTCAAGTGAGGTTAACAGAAATGCATCTAGAAGAGAAGAGATATGAAAGCTCCTGAAGACACTGGGTATAGAGAAAATCACAGGGAAGAGTTTCAACAAAAAAAGCTTACATTCACAGGTCAGATATTTCAAATATTGATTATTAGATTAGAAAAAGCTTCATGAATGTGTTTCTGATTAATACACACTAAATTTAGAAGACGATTATCTCACTATGATCTATAGTCACTATAACATTGTTTTTGATTAACTGCATATTAATGAGACACTCTTTTGTCACAGCTGCTCTTCCAAATTTCCTTTTCAAGCATGTTTCAAGGTTGTTCTACTGGACTGAGATCTGGTTACTGCAGTCATTCGAGTTCAGTGTTTTTCAGTCTTCTGTTGTTTAATGTTGGTGAAACAGTGCAAATTATAGCCCCAGTTTCCTGTTCCTAGCTGACAGGTGTAGTCTTCTGTTCCTGTAGCCCATCAGCTTCAAGGTCAGATGTGTTGTGCTTTCAAAGATACTCTTCAGCATAGCTTGCTTGTATTGAGTGGTTATTTGAGTTTCTTTTACATTTCTATCAGCTCAAACTAATATGGTCAGTCTTCTCTGACCTCAGCAAAGAACTGCTGTTCACTGGATGTTTTCTCAATTCAGTCCATTCCCCATAAACCCTAGAGGTGGTTGAGCAGGAAAGTCCCAGTACATATATATATATATATATCTAAAATACTCACACCAGCTCATCAGACATGAATAATCATGCCACGTTCAATCATCATTCTTCCTTATTTTGATCCTCGGTTTGAACTCCAGCAGGCTGTCTTGATAATGCCTGCATGACTAAATGCTTTGAGATGCTGCTGATGTGAAATGCCGGTTATTTGGATTAGAGTGACAAGCAGTGGAACAGGCTTAGCTAATAAAGTGGTTGCTGAATGTATGCACTTTACTCGACTATAAAGTAGTTGGTGCTATATTCTCAGATTGTATATAGTTTGAATTAAGCAATAAAAAAGGAGCAATCCAGTATTTAATAACACACTCTTTGAAGGTTGTGGGTTTCACTGAGTTGTCCTGATTAATCTGTAATCTGAATGTGAAAGAGTCTAAAAACCCTTTGTTAAACAAATTGGCGAAGAGGATTTTTGTAATCTCATTTTTGTTTTACTCTTGCTTGAAATCTGATTCAGAATTAGTATGTTGGGAATGTTTTTGATCAAACACATGCATGTGTATATGCATATGTATATATGTGTATATTCTTGTGCTTTGTTTTTAAGTAAAAGTGGAAATTTAAAAAAAAAAGAATAAAAATAACAGAGCATGTTTAAAATGAATTATGTGCCTTTGGTTCACTAAGTTGGTGTCCAAAAACAGAAGTAAAAGTGAGGAAGTTTTTATCACAGTGTAAATCACTATGATACCTCCTCTTTAGCAGAGCTGTCCCATGTGTGACAGTAATAGTCTGCAGAGTCTCTCTCCTCTACATTGCTGCACCAGCCAGCAAGTACTATGAGGGTCATGTTTTTTTTACTTTTCAAGTGCTTTCAACACCATCAGGCCGATCCTCCTGGGATATAAGCTGACAGCGATGCATGTGGATGCTTTTCTGGTGTCCTGGATTGTTGATTACCTGACAGAGAGACCACAATATGTGCGTCTCCCACAGTGTGTGTCTGACAAGGTAATCAGCAACACAGGGGCACCACAAGGGACTGTCCTCTCCCCCTTCCTCTTCACCCTCTACACCACAGACTTCAGCCACTGCACAGAGACCTGCCATCTTCAGAAGTTTTCTGATAACTCTGCAGTGGTTGGATGCATCAGCAGAGACAATGAGTCAGGGTACCGGGCTGTGGTCGACTCATTTGTCAAGTGGTGTGAACAGAATCATCTGCAGCTCAACGTGGCAAAGACCAAGGAATTGGTTGTGGACTTGAGGAAGACCAGGAAACACTTGACCCCTGTTTCAATCCAGCTGATAAACTGGACTGGGCTAAAAACACCACAGCACTTTACAGGAAGGGCCAGAGTCGACTCTATTTTCTGAGGCAGCTGAGGTCCTTCAACATCTGTCGGACAATGCTCAGGATTTTCTACAAGTCTGTTGTGGCCAGTGCTATCCTCTACACTGTTGCATGCTGGGGCAGCAGGTGGACGGTTGCTGATGATAACAGACTCAATAAACTGATCTGAAGGCCAGTAGTGTTGTGGGGATGAAGCTGGACTCTCTTAGGGTGGTGATGGAGAGACGAATGTTGTCCAAGATCACGACAATATTGGATAATTCCTCCCATCCACTCCATGACATGCTGGCTAGCCACAGGAGCTCGTTCAGTGAGAGACTGAGATTACCAAAAAGCACCACTGAACGACACAGGAAATCAATCCTGCCTGTGGCCATCTCCCTGTACAACTCATCCACCTACCACACTGTATACTGCAATAGCTACACCCTTTTTGGACATGCTCTTCTTTCTTATTCAGATATTTATTAGTAAGTGACTTATATATATGTATATATTGTATATATTGTGCTATTTCTTATTTCTTGTATTATCTGTTTTTGTTACTGTTTGTACTGGAGCACTGTAACCAACACAATTTCCCCCTAGGGATCAATAAAGTATTCTGATTCAGATTCAGAATCCAGAGCCATAGTCTGGAGAACTCCAGTCATGACGAAAACTCCGCACATACTGAGGAACTCCTCCTGGAATCTGTTTATACCAACGACCAGCATTACCAGTAACAGTCCCCAGGTTGCAGTCCATGGTGGCTGTCTCTCCTTTCCTCACTGATAGAAGAGGTTTCTGTGTCAGCACCGTCACACTACTCACACCTGCAAACAACAAGAACACATGGAGTCAAGATAATACAGATGAATATAACATGGGGTCTAAGCTATACTGTAACTCAGACTCTTTACATGTTAGAGAAGTGATGAGAGCACAAAGAGTCACCAGCATGTTGTTGATTTGAGCAAAGAATTGAGAAGTGAAAGATTTGGAAGAGCTATTTAACACAACTAATGGGAGGAGGAGCTGTTGGTATTTGTTTGTATTTCATTGGTTACCTTCCTTTGTTCTTAATCATCCATCATTTTTGATTGTTTATATGTACTTTTTTCACTACTACGACTACTATTATTATTATTATTTTAAACAAAAAGTGAGTAGTTTTCTGCTACCATTCAAGGGAGCTAGGACTGACCAAATTATATTACCTAAAACATTTTAGGTGTAAACTGTCACATTCATTTCGGTATGTCTGTGTTTTATTCCACACTGGGTGTTTGGGAATGTAATGTGTTCAGATTCCACAAAAGCTATGGTGTCACTTAGTTTGTTTGTTTTTCTTTTTATGTCCTCCCTAATGTCTCTCCGTGTTTCACAGTAGCACATTGCTGAGTGTCTTGCTTTTAACTGTTAATTAACTTCTGCTTGTCACCACTGAAAAACTGTGTGCATACTAAAGAGCTCCATCAGAGATTCTTCTCTAATTTTTTAATTTTGCAGCTAGCAAAAAAAAAAAAAAAAAAAACCTATTTGAAGGTGGTGGGATTACACTGAGTTTGTTGGGTGTGTCTTTTATAAAAAGACCATCAAAAAGCAGAAGTGTCTGTGTGGAGGTTTTTGTCACAGTGTAAATCACTGTGATACTATGTGCTCATTAACAGAGCTGTCATATGTCTGACAGTAATAGACTGCAGAGTCTCCCTCCTCCACATTGCTGATGATCAAACGATAATCTGTTGTTGACTGATGAGTGGATGTGAATTTTGGAGAGGAGAACCCAGAGCCATAGGTTGGAGATGTATTTTCATGATAAAACCGCAGCACATACTGAGGAACTCCTCCTGGAATCTGTTTGTACCAACGAGCAGGACTGTTAGTAACAGTCCCCAGGTTACAGTCCATCGTGGCTGTCTCTCCTTTTCTCACTGATAGAACAGGAGGTTTCTGTGTCACCACTGTAACACCACTCACACCTGCAAACAACATGAAGACACAGAGTCAAGAGAAACACACGGACATTAGTATATATGTGTGGTATATAGGTCAAAGTCTTTACATGTTAGAGCAGTGATGAGACCACAGAGAGTTGCCAGCATGATGTCGATGTGAACTAAGAACTGAAGAAAAGGTGCTGGAGGAGCCATTTAATACAACTAACAGGAGGAGGAGCTGTGTCTCCTCCTTTCACCCTGTTACATCATCACAATATTTATTTCCTTTTTTCTTCATTTATTTTTTATTAACAACATGATGTATATATTTCAATTGAAACATTCAAAAAGAAAAATGGGAAAAGTATACCAAGGCCTCCAGAAGCACAAAGGGAATAATACTGATATTAAAACAAAATGGGAAAAAGAACTAGATATACAAATATCAAAGGAGGATTGATCTGCTATGTGGGTGACACACAAGGTGAACCTTTCTTGCAAAGGTCTAAAGTAGACGTCTTTTCACAAAAGTGGAAGAAATGGATTGCCTTCATGTGTCATGGTCCTGGGCCTTGTGCCCTGTGTTTTGTTTTCATTCAATTATGTCCTTGTTAGATATCTATAGATACTATCTTATATTAATGTGTCATTATTCAGATCAGATCAGAATCTTTATTGTCACTGTCACAGGTACAACAAAATTAAAAATGGTCCCCGATCAGTGCATCATCCCTAACAATATCAAAATATAAATAAAACAATAAAATTCAATAAACAAAATAAATAGAATACTTAAAGTGCTAATAACAAGTATCAGCAAACATTCACATACATTCCCACATACATGCTTCAGTCAGTGCATAGATTAATACAAGAGTGGCGTGATGAACATTTTTTTTGTAGCATTCAGATGTCTTATTGCAGTTGGATAAAAGCTGTTTTTGAGTCTATAAGTCCTTACACTGATTGCTCTGTACCGTCTGCCTGAGGGCAACAGTTCAAACAGGGAGTGGCCAGGATGTGAGGTATCTTTTATGATGTTTTGGGCTTTTTTAAGACAGCTGGTGTTGTGTAGATCTTCCAGTGTGGGGAGAGGGCAGCCAGTGATCTTTTGGGCGGTGTTAAAGAACCCTTGGAGTGCTTTTCTCTGAGTCACTGTGCAGCTATTAAAGTTAATGATGCCATGACAGTGGGAACATCTAAATAACTAACAGAATAAATAGCAGAAAATGAAGAATACAGTTTATAGATAACTAAAAAATTAAAAATACTGTTTGTAAAAAAGCTACATCTGGAATGAGACAGATGTACCTACTGGTTATATATAATGGTTTAAATGTTTAAAGCAAAACAGCAAATGACAGTAGAAAGATGCAGAAAGGTTTAGTTTTATAACTGAACTCTACTTAGTGCTGCTTTACAGTAAGTAAGTTATGTTTAGGCTAAAATCTAAGAGTATTCAGCTAACTGTCTCTGAATAAAACAATGATATGAATTGAAACATTGCCAGTAAACAGCAGTTCCATTTTATTTTACAGAGAGCTGATACTTCATTTACTTAAAGTTATAAATGAGTTACTAAGACCTGCAGGTGCATCCTGGAAGAAACAGAAGAGCAGACAGGTTATGCTTCACTAACTGAGTGTGAAGATTCATTTGCAAATCTATAACCAACATTTTAAACCTTTGACACTTGCCCTCTCTGTTACTCAGGAAGAATTATTAAATGATGCTCTCTAGTGTTCAAATATTACATAGCGTGTATTCCAGAATATATTTATGTTTTAACTACGGGAAGAAGACATTTAAAAAATAGTGTGCTTCTGAGTGTTTATTTAACACTTCATTCCAGTCATCTTACTGAACAGTGACACAATTTCTTATTTACTGAAAAGAAAACACATTTTTTAAATCAATGCTTTTATTAATTTAATGCAAGACATGAATTCCTGAAAATACTTGTCAAAAACCAGCAAATGAATACATGACTTAAACCTTTTGCTTTATTCAGATTTCTAACATGTAAAGACTGTAATGAGCAAACAGCACAAGCAGTAAAGAAGCAGATTTTAAAAGCACACTCTGGTCCTCGACTATTCAGTGGGACATTCTGACTTCTTGATGGTTTTCTCTGAAGTCTCTGAGGCCAAAGACACTTTACATGTATAAACCTTATCCATGTTCCAGTCTGATGTCTGGATGGTCAGAGAGCTGCTGATTTGGAAAGTCTGGTCTGGTCTCTGAACAGCAGTGCTGGTAGAGATCCCACTGCTCACTGGACTCCCACCAGCCAACCAGCTCACATCTGCAAAAGGCACAGACTGACTGGACAGACAGACCAGAGAAGCTGTGTTGGACCGGAGCTCAGCACTGGATGGAGGGAAGACTGTCAGGGCAGGAGGAGGGAGGCTGGAGTCTGAAAATACATAAAAGATGTTCAGAGAAAAAGAAAAATCAAAAGGAGACAATGATAAAAGAAGTAATAAAAACAGAAAGCAAGACATCAATAATAGTCATTATGAAATAAACATAATAATTGTTATAAAATTTGAAAAGAATGTTAATGTTTAAAATAATTTAAATCTGCAAAACAATATAGAAATAATAACCCAGCATATCATTTGAATTTCCTTTTGAAAATATGACTAGTTACTGTTTAACTTTTCATGTAAAACATCTTCAATTTAATTCTAGAACATATTTTCTGCATAACATGTCGGCTACTGTGAGTAATTTTCTTTCATTTAAAAAAAACTATTAGGCCAGGTTCTAATCACTTAAAAGTAATTTTGAACATTAGTAACACTGTTAACTACTATTGAAGAAAGAGAAAACATGCCTGTGTATGTTTTTCAAATGAACCTAAATATAAATGAAAACATTATGGGAATAATAAGAGTGAACAACAACATATTTCACATCATTTTCAGTGAACAACATTTATATAAAAATATAAAAATTTATTTGACCCCTTTACACATTTTGTTTTACATAACGAATCCATGTCTCCTGTATATGAGACAACCTGAAACTATTTCATGTTGTACAAAATCATAAAAAATGATGCTGAACAAGAAACATATTGAATTAAGTAGTCATCAGCAGATTTGTGTAAAATCTCTCTTGTTTTATGATCATTTAAACAGCACTTACTTGTTAAAATCAGCTTGGTGCCTTGTCCGAATACCACAGTGATTCAGTTTGTATACATGGCTGTACAAAAACCTCCTGACTGTCACTGATGAGGGGAGAGGAACTGAAACATCCTGCAGACACCAACTTTCACTGTCAACATCTCATTTCCCTCATCAGTCTGTTTATATTTCAAAACAGTGCTGCAAATAAGTGGAAATTTTATTAAATGTTGTTCAGTATCCTTAAAACCTTTAGCATAACTCAGGTCCTGGCCACAGTCTGAATCACTCTTCCATGTGAGGAGGAGTGTTAGTGAGACAAGGGAGGTTACTAGAGCTCACAACTGGGTAAATACATTTCCCCCAGACTAGTAACTGTTCTTCCTGTTTACCTAGCTGAGGCAGCTTTTACTCCTCATTTTATGGCAGGCAGACCCCCACTGTCAATAAATTCCTCAAACTATACACTTACCCATCAAGGTTTATACCTACACCCACTGATTTGGGATGTCAGGGGTCAGGGTTCAGCAACATAATCTCATTCTGGAGAGCTTTAAGGTCACATGAAATGCTTTGAGAAAAAAATTCCACTATTGTCCTTTAAACAGGGCTTGACAAAGTTATCCTAACAAAACACACGCTTACGAATTCCTGTTCCTCTGATCTCCAGCCGCTCCCTATTATCTGAGCAAACCTAAGCGCATTCCATTCTAATCGTTGTTTAATTCTACTCACACATGTTACCTGTTTTAAGGGGATAGAGAGAGAGAAAGAGAGGGGTCTGGCTTACCTTACTTAAAAAGAAGATCACATCGTCCGGTTTTCTGAGATGCAAACATGTTAATCACCCTGTCATTGAAGTCAAAAGACACCAGGTTCTGTGCTTTCTCAAAGCGAGCCTTTGACTGCTCCATCATTATGTCACAGCGCTGTGACTGCTACTGACACACTGTCAGCCCGCCGCATCTTGCGTGGCCTTGCTGTAGCTTCAGCTGCATCTGCCTCTGGTTGTGACGGTCACCTTGTTCTTCAGTTCACCTATGGAGTAGGAAAACTTCTCCTGTCTGCTTCTGAGAGGATCCGAGGTCAAAAAACACAACTTAGACATCCACATTACTCACACTCTCATAACACATACATATAGGGCCTGGGGGTGGGCAAGTTATACGGTGTCCAGAGAACGGTCTGTGTGTTCAACCTCACCTCTGGCACCAGTGCCCACCTCGGAGGGGCTGGGAGGAGGTGTTGGCTGTCCGATTGGGGTCTGGGATGCGGGACCTCCCTGCTGCTGCGGAGGGAGGTCCCGCAGGAGTAACATCTCCTGGGTCTGGGTGCGGTTTCCCCCTCTGGGGGCGAGGGTACCTGGACCTGGGGTATAGAGTATGTTTGGGGAGTATGATTGTGTGTACATAATGTGTATTTGTGTCTGTTATTACGTTGGGTGAGTGCTGAGTATTTGTATATGTGTGTATGAGGGTGGGAATGCACGTTTGTGCCTGTTTGTCTGTGTCTATATGTCAGTTCGGGTCTTAGACTCCACCTCTCTGGGAACATCTTAGGCCCTCCAAAGTATGGAGGCCTATCTCCCCTCACCAAACTCCCTGCTGGTGGCTGATGCCCTCAGGCATCAGTGCGTTGGTGGTTCTTGGTGTCCGGGGCTGGGCGCTCAGGTATGTACCGGCTCACTCCCAGTGGCTGCTTGACCGGGTCTGGCACTCGTGGCTCGGTTGGACCTCTTCCGGGGGGTGGGGGACCTTCAGGCACCTGACGGATCTTTTTAGTTTCTTGTCCGTAAACACTCTGCATACTATTTCACGTAATTCAGTTTATTTTGAAAAATCTCAACAGGATCTTCAGCTTCAGCCTTGACCATTGTCAAAGGTTTATGTGGAAACTAAACATGCGGCCCATGTAGATAAATCCTACATGCATTTAAGCAGGTCTTTATGTAGCTCTCCAAAAGTGGTCCTTGGCTCTTGGAAAAGTCGTCTGATCATTCTTTTCACTCTTCTCTCTAAAATCATCCTGGTTTTGGCCAGTTTATCGTTGAATGATGTTCTTTTCACTTCTGTATTATGGCCCCACTGGAACCTTCAGTAGTTTAAAAATTTTCTGTAACCAATGCCGTCATTATGTTCTCTGCCAATAGGCTAAGAAAGGTGTAGAGGCCTCACTGGTTTTATGCATCCTGACCTTTTTTTTATTGTACTTCATTTGGGGAATGGCCTGATCCCCGTACATTTGGAATATGAAACAAAGTAAAGAGATAGTCTCAACGGGACAGACAGAGGTGGCAAAAGTACACACTTTCCTTACTTAAGTAGAAGTAAAGATACCCGGGTTAAAAAAATACTCTGATTCACTCTTGATACTACTGATTCAAAAGAATCACAGTACAATAATTTCTAATATGAGCTTCAGTAGATTTTCTTAGAATACAGACTGTGATCAGCTGACCTGCTGCTCTTTGTGGATTTACACAACTGAATTCAACAAGATGCCATCAATTTCACAAGCTATAATGCCCATCCCCTACACTGAAACTACACTGCTTATACTGTCTTCGTACTAGAAAGTTAAGAGTCCAATAAAGTTGGAATTCAATGGGTTAATCTAAGCATCAAAATCTTAAATTCAAATTCATCTCAGCTACACTTGGTGTAACCTGCCTCTGACAGCGAGCACCAGAGGTGCCGTCTCTTTTCTTTTGTGTCCCTGTGAAATACAGCAGCTGGACCTTTAGTTAGTAACACACTGTGTGACAAACAGCACACAAAGAGTTTGTGTGTTTCCTGATGTTTATTGAGCTGATAAAAAAAGTTGAATTTGATATTACCTGTTACTTCCTTCACCTGACACTTCATTCAACGTCACTTCTTTCATGCCTGCTCCTCTTCTGTAGAGCTAGCTAGATCTGAAGTAACACAAACACAACTTACCTGCACTTCTTCCAGCCCACTTTTACTCCTGAGCATAAACTCTACAAATGAACCAAAAGTAACAAGTCAGTTTTGAAAATGTAAGGAGTCAAAAGTAAAGATATTTGTAATAAAATGTCAGGAGTGAAAGTAAAGAGTTTAAAAATAAATTCTAATTAAGTACAGTAACAAAGTATTTATACTTGGTTACTTCCCACCTCTGGCAATAGAGATCATGTTCCAAAGCCGAGTGAGCTGCCAGGATGACAAAACTGAGGAACCCCCCAAGGAATTGTTTTACACCATCTAACATAATTCAACCATTTCTCTCTGTTGCAGCTGAGAACAACTTCTTGACATGGAGAAACCATGTGAACAGCAGGTATGTGGAGAAAACCTACCGCTGCATTAACATGTGCCAACAAACACAGAAAAACATGCATGAAATGTCTTTCTCCAAAACGATGGGCTATGAAACAGATGAAAAGAACGTCTTACACTTTAGAGAAGTGATGAGAGAGCAGACAGTCCCCAGCATGTTGTCAGTGTGAGGTGTAAACATCCTTTACTATTCAGCTGAAATGTGAAAAGAATTGTAGAGAGAAGAGAAGCAACAGATAAAATTTAATTTAGCTGCATTTTCACTTCATATGGAATATTTTTTATCCTCATTGTGCAGCTTTAACAAAATCCATTTAAGTTGATTAATGTCATTTACTGCAGATAGAATGCAAAAGTTATCAGAGTTTTAGACAATTGTTTGACAAATTGGCATTATTTAAAAACATGCACATAATTGGTTGAATTATGTTAGATGCACATAATTTAAAATGCATATAATTGTGTACATATATGTGACAATTTGTGTTCTTGGTGGTCGTCATATTTGTCAATATGTTATATACTTTCAGTGATGAATGTTAAAAAATGATCAAAAAGAGTAATTCAGTGTTTATGAAGAGACTGTGTAAAGTTGGTGGGTTTTCATTGATGAACATTAAAATAACTCAAAAAGAACAATGAAAATAATATTTGAGGGTGGTGGGTTTACACTGAGTTTGCTGAATGGGTCTTTTGTCAGCATGTGAAAAAAAAGCATCAAAAAGCAGAAGTATCAGTGAGGAGGTTTTTGTCACAGTGTAAATCACTGTGATACGAATTCATTAACAGTGCTGTCCCATGTCTTACAGTAATAGACTGCAGAGTCTCCCTCCTCCACATTGTTGATGATCAAACGATAATCTTTTGTTGACTGATGAGTGGATGTGAATTTTGGAGAAGAGAACCCAGAGCCATAGGTTGGAGAACTATTTCTATGATAAAAAAAAACAGCACAAACTGAGGAACTCCTCCTGGAATCTGTTTATACCAATAGACAGTGCTACAGTCCCCAGGTTACAGTCCATGGTGGCTGTCTCTCCTTTCCTCACTGATACAACAGGAGGTTTCTGTGTCAGCACCGTTACACCACTCACACCTGCAAACAACAAAAAGACATGAAGTCAAGAGAAACACACTGACATTTGAGGTCTATTTGTCAGTATATTTTAACTTTACATGTTAGAGCAGTGATGAGAGCACAGAGAGTCACCACTATGTTGTCAGTATGGTCTAAGAACTGAGTGGAGAGGCAATGGTGGAAGAGCTATTTAATAACAGGAGGAGGAGCATTGGAGTTTTTTTTTTTTTTTTTTGTCTTGCCTGTATTACTAATATTGTTATTATTATCACTGGTGTTAGTAATGCCTTGTCATCTTCTTCTTCTTTTTTCCCTCTGTTCATTTTCAGTTTGTTTGTTTGATTGTTGTTTTTAACAATCTAACAAAGCTCTGCTACTTAACTGATCAGACCAGAAGTTTAACTGACTTGATGCAATACTTTCACAAAGTGTTTCTTTAATTTTTTGGAACAGCATATATTTTCTGTACTTCTCTTTCACTGGATGTTTCTAAATGATTTTTCATAGTTTGGAAATTTTAAGCTTAAAACTTAATGTTGTTGGAAATGTTAATGTTAATGTCATTGCTTCACTTGCTACATTTTCAGACTTTTTTGTTTTTTATGACCTTTATAGTTTTTGACATTTTTATGGCATTTATATTTTCTAAATGCCCTTTGTGTATTTTCAGGCTGCAGCCTCTGTGCTCCTGTGCTGATGGTCTTTGCTCCACCCAGCACTGATAAACAACCCCCTCTGCTACTTAACTGCAGCAGGGGCTGATTGGCTAATTAGGTTCTCCCAATAGGGCTTTGGAGTTGACGTCACGCCGCAGTGCATTGTGGGATCGCGGCGCCATGTCAGTAGGCCAGGAAGCAGAACAAGCGCACAGTGTTGGAGTGTTGGAATCGGGACTGCCAGAACCATGCTCAAAATCAGCGCAAAAGACTGGGGCTGTAAGGGGGTGTATCGCGACAGATTGCGCCCAGACGCCAAGAGACGGTACTTTGAAAAAATTGCGTGCATCGGTAATGTGGACCCGTATGAAATAAGGAAGTGTAGTGGAAACCCAGATGACCACTGTGACCTCGTTGTGTGGACACAGAGAGACCTTGCTGTGATACGCATCTTCCCTGATGTGGATTTCTGGGAACCGCGTTTAAGCCAAGCACAAGATTTCTTTCTTAAAGTGTGCCTTCCTGAACTTGTTGGGAAATACTTCTCCAAACAACGTGCTGCTCTAAATAGCCTGTAATGTTTCATTTTGTGGTTCAAGATTAATGCCAGCTGTGTGTTGCCATGCAAATAGTTTGCATTTCATTTTTATGTACTTGCTAAGTACATGTGAACAGATCAAGAATAAAAAAAAAAAACAAATATACTATTCTTTTCTGTTTTATTGAAACCACTTCACACAAAGTACAATTATTCACAATGAACTACACATGCAACACAACAGCTTTATGAATACTCAACAAGAGCAGGTTTCATTTTGCACTGGTTTGACAACCACACTGGGGCACATATTCACCAAAACACAGCAAACCTTAACAATCTTATCAAGCAGTGTTGTGTCTTCACCCTCACATGATATGAGTAATCGGATTGGCATTGTAGTGTGTAGCATTTTGAACTTGTTGCGCAAACTACCTATTACTCGCTCAACATGAATTCTCAGGTGGGCAATTGCTCTCGTTTGTTCAAAGTCCCTTGCATCAAGTTGACAGTAGCCTTTTGTGAAAGCTGGAATCTTGACCTCCGCACACATCATTCCTACAGCATCTCTGATGTCAAAGCCTCTGTCAGCCAATACTACGTCCCCTGGTAACAGCTTTTGAAGAATGCCACATTCCTCTGTGATGTGTTTATCTGATGCACGCCCCCCCTCTCAGACGCATTAGTGTGAGTAAGAGCATTTGGAAACCTGTCAGTTTCTTCGATATTGGCAGGAAATCTTTGACAGTGTTGAAGAGGGACATTAAGACAGCAGAACAATGTAGTCCAGTGTAATATCTTACTTTTTCAGTATCATCCTTTAAGAAATGTTCATTCAGCTCTGCCTTTTGCAACTGTGATTGAAGCAGTCTGTTCTCCTCCAACAGCCAGTTTATTTCTGCTCTGCCCTGTTCATTGCTCACACAATCCTTCGTCTGCCCTTTAGCTTCTGTGACGCTGTTTGTCCGATCACCACTGTCCACATTTGCAGCTGGTACCTCAACCTCCACTTGTCCAACACAACTGCTGTCCACTGCCTCCATGACATTGTAATTTTGTTGTTGGTCTTCTGTCAGATCTTCATCGATCACTTCTGCATGGGGCACACCTTCAGACTCTGCAGCTGCATAACGAAAGCCTGTAAGATAAAATTAGACATAAGGTAAATGTACACCAATATTCCAATGACAGGTGTGTGATTCATCTGGAAGTTATGTGCGGATTAGTGTACAGTGATAGCAATTTAGTATGTTTTTAGAGGGGGGGGGTTGTTGTTTACCTCCGATGGGTGCTCTTTTTCGCTTCCGTTTTGTACGCCTTGAGTGCCGGTCCGAGTCTGATACAGGTATGTCGTCGTGCCCCATGTGCAGTGTTGGTGCCCAGTCTGGATTTGTTACATCCATTTCATATGCTGGTTTGCCTGCAATAATGCCAAATCGTAAGCTACTCAGTCGACATGACGTGGTTCTGCAGCATCACACATTAGCATGTTTTATCTCATTATCTATGACCTCAGCACATTGAAAATAACACTAAAATCCTTTCAAGAGTGATATGAATTAATTTAGAACTCACCGGAAAGAAAATACCGTGAGAAAACCAAAAAAAAGCTGGGGATTGCAGAGAACTCGATATCCGCTCATCTCACCGCTGCAATCCAAGCCTGACGTCTTTGTTTAGTAATATCGGATACATGGGATCCCTCACGTTGCCTCCAGGACGGAAAACGATGAAAAGAGAGCCCATTATCCAGCTTCTTGCCTTCACGATCGTGTGATCTAACGTTGCAACCGACAACACAACACATACGATCCATAGCTGAAATGGTATCCTTTGGCTGGCCTACTGTCATGGCAGACGGGGGCGTGGCCCATCTCCCGTGACATCACGCTCCAAAGCCCTATATCACAGGGGTGGGCAACTCCAGGCCTTGAGGGCCGGTGTCCCTGCAGGTTTTAGATGTGTCCTTGAACCAACACACCTGCATCAAATGATTAGTTCACTACCAGGCCTCCGGAGAATTTCAAGACATGTTAAGGAGGTAATTTTGCAATTTAAATCAGCTGTATTGGATCAAGGACACATTTAAACATGCAGGACACCGGCCCTTGAGGCCTGGAGTCCCACCACCCCTGAGCTAGACAGCTGAAAAGCTGCACAAGCAGTCTGATCAAGGAACTCGAAGTGTAAACAAAATGTCACCAACCCTGCAACATTGTATGCGTGTCAGGTCCTTTCAATAACATGGATTACCTGAATAAAAGCACTGAATTAAAAACATTCTTTTTCCTTTTTAGTGAACAGAATAAAGTTTTCAGTTAGTGTGAAAGTAGTCACTAATGTAACCTTTAGTGAAGTAAATATTCAAGAACATCAGCATCATCCAAAAATGTCAAAATGTCACATTAACAATATCTAACAGTGTTCTCTAGACAGTGATACATTTAAATTTAGCAAAATTCAAATCAAAGTTTAATTTTTGAATAAAGCACAAGTTTAAGCATCAACTATAACAACTATAAACCATTCCAAAATTAATCAATTTCAGCTCCTTTGGTGTAAATGCAATCAAAAACAGGTGCACGACACAGGCAATAATGAAAGAACAATCAAAACAGAAATGATTTTACACGTGGAAGTCACTGGCATTTTCCCCTTTTACTTTTTCTGAGTGTTTCTTCACTAGTTTTGCATTTGGCTATGGTCAGTGTCATAGCTGGTAGAATGAAGAAAAAAATGGACTCCAACTCCTCCAGTATGGCACATCAATATGTCCCATTGTCAGAAGGTTTGTTGTGTCTCCCAGCACAGTCCCAACAGAATGGAGAAGATTCCAGGAGACAGTCAGTTACTCTAGGACAGGTGGACGGGGGTGCAGAAGGTCCCTAACCCATCAGCAGGACTGATATCAGTTGTTTGTGTAGGGAAGAACAAACAGGATGAGCATTGTGAGAGCCCTGCAAGAAGCCTTTAAAATGTTAAGCTGCCTGTAACATTGTTCAGGATGACCATTTGTGACCACTCGTGTATATCCAAATAGTGACACACAGACCTCTACAGGCTAGCCAACAGCACCCTGACTGTCATTAGGTATCAGACATAATCCTTGGACACATTGTCGAATCCTGCACTGGTGCAGTCCTGTACCTACTAGTACTTACTGATACACGACAATACTCATGAGGAAAGAACAAACAGGCAGTTCCTGAAGACCAAGTGAACTGTATAAGAGTAGAGTTGAGAGTAGAGCTGCAGTAAAGATTAGTTATAGAGCTGAACTCCATTTAGTTTATTTTATCATGGGAAGTTAATGGACCAAACCAAAGAAGTAAACAGTTAACTGCCTCTAATTTACCAAATTATAGTAAAATGCAGCCTGAAAATATAATAATATGAATTACATTTTATAATCCAGGAAAGTTCCATCTCACTTAACAGAGAGCTGACATAACTTCATTTGCATGAAGTTATAAAAGACATCGAGAACTGCAGATGTATCCTGGACAGGAAGAGAGGGAGGAGGAGATGTGATGCTTCATTAACTGAGTGTGAAGATTTATTTACAAATTTACAACCAACGTTTTAGACATTTCTCTTTGTGTAGCCAGGCAGAATTGTGTAATGTTACTTGCCAGTCTACAGATATGGAAACACATACATTTTTGGAGCACTTATTTAGAGTAAGAGTGGAAATTTTACATATGTGGTTACACACTGATTATGCTCTCGAATCTTCATCTTACTTATATGTAACAATTTCAGGTTAGTCATTTTGAATTTATGTTAGTGGCTACTTTGAAACTGTATTCTTCGTTTTTAAAAAGGAAAACAAATGTTGTATATCTAATATCGAATGCTTTTATTTGATGTATGAAAAATAGCAGTTCATTTTAATATCTGCAAATAAACACGTGACTTAAGCAGTTTGCTTTATACTGATTTCTAACTTGTAAACTTTGCAATGAGCAAACAGCACAAGTAGTAAAGAGGCATATTCTAAATGCTTTGTCAACATGTCATTTCCCTCATCAATCTGTTTATATTTGCTGCAAATGAGTGGAAATGTTAAATGTCGTTCAGATTCCTTAAAAGCTGTAGTATATCTTATTCAGGTCTTGGTCACAGTCTGAATTACTCTTCCATGTGAGGAGGAGTGAGACAAGGGAGGTTAGGGGTGGGTTTTTATAATCGATTTATCAATTAAAATCGATTCTGGCTTGGATAACGTGAAATCGATTCATTAAAATCCTGAGTCTAAAAATCTGTTTTCTGCATTATTCGCTTGCTTGTTACGCGCAAGTCTACCATTGTTTACAGCCTGTCGGCTGTTGTTGTTTCTTTCCTTTTACTTACTTCCGAAAAGAAAACCTAATTTCTGCCGTTCAATATACTGAACAAATGTAAACTTTTTAAAATTATGCTAAATGCAAAACGCTTAGCTCTCTCTCTAATAAAACCGCTGTAACGTCAGAGGTAATGTTCATATGTTGATTAATGGTTTTCTTTCGTTTTTGATGTACTGCAGAATATTTTTATATACATTCATCCCAGTTTTGAAGTGATTGAAATGTGAAAAGGATTTTTTTTTTATTGTCGAACTCTTTTGAGAACTGCATAACGAGTGTTATAATGATTTTCCTGTAAGAAATGAGCAAAATCTTGACTGAGAAAAACTGCAGACAACACATTATCTGCAGTTGGTGGGTTTACATTGAGTTTTCTTGATCTCTCAGTTATCAGGATGTGGAAGAGTGTCAAAAAGCAGAAGTATCAGTGAGGAGGTTTTTGTCACAGTGTAAATCACTGTGATGCGTACTCCTTAACAGAGCTGTCCCATGTCTTACAGTAATAGACTGCAGAGTCTCCCTCCTCCACATTGTTGATAATCAAACAATAATCTGATGTTGACTGATGAGTGGATGTGAATTTTGGAGAGGAGAACCCAGAGCCATAGTTTGGAGAACTATAGTCATGACGAAACTTCAGCACATACTGAGGAACTCCTCCTGGAATCTGTTTATACCACCGAGCAGACTGGTCAGTAACAGTCCCCAGGTTACAGTCCATGGTGGCTGTCTCTCCTTTCCTCACTGATACAACAGGTTTCTGTGTCACCACTGTAACACCACTCACACCTGCAAACAACAATAAGACATGGAGTCAAGAGAAACACACCGACATTAGTATATATGTGTGCAATAATAGTCAAAGTACTTACTTGGTAGAGCAGTGATGAGAGCACAGAGAGTCACCAGCATGATGTCGACGTGAACTAAGAACTGATTTGAAGAAAAGGTGCTGGAGGAGCCATTTAATACAACTAACAGGAGGAGGAGCTGTGTCTCCTCCTTTCACCCTATTACGTCATCATAACATGGGATGGAAAAGCATACCAAGGCCTCCAGAAGCACAAAGGGAATAATACTGACAATAAAACAAAATGGGAAATAAAAACTAGACATACAAATAGCAAAAGAAGATTGATCTGCTATGTGGGTGACACACAAGCTCAAAAAACTGGGGAGAATTTTGCAGGAAAAAAATCAAATTTG
This sequence comes from Mchenga conophoros, assembly GCF_057382185.1. Taxonomy (NCBI): domain Eukaryota; kingdom Metazoa; phylum Chordata; class Actinopteri; order Cichliformes; family Cichlidae; genus Mchenga; species Mchenga conophoros. The sequence goes on from NC_140529.1 coordinate 27,054,906, forward strand.
TGTTTTTGTTACACCTCAAAAGCAATGTAGGTCACAACAGCAAGAGACGGTGTGGTCACATAAATGCCACCCACTCACAAAATCTTTGGACGTGCAATAAAATTGTAATATTTCGGGACAATAACTTTAAGTCTAAGAAAGAAGCCAGGCTGTGAAATCCCTGTAGAGACCATGGTGCTGTATTTTGGAGTAATTAAAGAGGATGTTGTGATTAAAAAAGGACTGGTACTGTATTCATGAAAATATTGTTCATTGTTGGTTACAAAAAAATAACACAAAGAACTGGTATAAACTTGTACTGCCAAGTCTTGAACAATGGATGAACATTGTAAAACAAGTCTTTATAAGGGAAATCTTTATGAGAGGAGACGCCTTTTCACAAAGCGCGAAATGGATTGCCTTCATGTGTCATGGTCACAGGTCTTCTGCCCAGTGTTTTGTGTTTTTCATTCAGTTTTTTTTCCTCTTAGATATCTATGGATATCTATGGATAATTGCTTATATTACTGTCATTATTAAAGTTAATGATGCCAGGACAGTGAGATCATCTTATTAAATAATTAAATAAATACCAGAAAATGAAAAATACCATTTTTAGATGAATAAATAATAAAAATACAGTTTGTAAAAAAGCTACATCCTGAATGAGACAGACTTACCTACTGGTTATTTGTAATGGTTTTAATGTTCAATGCAAAACAGCAAATAACGGAAAAATGATGCAGAAAGGTTTGTTATGACCCAGGTCATGATCGTGTGTTGTTTGTGCATTTGTAAGTTCCAGGTGAAGGCGGATCATTGGCGGAGGATGGACTGAGGCTGGCTATAAAGTGGGACCTGTCAAGACTGGTGGCCTGTCTACTTCCTGCTTCCAAACAAGCTGTGCATTTAGCCCTGTGTCTTGTGTAGCGTGCTGTGTATGTGACCATTTCTGTAATGAGAAGAGCTTGGTTGTCTTGTATATATTGGAAATAGTGTAAATAGACCTTTTCTTGTTGATCTGGTAGCTGTAGGGGTGGGAAGCCTTTTTCTTTTAAGACCTTTATCTCCTGTTTAGGTTAGGGAGACGGGTAATAGGCCTGCATTTTCTTTCGGGTGTCTCGTTATAGGTAAGTCAGTTCTGTTTCATTTCAAGAGTGTATTTTTGTTGCTTTGGCCATGCCCACGCTGATGCTTTCAACCTTTCGAAATTAAAAAACATATCCGGTTGTTGTGAAACTTCAATACTGTGGCAGGATTGGGAGCAGGGAGCGGGGGCATTATAATTTCTTCTTTTTTTTTTTCCCATAGGCCGGGGTGTAACAGGTTTAGTTTCATAACTGGACTCCATTTAGTGTTCCTTAGTAAAGTAAATAAAGTTATGTTTAGGCAAAAATCGAACAGTATTCAGCTTTCTCTGAATGGTCAAATGATATGAACTGAAACATTGCTAGTAAACAGCACTGTATTTTATTTTACAGAGAGCTGATACTTTATTTACTTGAGGTTACTAAGACCTGCAGCTGCATCCTGGACATGAAGAAACATCAAGTCTACAACAATCATTTTAGACCAGTGACACTTGCCCTCTCTCTTACTGAGGAAGAATTATTAAATGATGCTCTCTAGTGTACAAATATTACATAACACGTAATTCAGAACATACTTATGTTTTAACTATGGGAACAATACGATTAAAAATTGTGTGCTTGTGAGTAATTTTTTTCTTCTTTGTTCCCCTCTCTAAAATTTCCCAGTTCATTTCAGTTACATTAAATGTCTGCTGACAGTGACACAATTTCTTATTTACTCACAAGAAAACACATTTTTCAAACCAATGCTTTTATTGATTTAATACAAAACACGAATTCCTGGAAATACTTGTTAATGGCCAGCAAATGAATACATGACTAAAATATTTTGCTTTATATTGATTTCTAACATGTAAAGACTGTAATGAGCAAACAGCACAAGCAGTAAAGAAGCAGATTTTAAATGCACACTCTGGTCCTCGACTATTCAGTGGGACATTCTGACTTCTTGATGGTTTTCTCTGAAGTCTACGAGCCCAAAGACACTTTACATGTATAAACCTTATCCATGTTCCAGTCTGATGTCTGGATGGTCAGAGAGCTGCTGATTTGGTAAGTCTGGTCTGGTCTCTGAACAGCAGTGCTGGTCGAGATCCCACTGCTCACTGGACTCCCAGCAGCCAACCAGCTCACATCTGCAAAAGGCACAGACTGACTGGACAGACAGACCACAGAGGCTGTGTTGGACTGGAGCTCAGCACTGGACGGAGGGAAGACTGTCAGGACAGGAGGAGGGAGGCTGGAGCCTGAAAATATATGAAGGATGTTCCAGGGAAAAAAAAACAGAAAAATGAATGATAGGAGGACATTTCAACCTTTCTTTCTGCCTTTTAAATGTGTTTCTGATTAATCCAAACTAAATTTCTATAAGTTCTCTTGATCTAGAAGATCTGAAGTCAGGGCAGCCTTGTAATTTGGATTAGCTGCATCTTATTACTCTACTTTAAAATGTTAAACACACCGTAACAGTAATGTATATTTATATAATGTCAATACTATCAAATTTATTCTGATTTATGTTTATTTATGTTCTTAGGGCTGCGCTCTTCTGGACGGAGATCTCTGATGTTGTTCCTGGGATCTGCTGGAGCCGCTCACCTAGCTTGGGAGTCACCGAACTGAGTGTTCCAATTACCACTGGGACCACTGTTACCTTAACCCTCCACATCTTCTCGAGCTCTTCTCTGAGCCTTTGGTATTTCTCAAGCTTCTCGTGCTCCTTTTTCCTGATGCTGTGCAGGGTGTACCCCCGCCTCTCGCCCTATGACAGCTGGGATAGGCTCCAGCGCCCCCCGCGTCCCTGAAAAGGATAAGCGGAAGCGAATGGATGGATGGATGAATTTCAAATAAGCTCAATGTTTGTTTATTGTGCTTTAGTTATTTGTTGGCATTAGTTTATTTGTAAAATGATCCCATGCAATACAATTCTACTGTACTGCATTCTTTTTTGTTCTTTTTATTCATCAGTCATCAATAACAAAGTTTGTTTTGTTTGTTTGGGGAATGTATTTTTTTGATCTGTTAGTTTTTGCAAATAAAAAAACTTTTAGTTTTTGTAATTTCTATTTCAGATAACAGAGAAGCATATTTTTAACATACCTGCTGTGTACTGTAAACAGTCGCTTTCAAGCACATTCACAGATCATTATGTTGTGGTTTATGAGCACTAGTGCTAATCATTTAAACAAGTAAAATACTTAAAACTCATTCACATATTCTTGACAGAATTGCAGTGTGCAGAAAAGACACTGAGTAAATACTGTATATTTCCTTCCCATGAGTATTATGTCAGTCAGTTTGATCGTCATCATTTTTACAAATGATAGAAAAATATATACCATAATAATACAATAGCTACAATAAATCACACCGTGTTCTTAAAAATGGTTGTAAAAGAATCAAACATTTGTCACTAGTGTCCTTATCCTCACACTTCTATATTTTCCTTCTGCCTTAAAAATATGTTTCTGAATAATCAAAACTAAATATAAATGAAGATGGTCTAGAAGTTCTAAACTAGCTTCAGTATAGCTTTATATATATTTTTTAAACTGCATGTTAATTACACTTTATTTTAAATGATAAGTTAAACTGCTGTTGGACAGTTAGACCTGTGAGTAGTGTCCATAAAATTTCTGTTATTAAAAATAGCTTGCAGCAACATATAATACTATATGTTGGATAGTTTGATTTATGTGATCTGTTCGGGTTGATGTGAGTAAATGAGATGTACATATTTCAGTGCTTTCCTCTTTATGCCTTTAATAATAAAGATTAAAAATGATTTAAAAATGGAGGATTTACAGGGGTTTTTTTATGGGTCTTTTTTTTTTTTTTTTGCATGTGAAAGTTTCTCAAAAAGCAGAAGTACTAATGAGGAGGTTTTTGTCACAGCCTGAATCACTGTGATACGGGTGCAGAAGCAGAGTCATCCCATGTCTGACAGTAATACACTGCAGAGTCTCCTGTCTCTGCTCGCTTGATAATGAACTGGTAATCAATGTCTGATGAGGATTTAGAGTTGAATCTGTCTGAGGAGAATCCTGTTCCAAAGCTGGGTGAGCTGCTAGAATGATGAAATCTTAGAACATACTGAGGAACCTCTCCAGGAACTTGTTTATACCAGCTAACATAATTTGCATCATATCTCTCTATGTTGCAGTTGAGAACAACTTCTTGACCTGGAGAAACTGTGTGGACAGCAGGTGTCTGGGTCAACACGATCACTGCATCAACATCTGCCAGGAAACACACACAAAAACAGAAGTTTAAAGTTTAGCTCTAAATATGGACAAAAAATGGAATAAGAACAAGATCTTACACGTTAGAGCAGTAATGAGAGTGCAGAAGGTCCACAGCATGTTGTCAGTGTGAAGTGTAAATGATCTTGTTTGTTTAGCGATATGTGAGTAGGAGAAGAGAGCTGGAGCTTATAAAGGGGAGAGGCAAACTAAAGGAGGAGGAGATTCAAGAAGACTACTTTCACTCATAGATTAAATGATTCATGAGCAGTTTCACATTGTTGTTCACATTGTTTCACATGTTTCTGATTCATATTCATCATTCAGGCTCAAGTCTGTCATAAAATAATATTCTTGAAAAAGTTGTTGTAGCTGTTAGTGTGGCTCTCATTTTGGCCTTCTGTTGCTGTAGCCCATCTGCTTCAAGGTCAGATGTACGGTGCTCCCAAAGATGCTCTTCTGCATAGCTTGTTTTGAAACATTGCACCAAAAACTGCTGCTCGCTGGATATTTTCTAATTCGAGTCCTCCATCCCTGTAAACGCTAGAGATGGTTGTGCAAAAAAATAATCCCGGTACATTAACAGTGTCTGAAATACTCACGCCAGTCTGTCTAACAACAATAACCATCTCATGTTTAGTCATCTTTCTTCTTTATTCTGATGATCGGTTTGAACTTCTGCAGTCTGTCTTGACCATATCTAGATATGTACATTGCTAGCTTCAAGTTACTAGATATTAGATATTTGGATCACTATAATAAGCACTGGAACAGGTGTCCCTAATAAAGTGGTTGTTGAATTTATGTACCGTGACTGTACTGGACTATACATTAGTTGGTGCCACGTTCTCAGTTTTTTTATATTTTCTTTGCCTGCTTTCTGATGCATAGAGTTTCATGAGTAACAATTTGCTTTTCTCCATTACGTTAGTTATGTAACGTTTCCAAAAGTTCCTTCATATTTTATTTCTGAAAAATGTTTGCACTATTAGACCTGCATTAATGCAGAACTGTTTCCAAAGTTAGTAATGTTTTGAGAATTTTTTTTTTTTTTTTGATGACTCTGTCTTTATAGGGTGGTGAAAGTTTTACATTTATTCATTATCATGTTTTTTAGAACTGATTGGAAAGTGCTATGACTTTTCTCCTTTGAGAAATGAGCAAAAATTGTTTGAGAAAAACTGCAACACATTATCTGCAGTTGGTGGGTTAACACTGAGTTGCTTGATCTCTCAGTTATCAGGATGTGGAAGAGTGTCAAAAAGCAGAAGTATTAGTGAGGAAGTTTTTGTCACAGTGTAAATCACTGTGATGCGTACTCCTTAACAGAGCTGTCCCATGTCTTACAGTAATAGACTGCAGAGTCTCCCTCCTCCACATTGTTGATGATCAAACGATAATCTGATGTTGACTGATGAGTGGATGTGAATTTTGGAGCAGAGAACCCAGAGCCATAGGTTGGAGAACTAGAGTCATAACGAAAATACAGCACATACTGAGGAACTCCTCCTGGAGTCTGTTTATACCACCGAGCACCACTATCAGTAACAGTCCCCAGGTTACAGTCCATGGTGGCTGTCTCTCCTTTCCTTACTGATAAAATAGGTTTCTGTGTCACCACCGTCACACCGCTCACACCTGCAAACAACAATAAGACATGGAGTCATATGAAGCACACTGATATGTGAATCCAGCACCTAAACTAAGATTAGTCTGAAGTATAAATAGGTCTCATACATGTTAGAGCAGCGATGAGAACACAGAGAGTCACCAGCATGTTGACAGTATGAGCTGAGAATGGACTTAGAAAGAGATTGCACTGTCTAAGTACGATGAAGAGAGGAGGTGTGAACCATTTAATATATAACTGAAACTCAGAGAGACTGACAGGAGGAGGAGCTTTAATATTACTTTGTTAATGTCCTTTAGCTGTATTGTTGATGCTATAACAATTACTTTTTTAAAATTATGGATTAGTGTCTTAGTATGTTTGGACAAACACAGAGCAGTATCTAGCCAACCGCCTATGTTTGACCAACTTAAAATTAATGAAATATTTCTAGGTGTGGGCAGCACATTCTTGATACTAAAAAGATGGAGCAATAGATTTAAAATTAGGACACAGTATAAATGTATGAACTTTGAGGAGACAAAAAAACAATAATATAAATAAAGAGTTGTTATCAAATAAAATAGCACAAACATATGAATGTTTTTTTTCATGTTTCACTAATTACAAGACAGAATAGTCAAAGTGCTATGCCTTACTACAGATCAATGGCATTATTACATAATCCAAACCACTAAAATGCCAGAACTTTTCCTTGAAGTTTCATGAAAGTGGAATGGTTAATGTAGTAGAATATTTTATAAAATATCACTTTATTTAGAAATACATACCCATATGGAAAAGAAATAGTAAAAACTTGCATAAGATGTGGCCTACTTCATATAGTGAATCATATAAGGCTTATATGATTAGTCATGAAAGTGGCCACTTTCTCATTACTTTCATATATTGTATTAATAAGTATCCAAAACATACAAGTTTCATTTATAAATTTTTTCAAGGGATCTTATATCTGTTTTCACTCTTGTATGCTTTTCATACAAGTTTCACACAAGACAGATACAAGATAAGATTTATATATATCTTTTCCATATGGGTAACAACTGAACACAGGGTCCATACAGTATGTACACAGAAAAATTAGCTAATAGAGTCCCAGCTTATATTGTCACCAAGTTGTTTTATTTTCATGAGCAGTTACAGAACCAAAAAGAACGGCTAATCAGTAGATATGGGAGAGGCCCAGCCAACTGGTTGACACTGAAATTTAATTTGACCTGTCCTCCTGCTTACTTTACTAAGTCATAATAGACTTGAGTAGAATCATTTAATTGATAGCTTAGCTTGATCCACTTGAGGTTGAGGAGTTACACTGAACTCCTCTGGAACCAATATCAATAACCGTATACAGTCTGACCTTAATTCACTCATCAATACCTCAGGATGTATAATGTAATTTATCAGCTTTATTAAATGTAATGTAGAGAATATTTACAGAAAAATATGTCAAGCTTGGATAATTATTGAAAATAAAATGTGTGTGGACAGGTGAAATTGTATATTTAAAGAGAAAAATCATTTAATGTCTACGCTTTTCCTAATTAGAATAGTTTAAACATGTAGAGTGTTACAGAGTGCTGACACTTCTTCATTTACATGTACTGTAAATGTAAATAATAAATGAACTCTTGCAGGTGCATCCTGGGAAAAAGGGGATGAAGAAGTAGAGAAGTAATGCTTCACTGACTGACGATGCAAATTAATTCAGGGTCAGAAACATGTAGTTTCACCGTAACTTTGACCTTTATACATTTAAACCTATAAACCCTTGCTCACTAGTGTACAGTTTGTATATTATATAGTGGCAACACATGTTTTTCAAACTGTCATGACACAAGTTTTTCTAACAAAAATCTCTTCAAGCGGCTGGCCCAGGCTGTGAGTCGTTGCTTGGCAGTTTCCAAGCCTCAGGTATGGACAGGTTCCTGTACTTCTTAGGCACCTTCTTCATCGCACCTTTCTGCAACTCCACTAACCTCCCTCAGTGCTACCTTGATGTTAGCCTTTAGCCTGCTTCTCCATGGAGGGTACTGCCCCTTGTGGCTGTTCAACTTGTAGATCAGCTTGTTAGTCTCGGTAATGGTAGCTGTAGGTATTGTCCGTAGTGCTGCATTAACATCATCTAGCAGACCTTCTGAGGGTACTTCACGTAGTCTTGGTAACTGGCTACAGGGGATTGAGGTTTCAAACTTGGCCATGATCCTATCTTTCAGGTCAGTTCCTCTCACACTGAACAATCCTTCTCCTATCGCGCTTGGGGCTTGGTACCCAATCTTGGGTGGGGGTGATGATATCTCGCCCCTGACCTGGCGTCCTGGCTCCCCATTGCCATAGCATTTATGTTGTACCTCATCAATCTCTAGCTGTGAGAGCAGTCCCTTCTTTCAAATGTTGGAACACTGAGCTGCTAGTTGTTTCACCGTCATTTTGGATGTTGGGTATCGAAGAATCCATAGGTCCCTCATCCTATTCATGTAACCCCTACCGCCAGGGTTACATGGTTGCATACTAGCATTACAGCAACCCTATTTTCATCTCTTGCCCACTGATGCCTTCTTGTCAGGGTGCCCTGGTTCCTCAACACACTGATTTTATGTTTTTTGTCTGATTTTACATCAGATGTGTTAAGTATGTCAAAATGAAAAAAAAAACAAAACAGTAAATTCAGACATGTGAGGTTGTGGTGAAAAGAGCGATACCAAACAAGGCAAGATAAATAGTTTTTAAAGGTGAAATATAGAGGTAAAACCAAAAGTAATCAAAAACAGCCAATTATATCCTTATTTTCTTCACTGAGCTGGGTCACATTCTCAGTTAGAGACTTGACCGAGTCCCACAGTGAGGCATTTTCAGCAGTGAGGCATTTTCAGCAGTGAGTGTTCCAGCGGTGCCTGCCGGGGAACTTCTCTAGGAAGATGGCATCTCGTTCTTGGCTGGGGAAGAGGAACTCTCAGCCTTCCTCAGGTCTACAGTATTTAGGCACCCGTCAATGTATCCCTGGAAAGCATCTCCTTGCTGTCCTTCGGGGTGTTGGAAATGATTTTGCCGTCTGTCAAATGTTTGGTGTAAATTAATCTTCAAAAAATGCTTGTTTAATTCTGAGCCACCGTTCATTTTTTATCTGCCAAGTACAGTAAGTCTGTCATCACTACAGCATTTTCGTTCTGCTCCTACACATGGTCTTTCATGACTTTATATAAGATGGTGCTGTTGCCACAGTAGAGAAAATCCTTCCAACATGTACCATTTTCATTTACAGGTGTAAATGATGTCTCTTTCAATCGCTGCAGCATGTCACTGCTCAGTGGCACAGCGTCATGTGAGCATGGTGCAACTAAACACAGAACAACATGTTGTGCTTTGCCCTTCCTCGGCATGTGCAGGGGATGGGCAAAGCGTGCCTGCATGAGAAGACCAGACAAAGGAAAAGGAAAGGATGAAAGTAAAGTATCAATACTATTGATATCAGATCAATCTGCCAACCCCTTGTCTGTGTATTATTTGATGCATAGTGTAGTTAGTAAAAGTGAAAATAAATAAGTGAAAATCAAAAACAGCAATTTTTTGTTTGTAAATTCATTATATGCAGCTATGGAGATATTACACTGAGTATACTTGACAGCGCTGTGATCAGTATAGAGTCTAAAAAAGCAGAAGGAAAAGTAAGAGGTTTTTGTCACAGTGTAAATCACTGTGATACATCCTCTTTGGCAGAGCCGTCCCATGTCTCACAGTAATAGACTGCAGAGTCTCCCTCCTCCACATTCTTGATGATCAAACGATAATCTGTTGTTGACTGATGAGTGGATGTGAATTTTGGAGAGGAGAACCCAGAGCCATAGGTTGGAGAACTAAAGTCATGACGAAATTTCAGCACATACTGAGGAACTCCTCCTGGAATTTGTTTATACCACCGAGCAGACTGGTCAGTAACAGTCCCCAGGTTACAGTCCATGGTGGCTGTCTGTCCTTTCCTCACTGATACAACAGGAGGTTTCTGTGTCACCACCGTCACACCACTCACACCTGCAAACAACAAGAACACATGGAGTCAAGATAAACACCCTTACAGATGAATATAACATGAGGTCTAAGCTATACTGTAACTCAAACTCTTTACATGTTAGAGCAGTGATGAGAGCACAAAGAGTCACCAGCATGATGTTGATTTGAGCAAAGAATTAAGAAGTGAAAGATTTGGAAGAGCTATTTAACACAACTAATGGGAGGAGGAGCTGTTGGTTTTTGTTTGTTTGTATTTCATTGGTTACTTTCCTTTCTTCTTAATCATCCATCATTTTTTATAATTTATATATAATTTTTAACTACTACTACTACTACTAATACTGATACTACTACTAATAATAATACATTGTTGTTATTATTATTATTATTATTATTATTATTATTATTATTATTATTATTATTATTATTATTATTATTATTGCTACTACTATTATTATTAATATTTTAAACAAAAAGTGAGTAGTTTTCTGCTACCATTCTATGATTCTAGGACTGACCAAATTATATTACCTAAAACATTATAGGTGTGGACTGATACATCCATTTCTGTATTTCTGTGTTTTGTTCCACACTGTGTGTTTGGGAATGTAATATGTTCAGATTTCACAAAAGCTGTGGTGTCACTTAGTTTGTTTTATTAGTTTTTTTGTCACAGTATTCACCACTGTGTTATGTCCTCCCCAATAAAGTCTCTCCATGTTTCACAGTAACACTTTGTAGAGTCTCCTGCTTTTAACTGTTAATTATGTTAAATATCAACACTTCACCAGGTTCTTTTGATTCCTCATAGACATCCGATGGAAGACAACACACTGCTCATTCTAGTCTAAACAACAGCATTTCAGTAACTTTCCACTAAAACACAGTTCCCCATTATCTACTCTCTACAAGCAAACGTGGGCGAAGGTCTACTACATTTCTATCCCCTAAGGACACATAGTCTAATGCCTTTATTTTTCAGGGCCATGTCCACTTAATACTACACTATATGATTTTATGGCATTTTGGTTAATATTAGATTAATATAAGGCTCAGCATTAAAGCACTTCAGGTAACTTCATTCGAACAATTAGCATCTGATTGTCCCCATTGAAATACTGTGTACATACTGAAGAGCTCTATCTGAGATTCTTCTTTAATCTCTTAATTCTGCAGCTAGGAAAAAAACACTATTTGTAGGTGGTGGGATTACAGTGAGTTTGTTTTTTGTGTCTTTTATAAAAAGAGCATCAAAAAGCAGAAGTATCTCTGTGGAGGTTTTTGTCACAGTGTAATTCACTGTGATACGAACTCATCAACAGAGCCGTCCCATGTCTTACAGTAATAGACTGCAGAGTCTCCCTCCTCCACATTGTTGATGATCAAACGATAATCTGTTGTTGACTGATGAGTGGATGTGAATTTTGGAGCAGAGAACCCAGAGCCATAGTCTGGAGAACTATCGCTATGATGAAAATCCAGCACATACTGAGGAACTCCTCCAGGAATCTGTTTATACCAACAGACATAGCTATCAACAGTCCCCAGGTTACAGTCCATGGTGGCTTCCCCCCCCTTGCTCACTGATAAAACAGGAGGTTTCTGTGTCAGCACCGTCACACCACTCACACCTGCAAACAACAAGAAGACACAAGGTCAAGAGTAACACACTGACAAATGAATATAAAATGGGGTTTAAGCTATACTGTAAGTAAGACTCTTTACATGTTAGACAAGTGATGATTGCACAGAGAGTCACCAGCATGTTGTCAGTGTGGGCTAAGTATTCAGTGGTGATGGTGGTGGAGAGGTTATTTAATACAGCTAACAGGAGGCGGAGCTTATTTATTTTTTTTGTCTTGCCTGTATTATTAGTACTATTACTGTCACGGTCCTGGGTCACTTTGACCCAGCATTTTCAGTTCTTACATTCCTTTGTATTATGGTTTGGTATTCTGATCCTTTTGTTATGCTTTGTTTATTAGTATTATTCTATGTTCTTTGTGAGGGGTTAGTTCTTGGGTTGTGTCAGTGCGTCTAGCTTTGCTCCCCGTGTCTCGTTAGCCCAAACCCTCTCAGCTTTGTCTCCCTCCTGTTTCTCATTCCTTGATGACTCCCTCAGTGTATTTAAGCCCAGTGTGCCCTTGTGTCAGTGTCGTGTCGTTAATGTCAGTTCACCCTCAACCTGCTGTGTGTTTTGTCTCCAGCAGTTCTTTTCCAGTGTTTGAGTCCTTAGTTCCTCTGTCCAGAGTTTTGTTTGTCTTTTGGGGAGTTTAGTTTAGTGAGGTTTTTCCCCAGCAATAAAGCTGCACTTTAAGTTTTACTTCTGTGTCTGAGTCCTGCATTTTGGGTCCACTTCCCCTACCTGCCTGCCACACTGCACAACATGACAATTACTATTATTGGTGCTGTTTTGTGCTTGTCTACTTAAGGCAGGCAAGATCATCCATTTTTTTCTATGTATTTGTTTGTTTGTTTCTTACATTGGAATGGTTACATTCTCCACGTCCTAAATGAAACAGGGTTATGCTTGGTTATATTTGATCCTTTTTTTGTGCTTTATTCAGAATTTTCAATTATATGTAAAATTTTTGAAGCAATGTAAAGTAGACAATTTCAGCTTTAGCGCTATTCTCTGACATCAAAATTTATGGTTTCCACAAAAATGCAATCATCTAAATATTTAAAAATGAGATGAAACTGTAAGATGAAAGAGAAATCTGCACATCTGCAGCCATTTCAATAGGAAGAGGTTGTTAGATAGAATGGGCACAATTAATAGGTGAACAGAATTTAGATGGAGATATTTGGAGGAGTAAGTACAGATCTTGTTATTGAACTTTATTGAACTGTTGAAATCTTCATAAGTCAATGAGACCAGACTTATTGTAAAGGTGATGCCCAAACACAGTTGATGGTCAAGATCCAGTGAAAGCAAACTCTGAAAATACAGAAAATATCTACAGCAATTCAAAACTTTCAAGCTATTTTCTGCTTTTATAGATAGTTGATACTTTATACATGAGATACTGAGGCCTGTAGGTGCATCCTGAAAAGAAGTTACAGACTTGGACTCAGTTTAGTCTTTCTTAACAGTACATGAGATGTGCAATCAGAGAAAAAATGTAAACGGTATTCAGCTAATTGTTTCAGGATGATCATAACTGAAGCATTTCCAGTAAGTAGCAGCTCTGTTTTATTTTACAGAAAGCTGATACTTCTTTATTTACATGAGGTTAGAAATGAGTTGCGGAAACTTGCAGGTGCATCCTGGGCAGGAAGAAACAGAAAAGGGTCGAGGTGATGCTTCGCTAACAGAGTGTGAAGGGGTTTTTTTGTAACTTGCAAGTCTGCAACCAGCTTTTTAAACAAGTGAAACGTGTGCTTCATGTACAACAAATTATGAAATGATGCTCTCTAGTGTACAGATATTATTATAATATTTATTCATTCAATAATTGTGAGAATGGCTGAAAGACTTTCAAGAGTGATGTGATTACAGTTAAACTCCAAAGATAGAAAAGTATTTTCTTATTAAACTTTGCAATAATGCAGAAATGGTGCACATGTTGTATATTAAGCCTTTTAACTTGCTTTTATATGTAAATAACTGTAGTTTCTGTGACAGCACTAAATAGGTTGACAACAGAAATCAGCAGGTTGTCTTTGTGATAGTGATAACTCATATTTCCAGATGACATACAACTAGAGAACAGGAAGAAATTGTTCTCTATAATATGAATACTTTGGAAATGTAGTTCATCCAATTTAGGTCTTGGCAATTATATGTGCAGATTTCTTTCTAAAATTTGTTTCAATCCAAAAATTTAAACAGAATTGAGTGAGAACTTAATAAATCAGGTGATTACCTGAAGTTGAATCTTTCAAACAAGAAAAGAATCCATCAAAACTCTGCACAACTGTGGATCAAGGGTGTCCTGCAAACTCTTGGTCAATGCTGCCATCTGTCTCCTATTAGTGGAGGTGTTCTCCATCAGTTCTTTGCTGGCTTTAACCCAACTGAACAGCATTGGAAAGTAGTTGTGCAACTGTTGAGCAAACAAAAAAATTCCATTCAACACAAATCACCAGGTTATCAGATATGCTGTGCTTGCATTTTTAATTACAGAAGACATTTGTATGACTAGACATGGCCTCATTGCTAGATTAATACTCCTAAGTATGATAAAGTTGCCAATCCTGAGATATCATTTTATTATTAGTTTTGGATTTAAGGAAAAGGAAAGTGAAATCATGTTGACGGGTATCAATTATATGGTGATATGGTGATGATTCTGCAAATATTTTGTGATGGCTAAATACTAGCGGCTTGCATGTCTTCTTTTAACATTCTGAATTGTCCCACTGCCTAAACGAACAAACATTAGGAGCCTCAATGACTACCAACCAGTTGCTCTAACACCTGTTAAAGTGTTTCAAGAAGCTGGTTCCACACCACATCATGTCCTGCCTGCCACCTACACTCGGCCCACTCAGATGCAAAGCTAATAGATCAGCTGAAGGTGCCATTGTTACAATACTCCACACCACCAAAACCATAAGAAAACCCTGGAAAAAAAACCTCCAAAAGGTTATAAGCATCGGGATTTACAGCAGGAACTATGAAGATGAGGAAAAGAAAAGGAAAAGGACAGTAAAAAGCAGGCACAAATGAAAAGACAAATTAGTCTTTAATCTAATTAGAAACATGTAAAGTATGCATTTTACTCTGTAATTCAGTCCACATTAAAGTCAAGATTTTCACCCCTAAAATAACCACTGCAAACTTATTACAATGTTACCGTCACTAACTGCCAAGTGACATCTGTGCTGTGGACAGGATGCACCTTTTTTTTAAACTAATTTCAAACCATCAGGTTTTAATGTTGTCGATAGAGGAAAAGAATCCAAAACAAGCCAGAAAGCACTAGAATATCCTCAGGGACACAGAGCCACATTACACACAGCAACAAACTTGCTGTGTGTAAAAAGACTTGACAAGGTGTCCTGAAACTTTTCGATGTGTCCCTGCTGCAACACACCTCAATAACACGAGTAGGTCATTAGTAAGACTCTATAGAACTTGACTGCATGCTGAGGTTGTAATTCACCCATTTGATTCATGTTACAGCAGCTCATGAGTTAATGAACATGGTGCAATAAAAGCACGTTTAGAAGTACATTTTTCAACGAGTCTTTACTTCACTTTAACTTACTTGAGTAGGGTTAGGGGTTGCTGCCTCAGCATGCAGCCATGTGAAGTTCAAAATGGCCAAGGGCCAAACCCCCTCAGTCATTGTAGGGCATTTCCCATCCATCACTAAGTGCTTCTCAACCTTCAGCACACCTATCCAAGTGGGACTGAAGACAAAACTTGTTAAATTCTCCTCAGCATACTGGACCTTTGTTTTCCAGGCCCTCCTGTCAGTAACAGCATGTTTACATGGATACCTGCAGAAGGAGAAGTTTGATCATGTTCAAGCAGTGACACACTTAGGGCTCCCCAAACCTCACTTTAACCGGTGACTACCCTACATTAATGTAACAGAAGGTTTAGTTACATTTCAAAGCCTGTACGTTTTCCACCTGAATCAGTACTTCAGATTTTGACTGGGTATTTTTTACACAAGTGTCTCTACTTCTATTTGCATAAAGAATGTCTGTACTTTCGCCGCCTCTCCATGAATGCAACACAGAAACACTTTTACACAAAGAAGGAACAGCGTTCACCTAAAGCGGCCATGAAACTTTCTAATAGGAGGTCAAGGACATGGACAACAAACTGTCATGGTGCCTCTGTCCTCTTTGTCTCCCTCTTGAGCACTCTACCTCTCCTCTGTTATCTGTGGGTGTGGGTGTGCTGGTCTATGTGCAATAGTGTGACTCATCCTAGTTTCCTGTCTTTTGTGTGCCACCCTGCTATCACCGATAACTTTATTGGAGATGCCACTAAAAGGAGTGGTTAAGCAATGGATTTAAAAAATAAATACATAAATGATATATATGTATGCATATAGCTGGCAACCTGGATTAAACCTGTAGAGAGAGACTTAACTGATATCTAAACACCAAATGAGTGACGAATAGTCCTGTTTAAATAACCAGCTAATGATAAAGTGCTAACTGAATGAGAAGAAGTGTATATATTGAATAATTTGTTCATTTAGAAATACAAATATATGATTAATACAGTGTGTTTAATGCAGACTTTATAAAATTGTTTGTTTGGTTTTTTGCAGGGTCCTATAAGTGAAGAACTTCAAGTCAGAGTGAAAGTTTTGTTTAGGAAATAGAAATGCTCCTGACAGTGGAAGTGCTTGTGTATGTGAGGGGAGAAGGAAGGATTAAATGATCTCAGACTGGAGAAAATGTTCTTTCTCTAAATGGTTCCGTTGTGTAGTGGGTGATGATGAGCCAAAAATGCAAACACACCACTTCCTGACACAGCAGCTATATCAGTCATGTGATTATTTTATTTATTTATTTAGTTATTTTACAAAAAAATACACTCACCGATACAGGGTTTCGCTCTTTGTGCTTGATGAGACCTGTGGAGAAATCCTGTGAGAGTTCTGGAGAGACTTTCTGTGGAGAAGCTGAATCTGGGAGAGTCACTGAAACTTGGGAATTGGGATCATCACTGCTGTGGATTTTGTGTTTGGATTATTGTTGCACTACACTTAAATAAAATCAGTGCTTCGCCTGGTGACACGTTGACTGCGGTGGCTAATTAATGTTTATTTCTTCATGTATTCTAAGTGAGAGGATGAGACCCACAGGTGCATCCTGGGCAGGAAGAGGTGGAGGAGTAGAGAGGTGATGCTTCACTGAAGTGTGAAGATTTGCAAGCTGCTGCACAACCAGCAGTTTAAACCAATTACATGTGTGCCTATGTATACTTAGAATTATCAAATGCTGCCACCTAGTAGACAAATATGATAAAGCATGCATTTTCAGAATTTTACTTATGTACTTTATGTGTTTTATATTGATTATACGAATAAGACTACTTGCATAATTCAAAAATGATTAAATTAAATTCTCCTGTGTGTGTTCTCTTTACTAAATTTAACTGAATCTCTTCACTGGTCTGAAGCTCAGCACTGGATGGAGGGAAGACCGTCAGGACAGGAGGAGGGAGGCTGGAGCCTGAAAATTAATAGGTGTTCAGAAACCAGAAATGAGGTCTGAAGTAACAGTAAGTGATGTAGACAATAATCTGAAAAATCTATAATAATAATAAAAATAATAATAATTTCATCTAGAAAATCTGGTGCAGCAGAATTTTTTTAATTATGAAAAGGAAAGACTTTTTTCCCAAAAGCATCAGCTCTTTTTTTAAATCATTACTGATATTATTAGTAGTACTCTAAAATTATACAGTAACAGTATGATCACTTCGAGACCAATAAAATACTTCAGACACAATCAGATTTGATGTAAAACTTGGCCATATTAATAAGGTCAGATTGTAATGTTTTTACTTCATATATTAACGTCAGTAAACCACTTAGCAATGGGAGTAGATTGAATACAAGCATTTTTTTTCTTAAAAAAACAAAAAACTAAACTTGAAATTAAATAATACAAATTTTTAAGACAAATGATATTGTATAAACGGTTCCAAATCAGTTTCTATGCACTTTAACTAAGTATCTGCAGATAAACGCACTCAAAGCATTTATATTTTTTAATATTCAGTCCCGATCAAAAGATCACTTGAAAGATGGCAAAAAATCATATTTTGCCTGGATCTTAACAAGGTTTCCAGCTTCAACATCCAACAAGGATAAATGGGAGTGCGACAAAACATTTTTTGAACATGCAATTTCTTGAAAACAATGCTTAAACTAAAAGAGGCTGTTTTACAGCTGATCAAAAGTTTAGGACCACATGCCTTTAACAGGCCTAATCTGTGCAAAAATGTGGATTCATTGTCATTTTCTGTCAGGTTGTCACACTGTCATGACGTTCTGATGGCAAAGGCCAAAATATTTTCCCTTTTTGAACGTGGTCAGGTTGTTGAACTGCATAAGCCATAAGCAGGGCCTCCTGCAGCGTGCCATCACTGCTGAGGTAGGACGCAGTAAGACAGTCATTTGAAATTTGTTAAATGATTCTGAGGGTTTTGGAACAAAGACGTCAAGTGGAAAACCCCAAATAATCCCCCCTAGCACTGAGCTGGAGGATACAATTGGCTGTCCGTCAAGACACTGGACGATTAAGGCCGTTACTGGTGCCGAATGCCCCCCCCCCCCCAATAACCATCAGGCGGCATCTGAGACTGAAGGGCTTCCAAAACAAAAAATGTCTTCAATGTCCTAGTCTCCTTGAACACCACAGAACTGACCGTTTGGACTTTGCAAGAGAGCACCAAACATGAGACATTGAAAGATGGAAGATAGTTTTAATCTCTGAAGAGAAAAATGTAACCTTGATGGTCCTGATGGTTTCCAATGTTACTGGCATGAGAAGCAGATCCCACCTGAGATGTTTTCTACGCGACACAGTGGAGGGGGCACCATAATGGTCTGGGGTGCTTTTTCCTTCAGTGGAACAATGGAGCTTCAGGAGGTGCAGGAGCATCAAGCGCTTTAACTAACATTTATATTTATTAACAAGTTGTCTGTTTTTATTTTGATGCTTTTGATAATTAAAAAAGTTTCTTACAGTGTCACTCTGCTTTAAAACCAACTAACAATTGGAATAAATTATCATAAATCTCTTCAACATATTGTGAAGATCGCTCTTTGCCATCTAGTGGTGAGAGAGAGAATTAGGCTGTGCATGCGGCTTGTATATAGCTGGAATTAAGTATGGGGCAGCACAACCAGTTATTAAACGCAGTTCCTTGCACACATAGGGTCAGGCAGGTTTAGATACCGCCCCCCCCCCCCCCCCCTCCTCCTCCTTTTTAATAAATGAAATCATCACTTTAACACAGAATTTTGTATTTTCTTGCATTATCTTTATCTAATATTAAAATGTGGTTGATGATCTGAAACATTAAAAAAACAAAACAAATATGCAATAAATAAATATGGACGAAGGGGGATAAAAGACTTTTATTTTACTAATTAATTCTGGTTTTGGCCACAGTAAAACCAGCCTTTTACCATTCTGTGCAAAAATAATTAATATGTGACTTCAATTCCCAGTGCATTTTAACAGTGACAGGACCTATTCATGAAACCATGATAGACCAAGCTACTACCTTCTGTGGAGTGTATGGAGGCTGTTGAGCGTCCTGTCTTTGCCTCCTCCTGGGCATGCCTTGTTTCCAAGGCAGACAGTAAGGTAATGCAAATAACTTCAAATTAGGCTAAAACGTTTTCATTTAAGGTTGATCATGACCCAGTGCACGAATGGTCGCGCGCTTGCTCTACCAGCATTTTTTTTTTAATTTAAGAAACGATTTTGTCAAGTGCGTCAGAGAACCCTTGGTCATTACGGAAGTCAAGCTAATTCCGTCATTAAAATAATTATAAAAATAGGTCTCTTAGAGAAACTATGTGATTGACTTCTTATTGTGAAAGTCTTAAACGGAAGTAGTTCTACAAACCTGGTCACTTGACAGTGGTGCAAGATGTCGCTCAGTCTTTCTTTACCGAAGCTGAATCCCAAATGCGCGTCGCTTACCGTCGCATCTTTTTAAACCCAAATCAACTGTTTTGCCATTAACTGGCATGTTACATGTAGTACAAGGCAGGGCGTTTAGAAGGTTTTTATTTTGAAAGAAACACACATGGGATATTTCCAAATTTTTTGGAACAATCCAGATTTTAGAGTGTATAAAATCGGTGTAAATAACAGAAGGCTTTCACTCGGTGACCGAGTAGATGAACTGATTCTGTCAAAAGATAGCCGAAAGAAAGAAAGCGCGTGGCATGATTCATGATTTTAGTGTTCAAAAAGTCAACACACAGATGTGTTCAAATGGAAACGACTGTCAACATCTGTCTCCAGGTCTGCTCGAGCTGAAGGTGAAGCAGGATTTTCGGGGGGCTCTCTATGAGGTGTGCTGGAATAAAATGCTGCGCATTATTGCTTCCGTTAGAGGTTAGGCTTCTTAAATTACACACGCACCTGAGTCAGGAATTTATTTTCTGACCCTTGTTTTCGGTTAGGCATTTGCTGTCTTCTGAAAAGCGACGAGGAGGATGGTCTTTGCTCTACATGTAATTGTCATGTCTTCGGCTTTTTTCAATCCCAGTTTTGCCTTCAGTTCTCACTTCGACACAGGTAAGGGTCAAAGGAGGATTTCCTATTTCTAATAAGAATGTTTATCCGTTCACTGGAGAGCTGCTCGTTATTTATGTGCTTTTTATGATTTGCTTGAGTGATCACTGTTGGTAATATGCCATATATCATATGTACATGCATTTTCTTTCTTATCCAACAGTAGCATCAATAATATACCAGAGTATGTCGTGAAAAAACACAATGATCCTAAACCCTTACAGTCTATATATGGGTGGTTTTTTTCACTGTCATATCATAGCTTGGTGAAAAGAGGGTTAAAAGTTATACCTGCACTGAACCTGCATAATCCTACCTACACATACATCCCTGCAGTTGTTGTGTGCATGCATGTAGTGTATGTCTGTGCTGTGATCAGGGTGTGCGCCTGTAGGCTGACTAATACATTACAGCTATGCATGGTTCTGCTGTTTGAGGTTGCAGTTTTTGGTCCTCATTTGGATGCAGCATTTAATCGTCCCCAGCATGTCAAGTGACGGGATCTTGGCAAAGGTGAGCCCGTGTGCTGCTGCAGTGTTTTGTGACAACTGAGCAGAAAGACAAGCCCTCACACAGGATGGCAGGGCTTGAATTAGAGCAGAATAAATAACTGTGTACAAATGTAAACAGGACTAAGAGAGTCCCTGCACTGGGTGCAGTGTGCTGAGCATACAAATGACAGCACTGAGCACAGTGGCTCTCAAGTTTCAGGCTCTATCTGTCCTCCCCACTCTGGACACTCTCAGTGATCCCTGATCCGTTTCTGTCCAATTATTCCACCCTCTTCTATGTTCCCGTGACTCTCTCCATGTCTTATTTGGTGTCTCTAAGCTCTCTTGTCCTTAAGTCCAAACGTAGCACAAAAAGGGGGCTTCCATTTAAAATGAGGTTATATGTGATTATATGTCTTTCTTTTTGCATTTGCAAAGTTGTAAAATATTACATGAAGAAATTTCTGCCTTCATATACTTGAAAAATAAGTGGTGGGTGCTGATCTGGCCATCCCTGGGAATGTTTAGTGCAATATGATACAAACAAACCAAAAGAGTTCTTTTAATTTGGAAAAATGATAAATAGTTCCCAATTAAATTATGTGTAAAATGCCTGCTAAAGCTCTTGTGGGCCATCTGTAATATTGTTGCATTTGCATTTTTTCCCTACTGGAGAACACAGGTTTGTAAACCATTCCATCAGGATTATTCAGTGAAAAATATTTTCTTTCATCAGCTTGAAGCGGGAGAGCCTCTCTTACAGCTTTACATATATGAAGATTTCAGCTTATATGAGGTGGAAAGGGTGGGGTATGAGTGGGACTGTGAATGTGGCTTGTATATCACTGGAATTAAGTATGGGGTCTGGACTGTCACTCCTGTCAAAATGATCTATATTTCTCATGAGAGGAGGCCCTCACCACCGATCTGATTCCTTTCTAGTAATTGGACTGAGAATCAATGTTGCCTAGGAGATGGAGGGGGTGTGTTTTAGAAGGAACCAATCATTTCTGCAGCCACTGCTAAGGACAGAAAAATGCTAGAGACCCTTAAAGGGGAGGGACATACTCAGAGAGGAATTAGCTGTAGTCGCTGAATATGCTGTTTGCAGATTAATTAAACACACTCTCATTTTGGATCCACTAATTTGAGGGAATGGGGCAGTGAAATGAAACGATAGCCACACATACAAACTACTGGGAGGATGTAAATGTCAGATTCTCCATCATTCCACCATTTGGAGCTTTTCAAACTGACCATTTTAACAGTGTAATCGACTGTGCATGCACACACAAATTCAGCACACCTTCACTCACACAAACACTTGGTTAATTTGACATCAAAGCTAAAATTCAGGCAGCGTTTGAACTGCAGCACCCCTCGAGCCAACCTCCACAGCTGCATTTTGTCCCTATGCCCCGGGCTGTATAAGAACACGGTGTGCTCTACCTCTGCACGCTTTCACGCAAACAGTGACACATGTTCAAAAACACACATCCAGACATGAAAACAACCATGAGGCCAAGTCAACTGTCACATTGGCTGGCATTATATAAGCCATCAGCCAAGACAGACACACCATAGCAGGTTTGAATTCATCAGCCTTCACATGACTGGGTTGGGGTTCGGTCTGAGTGCAGCCAGGGGTAAAGTAGCACCCGGCTGCGCTCAGTAGAGTGTAGCATTCTGCACCAACAACTGCAGCCAACACCTGGCCTACTATTGCTTCAGCACCAAGGAGAGCGCTCCCATCAGGAGCGGTAGCAGATGTACGTGCGCGCTAACGTTTAGACCTGGCTGCATCCTTGATACAGACTAAATCTGCAGCGCATCACTGTCACTGCGAACAGACAATGGATTGATATGGAAGGAAGCACTGATACACCAACAAGCTGACAATGCAGCACTGTGGGAGGCTGTCTTTCAGCACTCACCTCTAATGCCTGGAGGTGGCAGTGGCATTGAGTGTACATGTTATAAATAGTGTCTTGGTGTACACATGTTCCATGCATGTTTCACATTGAGGAAAGCTTTCACGTGACCCACGTGACACATGGACACACTGCTGCAGGCTGTAACCAAGGCGTTGGTGATGCTGAAGGGAAGAGATTTTAAAAATGGTTTCTGTGTTTGCTCTCGAAGCTCCTCCCACTGACTGGGTCAGTACAAGCCAGTCACCGCGGACTATTTGATTATTCATCTCTTCATGTGTAACACCAAGCACTTTGGTTGCATAAGTCTTCCTCTGGGGGAACTAGAATAAGAATGAAGTGGATTTCAGCACTGAAGGGAAACCATCTATGTCTCCTCTGTGTGCTCTCTGTGTGATGATGTGGTGTGCCACAGTTGTTTAAAGCTCTGTGTGTAGTTGTTTAGGGAGGAAATACAGTGTTAAATTTTTCTGTGCACTGTAAATGTCAGATTGCACTGGTGGCAATTTAGCAACATCTCACATAACAAATGAATAGCGCTAGTTCAAAAACAAGGTTGATGTGTAGTCAGTTTTTAGAATTGTGTTATTATAAGATAATGACTAAACAGCTGCTGCTGGAATTTGGGTGTAAAGTGTGCTCATTGTGTGCTAGTGTGTTCACTGCATTTGGGTCAGAATAGGCACATGTTTAATAGAAGCAGACAAACACGGATGTGCACAAGAACCAGCTTAACTCACATTAAATTGTTTTGTACGGGAATATTTGCATTTCAGCTTTTACATTTGCACACAGTCAAAAACTATTGGGCATTCACTGCTGTGGTATGCATCAC
The DNA here is from genome assembly GCF_057382185.1 of Mchenga conophoros. Classification (NCBI taxonomy): domain Eukaryota; kingdom Metazoa; phylum Chordata; class Actinopteri; order Cichliformes; family Cichlidae; genus Mchenga; species Mchenga conophoros. Next base: position 27,078,349 of record NC_140529.1, read on the forward strand.
AAGACTCTGGCTGACTCTGTCATATAAAGTGCATATGGTTTGCACATGCATTAAATTTGTGTTTATCAGCCTGAGGCCTAAGTATACAAGTGTGGTGTCATGTGAGTGCGGAGTTGCGCTCTGTCAGGTCTGCATGCAGACAGCGCTGTCACTGATGACAATTTATACAATTCAGTAGCTGTAAAAGTTGTTTGACTCTAATCCTGCCATTTTTTTTACTAGAGTTTAGGAAAAACTGCATTGTATTCTCTGTATTGATAAAGACAAATGTAATTTAAATAGTATTGTTACTTGGTGTAGAGGAATAATCCTCTAAGGTTTTGTTTGACAGCTTTTGCATAGAGGACATACAATAATTTTCTTTCTGATGCGTCTTCTTTTGTGTGTAAAGCAATAGTGATGTTAGTTTAATGTTTCTAAAAGGCATTGACTCCTGTTTACATCAATTCTTCATTTCAGTACTTATAGCCTAGAGAGCAGTGAAATAGAAATGGTCAGATCATATCCACAATTGAACTAGATGATTACACCTATATATTTATCAATGCTAAGCCAATAGGAAAACATAACCTGGCCACTTTCTTGAGTCCAGAGCTGTTAGAGCTTAAATGAAATATGAGCTGTGTAGAAATTAAGTATCTTTTATATTCTCTTTCTCTGGCTAACAGGAAGAACTATTACAGTTTGTATCACTAAGCACAAAAACAGGCTTGTATACATACATGTCATAGAGGGGTTCGTGTGGTTACTTCATGATACTCTCTGTCCATTTACCTCAATAAAATCTCCGTACTTGAATATATGGCTGAGTGGAAACACATGCATCACACAATCCTCTGTTTCCCACTCTAGTGGACTCGAGAGGATAAACATATTTTCATCTCATTCATTCATGCAGCTCTCTGTTTGCCAGTTAATGATAAACTGTGAACAGCTTTTGTTCTATTTGTGAAGAACATCAGCTTTGATTCTATCGTGCTGCATAATAATTACCCCAAATTAGCAGTTTTCCTTCAAAATCTCAGCCATCAGCACACATTATAAAGTGCAGGGTAAAGGCCAGCAGAGGCTGCTAGTCCCCTCTGCAATGGTCTGTACATAAATCATAATAATGGCTCAAATAAATGAATTATTAATGTTAAATGTTGCAGCTAACACTTTTTCATTCAGTGCCCTGGTCTTGTAATTAGTCTGTCTTAAAAGATCCATCCATTATAAGCAGAGGTGATATTCAAACCCTTTTTTACAGTAGTGTGCCCTTGCCTGGGCTGTAGGCGGATGGACATGGCAGGCCTATAATGCAGATCCATAGTGGTCCTCCTGGGCTCTCACTCCCAGTTAATGACAGTTATCATGGCTCTCTGCAGGCCAGCTCATCCCTCTGCTATCTGCAGTCATGCACAGACAGTGTGACTACAGAACAGCAAAGAGGATGTAAGATGGTGGAGGATACCATATCCTGCCATTAATCATGTCATTCTGCTCCCTCTGCTCGCAACCCTTCCTTAGTCTGACATCTGTGCACATGTGTATTTGTTGCTTTCTCCTCTGTATGTTCCTGTGTTCATCCCTGTGTCATTACAGTCTTGCGATCCTCTAACTTTCTGATTTAACTTTTCTTGTTTCTTCAGAGCATTTTTATCTCTCTCAACTTGTCATTTGGTTTTCCCTTGAGAAGTCAGTCTGTGTCAAACTGCTACATCCCACTAGATGAAAAAGCAGGAACTAAGTCCAGCAACTTTTCATCCCCACATAAGAAGTCTCAAGTTGGTCCTCACATTAAATCTTGACATTAACTTGAAGAAAAGCAGCACAGAATGATCATATATTCACAAAGGCAGATCTCTGTTAATCACCTGAAACTGGAATTTTTCAGCTATTGCAATTAAAATGTTTTGATTGGTGATTTGCCTGTCACTGCTTTCAAATGCAGATGCCTCATGTGCATTTTTCTTTCTCTCCGCTATGTGATTTATGTGTGAAAGCGAATGGTATTATTGGATGCCACTTGGTACCGCCCAGGCAGGGCAGATGGAGATGCTTGTTTGGCCCTCCAGCATTGTCCTAAATGTAAATTTGGACTGTTTTCTGCTCTCCTGTCCTGTGTGTGTCTCTTTCACAGATTTTCAGCGTTTCCTCTCCGTAGAATTGAGCGACAGTAGAAGTGCATTAAGGGTGTAAAACTGGAAGAAACTAGTCTACTCTTGCATAAGTGGTGACACTTACTGCCACAGTCTAGGACTTGCTGCATTATTTTCAAAGCATACTAATATCAACTTAGTCGTTCGTACCTTTTAGAAATGTTCCTCTGTAAAATATTTCATTGTCATCCAAGATCATTTAAATGTTCTCTTTAATATCAAACGAAGTTGCAAATATTATTTCTTAATATAAGCTTCTGTATAGAAGGAATGGCTGTAACATGCTGTGCTTAGGGCCTTCCTAACACTCACAAAACGCAGTGCTTGGCCACTGACCACACACAGACTTAACACACTATTTATTTAAATTAAAACATGCCCGATCTATTGAATTGCAGCTGAAACTGTATCTCACCCCGCTCTTTCTGGAGACAGTTTGATTGCAGTGGTGTGTAGTCTGGCACGCTGCCCACCCTGCAGGCCCCTTGGTAAAATAAATAAATAAATAAAAGTGAGAGCTACCAGAGAGACCAGCGAGAGACTGAAGCAAAGCGCTAAGCAGAGGTGCACAGCGATGAGACACGGCATCTCGCAGAGGGCGAAGCCCGCAATATTGTTTGTGTGTTAGTGCTCCTCCTCATGGACCTCATTAGTCCAATGTTATTTTATGGCGCTTAGTGCGCCACCTTTACTGGATTTTCTGCGTGGGTGCAAGTTCTTATGTCTGCATGCGAATATGAACACATGGCTCAGCTCTGGCCTTCATATGAGTGTGGGAGGGAGATCTTAATATTCTCACTCTGTCCTGAATAAAATACCTCGTTTGTCCCCTGTGTGTCCCGTTTCTGTCGATTTGGAACAGATTTTTTTTTTAATGCATGATGAACATGAGCACCGTGTAGTTACCCAGAGTTGCATTTAGGCAGCAGTAGATGTTTTTTAGCTGGTGAAGTGGGCCGTATAAGCTGCACAGCAACACAAGGCTCTACCTTATTGGTTTATTTATGATATACTTTTAAAAGCTCAGTGGTTGTGCTTAACACATCGTATCCTCATCCTTTGTATACATGCATGAACACACACACAGCCACATGTACATATGCTGAGCTTAGCTTTTCTCTTTACTTCGTGCTGTGGGCCTTGAGCTTTCTACATGTCTATTTTTCTTGCTCACTCTTTATTACTTGGTATCATTGCCCGCGGTATTTCATGGAGCACGGTCAGACAGTAAGATGGTTCATCTTGCTTTCATTACTATTGGTAGACCTTATTCCTGCACTGACACTTTGAGCAGTCAACTGTTTCTGATATAGCCAGTCTGCTGTTTGTATTTCATGGCCATTATGTAGTTTAAAACCTGCATTGTCAGCTCTATGATCGTGAAGGACTCAGCAGATTTTCTTTAGCCACTGCGATGTGACATGTGCACATCAATCCTAAACCTAGTATTAGATTGTTTGACCATCATCTCACAGCACAAGCCAGAAGAAACACTGAAGGTTTCCCACTATTGGGAAGTGCAAAGCAATGCAGATGGCCTCATTCATTCTGTCTTGTTATGCCACTACATTGTTTTTCTCTTTATCCCCCCCGTTATCCTACTGCATCCTTGCCATCATCAGTCTGAATTGTGGGGGTGGCATGGTGGCTCCATCACTCCCCCTCCTGTGTTTCAGGACATTTCTCATCTCTCTTCAGTCCTAAAGACAGCTTTTTAATAAAGTGGGTATGAGCATGGATTTAAGTGCTTTATTTTCATTTTGCTGTGCAGCTGGCGAAGTAATGTGTGCTTTTCTAATATTTATGAAGAACCACGAGTTGTCGCTCAGTTCGCGATTCCTCCAAGAGGAAGTGAGACGGCTTTTCAAATGTTGCACTTTCATATTTATATTTATACCTCGGATTTTCTTCTGGGTGATCATATTTGACTTTCTGGTAAAGAAGGAAGGCTTAATAAAGAATGATCCAAATGACTTAATTTTGGCTAAATATTGAAAAGTATCCTAGAATATGACTGTTAGATTCCCAACTGGGAAGAGGGAAGCTAAAAAGGGAGTCTGCAGTCCCCTATTTACTGACCCAATTTGAAACTCCTCTTTGGCAGAGTCCTGGTGGTGAAGGGATATGCAAAGAAGTACAGACACCACTTGCATTTGGGGATTCCCCAAACTCTGTGTGTGTCCTAAAATCTCCACCTTGCCAATCATGCACTTATACATACTTATAAGTTAGCAACTTGCACTCCATTGTTCAGGTAAAGGTGGTTTGACATTGTGAAAAAACTTACCTCTACTGTCAGTATTTGGAATTTTCCTTTAATTGATTCCCAAAGCTTATAGAAAGGGTAGTAGTTTTTTATTTATATTTATTTGTTGTTTTATTTATTTGTTTTTTACTAAAATGTTACAGAAACTTGATCCTACAGTTAGTTGGTCGATTGTTTGCCCTGAACCCAGACCAGAGTTTCAGGCATACAGCAGAATTTCTTGAAAACAAACAAATAAACAAACCACAATATTTATTTGAGGAATTGCTGTGTAAAAACCTCCAGTAGTACATAGCTCACCATCCAGCACACCTTGGACTTCCTGGATATTTCATGGTCTCTCTAGTACTGTCTCGCTAGTTTTATGTACATAGACTGTACATAAAAGATGGATGTAGCCTCTAGCTCTGGTTGCAAAAATAAACCTAGTATTGTGAGTTAGTATCTCATGAGTCCAATGGCTTGACCACTAGTTCCAAGTCTTATTTAAAACAACATAATATTCATTTTTTCCAAATTTTAGTAGAGTAATTTTTTTAGAGCATAACTTCTCATAAAGTAGGACACACTGTAGAGCCAGGCTGACATGTTGCTACATACTGTACAGAACCATGCAGTGCCTTTCATTTCGCATTCGGATTGCAGAACCCACATTTCCAAACTCAAGGCTTCAAAAGAGGAGCCTGCATAAAAGAGTTTAGGATTTGTATGTCCATAGAAATGCTGATCTTCATTCTGATTGCCTTGTGCAGCATCATTAGTGAATACTAGATACTGCATCCCAGTATCTAGTAAGGAGAGAACTGTTGGAATTCAATATACATGTGAACCTTATTTTTGCAAACAGAAGTCCCAGTTGCAACTGTGAAAGGAAAAGAAATCTCCTGTCTCAAAGCTGTGTATGAAGCTGGCATTTAGCTTCTCTGAAACTGCAAAATTAGTTAGTTAGTAACAGTTGTCAGTGACATCAGCTCTAGTGAACTAAATATATATATTGTGGGACTGGGGACTGTAACCAACTGTTTATTGGTAGCAAGCAGAAACAGGACCAGTTGATCAGCTCCTGGGCTTGTACACGATGACAAGCAACTAATAGTCTTCTTTAGAAGTGACAACATGTGTATGTCTGTTTTATGTTGTGTCCTTCAGTGGGCTCTGAGTCACCGTGCCCTCTGATTCAGCATGTATCATTGCTGTTTCTGGCACCATCTGCACAGCATGGTTCCTCCCCACTCCCTCCTCCTTCCCCACATTCATCCATCAATCCAGCCCTGCCGGCACCTAAATTGTGCAGCAGTAACTTAACGCAAAATGCTAACTCTTATTCTTTTTAATATCACTTGACATTTTCATGTTGCTTTTAGAATATTTTATTGCATTTTTCTTGCATTCTAATGCACCCAACATTTTATTCCTATTTGATATAATGGGTTGTGTTTGTTGTTTTGTAATGAGGAGACAGCAGGAAATTCTGTGCAAAAGGATTGAGTAATGAATCAGTGCATGTACATATGTTTTAGTATACAGTGTAATCCTTTGGAGTAACTGTTGAGCAGATACAAATTCTGCCATAAATGTGAGAATAACAGGTGAAATGTTTAATATTGTGTTACAGAGGGAAAGATTGCATGTTTCCTTTACTTTTATGGTTTGCTTCTTGATACTTAAAACATTAGAAGGCTTGAAAAGATGGCATTTTAAGGATCATCCCCTATTTCCCTATCAGCCCCCTCACAGGCTGTGTGTTGTGGTATGTGGTGGATCTAGAAAGGGCGCTGCTTTGTTTAGTTTCATAATCACCTTCTTTTACACTTCACAAGCTCTCACATAGTGAGACACACAGACACACACACCCTCTCTCAGCGGGCAAGGCATCAGCAAAAAGGAAGGGTCATGAGGTTTACCGCACTGTAAAAGCCAATCAACTAATATGTGTTGGCCATCAGGACGTTACCATGGTGATGTGTTGGCGGGTCAGTGCCCACACATATACACTCATGCACTGCAATTCTCAAAGCAGGCTTTACATAGGAACCCTGCCTGTTTGCACTGTCCACTTCCATGTATATGTAAATGGAGGGTATACAGGGCTTTGTGGCCATGACCTCAGGGTTAAACTTTGGTTGGAGTAGTTCTGTTTGGGTTGCAAAAGCTGTCAGAGCCGGAAGAGGATGCTCCCTGCAGCCGAATGGGTCTGGACTGCTGGGTCTTAGTCATGGAGCTGTTAAAAACCCAGGTACAAGAATCACAGACCACAGCAATCCCAGTCAGCACTGGAGTATGCTTTTGTGTGTTAACATCACAGTTGTAAAGTAATAAAGGAAAATGGATGGAATACAGTTAAATACAGTTCTGCTCCTTTTCTTGAACCAGCTGATGAATTCATCATTTACATATAAAGAAAAGCTACAGGGTTACTGTAAATAAACTACTGTAGATAAAATTATAAAGCCATTTAAAGCAATGCATTATCAGTGACTACAACATCTAATCCTTTTACTGAATATATAATATCTCTCTATATATAATCTAACTATAATCCTTAATTTAGGTTGTGTGCTTATATAATTTATATTTTTATGATAAGTTAAGTTTTTTCAGCCTCAGTAGGAAATTCACTATTTGAAAACGTTATTCTGAGTCACATCATAATGATGTCACCACGGTCAGTTTAATAAAACTTTCTAATGCAGAGACATTAGAAAGACAGACTCTGAAAGACATTTATTCATCTATTGCAAGGAATAAAAATCTTATCATTACAGCGTCTGTAAACCTGAAGGTTATCACCAAAATCTGAGAATTGCTCTTTAATACAGAAAATCTCTAGTTAAGAAAATGCAAGCAAGGTGCTTGTAAATGCTGTTAAAATGTTAAGTTACATAATTTCATGAATATATATAGTTTGCGTTGAAATGTCTTTATTTGAAATGTACATGTGTAAGGTGAGAGCTAGTGTCTCGTGAGAATACCCTTAACGAGAGCACACGAGACTTTTCATGGACTGCGAGGGAGCAGATGTCTCTCATGAAGCGATTTAAGCTAAAAGTTTACTAAAAGAAAGGGCAATACAAGGACTTAAGGACCTCTTTTCAGGACAAGCAGCCAACGAGGTATTTGTCATTTGAGAAATGTTTTTTATTTGTGTTTGGACTTAATATGTGTACTGTAAAGTTGCTAATTGTTTGTACTGTTCGCTCGTGACCAGTTCTCACGGCGTAATGGCGTATCGGCGTACTGGTGATGGTGAAGCTGAGGAGAGAAGGCCCAAGTAATAAACGCCCGTTTCAAAGAACCGACCTGTGTCTGTGTTGTCGTGAAGAGAGCTACAGTGAGAACTCGCCTGCTCAACACGGGTAGGAGAGGACAGGATCGCCGCGGATGACGAAACGACGCGGATCCGGTGCATCACGTCAGATAAGCAGAGTGCATAACGCATATCGGCACAGCATTAACAAGCAACGGTGGTTAGACTGAGTTAAAGCGCTAATTTTCACGTTTAAGATCAGGAGAAGCTCTACCACAAAGTGAAGTTAAGGTGGTGTGAGAAGTGGTTAAATGTGAAAATTGCAACTAAGGGACTCCTCTGTTATTCTTGCTTGCTTAATGTAGAGATTAATCCAATGTGTTTGCATTTATAGTTGTTGTACATCACAAGGTTTATAGAACAAACAAGTAAATATTTAACAAGCTCACAGGTTATGAGTAATTTTGAGTTATACAAAATCTGCTGAGTTTAAAGGGCACCTTATGTGAATTTTAAAGGGGTACTATACTGATGTGAAAACTTGAAAACCTTTAGTAATGTAAATGATAAGGATTTAAGGTATTTCTAAGTACATTTACACTGTTATTGTATATTTGTGATAAGGTGATTTTTGTTGTTCTTGTCTGTTTGAAACTTAAGTTCAGTATTGAAGTCAACAGTGTGTTGGAAGACTCATACATACATTTATGAACCTTAATTCAAATTAAGTTTATTGCAACTTTCACTTACACATAGTCCAGAAGAAATCTAGTTGAAGTTTAATAGCTGCACAATCACACTGCTATAATCTCAACATGTCTAACATAAGCAGAGAGACCTGCCATAAAGATGCTGAACAATCCGCTCAAGCTGAAGCTACTGTCACTGAATCTGCAGCAGAACTAGAGGGGCTTCGAAGAAGTGAGAGGGCGCGTACCCTAACAGAAAGGGGAAGAGCATACCAAGATGAGAGACTGAAGCACATTCAACGCAAATACAAAATCATCTATGAGAAGTGGAGGTGTCATGCACGAATAGGCAAAGAGTTATTAAGTGGTGATGCTTCTAAGGATGAGTTAACTGAGCTTATTGAGAACATCAAAAGCACCTGTTCTGATGTAAAGGTGGTTTATGAGGAGCTGCGTCAAGCGCAAACCCCTGAACCAGACCTGCGGCGCAGGGTTGATACATGCATGTCATTCTCAGAATTTATTATTCAAAGAGCAGAGAGACAGCTTAAAGGTCATGAAGCAGATAAAGATGAAGAGTCTTGGCCTGATGCTGGATCTGTTCTAGGCTCAACAGGTTCTGTTTCTAGACCACTGTCTCGTCAAGGATGTAGTTCTACCCACTCTAGCAGCCACTCTGTCAAAAGAATAGAGGCTGTAGCTGAAGCTGCTGCAACTCAGGAAGTCTTGGCAGTGTTGGAGGAGCAAGAAAGGGAAGAAACAGAACTTCAAATGTTAGAGGCTGAGAACCTAGCCAGACAGCAAGCAATCCAAGATAAACGTAGAAAACTTGCACGCCTAGAAGAAGTAAAGAAGCTAAATGCTGCTAGAGCTCGAGTGAGGGTCTATGATGAAGCTGAAGAAAACATAGAAGCAACTGATTTGTCGTATGGTAGTGAAGTACTGCCAGAGCTTAGAGTCGCTGACTCCACAGTACTTCCAGTCACAACCCATTCTCTCAATGCATCAAGTCCCCCATTTATTCCTCAATCCCTAACAGTCACAAGTCAAGCTCCTTGTCCACAACAGCTACCTCAGTCTCCTCCAGCCTCAGTGTTGAGGCCTCAAGAGCAGAATAGCTTAGATCTGGTCAATGCACTAGTAGAAGCTATGAGTGCAAACCGGCTCCCAACACCAGAGCCTGGGGTGTTTACAGGAGATCCCTTGAAGTTCAAAGACTGGCAACTGTCCTTTGAAACATTAATAGAAAGGAAGAACATCCCAAAGAATGAAAAACTGTATTACCTAAGAAAGTACTTAGGTGGCACAGCAAAGAAGGCCGTGGAAGGATTTCTTCTATTGGGCACAGAAGCAGCATATGACTCAGCCTGGAAGCTTTTAGAGAAACGTTTCGGAGACCCATTCCTAATTGGGAAGTCACTCAGAGACAAGCTGCATGCATGGCCAAAGATAGGTTCTAAGGATGCTTGCGAGCTAAGAGAATTTGCAGACTTTCTCAAGAGCTGTGAGGCTGCCATGTCTCATGTCAAGATGCTGGAGGTCTTGAATGACTGCGTTGAGAGTCAGAGGATTCTGCTGAAATTGCCAGATTGGTTGGTTTCCAGCTGGAATCGCAAAGTGATGGAAGTCAGACAAGTGAAAGCTGAGTACCCACCATTCAAGGTGTTTGTTGACTTCCTATCAAAGGAAGCAGATCTTGCTTGCGATCCAATTTCCTCAATACAAGCACTTAAGAGTGTTGAAAGCGAGAAACCAAGGCATCTACGAAGCCAAATAGTTCAAGCAAAGACTCTGACCACAACTACAACACAGAGCAGTATTACATCATGTGTTTTCTGCAAAAGGACAGGACACATCCTAGACAAATGCCGAAGTTTCACAGAAAAGACAGTTCAGGATCGTGTTAAGTTTGTACACACAGAGAAGCTTTGCTTTGGATGTTTGAAGACCGGTCATCACTCAAGAAAATGTGATAACAAAAGCACGTGTGAGAAATGCCAAAAGAGACACCCAACATGTTTGCATGACGATAAGTTCAAGGAACGTCAAAGGCCAATCCACCTAAATGCAAGTGAAATTTCAAAGGACAAGGCAGACACCACAGAAAGGACCGCAACAGCCACTTCCAACAGAGTTATTCAAGAGGGTCTAAGCACACGAACATCTTCTATCTTGCCAGTCTGGGTGTCATCTATTAAGCAGCCAGATCAAGAACTGCTAGTTTATGCACTCTTAGACACACAGAGTGATACCACCTTCATACTAGATGAAGTAGCTCAAGGCCTGAACACAAACAGAGAGAATGTCAGTCTGCGACTGTCCACAATGTCTGCCAAGTCGACAGTTATTCCATGTCAGAAAATGACAGGTCTACAAGTGAGAGGATACAACTCAGAGAAAAGGATTCCACTACCACCTGTTTTCACAAGAGAATTTATTCCAGTAAACAGGCTGCACATTCCTACCTCTGAAACAGCTCTAAAATGGCCACATCTAGAGCAACTGTCAGAAAAGATTCCACCACAGTTGGATTGCGAAGTAGGCCTTCTTATAGGCTACAACTGTCAACGAGCCCTCCTCCCAAGAGAGATCCTGTCTGGTGACGAAAATCATCCATATGCGCAGCGGACTGATCTGGGCTGGAGCATTGTTGGTTGCTCACATTCAGCAAGCGACAACAGCGATCCAATAGGATTCAGTCATAGAATCATAGTACGACAAGTGACACCAACTGTGCATCCATCAGTTCAGCTAAAGAAGGAAGTGCACTTTGCGTGCAGGACTCAAGTCAAAGAGATCAACCCACTTGACATAATTAAGACTTTTGAATCAGATTTCACAGATCACTCAACAGATGATAATCCAGTTTCTCAGGAGGACCTCCTCTTTCTGTCTAAAGTGAAAGCTGGAATAAGACAGAAGGAAGATGGCCACTATGAACTTCCGCTTCCTTTCAAGACAGACAAACCTAATCTTCCAGACAATAAACAGTGTGCAGTTCACAGGCTCAGCTCATTAGAGCGTCGACTGAGGAGAAATGAACAATATTACACGGACTATGTCAATTTCATGAATGAAATCATAAGTAGAAGAGATGCTGAGAAGGTGCCACAGTCTGAATTAGACAACCAGCCAGCATGGTACATACCGCACCATGGTGTCTACCATCCCCACAAGCCCGGGAAGATCCGTGTGGTTTTCGATTGTTCGGCACGCTACCAAGAAACCTCTCTAAATGACCATCTCTTGACAGGTCCAGACCTGACTAACACATTAGTTGGTGTGTTGTGTCGATTTAGAAAGGGTCCTATAGCCATAATGTGCGACATCGAAAAAATGTTTCACCAGTTCCACGTTGCAAGGGAACATCAAGATTATCTCAGGTTCCTCTGGTGGGATGGAGGTGATTTGGATTCTGAACCCTCAGTGTACAGGATGAAGGTACACCTCTTTGGGGCAGCTTCATCCCCCGGTTGCTCCAACTTTGGACTGAAATACCTAGCTTCACAAGGCCAAGGCAAGTTCAGCAAAGAAGCCATTAAGTTCATCCAAAGAAGCTTCTATGTAGATGATGGCCTGACAAGTGTAAGGTCGACTGCTGAAGCTATACGCCTGGTAAAGGAATCAAGAGCTCTGTGCAAAACAGGAAATCTACGGCTACATAAGTTTGTATCCAACGATGAGAGTGTGATTGCAACAATTCCACCACAAGAATATGTTCAGACCAAAGATCTAAACATGGCTCTAGGAGAACTTCATATCGAGCGAGCACTTGGAGTTCAGTGGTGTGTTGAGGCGGATGAATTTCAGTTCAGGGTGGTGGTAAAAGAAAACCCACTGACAAGGAGAGGCGTTCTCTCAACTGTTGCCTCAGTCTATGATCCACTAGGTTTCGTGGCTCCATTCCTACTTATCGGCAAACAGATTCTTCAAACACTGTGTAGAGACAAGGTAAGCTGGGACGAACCTCTCCCCGAGCACATCCAGCCACAATGGGAGTCATGGCTCAAAGATCTGCCTCATTTGGCAGTTCTAAAGATTCCAAGAAGCTACCTTCCATCAAACTTTGGTGAAGTCTCACTATATGAGCTTCACAACTTTTCTGATGCAAGCTTCAAAGGGTATGGTGCATGCTCATACCTTAGAGCGGTGAGTGAAACAGGACAGATAAGTTGTTCACTTGTCTTGGGGAAAGCAAGAGTAGCCCCTACCAAACTAACAACCATCCCAAGGCTTGAGTTATCTTCAGCTGTGACCTCAGTCCGCATTGGTGATATCATTAGAGGCGAGCTGGAGATTGAAAATGTGCAAGAGTATTACTGGACTGACTCAAAGGTGGTCCTTGGCTATGTGAACAATGATGCTAAAAGGTTCCAAACATTCGTGGCCAACCGCATCCAGCGAATAAGATCTAGCACAAAACCTGAACAATGGCGACATGTCAACTCTGAAAACAACCCAGCTGATGGAGCCTCAAGAGGATTGACTGCAGTTCAAATGCAAGAATCTAGCTGGCTGAAAGGACCCAACTTCCTTTGGCAGCAAAATCTCCCACATGAAGTGGGAATGGTGGGAGAAGTTGAGGCTACTGATCCTGAACTTCGGAGAGCACATGTTCATGCAGTTAAAGCAAGAGAACAGAATCCAATGGTAAACCGTTTAACTAAATTTTCTGACTGGTCCAGAGTGGTGAGAGCCATTGCCAGGCTCAAGAGATTTGTCAGAGAGTTTAAGGGATTTCAGTCGAGAACTAATGAGTCGACTAATCTTGAAGAACGAAGAGAAGCAGAGATCTTCATCATCAAACTCGTACAAGAAGACGCTTTCGCTGAAGACATAAAGAAAATAAGAGGCAAGAAGGAACACACTTTGAGCAGGCACAACAGGCTACGCCAGCTGAACGCTTTCCTGGACGAAACCAATGTTCTTAGGGTGGGAGGACGGCTGTCTCAGTCAGCCTTACACCATGATGTAAAGCATCCTGCGATTCTTCCGAAAAAATCTCATGTGTCAGCTCTGCTGGTCAAACATCATCATGAGCTTATACACCATCAAGGAAGGGGCATGACCATGAACGAGTTGCGCGCAAGCGGAATATGGGTCCTAGGATGTGGAAGTGTGGTCTCCTCACACATTTACAAGTGTGTAAAATGTAGACGATACAGAAGAACAACTGAGGTTCAACAAATGGCAAATCTACCAGGAGAGAGAATTGAGACATCTCCCCCCTTTACTTATTGTGGGCTTGATTGTTTTGGCCCCTTTATTGTGAAGGAAGGAAGGAGAGAGTTGAAACGATACGGATTGTTATTCACCTGCCTATGTTCTAGAGCAGTTCACATAGAAACCCTTGACGATTTGACAACAGACGCATTCATGAATGCACTTCGATCATTCATAGCTATTCGAGGACCCGTGCGCCAGCTAAGATGTGATAGAGGCACAAACTTTGTTGGTGCTAGAAAGGAGCTTTCTGAATTGCTTGAAGGAATGGATCAAGACCGTACAAGGGCGCTTGGTTGTGAATTTGTGCTGAATGTCCCATCAGCTAGTCATATGGGAGGAGTTTGGGAACGCCAGATTCGAACAATCCGAAGCATCCTGATAGCTATGCTCGACAAGTCCGCCAGCAGACTTGACACCACAACTCTAAGAACGTTTCTGTATGAAACAATGACCATAATCAACAGCAGGCCACTAAGTGTCGAGCATCTTCACGATCCTACTGGTCCGGAACCCCTCACTCCCAACCACATTCTAACCATGAAATCATCTGTAATTCTGCCACCCCCTGGACAATTCTGCAAAGAAGATCTCTATCTGCACAAAAGGTGGAGAAGAGTACAGTTTTTGGCCAATGAATTTTGGCAACGATGGAAACGAGAATACCTGCTAAACCTCCAACAACGACAGAAATGGCAGAAGCTGTCACGAAACTTGCAACCAGATGACATTGTAATATTAAAGGATGACAGTGCACCAAGAAACCAGTGGAAGCTTGCAAGGGTTGTGGAAGCCCTGCCCAGCGCAGATGGCAAGGTGCGAAAGCTAAAGCTTCTGCTCAGTGACACTACTTTTGATAAGGGAAAACCAATCACTAAATCAGTTTTCCTTGAGAGGCCTGTTCACAAAGTAGTTACATTACTTGAGGCCACCTAAAACACACGTAAAGCTAAATGACCTACACTTAAATGTACACTCACACATCACTTCCTTATAATTTTCATTGAGGAAAATCTCTCATTTTAAGTCAATGAGTGATTTTGGTGGGAGTGTAAATGCTGTTAAAATGTTAAGTTACATAATTTCATGAATATATATAGTTTGCGTTGAAATGTCTTTATTTGAAATGTACATGTGTAAGGTGAGAGCTAGTGTCTCGTGAGAATACCCTTAACGAGAGCACACGAGACTTTTCATGGACTGCGAGGGAGCAGATGTCTCTCATGAAGCGATTTAAGCTAAAAGTTTACTAAAAGAAAGGGCAATACAAGGACTTAAGGACCTCTTTTCAGGACAAGCAGCCAACGAGGTATTTGTCATTTGAGAAATGTTTTTTATTTGTGTTTGGACTTAATATGTGTACTGTAAAGTTGCTAATTGTTTGTACTGTTCGCTCGTGACCAGTTCTCACGGCGTAATGGCGTATCGGCGTACTGGTGATGGTGAAGCTGAGGAGAGAAGGCCCAAGTAATAAACGCCCGTTTCAAAGAACCGACCTGTGTCTGTGTTGTCGTGAAGAGAGCTACAGTGCTCTTTAAGAAATTGGAAATTATAATTATTATGGACAGAGGAAATAACATATATGTACAACACAGTATAATATTGGCATGTTTTGTCCTCTGATCAGTAGTTTGAACTGAAGGTGTATAAAGTTTTGTTGCTGTGTGTCTGTGTAGATGTCATGAAGAAAGATTTTTAAAAAAGAAGAAGAAAGTAAAAAATTATTGAATAAATGTCTTGAGCTATGTGGAAAGAATACTGCTAATTCATGCCTGCATGTTTGCATCTGTTCCAAGCCTTCTTTCACAGACTCTCTGTCTCTCTTCCTCTGTCTCTCCTTCTTCCTTTGTCTCTTCCATCTGTGCTGGCAGCAGGTTTAACGCTGTAAATCAGCTTATGTAGATGCGCCAAACTCTGACATCTGGCCCCTCTGGCCTTTTCTAAGTTACTACAGGCTGAAAGACAAACTGACACATGTGTGCTGCATATATGCATACAGGAACAACACAGCAGATTGTGGCCACATACAAACCAAAAGAAAACATTTTGCCGTGGTTTAATGGAAATCAATTACTTACAACTAATTAATTTTTAGTTGTACTTTAGTTCCAAACACTCCTTTGAGAGCAGTTTGGGCGGTATTGAAGAAGTCGCAAAGTGCATTAAAAGTACACAGTCAGCATTTTCATCATCGTTTTTTACACTGAAATAGAATGAGCCATTACTCCTACTCTGCTGCCGCTTTATTCATTTATTTAGCAGTAATTGTTTTGGTGGGCGGTTTAAAACTTTCAGCTTCTATGACTCAGAGTACATCGTAACCACTGTAATTAATCTACGGCAGCCTGCTTTCTACACAGTCTATGGAGATGAATATGAAACTGAAGAAGAAATGCTAATGAGGAGTCATGCTTCTTTCATCAGGCTTGCCCATAAACATTCACAAATCACCTCTATCTGCACTTTGGTTTTAATTTCCTGTATGACTACAGTTTACCATCTGATCTCTGGTTCCATGCTTTTAACACTCGCTTTATCTTCTGATGTTGCAGATGGGGCTCCACTGAGCGAGCTGTCTTGGCCTTCATCTCTGGCAGTGGTAGCTGTCTCCTTTTCTGGCCTCTTCACCTTCATCTTCCTCATGCTGGCTTGCCTCTGCTGCAAGAAGGGAGACATTGGCTTCAAGGTGAGCTCCCTGCTGCCCCCAACTGGACGTAGTGAGAGTAACACAAACTCCATGGAGTCAGTAGATGTCCAGGGAATATGATGATCTGCGAGTTAGCCGAGTAATAAAAAAAAGAAAGGAAGTGGGGGAAAAAAAGGAAACTTGCTTTTATATCTGCTGAAGTTTGTTAGATTTTATGCATTTAAAATAACACACTGCTAGTGTCCACACACACGGACACACATGGAATCCATTCTAAAGGAAGGGAAACATGAAGAAAATGCTTAGATAAGCCAAATGACAAAAGAACTAGGCTCAAAATCTGTGGTTGATGGACTAATGAATCCAAATTTGAAATTTTGGTTCACATCACTGTCAGTATATATGAAGAGGGTCAGGAGAAAGGTACAACACTGATTGTGTACAGCCATCAGTAAAACTTGGTGGAGACCCTTCAGCCAGGGGTTTGCGGGATCTTGTCAAAATTGATGCAATTCCGAACACAAAGATTTTGATCCAGCATGCAATGCTGTCTAGAAAGCATTCGATTGACAGCAGCTTTGTTTTTCAGCATGTCAGTTACGTACTACCCATGCAGTAAAAGCATACCTGGGTAGAAAAACAGCCAGTGGAACGCTACCCATCATGGAACACAAGGCAGCCAGTGCCTAAAGGATAGCTTTGAATGTACTTTAAGAAGCCTGTATTCTCTGCATTATTGTAGGGTCTTTGCCTTACAATGTAAAGCCCCTTGAGGCAACTGTTGTGATATGGTGCTATATAATACCACTGAATTGAACTGAATTTTTCCTGAAAAAAACTGTGATGACGAGTAAAATGGTCCTAACAATTATTGACTTCCAAGCTTGTTAGAATTTATACAAACTGTGTTTTTGCCTTACATCTATGTTGGCATGTGTGTAAACAAATTATTGTTCCTGTTTCCCTTTTTCCTCAAAAAAAAGGGTTTAATTAATTGAAGTGAATGTCTCTCTCTTTCTGCATCAGTAAAGCACACCTTAAGTGTTTTAGTCTTGCTAATGACTATTGTCTGATTGTATGAAAGTGGAAGACTTACCAATTCCACACTGGCACACATTGTCTGTGTGTTGCCTTTGGCTGCCAGCATGACTCAGTCATGCTGTGTCAAACATCAGCGCTGAACTGAGCAGCTGATGAGGGCTAACAGTGACTGACACAGGCAGGGGGCATATGGAAAGAAGGAGAGAGGGAGGAGTAACTCTCGAGTCGCTGTCGTGCCTGCTTCTTGCCATTACTAGTTTCTTATGAGCATGCTGTTTGTTTTATGGAAGAAGTGTTGCAATATGTTTTCATTTTGTCTATGTATATTTGTCTGTAACTGTTTTTAGCTAAAGACACTGTTGTCCAGCCCTGACTGGACAACAGTGTCTTTATTTGTAATTACTTGAGCAAATTCAATTACAGTATTCAAATGGGAGGATGAAACCTGTGTTCGACATTGCTGTTGTTGATTAGATAGCTGTAGAAAGCAGAGGACAGTGCAGGAGTGGGGATTAGAGCCGAGCTGCTTGTTCCTTGTGTATGTACTATATGTGATGAGAATCAATGGGAACTGCCTCTAGTAGGTACATGCTGCAGGGACAACAGTGTCACTAATGAGCACTGCATAGAGAGGTACCTTTAACAACTGCAGAACTTTTCCTATTAGTGGATAAGTGTGTTTATGTGTGTGTGTGTTTGTGTGTGTGGCAGTCTGTCTCTCCCATGCCAGATCGCCTCAGCCTCATTATGTGAAAACATAGTTTAATAACCAGCAGGAACAGCGGAAGCCTCAGTCTGTGTCTACTTTTCACTGGCCCTAATGACACAAAGATGGCTTAAGCTGCTAAAACACCATCATACAATAGTTGATTTGTTTTTCTTGACAAAGCAAAGCTTCGTCTTTCAGCCGGGTTGATAAACCAGTATAGAACTATTGATTCCTGCAGGGATATTGTCTTCCAGCACCATGTCATCAGAGTTCAGGATGGAAATAGGGCTACTAAACAGCCGTCCTAACGAGTCAGTGTCTTGCACAAGGACATGACAGACACTGCATATGAAGACAAGCCAAGTTCTTGTTAAGGGAGATATATTTCGATTTTAGAGCGTAGATGTTTTCAAATATTTATCTCTGTTTCTTAGGTTAACACCAGGTATCACATCATGATTAAGCGGTCCCCCTGTCTGTCCCTCTCAACAACTCGCTTGTAAGGTGTGCAGTGTTGTGGGACTGCAGAGCTGCACTGTTGCACCGTCCAAAAAGCTTCATTATTCCTCTTCATCGCAGTGTTCTTACTGGTGCATGTAGTGCGAGGCTGGGTATTAAGTGCTTTCTAAACTGAAGGCTCTCAGGGGAGCTGTGCAATGCTCACTCACAGCCAGGTGCTCGCTTTCACACTTCACTCTGAGGAGAGTGGCAGATGGTTCTGCTCAATGAGAAAGACACACACATTCCTATGTACATATTAGTGTTTTATAACACATGTTGAATAACACACACACACACACACAGCCATTCAAATATTCAACCTGCAGCTTAATATCATCCTTTCTAATTTCTTCCAGCTCTCTCTATACTGTTTCTTTACATCAGTGGTTATTAACCTTTCAGAGGTTGCTGTTAGGCTGAAACTGCTGGAGAAAAAGCTCTGAACAATAAATTAATGGAACACACGTGAGACTCTTGCTTTATTCAGTTATTTTTACATATCCTGATGAAACCAATTTTTCCTATTATATATATTAGATTACAGTTTTTCTACTTTACTGTTTATTTACTGTTGTTTGTTTGGTTGTTTTTTTTCACTCAGTATTTTTAGCAATTGTATCAATAATGGTGGTCCTTATTTGTAAATTACCAAACAATAAATTCTACCTACTGGGTGAATGAACACAATGCATATTTTGAAACTATATGCATGCAGCAGAAGGTGAGGAGAGGCAACTACATGTAAACGGCAGTGCAGGATTTGTCATTTGCAAGTGCTAAGTGTTCCTACTGGCCAGTAAAAGACAAGTAGTCCATAGAGATCTGCCTCTTGGTTTAATATCAGCAGTATTTATGCATACATTTTGGGAGAGAGCATGGACAAGCTACAGCAGCTGAAGTGCAAGGACACTGCAGCAGACCAGAGAGTCCATTTTTAGGATGAAGTATAAGTGGCAGAGTGGAAGATATGGGATATGGTGTATAGCAAATGGAAAGAGAGGATCATCATCTTCCATGAGTTTTGCCTCTTGGAGGAGGGGATTAGCATTTTGTTTGTTTGCTTGTTTTTTATAGCTGATTATATTCGCTTCCTTTTCCTCCTAATGTGCTATAGTGGCTCAGTGTACACTGTGTGAATAGCTTTTTTGTGTGTAGTGTGCAATACAGACTGCGTCGCATAAAACTGTGCAGACGGAAACACCAGGGAAAACTGAGATCATTGTATTGTATTGTATTGTATCTTTATTTGTTTCAGACATATAAAACAAAAAACAATATATACACACTACATATATTTTCATTTACAGATACGAATATATATGTAGATATACACACACACACACGTATGTGTTCAGATAAACAAAAAATATATAATGAAACATGGATGTGTAAATTTGCTTAAATATTCCCTCATTCAAACACTGTAGTGGCAGATGTAATAGCACAGTTTAAATCTCACAGCTATCAGAACACAGTTGTTTCCCATGAGGCCTGTTAGTGCGAATCCTGATGTAATTTTCAAAGTTAAATCTATTAGAACAAGTCTCTATGAGATAAAATGTACTCAACAACAAAGTTTCTTTCTCTGTGAATAAAAAACAAAACAAAACCTGAAAATAAGAATTATGTTTCTGATGTTCAGCTGTGTAAGAAAGTAAATACACTGGAGGGAGGAAATAAAGACAGGCTTTGTGTATACGGTTTGAATAGTGGCATGCATTTATGTGTTCCCCCACAGCGTCCCACACAATGCACCCTACAATGTACATGACTAATGTATATGGGTAGGTGGAAGTGCCTCAGTGCATTTGAATGTCTTCACAGTTGAACCATTGTCTCCCACTATTTCAGTGGAAGGACGACTGTGAGTGGATGACTAATCCCAGCGTGTTTCTTTGCGCCAGGAGTTTGAAAACACAGAGGGAGAGGAGTACCAGGCAGATCTCTCCGCCCTGGCCTCGCCTTCCTCCCAGAATGGCCCCGAGGTTTACATCCTTCCACTCACCGAGGTCTCCCTGCCTGTCTCCAAACAACCTGGCAGATCCAGTAAGAAACTGCACAACAGCATACACAAATAACACTTCTAGGTGATGTATTGGAGTATTTGAACTATTAACTTGGGTTTGCTTGGTGTTTTTTTTTTTCAGTCCTCTTGACCTCCATTACTTCTTTTAAGCCATTCTAAGAGATGTAACAAAGGCTACATTTCTCAAGTGGATTGTGGAACATCTCACTGGTTTTATTCGTGTAGAAGATATGAACTGAGCTAATTCTGCCAAGCTCAGTTGGCCTTCTTCATTTTTAGTCTTTTATTTGTTTCTTCTCCCTTACCCTGTGTCTCACTAAAAGAGCGATATGTAACTACTGTGCAACATATATAGAAATTGACCTGCTGCATAATTTCGCAAATGTAAAAAAAGGATCTGACCTAACCCCATTGCATGAGACTGCTACAGCAGTGTTTTCAACCCTCATCCTGCCAACATATTTAACATACATGGACTGATGTGACGAACAAACAAAGACGAAAAAAACCCAACAAAAAACAAAAACCCTGCAATTTACTCCAAGAGGCAAATATAATAGCAAAACAATGATAATATCACACCTTATTGCTACTCAAAGCATTATTAGTTATATAAACAGTCACTGCCCAGAGCTCATAACCATACGAGAATGTAGGAACTTACACTGACCATTAAACTGATAGATTCACTAATATGCTCAGTGCCTGCAAAGAATTCTCCTATCTGTCAGTCTCCTCCTTCACTCTCCCTTCATTCGTGTACAAACACTAAGATACCTTAAACTGCTGCACTTGGGGCAGCCGCTTGTTCTGAAGTGGAGTGGGCATTCCACCCTTTTCCAGCTGAGAACTATGGCCTTAGACTTGGAGCTTCTAATTCTCATCCCAGCCATTTCACACTTGGCTGCAAACAGGCCAAGAACAAACTCAAAGGTGATGGCTCAATGAAGCCAGCAAAACCACATCATTTGCGAAAAACAGAAACGAGATCCTGAGACTACTGAACCTGACACCCTCCACCCCCCGGCTGCACCCAGAAATTCTGTCCATGAACAGAATCGACCAACACCCACTGAAGCAAGTCTGACTTATTGCTGGAAATGTAAACCGACTCTAACTTCAGTTTAACAGAGACTGGAACTAGCAAAAAACAAACACAAAATCCAGGCAGTTACACTGTAGCACCCAATTAGCCTCATGCTTTGCTCAGGGCATGTTGGCATGTGACAGGGGAAGCAAACAGTTTCTGCTTTCAGCAGCAAAGGTAACACCTTTTAGATTGTCCAGCCTAGCATTTGACAGTCACATCAGCAGATGGAGTTTTGCCCAGGGGGGGTCATTGCTGCTCAGATTGAGGCTTGCAATGCAACAGTATCAGCCCTCCTTTTCATATGTGGCAGGACCAGGGCATCTATCTGTCTCAGGTAGACATGTAGACGGCGATGTCTCCAATGTTCTGATAAGATTCCATCTGGCAATGACATCTGAGTTTTTCTTCTTTAAAATCACTGCTAGAGTGCCTCCGCCTCTGTGAAAACTGTGTGATACTCCCATTTGAGACTCATGGCAAACATTGACTAAATAAATAGTTCTATTTAAAAAAAAAAAAAAACTGCTTAGGTGTAATTGGGGTCTCCTGAGACCCCAGAACATATGTATTTTTAAAAAACACTAATTAAAGCAAAAAAGGGAAAACAGGGGCGTGGAATCATTAGGAACAAATTGCCTAAAAAAGTCATGAAAATACGAGAAAAAGTGAGATATGTCAAAGATTATGCTCTGTGATCTGCATGGAACCCAGGCAATGAGATGAGGGTTAAATCCATGTTCCAGCTCATGAATGCGGTTTGTTTTTTTCTGTTTTTATCATCTTATTTTAGAACAGTGTTTCATGTTATTTTGGTATTTTTAGTTGATAATTCTATATTTGTGTTATTTCACGACATTCTACCTCAGACGCGGGATGTTCAAGTGCGGTTTCGCCTTGATGTGACGTGTATATATTTGTCGATCTCAGTGCAAGTCAGATCCTGGGTGCTCAAAGTGCCTCACCCTGTATGACTCACTGGCTGTGTGCGCTGCACTGTGCTCAGCTAGAAGGGAGGTGAGTTGCTGCTCAGCGTCCCAGGATGTAAGCGTCAGCAATGATTGGACAAGGCAGCCTCAGGCTCACAGCCAATCACTATTCTCGCCTCTTTCCCCCATAGCTACTGCTGTATGATTGGTCCAGGTGTTGCAGGGTGAGGAATGGGTAAATGGCGAAAGGCGAGATCGTGAAAAGAGTGATATTGACTCCTTCCAGTGATTCAGAGGGAGAACACTCTATGACTCATTCCTCTTTATAAATAGTTGAACCTTTTGTACTATTGGATTTACTTTTTTACATGTATATTTCACACAATTAAGCACTGAAGATACACAGAATGTATATTTCCTTTAAAATTGATATTTTCGGTTTTTCTGAATATATGTTTTACATTTGTTGTTACCCATACATAATCATCAGAAGCTCCTTCACGTGTCATAAACTGCCTACCCTCACACTAGCATGCATGGGGTGAATGAATTATCCTCACTACTGGTAAGAAAATACCAGTAGTATATTTTATACACCAGGCATGGATGATATTTTCTATATGAACCCATACATCAGTTTGAACACACAGCACAATGTTTGCCTTTAACCATCTGAGAGTTCTTCTTTTCCACTTGTTGCTCTAATCTTTTGTCTAACAGATCATGTCAAACTTTCAGACTCCCTATAGAAGCTCAAAGCTGACTCAAAGTCCATGTTTAAAGTGTTAGCATGTATTTTCAGTTGCATCTTTTCAAGAAATGCCAATAGTAGGACAAGAATGCACACTCACGCTCATAAATTCCACATTTGGAATAATATGACTTCTTAATTTCTCTCTCTCTGTCGCTCTGTCGAGCAGGGGTAGTGGAGGCTTGGAGGCTGGGGTGGAGAAGTGTTGTTCTGTTATCACTGTGACACAACCTCTGTCCAGCGATCCAGTGGAGAATGGGCCTTGTGTGCCACTTTTGTGTGTGTGTGTGTCTGCAAGTGTGTGTTTGGTGCACTGGGTACCAGGAGACACTGTGAATGTGTGTGTGAGTGAGCGAACCAAACAATGGGCCTGTTTTAAACCGGCTGGGCAGTGGGGGAGCATAAGGCCTGGCTAAAACGTCCATGGAACGCGCAAGCGGAGGACTGGCATTATGAGGAGAATACAGTGAGGGGTCTGTGACAGAATGAGGAAAGACAGGGGAAGGGTGGTGGCATGCACCAGGACCTAAGAGCAGAGAGATAGGGGTGGTGAATGCGTATGACAGAGGTCTTTTTTTGTGGACAGAGCAGTGTTTGTGTCATGTTTGGCTGAGGAATGCTGCTGTCCTGGGTGATAGGGGGGCATTATGGGGGCCTTATGTCACTCCTGGGTGTCTTGAAGCTGCACATAGAGGTGGCGTGTCAAACGGCACACAACCAACATACATGACAGTCACATCAGGCGGGATACATGACCAGAAGCAAGGGCAGAAATCTCATCTCATCTTTTTTTTTTTTTGTTCAGTAGATCGGACTTAAAGATTGTCTGCTCTTCTGTGTACTGTAGCTGGAAGCCTATATAGGAAGCAGGGATTTCGGCCTTTGCTCGACAGCTGGAGAGCTTTAGATGAGGACAGTATGTGTTTTTCTATGTGTCCCAGTTGGAGGATGAGCTCGGTGGAGACGGGGAGAGGCAACGCGGTGAGCTTGTTCAGCTGTGCAAGGGCTCGGAGGGTTAAATCCTGCCGAGGCGCTCACACACACACTGTGACCGTGGGCTCCTTCTCACATACACACAATGAGGCTAAGTTGCCTGGGGCTGGGGCCGGGGCCACGGGCTCTTGGTTCTCACACTCTGAACCAGTACTTCATCTCAGCCTGGGACTCGGACTCAGTCGCTGTGACGGTGCTCAGAGTGGCTGGCCGCTCCGCTGCTCCATCATCATCGTCCTTTTCAACATCTTCATACTTAAAATATGAAGATCCATGGAGGTATTTGATTTTGTGCATAAGATGGATGATTTGTAGAATTATGGTGTTGCTGCAATTTGTGTCGTGACAAAAAAATTCTTTGTTCTTAAAGGACACTTTAATTTATATGGAAAGTAAAACATTTATTTGGCTTCAGGCAAGCTTCTCTTCAGTAAATGTGACATTTTATTTAGGAAATGTATTCTTTTGCTCAGAGAGGTTTCTGTATTTTTGCCTTATCTGTGTTTTCAGTTTTCTTTTTCTCTGCTGTGGAGCTCAGCTTCTTTTTGTTTCTGCAGAGAGCATTCTTAACTTTCGATTTTTCTCGTTTACCTCGTTCAGTGCGTTGAAAATTGTTCTTGTAAGATTCCTTTTCTTTTAGTCACTTCCTTGATGCTAAAGCCGTCATTTTCTTCCTGTCTGAGAGTAATCTTACTGTATGTCTTTCTTATTGCTCTTTTCCAGTCCAACTGCTGAAATCATCAGACCTTGGACGCCACAGTCTGCTCTATCTGAAGGAGATTGGAAATGGCTGGTTTGGCAAGGTAAAACTTTTATTTAGTTCTGAAAGCATACACTCAGTCAGTTTTTAGATAGAGGGATTTTAAACACCTTTGCACTCAATATTACTATTTTAATATTCTAGTTTAAACAGCAGCTTCCTTACTATAATACGTGGTTTTTAAAATGTGTTCTACTCTTATATTGAATGCTCCAGTGAGGCTAATTCGATTGGGGAGTTTATTCCACAGGGGAAGAGTTGAAATACACAGCCACATTAGATTCCCTACATTTTACCTTGCTTCCTGGATTGTTTCGCACACTATTTCCATTCCTAGTTTATGTTTACTTTGGTTTCTAAATCTACAGTTTATCGATGCTGGCTAAATCTTGCAGGTTCTGCTGGGCGAGGTCAATGCAGGCCTCAGCACCACGCAGGTGGTGGTGAAGGAGCTGAAGGCCAGTGCCAGTGTCCAGGACCAGATGCAATTTCTTGAAGAGGTCCAGCCATACCGGTCAGTTTTATCAAACTTCAGAAACTCCACACGTTTTTATTTTATTACCGGTATGGTTTTTGCACAATCATACCTTCTAAAATTGTCTCACAGGACCCTCCAGCACCCTGCCCTCTTGCAGTGCTTGGCACAATGTACAGAGGTTACTCCTTTTCTGTTGGTCATGGAGTTTTGCCCTATGGTAAGACACATTTTAATGACCAACTTTGTTTGTTCAGTCCTTCATATATATTTTTTTAAATTTCTTTGTTTAGTTTTGTTTGCAGAATTAAAGAAAAGTCAGTGTGTCTCATGTTCTCATATTTTTTCCCCTCTTAGGGTGATCTGAAGAGTTACCTCCACAGCTGTCAAGTAGCTGATTCTGAGACACCTGACCCGTTGATCCTCCAGAGAATGGCATGTGACATTGCTTCAGGGCTTCTGCACCTTCACAAAAACAACTTCATCCACAGGTACGTGTGTCAGTCCCGCTCCCTTTACCTTCTGCAATTTGAGCTTTAAAAGGAAGAATCTACTTGAATGGTTTGTGCGCCACCTGTTGGTCTCTCCTGGCAACAACATCCTGGTGCTGCCTGAGTAGTTGTCACAAACTCCAGCATCAGTGATTTTGTTGCTGGGGGCGAGCCCCTCTCGCTCTCACTCCACCATCCATGCAGTGGTGGTGGCCATAGCAACCAATTAGTGACTGCCAGGCTGAAAGCTCCCATTGTGGAGGAGGTGAGATTCCACTTACTGACTTAATTGTGAGTGTGTTTACGCACTTAGGTGATATGTATGTTACTCTAATTGTATAATTCTGTCATTTATCACTGAATTTTAACTGACAACATTACTGTATGTTGCTGTAAAAAAAGAAGTGCCAACATTCTAGTGCAGGTTAAAAGAAAAATCACACAGACTCTTCTCAAGACACTTCAGCTGCAATTTTTTAAACTAGATCGGATCCCAAGAGAAACATTTTTTTAAACATAAAAATACCAAAAAGTTAAATTATTAAGGAACAGGCTTAGACTGTAACACACACATGGACAGAGAGTTAATTAGGGGAAAACAATAACAACTACATTGTTGCACATAGTGCGTCTTTCTGAATAAAAGTGGCATTGTTTTATCTCTCTATTTAACAGTTTTGGGGGGTTGGTTGTTTTTTATTTTCAACAGTGACCTGGCCTTGCGAAACTGCCTCCTAACATCAGAAATGTCAGTTAAGATTGGAGACTATGGACTTTCCCACAGTCGGTACAAGGTCAGTCTTTTGAAATATCTGTAATTTTTAAAGACTGCTAGTAATGCTCCTAGTACTCAATATCTCTTTTTAATTCTGTAGGATGACTATTATATAACACAAGACCAGATTTGGGTACCCCTGCGCTGGATTGCACCTGAACTCATAGATGAGGTCCATGGAAACCTGTTGGTTGTTGACCAAACCAAAAGCAGCAACATATGGTGAGTTATGTAAAGGGAGAGAAATGCAAGCTTTTATTGCAGATTATCGAAGCTACAGTTCGAGTTCACACATACTTAAGGCAAGCCGTCTGAAGGGTTACCGAATGAGTGGAACAGTTTGTTTGGAAAGTTTTTCTATCCAGAATATGTGAAGTGACCAACCTAAAATATTTCTTTGTGTGTTTCAGGTCATTTGGAGTGACTTTGTGGGAGTTGTTTGAGCTGGGAAACCAGCCATATAGACACTATTCTGACAGACAGGTCTTGACATATGCTGTGAAGGAACAGCAGCTTAAACTACCCAAACCCCAGCTCCAGTTCCCCTTGGCTGACCGCTGGTAAGACATCCACACATAACTACACTCAGGAGAACCTACTGTACATACAGTGAATACTGACACTCAGAAAAGACTAGTAGCTTATACATTAGTGATGCCACACAAAATAGATTCTAGATGCTGGTAAGCCTTCAGTTCAAACTGACCAATGAGTTTCTAACAACCTTATTTTTCCCGTTTTATATCTTTTTTATTTATTTTGATACAAGTCCATTGTAGCAACATTTGTCTTTGCTACCAAGGGCAGATGATCAATACTCTCCCTATTCTTTATGATCCCCTTGGCATCGACCAGATCCGAATCACCTCATTCATCTTTACCTGGGAAGCCTGCCAGATATTGTTTTTTATTTATTTTTTATTTCAAAACTGCTCCCTAAGGAATTAAACTATTTGGTACAAACACTGAGAAGCCACACAGATGCACAAAGAAAAGCATAAACATCTTCTAACTGTGTCAGCATCTCCACTGCACCTCCTTCATATACTATGCTGTATATGCTATTGACTAGTGCAGTAAATAAGTGCTAGGTGTTGCTATAAAGTGCTGACTTTGAAGTTCTCCTTATATTACCTTTTTTTTAAATGTTGCTTCTGAACTTTTCTCCTTTTTTTAACAAAAATATCTTAGGATACCAATAAGTGTTTTCCAGCCTGAAGGTGTGTGTGGTCTTTTCGGTCCCTCTTCTCCGTTCAGGTACGAGGTAATGCAGTTCTGCTGGCTGCAGCCAGAGCTGAGACCCAGCAGTGAGGAAGTACACCTTCTGGTCACATACTTGTGTGCCAAAGGCTCCAGTGAAGCTGAGGAAGACTTTGAGCAACGCTGGAATGCCTTGAGACCCAATTTGCTTGGCAGCACCTCTCACACAGCTACATCCACAGCTCTAGTTCTAACCCCTACACCAGCCTCAGCTGATGCCCCTAATACAGACCAAACTCAAGCAGTGGAGCTGGCCTCCTCTGCTTCATCCTCCTTCCCCCTCTTGGAGCACTTCTCTGACAGCTTCCACTCTGACACAGGTGATGACCTACTGACTGTCACAGAGACCAGCCACGGTCTCAACTTTGAATACAAATGGGAGCAGGCCCGAGCTGAGCAACCCTACTGCTCCTCCTCCACCAGTGGTCCACTGGGCCAAGGGAACCCACATTACCAGGATATCTACTATTCAAGCAAGGGAAGCACCACAGGGGGCTGCAAGACTGATAGCCTTACCTCAAGCATGTCCCCATCCTATTATGAACCCCAACACCCGAGTGTGGTTCCAGTATTGAGTGCCCACAGCCCCTCAGTCAGCAGTGAGTACTACATTCGCATAGAGGAACCAGTAGAGTGTAACATTAACCTGGATGACAGCAATTTGGACTACAGCCCAGGATTAGAAGTCAGTGACAGCAGATTGTTATCTGAGAGTGAAACTTGTTCAACCACAGCACAACCCAGCGCATACTGGTCTACTGCTGATAACATCAAATCCACTGCCTATGACTCTGATTCAAGTCCCACTAGCCAGCTAACCAGGGAACCACTGCTCAGACACATATACAGCACCAGCCCCCCACAATTAGGCCACTCCCAAAATTGCCTTTCGTCCAATCTCAATGACTCTGCAGAAAGGCCAGCAGAGTCTAAGGAGCAGTTAGAGAACCCACGCAGTTTATCACAAGCAGTCAGTAGCCCCAGCTTAGGGTTCTGTGATCCCTACCTTGAAGCAAACACAAATCATAGCACAGTTAATGAAAGCTGCCATAATATGGTAGGTCATCTTAGAAAGAGACCATCTATTGTTAACCACATCGGAATTGATGCAGGAACTGCTGACGGCGTGCTTTTGGGTCAACAGAGAAGTGGAGAAATCGAGGATGACCTTTTCTCCGAGGGAGAGGCCACAAACTGGATCTCAAACCATTCTGCAAACAATAACAGCCTGAGCTTTGACACAAGGCAGACAGGCAGTGGAAGTGACAGCTGTCTGGATCTGCAGTATACCAGTCAGTCAAACACAACTGAATTATGGTCTTTAACCAAAGTTTCCACCAGAACTTTCCACAGCTCCAGATCTTGTGATGCCTCAGAAGGAGGAGGAAGAGGATCTGACTGTAATAGTTGTAGCAAACCAACTGATTTAGGCTCATACATTCACTTATGCCACCAAGAAAAAGAGGAAGATGCCTTTCAAGTGGAAAGGAACACAACTAAAGATAATGTGCAAAGTACCAATTCTCTCACAGATGCAAGAATAAATACCAGAGATAGAGAGGGTGGAAAATATGAAACGCAATCATTTCTTTATGGAGAGAGAACGTATCCTGCAATGATACCTGAGGCAAGCCACATAAAATCACCATCCTCTTTTAGGAAGCCTCAGGCTAGTCAAGCAGGACAACTGTCAGATAAGCAGAGAAGTAAGATGTGGGAGGGCATTTCGACAGGAGTATCTTTTGATCTGAGCGACAAGAAGCTAAACTATGCAGACTCACCTGAGAGAAGCAGAACATTAGATAGAGGAGTTGGCGTAAGAGACTCCAGCATATGCCTGGTTGAACTTGGTGACTACAGTGAGGAAGAAGATGACATTACAGATATTACTTCAGGGATCTTTGCAGACTTCAACCTCGACTATGCTGAGATAGAGGAGGAAGAGCTCAGCCCGCAGAAGAAGCCAGAGACAGCTGGTGACTCTTTAGACACCAACAACATGTTTTCATCAATGGCAAGCCCCTTAAGCCCTGATCCCTTCAATATCCCAGTCCTGCCCAAATCACTGGATAGCGGCTATGACACAGAGAACAACGAATCTCCAGAGTTTATTTTTAAAGAGCTTGGAGATCCCCTGGGTGGTGAGAGGAGCCCTAGGCTGGGCGGAGAATCCGAGCTTGTTTTGCAGGTGGGTTTAGGACAAGGGGTCTGCACTTCCACAAGCAACTCAGAGGTACAGTTAAAAAGTCTAACCGAGAAGAACCCCTACAGGGACTCAGCCTATTTTTCTGACTATGATGAGAGGAGTCCCCAAGAGGACGGCAGTAAGTTCTTTGCAGGTCCACGTAACTGTCACCCCCCTGCTGAGAAACCAAGCCTTTTAGGAAATAATCATGCTGTAGAAAAGAAGTTTGCTAATGGGGAAACTTTAACAAATCTGAGACACATCAAAAGTTGTGCTTTGGTGAATCTCTCAGAGGCTGACAATAGTTCACCCCATTCTCTTCCCACCCCTGGGTTGTCTATGCTGTCACCATTTCCTCCACAGATGGGTGGCTGCCTGACCAAAGAGACCGCCCCTGCAGATGATGATCTTGGGTTGGAGACAGAGCACTCAGAAGACGAACCTTCCACAGAGCTTAACCCCGCCACTGGATCTCAGCCAAATTCCACTGTCCAGGATGCCCGGGAAGACGGGAGCAGGAGAGAAGACTGCTCCAATTCCCAGTCATTGCATACTGGCTCCACCATAACCAACAATGACAATGACGAGTCCCCCAAAGAAAATGAACATGGTGATGGCTCCACAGAGGAGGAGGAGCTACCCGAATTCAGTCATGTCAACGAGGAGACAGACGACAGAGGGGATGGTGCGAGAATAAATGAGGAAGAATTTGAGGACATAGATGCAGAGGAATGTGACTCACAAGACAGTTTGTGTGGAGAATCCAATGGTCCTCTTGACCTGTCCACTTCCTCATCATTGCTGGAGCTTTGTGGAGAGAATGTAAGAGCTCCACTGGAGGAGGCAGAGGATGAAGATGACTCGGATGATAGCGATTCTGATGAAGAGCTGAGGACCTACAACATTCAAGATGAAGACAGTGAGGAGAGTGAGGAGGATTTCACCACAGTGCCGGTGGTGGTGAGTGACTGCAGCAGGGCTAGACACCTCCGCAGCCTCCTGAAGATGCCCGGCCTGCTCACCGAATCCTTCTGTGAGGAGTTGGAGAGGAAGAAAAAAGCGGTGTCTTTTTTTGATGATGTCACAGTGTTCCTTTTTGACCAGGTACAATATTTTAATAGGTCAACGTTGTACAAACTGGGGAGATTATTATATTAAATTAAATCACTTAATTGGTTTTCATGCCTTCCAGGAGAGCCCCACAGGAGAGCTGGCCGACTATTCCTTCTCAACAGAAGTAGAGGCCAGTGGAGAGGAAACATCAGAGACAAAAAACTTTGACCAGCAGCCCCAACCTGACCCTGAACTTGAAGCTCAGTCACATGAATCACCCTGTGTTTCTAAACAAACAGATGGAAACAAATCAGAAGAGGGTGAGGATGTAATATGTTGCAAAGAATAAGCCTCACTTTTTTTCTCACTGCATTTAACAAAGCGATTATGACTTCCTGTGTGCATTCAGGTGGGAACTGCGAATTGGAAGATGACCTGTCCTTTGAGCCCTGTCCATCCTCACCTGTCACCACACTTGAGCCCGCGTTAACACCCACTTCTCTCTCCAACAGTCCCGAGGCACCTAAACCAGCCGCTGTAGCACTTAATCGTTTTATGGTGTCACGATTCTCTATCACACATGTTTGCGACTCCCAGATGAGCTCAGCAAAAGGTAAAAATGCCTTTTAGTCCAACTTGTAGTAAAAGTTTCACTAAAATTGTGACACTCCACTAAACGTCACCTCAGTTTAAAATACTGATCCTACTTTGGCTATTGAAAGATGGCTTCCATTGTAATGTTGTAAGCAAAGATCCACATGCAGCTAATATAAACAGCTGAAAGACAAAGTGGATTTAAAGATTCCTAAAATCTAATATTTAAGTGCTAATATTTGCAGCGATGTGGCTTATTACACAGACAAAGTAGATCTAGGGCATTCCTGGTTAAATTGTTTTTGTTGTGAAGTTGGTAAATAAATAAATATAATATTTTTACCTTCTATTTCCAATCTCTTGTGTCCCACAGGGAACAGTGACGATAACCCAAAAGACTGAGAGTGCCGTGCCACCACGATGAGAGAAGGTCGATTCCAGGTTCTTCTCAACACAGAAAAAGCAGCATTATTATATCTAGATGTTTTACAGAGTTTTATTTTTTAATCGACCTTTGGGGCATCTGACCCTGGTGACCCTTTATGAGACAGTGCCTCATATTGTAGTGAAGTACCCCGAATGATTTGCACACTATTATTATTATTTTATTTATTTTTTATGACGAAAGAGCAATAGCTGCACGGATAGCAACCTAAAGTGGATACAAAGCGAAGTGTTATTGTCTGCAGAAATAGAAATGTTAGTTTTGACACGCAGTATTTATTTGCTAAATGCGGCATCAGTTCCTTTTCGTGACCTTACAGTTCTTTTGATTTGTGAATTATAAAAATAATCCCCCCAAAAAAGGAAAAAGAAAAAAAAAAGCGAAATGACAGACATAGCTGCTCCTCTCATTGGCTGCCTTTGTCCATCTGCTTACCATCTGGCATTTTCTGGCAACTTAAGACTGTTACGGCTCTCATTGTTGGTGCCAGAAAACAGTGCTTGATGGTTGTTACATAAGAAACTACAATGGATTTTCAAACAAAATATTTGACTTCAATGAAAAGTTATAGCTGGTGATGATGGTGGAGCTGGAGGTGCTTCATCCTAATTTCTCACGTTATCCAAATCACCATTGTGGGACTTTGTGGATTTAATGTTAATGGAAACATAATACAGAAAACCAGGATGTTACCACTACCATATTCTCCACCACTCACTCTAGTTAATGACAACCCACGGCTCTCCACACCTTTCTGAAGCACTTTGTGTTCCCCATGTTGCTCTTCGTGTCCACATTCTGCAACGAATCAGCTGAACAATGAGATTCCCCCCATTAGTGTCCATGTGCCGTTTATAGATTTAGGGTTGTTGGTTTTTTTTGGTTTTTTTAATAAATTTGATCATCAGTAGAACGACTTTAAAAGGGACTTAGATGTGTCACCACTGTTGAGTGGTGTCAGTATCAACATGCCAGTTATAAATGTTGAATGTCAGTTATCATTTCCGAGCATCTTTTCTACATCTAGGTCTTGGTCTCATCCATTATGCATCTGTTATGTTAGTGCTGAATGAACCGGGTATGAGGTGATAAGGGAATGAAAAAAAAAAGACATTCAAAATAGGACAATTGTATGAATCCTATATCAACATGTAGCAGGTAGCTTGACTTGAATTACTACTGCTGTATCGGCAGCTCACTCCCCCCTCTCTATCCTCCTGTAGCTCCAAGTGCCAATTCAGTTTCCTCTTTCCTTGCCTTTGAAGTTCTGCAAGAAGAGAAAACATTGCTAGTATTTTTGTATAGAGAATTTGAAGAAGATGCAATTCAGGATGATAGTCTCTCAAATTTGCCAAAGAGATATTTCAAAGCCCATTGGCTAAAGTGGCAGACGCCTTTGGAGAAGGTGAGGTGGGTTGTTCTATGCACCGGTAGTAACATCATTGCTGTTTCCATTCATCCCTCACTCACGGCTGTTGTACTATCCAAAACAAATAAATCCAAATACTTTTCCCCCTCTTGTGTCTGTGATATATTTATCTGCATTAATGTCAACAAGTGCAAAACAAACAAAACACAACACATAAAAGTATGAAGTCTGTGCCCATATGGATTTATTTTGGACAAGTTAATTTACATGCATGCTCTGCACGGTACAGATATAATACAAACAGAGAGACATGGACGAGGTGAGGGCTATATAAAAGTTAAAAAAAAAGCATTTGAAACTTGATTCTTAAATGAGCTATGTAGTAAAAGCATGACCGCAATTCTCAGTGGAAACGACTCATCCACAAAAGGTGTTTGTGACGTAACAGTTTATTTCCTGGAGACTAAGAGGCATTTCAGCTCATTCACACAACACATTCTTACTTTTCAACCACACTTTCAGCACTAACCCCATACAGCATATTGTAGAAAAGAAAAACATGCCTCTAATCTTGTGTCCCAGGTGAGTGTACTGCAAAATACTGAGAACAAATGATCAAAGCTATGATAATACTGTACCTTATCTGATAAGCTACCACCCCCTCTAAGCTGAATATATATATGTATTTATATATATATATATATATTAAAAAAAACAAACCTCCTGGCAATCTGGCAGCTTAGATATTACTGAAATTTGAACATAAGGAAAGAGTAGCAGTTTATTCCCGTGTTATACCTGTGGAAATGCGCCTGCACTGTACGAAAGCTTGCTCAAGCCAAAGAAAGTGAAATAATCCCATCAACGTTTTCAGTAATATAAAAATACAAATAGAACTGTGATGCATATTCCCTCAAACCACTTTACAGAACAAAATGGATATCGCCATATGCATATAAAGAAAAAACAAACAAAAAAAAGAACACCTAGAAGGCACAGTTCCCACATTGAAAATCTGGGTATACTGTATCACAACTAGTCAATATATAATTCTATACTATTACCTAACAAAAGCAAAATTATAGTTTACTCATCGCCTGTCAGGGTTCAACCATCAGTCTGAGTATTCAAATTACTCAGTTCACATTACAGCAATGTGTGGTAGACTGTTTACAACCATCCTTTTCTCGTTTTCTCAGCTCATGTAAGCAACTATTGCAGTGTGCCCCTCCACTGATACTTAATTCAAATAATCCTCCAGTGAAAGTTACAGTGTAAAGTGTTGCAGAAACCAAAAAAATAGCATAACAGAAGTACAGATAAATATTAATGTATTGGCATCACTAGTAAAACTTATTAGCAATACCTTATTCACAATTGGTATGATCTAAATAATTAAATCTAACTGTCACACTGTTCTGACTAAAACATTCAATGTTTCGTGAAAGCATTCGCAAAAAACATTGATGGGAAATTCTTTAAGTGAATTTCCACAGCCACTGGGCCCTCTTGCGATAACGTTATACAACTGAAACCTGCCAGTGTTGGCCATTATCTCTTGCTTTTTAAAAAGGAAAGGCCCGCGAGGGTAAAAAGGGGGCAGCAGGCTGCTAGTAGAAGATGGGTGCAGCTCGGTCATCAGAGAAGGAAGGCCGGAGGTAGACCTCCAGGGAACGGTCACTGTGGGGAGAGGAGGGGTGAGACAAGACTTATAGTTAGCTTGAGCAAAGTACAAGATCTAGATGGTTAATTATGTAACCACACCCAAAGACTTCTACCTTCCTAAAGTTTCCAACAGTAAGTTGAGCAAAAAGTTGCAGTTTTGTGAGATTTAGCAAGCATATGATGAACAAATTCTAATTAAATAGCGTGTTATAGGCATGCATGAAGGGTTAGTGTCTTCTCTGTATGATGTTGGGTTACACACAGAAAGAAAAAAAAAATACATAAATTAAAATATAAAAGTACTTCTTTTACAACCCAAGGCCTGCTGGATTGACAGAACCAAGTGATGCCAACTCCAAAGAGGCCAAAGGACAGAAAAGACCAGCTATTCCCCGCGTCTTAACTGCAGCCAGACAGCCAATGACAACAATGAGAACCAGACAGTAATAGAGAGCAGAAGATAAGAGACTGCTTGGCTGAAAGGCGATGGAGACTGGTGGACTTACGGAGGTCCTGTTCCCTCAGAACCGGGACAATTCTGGACCCAAACTGGAAGGTAAAAAGAACTTTTGGATTTGAATGGCTCATCTCTCAGATCATGCATGGGTCACATTTTGTAAGGACACTGGTTAGTCTGGTGCAATGCATACATACTGAAACTGATAACAGTACACGACTGAAATGGGGGATGCAAAACAGAGGTACGCACTTCATGCTCAACATGCCATACTGTATACAGCACTCTACAATCCTTTCAAATTGCAAAGCTCACTGGGAACAAATCTGACAGTAAATAAAAATAAATAAAATCAACCGCACGTCTGCAAAAAATGTGTGCACTGCTGTTTATATGACCCAAATACAACTCAAGCACAAGTAAGTCAAAATCATATTTAAAAAACAACCAAAGAGAAGGAAAGCAGGCAGGCAGAGTTCAGGTCAAAGTGCACACAACACCACCTCACACACCAACAGGCTATCAAGAGCAGCACAGATGTTACAGGTGCTTGGGGGAGTGAGTAAGGATGAAACCGCATGCACCGAACAGAGTTGTGGCTTGAAATGAGTCACAGGTAGGTGTTGGTTTTGAGAGGGAAAAGTGAAAAATAAAAAGAATCAGTTCTGAGCCGAACAAGGAAATTATCATCGACAGAACAGATTTCTCGTTAGACCACACTGTTTATTAATATATAGATGTATGTTTTATTTAGAATACCTTTGTAAAAATTCACCATACATTCAAGGTCAAATCTCAATATTACATTTTCTGGTTTCCCTCCACAGCATGCATAAGATAAACACTTCAACTAATCAGCAGGTTTCATTATTTCTGGAAATATGTAAATTTTTTAATTTAATAATAATATTTATTATTATTATTATCATTGATTTGATTTGATTTTTTACAAGGACAATATATTTTTTTTTAAAAAAAAAAAGAAAAGACCAAAAAAATAAATTAAAAAAACAACAAAAAAAACTACATAGCCACTCAGGGAATACAATCATAAACACTGAAAGCTGCAGAAGCTGTGGTTATTATTTAACCTAAAACTAATTCACAGCTGTTATTGGGGATACTCAACAAAAGATCATGGACCCTTCCAAGCTAACTGTACCTTCAGGATTAGAAGAAAAAAAGTGGGGGGGGGGGGAAAGGAAAGAACAAAAAAGAAGACAAAACTGAAGGTTACAGGAGTGAGGCGTTTTATTTAAGTAATAACTGTGGCAGCAGGTTCAGGAAAGGATGGCAAAAAGAGGGTTTGTGTTGACAAAAGTGGGAATTTTAATTTAATTTGCTTTTCTTTTTTTTACTATACCATGTGATGACCAAAAATACAGTGCAATTTAGTGGACGGACAGAAACAATTTATATTTAGCTATATATAATGTATATTATTGAAGCTCAATTAAAAAAATGCTTCATCGCACATAAAATCTGTATTAAATAGAAAAAAAAAAAGCAAAATAAGGCATATATGACACACCCTCTGGACGGAAAATAAAATCTAGCACTGACACGAGGAAGCACAGCAGGACGTAGGGGAACTCTCAGAATGGAAACAGAGTAATCTGCCGTGCAGCCTTACTTTGAACAAAGCTTTTTGAGCGTGTATGTGTTTGGTGGGAAATCAATAATATTGGGCCCACTTGTGCTTAAAAAGGCCATTCAGTCAGTGGCTTTAGTACATCGACATTGAAGTCTTTTGGCACTTGTACAGTACATGAATGTCCTTTAGTTTGACAAAATGACACAACCATGTACATGCATGAAAGATAAGCAGTAGCAAAGGCAGTCTCTTGCGAGATCAGTCCGTGATGGTGGACTGTGATAGCGAATTCAGAGTCCATATCGCTGCATGCCGAGCAGGTAGGCCCCGCTCTGGCTCTCTCGCTCAACGCAATCCTCCACCCACCAACCGCTACTGTCCACACCGACACCACCACCAGCAGCACCCCAGGACGGACGGAAGGAGGAAAGGAGGGACCCGGGGAGGAAGAGAGGACAGAAAGGAGGGATGAAACTGGCCTCTTCCATTCGGAGAAGGGGTGTGTGTGGAGGCAGAGGAGAAGAGGTGGAGATAATTGGACAGGAGGGAGGCTAAGAAGGGGGAAAGATGGGGGGGAGGGGGGGGGGGAAGAGGCCCCTGTGCTATCCGGAGCTGTCTGTTTCTGTCTGTATGTCTGTTCTCACACAGTCGAAATCAATTTGCCATCAGGACTGTCACTGTGGAACAAAGAGAGAAGGAAGCTTGCCAGGTCGGACACACTCAGAGAGAAATGGAGAAAGACAAGACAGGCACAAGGCGGCAGAGTAGAGTTTAGGAGAAGGGCAGGTGGGGTCAGGAAATCTATTTTGCCCCACCCACAGCTACAACTCCAAACACACCTGCCATAATCAAGAAGATTGGACTTCCAATTCCCTCATCAACACTTTTACGCAGATATGTTTGCTGATATTGTTGTGCATATTTTGATTGTGTTTGACTCGACCAGTCTTTGAAAAACAGACAAACCCAATATGTTGCTGTTGATGAGAAAATCATCAAGTCATCTCCTTAGCTGGAGGGATGCAGTATTAGTCTGTTGGGGTGAATACACCCTGCAGGACAGAGTTGTCTCAAAATACTGATACAGAAAGAAAAATACACACACATTTAGAGCAGACAGGAGTATGTAAAACATCTTGACACTGGTGCCCAAAGCCCCAGGCTGACAAGCAGTGATGACTGAGATGAAGTCAGCGTGATGTCTACTGTCACAACATGTAATCCACCAAACACCAGGACATTTCTCCTCCCTCCCACTCTCACACGTACACACATTTACAGACAGGTATATACGCAAAGATGCACTCCCTGATCGGACAGAAACAGGCACAGCATAATTCTGAATCTTAACCTCACATTACCCTGACGAGTCAGCAAGGACTTGTTTAGAGTTAAAACACAATGGATCAAAAAAAATCACTCTGTCAATACACTGATACTGACCCTACTCAACTTTAACAAGCTACTTAAAAAGTAAAGAAGAGCAAAGAGGAAAGGATAAAGACGACACAAGAAATAATATTTAAAGCAAACACTGCATACATACAGTATGGCAAAGTTGCAAATTTTAAATTCTATGGCAGAGCAGGACTTTTGTTCTCGTTAGTTTAGAAACAATTAGTGGATGAAGAGATCAGTGGCCTACTGTCAAAGTTGTGTCAAAAAAAAAGAAAGAAAAAAGGCCAAATTTATCCAAGATTGACAGTTTGAAATCAGTAGTGAACTACCGTCTTTGGGATTATTGGTAAAAAATGAATAAATAAAATAAAATAATAGTATAAAATAGATAAGTAAATAAAAACACTCCTGCACATAAAAAAAAATCAAAAACACACTAAATAAATTAAAAAGAGTAATAAAAGTAGATTTACAGAACAATTGAGCTTTGTTACCACTAACTCGGGCATCACACTTCGATCCATACTGACTTTGTGATGACCCCAGTACTAGTAGGTTTTTTTTCCTCAGTAAAATAAATTTTATCTGTTTAGAAAGCAGTGAAAGTATGCTACATTTAAATTGGGATATGCGCATGTTCAGCAGTTGCCTTGCTGCCTCGAGCGTCAAGTGTTTCAGATGGCAGTAGCAGTCATACATTATCGATCAATACTTAGTAGGTAGGGCAAAAAAGGCACTTACCTTGTGGCAAAGCGACCATCATAATCCTCAATAGCAGGCTGAAAAAAACAAGTGTTAAGCAGTCATTGTGTGCTCATAGACCCACTACTGAATTATCTGCTGTATTTAAATACAAACACTAGATGGCAGAAAGTGAGCAAAAGTCAGATTTTCACTTACTGCAGGATTACTCATTTAATTACACAACATAAGACAAACTCACGTGGGAGCTACAAATTAATTTAGCAAGTAACAAGTGCAGAAATGGTACTGTTCACTAAAAGGTACAGCGACATGTTACAGTACCTGTGTGCCAAAGCCTGCCATGCTGTAGGGGCGTGGGCGGGGCTGTGCTAGGCTTTGTGCCAGCAGTCGGGCAGTCAGGCCGTAGTCCGGTGTGGGCACTGATGCATCATTCTCCAACAAGTTCCCTGTACTGCTACTTTTCCCATGGTGCAGGCTGGAGGGGTAAGAAAACAATGGCCTCAGACTTGGTCTCATTCAGAATTATTAAGTGTGGCAGTGTTTATCCTGCATACTTCACTCTGAGCTTCTCACTGTCACTGTCAGGAAGCACGCGTGTGTAGGAGAACGGGAACCAGCCACGCCTGTTAAAAGTGCAGAGTTTGTTAAATGTACATGTGCCTATGGCTGCTCCTAATCGACAAACATTTAGCTTATTTTACAGTTTGGATTCGGGCAAAACAGAATAAATTATACATTACTTACATCTTGTTTTTCTCATTCTCCCCATAGTGCCAGCCATCACGCGCTTCAGGCACTAGCAGGGTGATGACATCTCCCTCGGAGAAACTAAGCAGGGTGCTGTTGTCACCTGCAGCGTGGGAAAAGATGGCCTGGACACGGGAGCGCCCGTTCTTTTCCAGTCCTGCCGCCATCGAACTGGATCTAGGCAGGGTTCGTGTCTCTCCTGTTGGGTTTGAAAGCAGATATATGTGAGCAACATGATTAACATCAGGAACTGTTCATAGACTACTGGAATGACTTGAGCTGAACAAACTCATGGAAGAATCAGTCAACAGTCAGACATAACAACATTAGCAGCTTTTGTTATACAATTCTGTACTTAACTGAAATCTTGCATATGATCATATTATCAACATTTTAAAGCAAACTTCACCTTTTCTTTTTTAACTCCATATTCAGGTTGGAACGTAATGTTTCACCGTTATTGGAAAAATATTTGCAATGATAAGTTTTATGCTCCTCAATGAAGGAAGAGGTTCAAACATTCTGCCCATTTTCCTCTTTCGACAGTTTTGTAGTATTTGGATAACATCTTACCCACTGGGTTTTTATTCTTGGCGGGGGCAGGCCTGCGGACAGGTAGGGTATTGGAGTAGACGTCGCTGACCTGTCTCTGGGGCTGGACCTGGGACTGTACCTGTGCCTGGGTTGAAGGGGATGAAGGCCTAACTTGGGAAATAGACATTGCTGCTTCTTCTGCCCAGTATTCCTCTCCTTGGACTCCTGTTGTCCCATTGACCATGGACATGCCATCGGGACCCATCAGTCTCTGAAATAAACAAGCATAGATTCACTAAGAACAATAAAAAAAAGGCTTACAGTGTGGAATGCTGTAGCGGCAGTTCATCCTAATTTTTTGGATTAAGATGAAGTTTGGTATATACAGAATAGCACTGGAGCTGTAGACCTACAAAATACATTTCAAAGTGACTGATTAAGTCTAGTAAGTTCATCTAAGTTTACTTTGTTGCTGCACTGCATGAAATGAAGGCTTAACAGCTCATTAACTTGAGTGCCATCTTTAAAG
Organism: Mchenga conophoros; assembly: GCF_057382185.1. Classification (NCBI taxonomy): domain Eukaryota; kingdom Metazoa; phylum Chordata; class Actinopteri; order Cichliformes; family Cichlidae; genus Mchenga; species Mchenga conophoros. Next base: position 27,119,635 of record NC_140529.1, read on the forward strand.
AGAAATGTTTGTTTGATTTGCTTCCTTATGGAGGGCCAAAAGCACATGAGCCGACATAAGGAGAGCAGTGCTAGCTCTTACTCAGTGGTGGCCTTGAGGAAATGGAGTGAAGAAACTCCAGTTAAATAATTTCATTTTCTCTATAAAAATAAGCCTAAAGTATATGTAAAATGCCAGGAATCTTAAATCTTTGACATCATATTTGAGAATTAAATTACAAAAGTAATATAAGGATCACTATCTGCGGAAGTGCACTGTGGGATCAAGCACTGGGGCAGAAGTCCCTTTGAGTCCTGTGGGTTGTAGGGGTTCTGGGGAGACTGGAAACCAGATAAAAATTTTGGGTTGGTCCGTGTGCTCTTCTAGGCCTTTGTCACTGGAATATTCTTTGTCTGAACAATGCTGGTGTGGGTGTGCATGCCAAAGCCTTTACAGGAATGCAAGGACTCATAGGTTTCCAAGCAGAAAATCAATGCTATTAACTAACATAATAAACAGCAACTCACTTATTAACATAAATAAATATTTTCTAAACTTACCGCTGGGTGTCCAAGGCCACTACCCATAAAGACAGCCAACTCTGGGGGCACAGGAAGTGGCTGTGCCCCAGGAATGGGGTCTGAAATGACCAGATTGGATTTGGAGGTATGCAGAGGACTTGCACCCCCAAGGGCAGCAGAGCCCATCTGCTGGGCCAGGAGCATGGCCCTCTCCGGCAGCTTGTTTGGATCTGAGCAGGCCTGTTGCCACACTGGGATCTTCTGGGTCAGAAGGTCTTTACCCTGATAGGAAAAAGGAAGTGATTTGGGGAAACCAGAAAAAACACATTTATGTTAAAAGCAGAGATACTGTTGTGGCTGCAGTGTCACCAGAGAAAAAGCACTCAGCTAAGCAGCCCCCCCCCCACCTTAAAAAAAAAAAAAAAAAAAAAAAAACACAAAACAAAACAAAAAAAACAAGTCAAGTCCTCAAAGATATTTCCTTGCAGAGCATCCTTGACCACTGCCCTCAGTGCAGCTTTGATAATGTGCTGCGTGGGTGAGGCAGGCTAACATACAACCAAGCTGCCCACTGCAACATCTCACAGCCCGTGGACACGGCTGTTCTTTTTTAAAACTACCAAAATACTGTGCAGTTAAACCAAGATCACGTTTGTATGTCTGTATGGTACCTACACACACACACACATGTATGCGCAAACTGTATTTTGTCACTGTGTATTGACCAATCTGCAGCTCACATCATCTCTTTTTTTTCTTTGTGTTACACACAGGCAAACACACACTAGAAACCCTCTGGGAGAGGGTTCTTCAGGTTGCTGAAGGTGAATTCTTCCCACGCACACCCCCATCCTGATTAATGACTAGACTCCATGATGGGGAAAAAAAGCAGCAGGAGGATAGCTGGCACGTGCACGCACGCACGCACGCACACACCTCCAGCCACATCTTCAGGCTGACGGTTTACACCCACCAGTATTCCCTGGAGACAGATTTACTCCATTACACATGAATTTGATATCCTTGAAAAATGGATAGGCTTGTGTTTGCAGTTCACACAAGCTCACAGAAACACACACACACACACACACACACACACACACACACACACATATAAATTGACTAAATCCTTCTATAACAACTCTCCACTACCTTTGATTGTATGCTATGAGGGGATATTTGCTTGGATTCAAAGGTTCTTTGCTTCAAATGTCAGCACCAATGTGAAAAATAACAAGCAGTTAAACATTCTCTAGTGACTGCTGTTGTAAACAATACAGGCAAAAGGCTGTGTGCAATTTATTTCAATCCATCTTACTCAAGGTTTGGCTTTTTAAAGTCTTTTCCTATTAGCCTTTAATAAACTGAAAAAGCGAAGCCGTTCTCCACATAGAAAAAGGCAACCAGATGCATGCAGGTGCACTGATGGATTACAGCTTCAAATATACCTGTCAGCTTGGCACCGTCTACGATGATAATCAATTTTTTAAAACCAAAGCGGCCCCTTTGAGCGGTCAAAACAAATGCAACTGAATTATATATACAACAGTGGTTCATAAACTTAAAATGACTCTGAGATAACAGATGGGGAGTAGCTGTTTAGACTGACTTTAAAAGCTCTGCACACGTCCCTTTTTGACCAGATAATACAGACAACATGTTTCAAATTATCTAAATTAATACAACTGCTGAAAACAGGCTAGGCTCCACATGGAGCTGAGCCTTGCCTACAAACGCTTGATAACTGAACAAATTATTACAGGAAATACTAACCATACAGGTATAAAATATTGTCTTAACCATTTATCCTATTTGGGGTCACCAGTGGGAGCTGTCATAAGTAGAAAGGTAGACAGACGTTTGCAGACAGACAAACATCAATTCAGGCTTGCATTCATATCAACGGCCAATTTAGAATTACCAATTAAAGTATGACTGTGGAAGAAAGTCAGTATCTGGAAAGAGACCGTAGTCTCCACCCAGAACGGTATGATAATTTAGTGATCTTACCTTGCCATGGTAGGCGCTGCTGTTCTTAGCCACAGCACACTGACGGTCGACTAGGAAGCAGTACCTGCGGCGCTCCTCAGACAAGGCCGTCTTGTATCCATCAGCAATGAAGGTGTCCAACTCAGTCTGCTTGCTGCTGATTGTCTCCACATACTGAAGGAGAAAACACAATGGACAGGACAATTACTGAGCAGGACATCATGATTACATCTGCAGATTTATAGAAAGATTCCCAAAGATGTTTATGCAAAAAAAATAAAATAAAATAAAATAAAATAAAGAAGAAGACCTTTCACTATTGCTGCTACAAATTCTACTGCTGAGACAGCCAGGAAAGAAGTTCTGGTTATTGGTACACTGTGAACTACAGATGCTTCATAGGTATTGTAATTAAAGAAAAAAAAAGTAAAAAGACAGATTTCACATTTAATAAGTAAGGCCAGTGGACGGAAGATCTGTCTAGAAAGGGGTCCTTGCAGCTGGCTAACACCTAAGTACTTTTTTTTTTCAAAATAACACCCTACTTCACATTCATGCAATTACACACATTCACACCAAGGAGCTGCTCAGTGCTGCACAATCTTATACTGTCAATCACTTCACAGCTCCACTGGAGCAATTAGGGGTTAAGTGCACCTTGGCAGTAATAGTTGTGCAAGGAGAGAGCCTTACTCAGTAACTTTCTCTGGCAAGATTTTCCCTGCCGAGTGCTATCGAGGCACAGCAATTATGACTGAAGATCCCGCAGTGTGGAGGAGGAACTGCTCACAAAGACCCACTAATCCATTTTACATATTGGACAATAACAAATAACAGGTGTGTTAATGTCTGTACAAGAGTGAGTAATGTTAAAACAGCAGGAGGGAGAGATCCCAAACTTTAAGTTTGTCTAAACATGAATTCTGTAAAATGGGAAATGTCAGCGGGGACGGCACACAGACATGCACACGCATCGAAGGGTCAGTAAGTGGTGAGAAGCTATAGGGAGTCTTTTTTTTAACAAGATGAAATGGCATTTAGGTGTTTTTGTGACCACGTTCTTCCAAAGTGCGTTTACATTGCATTGAGTTTGCATTCAAATAGCTAAGAGTTTTGCAGACTATTCTAAAAGTAGGTCAAATGAGTCAACTTTCATGGCTTTAATACTGTACCATCTGCTAATAAATACTGACCTAGAAGAGTGTGTTATATTTACTTGCATTGATTTTTAACTAGAGTGAAAACTGGGGTTTCTTTTGGTTGAATGCTCTGTAAATATACTTCATTCAGGTCATCTATGTTAAACATAAATACACTGTTGCAAGAATAAGATATCGACAATGCACATTATTTACATGAGCACTTAAATCCATCATAGGAATTTAAGAAATTTAGCCATACATGCAAATTTTAATCTGTAGTCCCGCCAGGTTTATGATAAATATTCTTAAAAAGTAAAGTTTGGATTAGTCTGAATCTAATATTAGCTAAATTCGGCTGCTTCCTTAACATACGGGGTCACCGCAGAGGTTACTTTAGGTCTGCTTCGAATGACCTTCTGGTGCAACCTGTCATCTTTCAGGACCGAACTTGGATCTTCTCTTGTTCGGTGAAGGTGTAAACCACTGCATAGTAAAGCCACAAGTCTGCATCAAACATGATTCCTGGGTATTTGAATCTTACTGGCTGAAAAGAGAAAAATAGTTCATAACTTATGCTGCTGTTGGATTTCAGTGTGATTAATAGGTCCTAAGTTCAGTGTTCTTAATTAAAATAGAAGTTCGAGGGTTCCACATTGTGGCCCATTAAGACTGATGAAGTTGATCAAATTCCTCCCCGTAGGCAAATCTAAGATCCCACGGTGAGACCACGCAGCGCCGATGTACTGCATTTCATTGAGTAACCACCAGAGCACACTACTTCCCCACTGCCAGCAGTCAACACAACACTGATTCCATGCGTGTAGGAATATTTAAAGTGGCTAAATGATAGTGAACACAAACATTTTGAAAAAGATGCGTCCAGCCATTCGTTTGCTTATCTAATTCAGGGTCACAAGGGGAGAGGTGTGGGACTGTAGCCAGTACCCCACTTAGAAGCGGGGAACCGCTGGACAGGTTGCCAGTCTGTCTCAGGGTTAACACAGGAAGACAAACAACCATTCACACTCAGGTTCACACCTACTGCCAATTTATAATTAATCTAACATGCATGGCTGTCGATTGTGGGAGGAAGCCGCCGTACCTGGAGAGAACCCACACAGGCACAGGAAGAACATGCAAATTCGACAGAAAAAGGTCCCAGACGGCCGGTGGATTTGAACCCGGGACCGTCTTCCTGTGAGCAAACAGTGCTCACCACATTTTGAATTCCAGCCTTTTGTCACAGGAAGAAATTCACCTGCACCATTACACAATTCAATGGAGCCAAGTTGCAAATCAGGAAAGAGAAGGATGGAAGAATGATGCACATATTTTAGTCTACTGAGAGCTCTTTATTTCTTTTTCTTTTTTTTACTACATTTTAATTTGGGGCATTCCTGCTCCCACCTGTTGCTTTCTTATTAAAGACTTTTGTTTTGGTATGAGTCATAGTCTACATTGCAGAGAGAATAAAGAGAGGGGGCAGAAAGCAAGAGAGAAATATGTCACACATCCGCCCCAAAGGTAGACAATTCAGCTTGCTAAAATGTGTAAATGGGTCTTCAGTTATATCAGGGAAGCCACAAAATGACCATTTAAAGATCTGCTCCTCTTCTTCTTCTCATTTCTCTGTTGGAGTGACCCTTTTTTGTTTCTGCAGCCTGTGACTCACAGTCTGCTAGCCTTTCTAGCACTTCTAAGCAGAGCTAATAGGAGCAGCTCAACCAGTGTGCCCTCTCCACTTGTCAAATTCACAAGCCCCAAATTCTCAGTCATTCAAAAGGTCACCAAAGTAACCCAAGACAATGATGCAGTAAGAAAAAGCCTAAGCAAACACCAGCCACTATTATAGCTTAGGGACCTCAGGCTACATCATAGATCGAATGACTTGTTTTGCAAAGGTTATGAACATGAATGGAACCTGCTACAAGTTAGTGCAGTTCTTACATTCAGAGTTCACTGGATTAGCATATCTGCCTCTCTCTTTTTATGCCTCTTTACACTGACATATTCAGGACGAAATCTTAATAAGACAGCAAAAACTGCATGTGGCATTATGCACTCTGTTGCACTGTGTACCAACAGGGCTTTCCATAATTGCACGCAACGTGGAGGGAGGAGCGTTCACATCCTTCAAAAAGTGAAGAAAACTATAAGATTCAAAACATCAAAACTGTTTATACTCCGTTTATTCCTGTGGGGATTCGAGAGCATCTCATTGCACAGCTCAGAGCTGCTTAGGTCTGCTCTTCTGTTCCTTCCTCATCAGTACTCTTCGGATTCAAGAACTGTATTGTAATGCTTCAGGGCACGACAGAAGGAAACTACACATTACAGTGTCTTTGTCAAAGCTCATATCTTGTGCCTTTTTCGAGCTGTGCATGAATGTGAATGAATGTACCCACAATTCCAGGTTGGGATCACTTTTCATTTTTTTTAATGACACAGAGCTGAAGAAGCCCAGAGCTTATCAAACATCTAATGACATTAATTCTTAATCATGAACTCTTCTGTCTGTGACTGTCTGGGCTCTTATTAACAGCCTCTACAGAGCAAAGGAGTTTATCTAGATGAAACACCTTTCTATAGTACCTTTGTCCTCTCCAATGAACTACATAATGAACTGATTAGTATTCTAGCAGGCTTTGACCACTGAAGGCAAGAGAGAATGAGGAAGGGAGGAAATACAAAGGCACATATACCGAAGCGGGAGAGACAGTGGAGTGAGAGGAGAGGAAGGCGATCAATAAGTTTGCCAGACTGTTCAGACATACTTTACTTTTTAATGAAAAGAGAGGCCACGAAAAAAAGGAAATCTTTTTGCCTCTCATCTGCTAAAATAACAGAAATTTGGCCTAGGAGAAGGAAATGGTGAGTGCATCTTAGCAACTTTTAGTTGTGCTTTCTCAGTTGCTGGAGAAAGAACCATTTTCTATCTGCACAAAGTAAGCTGCGGACTTTATATCTGCAGCCGGTCACTTTCTATCTCTTTCTAGGTGGATGGTTGTCATTGTGCAGCACAGGTCTTGTGGGAGTGCAGGGCTCTTTCCCTCTCTGTGTGTCGTCTTCCCTGCGGGGCTCAGGCACAAACGAGTTGACTTTTCTCTCACACGCCCACAGACATGATATGATCAGGGAGAGTGAGCGGGCTGAAAATGAGAAAGGGAGATTGATTTTTGCTTTTTTCTGCTAACTGACTGAACATTGTAGGTCCAGAGCTTTTCTGGTCATACAAACTCAGAAGAAGAGCTTCAGTTCTCTATGCCCAATAAGCAAAAGGTGTATTTTTTGATTATTGGGTAGTAGCTCTGTGATATTAGTCAGTTTATTTGCCCAACTACTGTGGCAACTACTTTCCTCTTGCACAGCCATTAAGAAAAAAAAAGATGGATTGATGCCCCCAGGGGTCTTTTGCAATCCTATTACAACTCTGAAGTCTATAATAAAGCTAAACTGTCAGTAGAATGTAAAGACAGAAAGCATTAATCTAAGTTGGCCTGTCATCGGGAATTTAGACCAATATTTTGAAATTTTACATCATTAAACTACTATTTGCACTTCTTTATTTCTGAAAGTTGCAGTTGCTGTTATAAAATTATGCCATGGGAACCTTACCACAGGTCTAATTATGTAGCACACGCTTCAGGTAGCCAAATACATGTAGCAACTTGCCATTCTTAGCTGAGCTTTATTGCTGTAGTGCCCTCAAACATCCGTCTCAATTCAAGCAGTGGTCTGAACAAAACCGGACGGCTACACACTGCGAGCTTTGATGCTTTATGATGACACTTCAGACGGCATCTCTTCATGACATGCCTGACACCGTGGAACAAACTCAATGTGACACAGCAGTCAGATCAATCCAGCACTGCCATACTGCTCCAGACAGGATAGGGCAGATGTGTGACAAAGTGCGTGTCATAGCATGTAAACTGATCAGACAGAGGAGGAGCCTATTCTTCAAGAACCTGAAAAGCAAAGGAATGTTTTTAAACCCAGAGAACTCTGGAAGACAGCGCTATGCTTAAGTGAGGCTAGAATCATCAATCGGATTCTGTCATGGACGGCCACACTTCACGGCAAAGACCAACCCCGCAGTAATTACCCTACAAGTCTTGACCTGTTAGTTTGACATTTTTCCCTCCATCAGACTCAAGTTTCCAGCCTTGTGAAGGAACAGCAATCACACTGTTGACATTCTCTGCTGTGTCATTTTTCTCAGTTTGATATTGACACTGGCTACAGGACTAAACAAATAAACAGCATTTGAATAAAGCCTGGCAATGAGAAAAGGAGTGCCTTTGCAGGAGCGTGTTTTCTGCTGTCAAGCAGGTGGTCAAATGCTAGATAATGAACTATGAAAGATAACTAATTAAGTTATGTCTAACAGCAAAGAGTCTTTTCAACTCGTCAACATTCGTTTCACTTGAAGGACTCCCACAGATGCTGCTTTCCTATGGAAACAATCACGAAATGAGTGCAAGCGGTGCTTTGATCTCTTCGTGGATCCAGTTTCCATAATGCATGTAAACACTGAGTCAGCATTGTTTACAATTTGATTGCTTTGTTTTTTTAAAAATCATTTTCTTTTAAGTGATGATTAAACATTTGTTCTATACTTCACAGCAGGTTATAAAGTAAATGTCGAATTTCTAATAACTGTGCAAAAGACACACAGTACTGTGCAAAAGTGTTGAGCCATTGATCATTCCTTTATATTTTATTTCTAAAGGAGCTAGATATTCTGCTGTTTTTTAAAGTGGTCTTGAGCAGCATTTCTCCAGGCTGTCAGTATTTCAAACATTTCTCTTTGGATATTTCCTGCTTTAGCACTCATTTTTTTTTGACCTATGAATGTTTGAAGCATAAACAGGCACCTAAATCAAGGGATGAACCACTTTTTTGTCCACACGTAAAACACATCTTGGAAAAGAGCCAATTTTAGGTTGTATCTTTAGGCGTTTTGTAACTGGCAGCCTGTCACAGAACATGTAATCTGTTCTGATTTCTTGAGATGAATCTGCAAAAAGATGCCAAAGATAACACATTTTGACAGGCATAAAAAAAATAATCTTTTTGCATCAAGGTGATTCCTAGAGAGCTATTAGCTTAAAGATTGGCATATACCAGCATGGTGCACAGTGTTACCTTAAGAAAATTGAGGAAACCGTAGAAGTGGAGTGCAAAAGTAGTGGCAGAGTTAATAAAAATATTAATAGCAGATGAACTGTGTCTGAAAATAATGTCTTTAAGAAATTTGGAAAAAATAAATAAATCACGATTTGATACAAGATAAAAGAGATGAGAAATGAGTGTTATGGAGTGATAAATCTAAAGCTGAAGTTGTTGATTTAAACATATGCACAGGACGTCAGGAGAGAGATACAACAGTGAGTTTCTACCCAGATTTTAGATTTTGATCCAACATGCAATCCCAACTAAAAAGCATCTCTTTGCCAGCAACGTCATTTTTCAGCATTACCACACACACTGCCAATGATTTAAAAGCATACCTGAATAGAAAGCCAAACAATGGACCACTATCAGTAACTAATTATCAGTACTAGATAGGACTATCAGTACTAACACTATCAGAACACATGTACTGGCCTCCCAGGAGCCTGGACCTCACCATTATCGAAGCAGCGTGGGAACTAAAGGTAGCTAACATCCAAAGCAGAGCTTTGAGAAGCCTGGTGAACTCTTCCTGAAGATTACTTACTTATACTACAAGAAAGCTTGGCTAAGACAGTTCAGGCTGTGATACGCTGTAGTATTATTAGGATAATCATTTTATTAAGCAACTAGAACACAGAAAAAATTGGATAAATAGTATACTTAGATAACATCCGGCTATGACTTTTTTTTTTTTTTTTTAAACCATCAACATTTGATGTATAACATCCTCAGATTTCTGTCATCGTATCTAGCCCATTTTTGATAATTGAGTCATCTATTTTGTGTCACATTTGCAGGCTGTGCTTTTACTCACCCCATTAAAACGTTGATCAAAGCTTTGCGCTGTAACATACTGGCTGAGTAAAGTGCACACACCTCGGTACATGAATTAGTGTAGTTATTTCCTCACGCATGTTCTTATCAAAGTGCTTGTCATACATGTCTCAATGTAATAAAGATTGTTAAGGGTGCACAGTTCATAATCAAACCTCCACTATTTGCCTTCCCACTCAGGACAACTCCTCATCACCACCACATCCTAGCTGTTTTGAGTCTTATAAGTCACCCAAATTCATGGAAATCCTGCTGAAACTAAGCACAGCAGTCCATCTGACTTGAGAAACTCAAGATTTGGTTTGTTATTTCTGAATTTTGTTCTTGTCATTTCTGTTCTTGGGTGCTTTGCATGCTTAAATGTTGCCCTTTCATTGTAATAATTGCAAATGTTTGAAGACATGCAAAAACTCTCAAAACAGGCTCACCTGTATCTCTTTTTCTCCATACTTGGAGGGGTTCTTGCTGCCCTGGCTCTTTCTGCGCAGCTTCTTTAGTTCAGCTTGGCACTTCTCCAGACTCTCCCCTTTGCTCTTGTGTTCCATCTGGTATTTCTTCAGGGCAGCCTACGTGGGGCAGCAAGTGGTGCACAACACAAAATTAGACTTCCTAAAACAGGGCCGCAAATTAAATAGTCTGAGTGAGAAAAAAACAAAAAGGCAGAGAAATAAATGAGGCAAGTAACAGGAATGAAAACCATTTCCCAAAGGTTTTCAGGCAAGTTTGAAGCTCAGAAGAAAACTAAAAAACAAAAGTCTGGATTCCACCCATAGCACAAAAGCACAGAAATAATTTGCTAGAGTTCTGAAACATGCTACAGTTTTATGATACACCAGAAAATTATTTTTTGTATGGCACTGATGCTGCAAGATAGGATAATTTAAAAATGTCCCAAAGCAGTCTTTTTTAATTAATGCAATTTACATAATCTTTTATAAGCTCTGGGACTGCTTCTTTTTGACTGATTTAACATCTGCACTGCTTGCGATTGTGTCTCCTAAAGCATTTGCTGTCACTAAGTACTTTCTCAACCTGGTTAAAATTGATTTTCATGATGTAAAATGGGCAACAATCAGTGAGATCCAACAATGTTTAAAAAAAAAAAAAAAAAAACCAAAACAAAACCAATGCATGATTGCTTGTAAAAATGATAAAAGCTATTCATTAGTGTTTTTTTTTTTAAACCAGAAATGTACTTTGATTAATATAATTTGCTTATTTATTCATTTATAAGCAAAACAACTTTGTTTCCAGGCTTTACCAGCTCTGTTGCTATAGAAACAGTGCCTAGTGTGACAAAGCTCATGTGGTTTCAGTACACGGCAAAATTGGAGAGCTCATGCATGAGGGTTCAACACCCACATTTGCATACTGTAAGTCACTGAAGATGCAGGTAGCATATTCTAGGTATTCTGAAAAGGCACAGAAAAGAAGCCGCTGTTGTCACCAGGAATCTAGCAGTATGACACATGCGGTTTTTCAATTTCATAGCTGAGAAAAGGGTGGCTTACTTCTATAGGATTGAGCTTGACTGAAATCCTGTAAACAGCACAGACCTCCCCAACACCACACTTAAAAAAAATGGCTGGGATTTTTTTGGCCACTACTAAATAGTTTAACATAAGAAGTCCCTCTGTTTAATATGTTTTCACAAAAGAAAAATTACCAAAATACGTCTGTGCACCGGTTATCCAGTTTGTAACACAATAACAACGAATATGAATAACCCATCCTTTCATTACCTCAGTCCTTCCAGAAAAGCAGTGCACACAGCATTTGCTGTTCTGCTATTGACATTTAATTTAAGTCCTGGGAGCTGTGGATCTATTGTGAACACACTTTAGCACATAAATCATAGCAGTGAGTAGAAACAGAACAATTGACTATTGAGTAAGTTTGCCCTGCAGGGTATATAAAGTAATATCCCAAGCATCCTCTTTGTTGAGCTGAAATTCACCCCCTAATTAAAGCTAAAGCCAGTACACTTTCATGCGTTTACTACACAACTCTCCATCATTGGGTATTATTCCAGACAGATAACTGGTTTGTGTGCTTAAAGCAGATTAGAAACAGAGGGGTCAGATGGTGAACTTTGGTATGCGTTGAGAATTTGACCCTTGTTTTGAAGGCTGATTTGACTGAGATGCTTCTCTTTGCTTCTATTTGCTTTTTGGAATTCAGTGTTATTCAGTCCAAACTCTGATGTGGATTTCATGGAGCACAAGCAAAATAGAAGAAAAGAGAGAAAAATCCCCCAGAGGAAACACGCCAGTCTTTCTGAACTCAGTCAAAGTTTCAGATGATTATTTCAAAAAGTCTGAGGTAAAGTGATCACTATTGTCACTGCAGCAGATCAGAAAGGCATCCATATTAAATGATGGTTGTTAAAGGCTCGGGGAAATTCCCAGAAATAAATGTCTGAAACTGCAGAAGAATGAGAAATTTATATTAGATGTATAAGAGAGTCAGCAATTCAAGATGGTTTCTAACACATCTCACGGCTTTAATATTAACTCAATATAACACCATCTGAGTTTACTGATAGGTCTCCCTGTTAAATGACACCCACCCTCCCAATTAAAAAGCAATGTTATATAAAGAGTGTGTGTGAGTGAGTAGCTGGGTGCTGAAGCAGCTCATAACGTGGTCCTTCCAACAAAACCGTACAATAATGGTAGCGTCCCATCCCCCAAAACAAGGCACAGCAGTACTGCTCTACACTCAGGCTGCAACCCACTCATTCTAAAGATATCACATGTAGACCAGCTTCACAGCGCTTACACACAACACACTCCAGGAGGGGTTTATTATAATCAGTCTACCCTTGACGGGGTGAGTAGACTTGAATGTTATTATTTTATTTCAAAACATCTCCTTTCCCAGACAGACCCTTTAATTGTCTCAGACTTTGAAATAGTTGAGAACACACACACACACACACACACACACACACACACACACACACACACACACACAGAGCTTTACCTCCATCTCTGTAATCATTTAAGGTCAAATCAAGCCGTAACTAATTCGATGCCACATTACATGAACTGTTAAAATAAGCTCACATATGGAGTGCACTTATGAAGTGGCGCTCTCCTCTGGATTTGGAAGCACAACGTACAAATACTCACAGTCAAATAACGAGCATCCAGGTCCACCTTCTTCTCGAGCTCGGACAGGAGCTCATTGTGGAAGGATTTCAGCTGGAGAAAAAACGCAAAAGATTTAAGTTAACATGTCAGTTCTTGTGTGGTAAGTGAGATAACATACAGAAACAATATTGTCCTGTGATGTCAATTTAACTTAATGTTCAAAAAATGGGAATTTAGGTAAAGCTCTGCTAATATCCCATATATGTATTTGTCTAAACCACAACAATGTTTCCAAAAAATTTGGAATGCTATATGAAATATTCATAAACCAAAAGGCAATGGCTATCAAATCATTTAAACCTTTAAAAATTCATGTAGCACTCAAAACAAAAGAAAAAGGACAGAAGCAGCAAAAGACTGAAAATGTTATATAATGAATGGAAAGGGAAAAAAAGAATCTAATCTTAGACAGGAAAAATGTTTGGCTATAACAAGAGCCTCTGGGAGAATGCTTGAAAAGTGAAGATGTGGAGGGATTTACTACTTTGAATGAGAATGTGGGCAAAGAGTTTAACAAGTCTTAAGTCTAAAACTGCAACAAATTTTGGATTTTATCATGCATAATGCCGTGTATTAGTGGTAGACTAAACCCAGGTGCTCCTCTCTTAAATCAAATTCAAGATGGTACCCCACAGATAGTTGCACATATACACTATAATGCCAAAAGTATTTGCTCGTCTGTCTTCACACACGTATGAACTTGAGAGATCTTCTTAATCCATAAGGTTTAATATGACGTTGGTCAACCTTTTGCAGCTCTAGCACCTTTAACTCTTCTGGGAAGGCTTTCCACAAGGTTTAGAAATGTGTTGATGGGAATTTATGACCATTCTTTCAGAAGCAAAGTCAGATACCGATGTTAGACAAGAAGGCCTGGGTCGCAGTCTCAACTCTGATCGTGTTGAGGTCAGGGCTCACACCAAACTAGCTCATCCATGTCTTTATAGACTTTGCTTAGTACAATGGTGCACATTCATGTTGGAACATGAAGGGACTGTCCCCAAACTGTTCCCAACAAGTTGGAAACGTATAATTGTCTAAAATTTCTTGGTATGTTGAAGCATTAAGCGTTTCCTCCACTGATACTAAGGGGCTGTGCCCAACTCCGAAAAACAGCAACCCCCCACTCCATAATCCCACCTCATTGCATTTGGTGATGTAAGGCTTGGATGCAGCTGCTCGGCCATGGAAAATTCACCCTCGGTCTACGACTTTGTGGCTGAGTTGCTGTTGTTTTCAATCGCTTCTCCTTTGTTATAAAACTACTAACACTTGATTGTGGAATATTTATTGGAAGGAAATTACTCAACTGGACTCGTTGTCCTATCACGATACCATGCTGGAATTTACTGAGCTCCTGAGAGTGACCCATGTCTGTATGCCTTAATTTTACACCACCGTGGCCATGAAAGTGATTGGAACACCTGAATTTATTTAAATGCGTGAGTGAAAACTTTTGGCAATATAGCATACATCCAAAATAAATGACTAAAGGGCAGCAATGAGGGCAATGACATTTTTCTATTATTTTTCTGTATTAGATGCACAGCAGTAACTTCTGGATAATGCAGCAAAGAAGAAAATTGCCCAGAGCGCCATACTGCGCAATGAACTCACTCGACTTTCCCAACCACCTCCTGTGTTAGCAATGTGGATGATATAGCCTCAGCAGGCCTATTCATTCAATACCAGTTTATGTTCATTTAACATCACTTATCCCATACTGTCAATAGCTCCGGGCAAAATTTGTGTCATTACTGGGCAAATTGTTTTGGGAGCAGAGCCACACCACCAAACTAATACTGATCTACCGTTAAAAGATTTAAATTGTATCCATGTAGTGTTGAGCTGCACAGTTAGAAACCTTTTGAGCTCAGAATACAAACCATCTCCTCTAGCTGCACTTGGATCTGTCTGTGGACCTCTGCCATCTGGAACAGCACATCCCCTACACAGAGAGAAACAGGGAGACAGAGAAGAAACACATGAACAGTGCTCCACAACATGAGCAGAAAACAGAGAGAACGGGGAACCACAAGAAAAACAAAACAAAAAAAACTTTGAAACAAGAAAGAGATTAAACGAGGAATGCAACAGAGAAGAAACAGAGAGACCCCGTCTTGCAACGCCCATGCAGTAGCAATACAAGACGCACAAACATACAGGACAAGTGACTTGCAACTGGGACGATGAAGAATGTTATGAAAGTTTGTTTTTTGGCCCAAGATAGCAGAAAACCGAGGCAGGGAAGCAACATCAAGTGATGGGGAAAAATGAAAAGAGAATGAAGTGAAAAACAAAATCTGGGGGAAGCAAAAGGCTCAAATTAAATCTAGTTGTTCAAGGGTAAAAATACTGATGTCTTGTGGAGATCAAACATAGTGCCTTTCTTTCTTTGATTACTAGGCAGTGTAATTTATAGTGCAACAACAACAAAAAAAGAAACACCTAAAAGAAAGGTTAAACTCTCCACAGAATAAACAAGTTAAACAGCCAAAACGTAGAGATAAGGTAGGGTCATGCAGCTACTGAGGTTTTAATGTTTATATACCTACAGACTGCCTCTTCTGACTGTGCAGTGCATTGTCAAGAAAAGGAATACAAAGAGCAACATTGAGCAAAGGACACACATACAAACATACAGAGACAGGCCTGGTGTAAAGACAGTGTGAGATATACATGTACAGAAATATGAGACACATATTTTCCAAAGCCCCTTTAGATCTATCAGACATGCTACATGCTCTATATTTAATGACAAGAGATTGAGAACTTCAGTAAGTGGCTACAGCACTGAGATATGAGTTTAGTTTTGGTTTCATCTATAAAATAAACAAAAGTTTTGTCATAGCATTACGTATTGAAACCTTCAATTAAAGGTTCCAAGAAATTAAAAGCATGACTGGAAAAAAGTTAAAGATGAAAGTCTGGGTAAAAAAACAATTCTCTATTACTCTGTCTCCGCAGACATTAATGTTGCGACCATTTTATAAAAGCATCAAATAAGGACAAAGCACTTTATTTCCTCTCCTGTTGCAGCCTCTTTTTGAAAACTGACCTAGGAGAGCACATCTCAACCCACCTCAAAATGCTCCATAAGTAAAACTCGCTACTCGAGCTGAAGTGGTTTCAGAACAAACTTTTATTCTGCACCAAAGGGCTTTGGAGTGGTCTCCTTCGCAACAAACAGCAAGCGCGGTGCAAACCGGTGACACTGAAGTGACCACGACAGAGCTGACTTTGACAGTTCAAAGAAAAACACAAATCCAAAGTTTATACAGAGCTGTGAAACTTGAGCTTGGTGTTTACACCGTGGGGGGAAGGAAACTGCAATATGCACTCAGCATTCTGCAAGAAAATTGTTAACAGTAGCATAACGTGCAGTGAATGAAACGCTTTTCTAGCACAGCTACTTTTAACCCCATCTAGAGGCAGCATATAGATGCATATTAAATTGCACAAAACACTGCATACTGTAGTTTATTAGGATATTTATTACTGCATTTGCCAGCAATTCTGACTTATAGTACAGTAAAGTGACAGAATTAAAATTCCACTTTTACAATTTTGCTGACCTGCTTATCACCAGAAAACCTGTGTGCGCAGCAAAAAAACTGACATCTTATCAAGATTTTTTTTCCTCCTTCATCACTTGCTAAATTTACTGCAATCAATGACACTACAACGCCTGACGAGCTCATCACCGAATGCCCTAGACAGCAACGCCTTTTGCTCATGTTGCAACCTGCCTGCTGATCTTGCGCCTCACAGGGGTTGAGAAGGAGGCCAAAGCATCCTGTCAGTTCCCAGCAGGCCTGCTAAGCAGCTTACAGATACTCATCCCTGATCACAGCCCTTCAGGCTTAGAAACTGTCATTCTGTTGGTGGCTTCAACTAGCTAGATCAATTAACTAATGAGTATCCATCACCCTGCTGCTGACAAAAGTACACTCGCACATCATGTACAGTGGCAGTAAACAGGCAAAACAGGGTATTTGGAAGATGCCAGAAAAGGCACAAAAACACATTTTCAAAAAGATATCATCCTGTCATCTGTAGTTTCATTACTGCAGTACGTACAACGTCAAAGCATATTTTACAAGCGAGAGAGAGAAAGAAAACACACACTTTGGGGATACAAATTGCTACCATGGCAACTTCAACATCACATAAAAACAGCAACAGCAACGTGGGCATCTTTCAATAGCAGTTAACATCAGAGCATTACATCTAAAATTAATAAAGAAGCAAAAATGAGAAAAATCGGAATGTGTTTTGCAACGCTATTGGTTTCTACGGAAAGCATGTGTCATGCACGACAGCTAGTGACACTTGGTGTTTAGAGCAACCAGCCTGATAAGGATATCCGCATACTATCAAGGACTGACATGACAGGTTGCTCACCATAAACTCAGATACAGATACACACCTACGTATGGGATATGCAGAAAAACACCGGTAAATAAACTTTCATGGACTTGTCATTCTAGTATCAATATTTCCCAGCGCACTTGAACCTCGCCTGTGTCCCTGGCTGACAAAAACAATAGTTTCTTTGTTGTGAGGTGATCTGGTTTATCTGCACCTGCAGCTCTGCAACAAGCAGCCACACGCCTGCTAGCTTAAACCACTGAGTCAGAGAAGGAAGCATGCCTGCAAGACTCCAGTGCATGCATATGAACAGACTGTCCCCTGAAGTATGACATCAGCTTGTGTAGATGTATTGACTGCTTGTGTAACAGCAGCCATGATACACCCACACAGGTGGAGATAGAGAAAAAAAAAAGTGAATAACAGAATGTGGGCTATGGTGAAGAAAATATATATATATAAAAACTGGAAGTTTGCAACACGAGAGACAGAGATGGAGAGAATGGAGGTGGATGGAGAGACACTGAATCACTGGTGAAGGTCAAACCAGATTCACTAAGGGTTGTCATGGAAGCAGGATAATGCGAGGGTCGTTGCCATGGAAGAAGCTACAAGATGAGGAGCAATGCTGGCAAAATGTTGTGTTACAAAACACAGCTGAAAGATCTCCATCCTTACAATCAACCATCATTGCATCCGCATATAAAATCTCCCGGGGAGGAGAGTGGTGTGCGGCTTGCCTGGGGAGTCTGAGTAAAGTACAATGTGTGTGTGTGTGTGTGTGTGTGTGCACACAGTTTCTGTGACTAAGGAGGGATGTAAACGCTAGCCTACCTGGCAAGCCAAGCCACAAGGGAAACAACTACACTGTAAGTAGGCAAGTATAATGGGACAGCAGTATAATGTGTGAGACACAGATAATAGCTGAGACTCTGGATGGCCCAGGGTGTATGCTGCACATGTGTAGTACACTGTGGAAGCACAGCTTCTGAGGCCAGCTTGTATTTAAAGTTCATCCATCTCCTTCTCTCGTAAAGACGCAGACACACACCCGTGTACACGTAGGTTCTGTAAACTCAACGATAAACTCTGTTTGAACTCGTTTCCCCACTTTGCTCATTCATGTAGCCTCTCACAGGAGGAGAAAAAAATACTGATGCATGTTTGACATCTGGCTTAAATTAGAAGCTTAGCAGTCACAGCTGTTCAACCTACTAGCCTGATATAAGTTTGCCCAGCAATGGTGTCATGCATGTAGGCCATAATAAAGGCTTAACAGGGAAATATGTAATGGCTGAAGGGAAGTGAGGCAAAGTTTAAAAATGTATATCATAATCTTGACTTTAATTCTGAGGTAGAGGTAGACAGCACATTCAAATGATCAGGCATCATTAAACCAAAACCTTTATTTTTTTTGACTGCTGACCTAATAATTTAAAACCAAAAATATGCATATTTTCAGTTTCACAATGGCCTTTTTTGAATATTTAATGCTACCGCAGGGGCAGTAGAGACTGAAAATTTTGCATCTTTTGAATAATAATGATTTTTCTTTTAAGAAAAACAACTAACACTAAAATTATTTTAAGTAGTGGACTATGATCTCACTAAGTCATGTATGTAAAGCTAGGGGTTTACATGCATGACTCAATACATTTATGACAACGTAAACTTGTGTGGGGTGCCGATATAGTTCACTGGGTTGAAAAGTCACCCATATGCTAAAGGATCACTGCAGGAGACCATTTCCTGTCTGTCATTCTCCCCATACATCTAAACTGTTATATGTGTTTTGCGGGGTCTCCTCTGGGAGTATAAGAGCTGCATGTACTTTAGTAAACTAGTGGAAACCTGCATAAAGCTGAACAAAGTCTGGCACCATGACTGATACTTTGATTGCTGCTGCACAACCCCCCTTGTGCAATAGCAACATCGAATACTGTTTATCTGCCGTAGATATCTTTTTAGACCTCACACTTCTTTTGTCCTCCACTTGTCCAGTTGGAGCTTTTTAAGCTTGAATGACTTATAGGTCAAAGTTAAGTGGCTTAACAAATGAAACCTTCCTCCAAAAATGATCAGAGGATTGGACTGAAAGTGAGTTAAAAAAGCAGCTAAAATCCACAGAAAAACTTTGAGACTTTCAGAAAGCATGGAGAACTACAGTATTGCTTAAGAACACTCCAAAAGTTACAAGAAAGTCTGACTCATTGAAACCAAAATATAAAGAAATACACAGTACTGTGTTTGTGATGTGGAATTCTTTTGTCTCACTCTCCTGACACAAAGACGTCTAAGAATCAAAAGTATCAACTTCAGAGTGAAAAAAAAAAAAGTTCAACACAATCTAGGGTAAGTTAGGCAAAGAGACACCAGGAGGTAGGACAGGGAAAAGTGAAGAGACCTGGAAAATCCCTGAAGAACACAGCTGTCATGTCACACAACAATGTAACAAAACAAAAAGAGCATTCAAAATAAAAGAGCAATAGCCTTTATCTCACATTACATTTGAATCCCTAATACAGCATAGTTTTATCAAATGCTATAAGGCTATAAGAAAAACAAAACAAAAAAAAGAGCACAGTCATGTTGAAATAAGAAAAAGAAAAAAAAGAGTGGTTGCTTTGAAAATCTAACTAAGCTCTTTAACCATGAGTGTGTGTGTGTGTGTGCGCGCTACTTGACCCTGAAAGAAAGCTCTATGTAAACCAGGGCATCTAAACACAACAGAGTACACTAATGCACCACTGAGAGGAAACAACAGCAGACTCACTGGGGCTTCTAAAGTGCATTGATCTGTTTTGTATAGGCTACACCCTAAGAGTTGCTGCTAGTGGATTATTTCCCATGTACAAGCCCAGACCTACAAATACACACACTCTTTTGGATCATGGCATAGAAATAGTAGACAAGGTTTTAAATGATGACATAAAAATCTGATTTGCATAAATAGATGTTGGATGTGGACATACTGGTTTGATCACACTTTCACACTGGCATGGCACTAACTGCTGGTTTTCATTGGTGGCAGTCTAACCAGCAGAATTTAAATGTGCTGTAGCAGTCACTTTGGCAGTGGAGCACTCTGCAGCAGAGAAGCTGCTCCTGGCCAGTTGAAGGCAGAGCTGTTTCTGTAAAAGATACATTTTTAAAAAATGTATACAGCACCTGTATGTTTCCCACTTCCAGCAGAGATCAGGGTTAGCAGCTTGCGAATATTGGAAAGCACAACAACCCAACAGCATTAGGTCACTATGCTGGTGACGTTTAAGATTAGAATTACTTCATCTTAGCATCCAATTGGGCTAAGCTATATGATATGCTGAATATTAAAAGGCTCAAGGTGGCTCTATCAGCTTTTACCTCTTTACTCACTTAGGAATATCTACCCTCAACAAAGTGTGCACCATCTCTTTAAGAGGGCACTAAGGTACACTTTCCATGGACTATCTGTATTTGGTAGAATAAATAGGTAGATTTGCAGATGGCTGAGCCTACATTTGAGCACAACAAACATATTGATTGCTGTAACTAATCGTTCAGATGAGACTATCAAGAACCACCAAGTTGCCTAGCAACATAGTGTGTATACGTGTGAGTATATGTGCTAATATGCATTTTTGTGGACAGCTGCTGTGTAGTTTATATTGATTATACATCTCTGCATTGTCTACCTTAGTGACCTTTTATTAAAGTGACAGATCTACACAACCTCGATTTTGCGTAGGATTACTTTAACAGTAACCTTTACACTGAGCCTTGAGTAAAATTGTCCAGTACTATTCCGTTTCCTGCCATGAACAAATGAAGGGCATTGTGAATGTGTGTAGATGGAGACTGTAGGGGCCACTAGCTTCCCAGCATGCAATGCGTATCTCAGAAATAGAGCAGGATAAGGCAGAGACCCCTGGGATGGTGGCACAGAGCTAAGAAAAGAGCTCCTCTGCTCTCATTTAAACAGGGACAGGTGCTGGAGGAGGAGAGAGGTAGGCCACACTAAAGACAGACAGAGAGAGCAAGCGAGACAGACAGACCGTTAAAGAGACATGCATGTATAAAGTATGTGTATTCAAATACAGCATGTCAAAGTTAACTCCTCATGTCCCAGTATTTACTCTCAGCAACAACCATGTCATTTACTGTAGTCTTTTAGACAGCATACAATTACAGGCAGATATTTAATGCCTGTGTCCCAGGTCCATTAACCTAAAAAAGACAGTTATGCTACATCAGTTTGCAGCCTCATTTTCCCAGAGTGTACCACTTTTTTCTACAATAATTACTGGGAGGAATATGAGTTTTTGTGTGCGAGTGTGTGCTTTTAATATTTGCCTCCCTTTTTTTTTTCCTAATGCATGTTATTTCCCGAAAGACATGTCTTTGTGCTGAATCATGCAAGATGTTATTAAAATTTAGCTATTAGCAAAGCTAGAGAAGCTGATAAGAGGGGATGAAATATATTTGATTTCCTCTGGCTGGGGAGTCTAAAGTGTATGCATTTCACATTCTTGCCCGGGTTGTTGAAAACAGAAGAATAAATCAAATGGCCAAAGGGGAGTTTGTTTTATTGTTAGCCAGAGACAGGGTAAATGAAAGTCACAGCAAATATAAAAACAATATGATATCTACGAAATTTCTGTGCTTGCACAGGTTTTTAGAAAAAGCTCTCACTGAAATGCTGACATTTAGGACAGCATAATGGAACACACCCAGCCAAGCACAGGCAAGTTTTAAAGAAGAACAGACTGACCATACTGAGTCTTAAAGAGGCCAAAACATTCCAGCATACCTTCAGTGAAAAGTCAGTCATGCAGATCCATGATACTCAAGTGCACAAACTAATGTGCTGACTTTCACTGGTTAGAGGGAAACCACCAAGTATACATCTTGAAAGCTACTGGCATGGACAGCCGCAATAAATCAGTGTTTTCAATTGTGCATCAGGAGATAGAGCAGGTCATCTACTAATCAGAAGGTTGATGGCTAAGTCTCTGACTGCTCTCGTCTGTGTGTCAAAGGCCAAGATACTGAACCTGAGTTGCTCCTGATGCGTTCAGCAGAGTAAGAATGCATGTAAATGCTAGACGTAAAGCACTTAGGCATAGAGAAAAGTGCATGTTCGAATGTGTGTGTGAACTGGTGAATGGGTTGTTGTGCAATGTGCTTTGAGCGCTCGAGTAGAAAAGCACTAGTCTATTTGCAATACACATAGCCCATGTTATGCAGCAAGAAAATGCAGACAAGACAACCGATTCAATCTACCATGATTCAGGCAATATTTCAGACATGCAAAGTTATGTGTAGACTCTTAATTCTATTTAGGTCATATTCATTTGAACTCTGAAATCAACTGAGTAGAGCAAGAATAGCCAACACACCAGACTTTGAAGCAAGACTTTTTCTGGAAAAATAGGGAAACTTAACTGACTGGCAGAAATCTAACCAACCAGCCTTGAGAAATTTAAAAGAGGGCTTGTTACAGTGACGAATCAAAATGCTTGAAATTTCCAGAGGAGTTTAAACCTGTAAACTGCCTTAGCTACAGGCGTAGTCGTAAATAACATGCCTCTAGCTTCAAATGGATATAAACACAATGAAGAAGGGCTGGTTGGTTGGTACTGTTGTAAATACCTCCAGCCCCACAAACACCACATTTCCCTAAAAGGGTTGGAGAGCCCCACAAGCCTCACTGAGGTTATAATTGCTCACTCCCTCCAGACCTACATGAAGAGAGAGAGATAAAGTAAGAGTAGGATGGCAGACACAGCGAACGAAAGAAAAGAAAAAGAAATGAGGGAGGGAGAGCAGGTGTGTGTGTGTGTTAGTGTGCATGTTCATGCATGTGTGTGGGTGGCAAAGTGACAGGCGATGATTAGCCCAACCAGAGGAGGATATGTGGGAGGGAGTATGTGGGAGTAGTGGGGCTGGTGAGAGAGAGACTCTAGGCAGAGATCTACACAAGTGGATTAAAAGAGCTCTCATACTATATAAACACATAGAAATGGCACATGGTTTATGTACAAACACACAAAACGATGTAAAGTATAAAAGGCATGAATGCACATGGAGTACAGCGCACACCAGGGTGGATTCCTGTGGGAACACGCTTTGTTGTCAAGGTGTTGTAAAGAATCAAGCTAGGCTACACTGTGTGTTGATTTGATAATGAAAACAGGCAACAGAGGCAATCATTTTCACAAAGTAATTTCATCCCT
Organism: Mchenga conophoros; assembly: GCF_057382185.1. Lineage (NCBI taxonomy): Eukaryota > Metazoa > Chordata > Actinopteri > Cichliformes > Cichlidae > Mchenga > Mchenga conophoros. The sequence goes on from NC_140529.1 coordinate 27,143,019, forward strand.
CACTGTGCAAGTGTGTGTGAGGGGGTCAAAGATGACAGGAAAAAATAAAAAGCCAGGAGAGAGGAAGGAGATGGTTAGCATCTGCAGACTCTTAGGTGTGTAGGCGGGACCGTTTGCGCCCATCTCTAACTGAGCTTTTAACAGGCTTTAAAGAGGTGCAACAAGAGCTCAAACTCATACGTGCATGTGTGAACATGCGCAAACAAAAAGAAAACGGGGGGAAAAAGATGCAGATTACCTTTAAAGGACATTGAGCCAGTCAGCTCAAACACAGCTAGTCCACAGAACAAATCAATCCGTTTTAATGGATTCTAGCTTGCTAAGGTAGAATCCATTAAAGCACTCACATCAACTGCATTTCTTACAAGCCTGATTTTACACTTTTGTCTGCTTCTATACTTCCATACTGGAAGCAGAAATTTTGTGTGCTCTCAATTTTAGCACACAGAGGCTGTGGTTTATATGGGTAATTGAGATGCTCCCGGTCTGTGGATATTTTAGTGTTCTACCACCAGCCAAACAGGAAACCCACGGCTCTGGGGCCTAACCCTGTACATACAGTTGAACTTCAGGTCATTATATTGGACGTGACCTCAGGGTGGGGACTCTAAAATGTTGCAAGCAACCGGTTGGAAAACAAAACACTAATTCTTCCTGTGGAAAACACAGAAGCACGTAGAGAACCGCTGGGTGTAACGCACACATGATATAAGAAACAGACAACAAACAACAGGATGCATTATATTTAATTACATCACAATCTTTTTCTTTTTTTTTTTTTTCAAACTTAATGAGTGAGAATCTCAGTCTTTGCTGTGTCTAGATGGGCAGACAAGAATGGGCAGATATTAAGACAGAAAGGTTTAGTCGTTTAAATATCAAGTTCTTTTCCAAATCCTCCTTGAGGCATAGGTTTTCAGTTGTCTCATACACACGGAAATATCCTACACACAATGGTCTATGTACAATTTCCAAATTTGGCAGCTTTATTTCCGTTATGAATAGGATTTAAATCAAATCCCAGCACACACAGAAACTTCAAGCACATTCAATAATGTGTATTTTTAAGAATAAGGTAGAATTCAGTGCTGTTACAGTCCAAGTGGTTGGTGGTGCAAGAGGAGATTAGACCAGCTGTCAGTTAGACTACATATATATTCTTCTGTCTTTGTGACAACTTCAACCGAGGTTGTCTGGTCACAAAGAGCCAGCTACTGTAAGCAAGGCCGGGTTCAGCATGGAAGTACTGCTGTGAACTTTGGAATCAATAGAAATCCACACAAACGCTGTGAGATATAGAGATAGAGAGAGCGAGAGGATCGCTTGCTGAATAAAACATCCTGAAAGCACTTTTATGTCAGTCCCTGTTGGCTGGGCTGGAGGAAACCCAAACTGTATCTCAGCTCCACAGCAACAAAGGCCCCATCAAATCAACAGCTACTTCTGCGCAGATCAAGCAGCCGAGTGCACAATCAGTGCAAAAGGGAATCTCTTCAAACATGAGCTGATTTCCCCTGGGCTGGGGACAGCAAACACACGCACAGACGCACACGCACACACAGAAAATCACTGATCACCTAGGAAACTACTCACTACGAGAGCACCAGGTGTTGCTTTTCCAATTGACCTCTATGTTTGCAACCAGAATGCTCACATCCAGACAACTAATTGACATGACATAAGCACTTAATCTAAAGAGCAACACGTCCAGTATACGCATACATTTTTCCACAAAATGAAAGCATGCCATGCAGGAAATGTATCAAACTGGCACTCTCCTACCAAAAATCTAAAAAGACTTTATACTTTTCAGCTTGGTTGAAAGCATCTAACTATGTATGCTGTTGAAAATGACAATGTTCAGCCCGAGCCTCACTGTGCTGCTGATGATACTGCACTCATCATTGTTTTGTTTTTCCTTCCTAGAACATTTCCCTATGAAAAGGAAGCCCGTGTAGTGAAGAAGTCATTTCCTCCATGAGTGAAATGACTAGATTAAAAAGACTAATTAAAAAGCACCTTCTCTATCAACCCACATGTTTTCTTCTTAAATGCTACTCAACTGTCACATTATTTTATACACAGAAAGATAATGCGGCTTCTCTATAAGGCCAATGTAACCAGAAAAAAGGAAGGAAAAAATATAACCCTCCAATAAGATGGAAAGAAAGAAGGTAGGGTCATCATATATACATCACTTACCCAAGTCTTTGGATCCTTGACTCTCACTGGCCAATTCACCCATTCTGACCAGAGCATCAAAGTAGCCTTTGGCAGCAAATGTCACATCTAGAAGAAAATAGGAGCGAGTACAAAAAGAAATAAAGGGGTTATTAGTTTAAAGGTTACAGAACAGTCCACTTTCCATTCTGAAAAAAACCTCACAATGCACAGTTTAGCTTTGTGTAAATACAGGTGACAGCTTTCTATACAGTGATCTCTAGTTTCTCTTAGAAGTATTTCAAACAATAAATCTCCTTTTTTTCCTTTTATGTTCTGTTTCTAGTTTCATATGAAAAATAATAAATGTTGCACCTTTGAGTCAGAATAAAGTATGTGAGCATTTTTTGGGTCACTTCAGATAAATTCATTTTGCTATGAAACCACTCACTCAATATTTTGTAACACCTGGAAACACTTCCTTTGTCCATGTTTTAACAGCTTTTCCATGTCAATTTTTTGTGCCATACCCTGCAGAAGCCTTTTTTAAAACAAGTTTGCAAGTGTGCTTTATTTTCTCCCCTATATATCAGCGGTCCCCAACCCCCGGGCCTCGGACTAGTATCGGTCCGTGAGTCGTTTGGTACCGGGCCGCGAGAGTTGAGGCTCAGGTGTGAAATGTATGGTTTTCAGGGTTTTTAAATTGGTTTTCAGCGTTATTTTGTTATCGTTTTTATCGTTAAATCGTTTTCCTGGGTCTTTTCACGTGTGTTATGAACAAATCTTTTTTTCGGTACCGGTACTAGTTTTATTTTGTTGTATTTATCCACGACACCTTAAAGGCCGGTCCGTGAAAATATTGTCAGGCATAAACCGGTCCATGGCGCAAAAAAGGTTGGGGACCGCTGTTCTATATCATACAGTAAAGAAAAGCTAAGCATTTATTATATATAAATATAAATAAATGTATATAAAATGCACAGGGGAATATTTATCTCAGGCCTCTTTTTGATCCACGGCCAATAGGTCACATACATACGAAAAAAAGAGAAATCAATAGCTCCTTGTTTCACAAAGGAAAGAGTAATGTCATGCTGTAAACCACATGCTGATAATCGCCACTGCACTTTTGCTTCTTCCATTCCATTTAATCTTTTATGTCAATATGTTTGAACACCCCACAGCAGGGTGACACAGTGACTGTGTTGGCTGCTGATTGACAAGCCTCGTACACCTGTATAGACAATGATTCCACAGGCTCCCCGCTAGCACTAATGCAAAGCATAAAGCATACAGTGTTTCTAAAATTCTCACATGACATACAGTGAATGCACATGGCTGTAGGTCTCGTGACCAATAAGGGGCTACTCGTGCACACACAGAAAGTTTGACTTTTGCTCCATGCATGCACAAAAACAATCAGTGAAGTTAATCCAAATGTGCAGTCGTTCTGCTTGTATTTGCTCTGCGGCTAAATAAGGAGTCGTCCTGGCTGCACAAATCAATATCCGCCTCAGCCACTATCATTTCAACTGCACCTGACCAGGCTAACAGAGGTCACACAGGGCAGAGTCAGCTTCCAGTGATTTCTGCCTTACTACCATGCAGTCCTCCACCAGTCTGACAATCTCCAGCAAATAATGGCCAGTGCTTTTTGAGGTGAATTCAACAGCAGTCCAGGTGACAGATGGGCCTTTGCCTTTCAGACAGCTCCCAGGTGAGAGGCACATTTACAACAATGTCCTGGCAGGGGCAAGCTATTTCTAGCAGACAGATGCAGCTGCCCTGCAATAAGGGAAGTCTCCTAGGCTGGAAGCCTCGAAGCTCTGCTCCGAGGCTGAGGGACATATGCTAATGCTAATCCCAATTACAGCTGAGTCAATGGCAGGAGATGGCCTGTGCTTCCTTCTTTCTCTACTGCATGGGAAAGACCAGAGAAATAAGAGCAGAGCCTTCAGAGCATCATAGCTGAGTCCTCTTCGTTATGTCAAACAGGCCTCCTGCCTGCCTTGATGTGGAAAGTGTGAATGTGTGAGTGTCAGTTCATGTGAGTTTGCACATGTGTGGTAGGGGGGGTTGTGAGAGCTCTTGCAGATCTCCCAGCAACAGACACTTTCTTTTTGCTGATGCTGCTGCAGCAGCATGTGTGATAGTGTCTCTGTAACTGAAGAATGGCTGATTAGATACGCTGGATCTATACGGGTGGGTCTATCTAATGAAATGTGTGATAAGGGGTTCAGAGAGACAGACGGAGAGGATTATTGGATCTCTGATTGCACGGCAGGCAAATGGTAGGGGAGGGGTTTACTTGAGAGCTACTGATCCTTCACTCATCCTTCACTCTGAGGAGGGATAACACATCTTGATCGAGACAGTAAAGATTTTCTGTAAGTGTGTCAAAATCATCATATTGTCAGGGGACTTGTATAAAAAATTACAGGCTCTGTTGGCTTGGCAGTTAGACTCGGTCAGTCGCAGCATTTGTTGCTTTTACACTTACCAGCCACTGTGAAATTCACTGACTGAATGCTGTGTTGGAAAACCTGTAATACTCTAATACCCAGACCAAGCAGGCCTATCAGTGAAGGCTTTTGGCATTTCTGGTGTGGGATAATTTCAGTGATTGCACCATATGGATATGGTGTGCGCTCCCATCCCCAGCCCCCTCAAATGAGAGCTGCTTAGTCCTTTGGGTTTAGCCAATTCTGCAAAGTGGGTCTTTAATGGCTCTGTGAGAGCCTACCAGTCTGTTTCCTACTTAAACCAAAGACAGGATTAGTTATTGTGCATCAACGGAAAGAAAAAGACTTGTTAGAGAAGAGAACATCCTTAATGGTAGGATGAGTTGGACTGGCAGAGGGAGGTCTTGTTATGGTTGAGGAACACATTGTATGACAGTCTTTTTAAAACTAATTTTTCACACATGCCCTACAATGCCAAATTTTTCTAAACAACGCCCAACAAGGATTTATGTGAGAATGCAAATGCTGGACACAGTCAGATTGAACATGAACTGGTCTTTAAGCTGCTACCTCCCGCAAAGTCCATGTGATGTGGGAATAATGCCTGCACAGTAACAGTTGTGCAAATTCACAGCCAGCAAGTGGTCATCCTGCACATCCTACCTTACCTTGCCTAAATTAAATACAATACAGTACAGTTTCCAGCAGTGAGATAACACTGCTGTGTGCTACATGTGAGAAAGGACAACTCTGTACATTGTCCTGACCTGATTTTCTAAAAGCAGCTCAAATCAGGAAGTAAATTCAAAAGGCATGGCTGTAAGTGTTTGGGATTCCAACAAACAAATGCACAAGCACAAGCACATAGCCACACACACACTTGTTTTCCTTTGTAAATCTGACTGCTGACAGTGAGCTATCCTCGCTTTTGAATTAGATTAGAGGTCTTTTGTGTTGCTCTGACTACACCTCTATAACCATGTACAAGCAACGCCAGAAGCTCTGCACCAGATGATTAGGTCTGCCTATTTAACATAAGGATAAATTTTGTAGGGTTTTTTTGTTTTGTTTTTTTAAAATGCACAAAAAAGGATATGTAGCTAGATACATAAAGCAAGGGAGAGAGAGAGAGAGAGAGTGTGTGTGTGTGTGTGTGTGTGTGTGTGTGTGTGTGTGTGTGTGTGTGTGTGTGTGTGTGAGATAAAGAAAGAGAAAGAAACAGAGTGTTTTCTTGGCTAAGTGCCTAAATCTGCAGTGAAACAGGAGCATGAAAGAAAAAAAGAAAGGACTTACTGGCAAGGGCCTTCTCATAGTTCTTCCCCATGGCAACAAAGTTCCGTAAGCAGGGATTGAACTGCTCCATAATGGTCTGAAAAAGAAAACAAGAAATAGATGGGAGGTTGGGCATTTACTTATCATTAGACTGTAAGTCAAGAGCAAAGACTTGCATATTGCTTTATTTATTCGCTATTCCACTTTTTGCCTCACATTCTCTTTATATGCAAAGCTTCTCCAGGTGCACAAAAGCAGTTTTCTATAAAGTAAACAGCTATATACAGAACACATACCAGTGTACAGACCAAGAGGCAACCTCTGGGGCTGAAATATGGAGCCAAAGACGACGTGCCAAAAAGCTGCAGTTCCTCAAATGATTACTGGAGGCTTGCTCCGAAAGCGAGTCGGTCCCCATAGACTGCCATGTTAAAATGCCCAACTTCACAGTAGAAATAAACATGTTTACAGCATAGTGCAAAAGGGGGTTTGGTGTCTTAACAAATTCAAATGTAATACGTCTTAAAGTTTTATCTTATTAGGGGTAGGAGTTACTGAACTATAGCTCTTGACCGTGTTTGTAGGGTTGCTGCCTTTTGAATGCCTGACAAAACATCCAGCTTACAGTGTGATTAATTGTACTAACAGCCTTTCCAAGAACTGTGTGCTGCAGTACTGGTTCAGTGAAATTCAAGCATTTTATTAATGGGTTTCTCATTTTTATAATAACCAGTCGCAGAAGTCATATCTTTTGTTTTGGCTGGATCAGTAAGCTACACTGTTTTGCTCTGGAAATACTGTATCCCAATACACTCCAAGGTGCAGTGTAAAATGCTGAGAATGCATGATTCTTGACACTTCTCAACACCACCTCCCTTCTCCTCCCCTCCTTCCTCCTGCACTTCTCCAGGGCTTCCTCCAATTAGCCGGTCCCTAGTCACATAGTCAGGAATAGCCAGGGGGGAAGAGAGACAACTACAACACTGCTGCAGCAGCAGCAGTCTCCACCAACCATCAATACTGCTGGAGAACACTTTATAATCTACTTCTAGCCTGAATCCACACAGTGGCAAAATAATATGGTAAGGTGCCACTAGTGTCAAGCTAAAACCCCATCAGCCCATCCTGAAAATCATGGGCCTCTTATCCTCACTCAGACTTCAGCATTTTTGCTTTTTCCTTCATTTTTCAGCCAGTTTTTTTCCTTATTGCTTTTTTAAACTGTGCCAAAAGTTGAGCAGCACCATATATGTATGTAATCCATCTATAGTGAAAGTCCAAATGAGTAAGATATAAACTGCCTATTATTTTTCTTTATCATAAGTAATTAAATTACTACACCTTTTTATGACTCTGCTTACAAAAAAAAAATTGTAAAACTGGAGCAAACTATAAGTAATAACGTCAAAATGCCAAAAGACAAGTCACCATCAATGACTCATTTACTCTGATTTACTGGTTTAGATCTATACATCTATAGGCAAATGCAATTTAAAAGGTATCAAACTAGGATATAGTTTTAAGTATTGGGTTAGACATTTTTTATTGTCTGTCAACAATATTCTTATAACCAATACCTGATAGACTTTTGCCCTATAAAGGAAAACCATAAAGGCTGAGGAGTTTGTAAAGTTAGAAAGGCAAGGCTGGGATGGATAGGACATGTGCAGAGGGAGGATAGTGGATATAATGGAGAAAGGATGTTGAAGAGGAAAAGAGAATGACCACAGAGGTTCATGGATGTAATGAAGTACGACATGCAGTGGATTGGTGTGATAAAAGAGGATGCTAGGGATGGGGTGCGATAGAAGCAAATGATCTGCTGTGGTGACCCCTAAAGCGAGCAGCCAAAAGAAGAAGTGATGCTTTATTGTAGAGGATTTACATTTTCAAAATGGTCAAGAGAAAAGAGAAAAATAAAAAGGTTGTTGTTCATTCATTATATTAACTAGCAATTTCACACCACTGCCTTCAGAGCTGTGCTGTGCATGTTTTAAAGACCTTGCTAGACCACTGTAATCAATGAAGTCACAAGTTGGTTTGCAGGACAAATCATGTGATGACACTATTCCTCAATTACCCAAACATCTTCTTCTGCGTTATATTATAAACTGGATATAAATACAACTTGTGGGCCACTACTGTGTATATATACTGTTAGTTAAATATCTGTGTAGGTTTGCAATCATCCATGTCATGAGAGTCTTGAGTGCTTTAAAAAGCAAACACCTCCAAAGGGGCCAACCCCCACTAGGAGTTAAATACCTGAGATTCTCCACCATTTTTTTACATAACTAAAGAAGCTCTGAAGGAAACCAGCAAATGTTTACTACCAATGCTTAAACATTGCTTGTGCTGTTAATTATATTTCAAAGAAACACATCAGATTAATAGTAATTTAGTCTTTGCTCTTGTTTCAGTATTTTGCTTTACAGGGATGTCCCATATCATATTGTCCCTGCTAATGCCAGTAATAAATTTGCCTTTACGTTCTAGCACACTCGGGCATGTCTGAGAGTCAGAGCCATGCGTCCATCTCAGGTGATGATTTAGTACCTAAACAACCTCCAAGAGAACGAAGTACTTTGCAAAACATGCGAGAAAAATGTTCCCGCTAAAACTGAAAATAACAAACTTGTTTCACCACTTGAGACAAAAACACTGTTCGAGACAACCAGGCTACAAAAGGGGGAGAAACTAGCTAGAGATAAGCGACTCACACTTAAACAAATGCTCCACTGAGTACCGCTGGAATGCTCACTAGTTGTGCTCCATATACCAGGGAAAGAGGGCGGTGGATATAAATTCCTTGCTACTTTTGTGTTTATGTTTGACTTGACTGTGTCATCGGATATATTGCTGTATCACTACTACTGCACTATAAACCCGCTGCAGCTGGCACCTTGTTTAAGAAAATTCACACTTCAAATTAGGTAGTCTGACATCAATGACAGTAGCTCATTGGAAAAAAAAAAAAAAAAACCCTTTACACTACTGAGGTTACATTGCTCAGTAGATTAAATATTTTTCTTCCAAATTTTCTGGAAATATTGTAATATAATTTTGAAGCTATACCCCACTCCTATAGCTTTATTTTAGAAACCCACAAATCTCTGCACAACATATGAAGTTTTTTTAGCATTTGCTGTGGTCAGAGCAACACTACCAGTGTACCAGTAAGAGTTGTTCAGGATCCTATATTGTTTGGCTAAAATCAGAAGTCACAGCCTTTTAGAGTCCTCCTCCTCTTCTGTTGACTGAGTCTAGCTGTCAATTAAAATGGACTCATGGTAAGTCTACAGTGCACCGTGGAACAACAATACAGTGAGAAACTTTGTTCTTATACAGATACAAGCACACACAAGGCAACAACGTCCTACAGACTCTTCAGTGGTCTGCTTACTCTTCAGTCTGCTTACTTATTTTATTTTTTAATAAAAATAATTGTTTTAAATAAACTTATTGCAAAGTTACGATGAAACAATAGTAAAACGCATATTATAAATTATTCTAATGTTCTCCCCCCGGCTCTGTTAGACTAACACACTCAAAGGATACAAATATAATTGGTTGAGAACCTTATCTCAAGTTCACATAGCACCTCAATACAAATTGTATCCCTGCTTGTTCTACCTCTGGGAAGATAAAAGACAACCCTCAGGACCTTGCTAAGAAAATATTTATTCCTAAATTATTCAGTGCATCTCATTGAAGAGGTTACACAAACGTGTGTATCACAAATTCACAAATACATGTGTGTGTACTCGTGCACACACCTACATTGATACAAGTGGTTATAATAAAGAGTGGTGGTGTTTAAAACTGGTGGGAGGATTACATAAAAAAAAAAGCTAGGCCCAGTACAGCATCATTACAGAACATTCTCCCACTGAAGAGGCCAAAGGTATGTGACACAAGCCTAGCTGCCTTTTCTTCCACGTTCCGAACACACGCACGCACGCACACACACACACGCACGCACGCACGCGCACACACACACACACACACACACACACTCTATAAACAGACAGTAATGCATGCAGCTATGGAGCCAATTTACAGTATTATGCGATTAGCTACTGATATAACTATTATATAAGAGACATGAATTACAATAGAACTTAAATGACATGTAGTTAAGGGAAGTGAAGAAGTGGAAAAAAAGTGAGGTAGTTTCTTTCTTCATCTCTTCCCATTGTTGCTAAATTTGTCATCCCAGTTCTCTTGTGCTACATTGTTACCCTAATTGTGACAGCTAATTGGGAAATGGGGCCAGGAGACACTTAAGGTTGTGCGACAGAGAGGCAGGGAGGGAGAGAGAGAGAGAGCTATCAAGTAGATGACTGAATAGAAAACTGTGAGGATGAAATATTCTATGAATTACGAAGAAAAGGTGTATAATCGGCTACTGTATCCCCCTCTTTTCAAACTCGTTGTATCATCTTCTAATTAAAGAATTCATAAAATAAGAAATAAGTCAAGGCTCGAGTCATTTTCTCCTTTTCTGAGAGGAAGAGTCTGCTCATTTCGTCACTGCCTACACGAAGACTGATTGAATTCATTATCAGCACTCGGAGCAAAAAATTAAGGGAGACAATCAAAGGAGGGCAGACTAATGTCTCCTGCAAAATTAATCAGATCTCTTTGACACCCAGCTGTGCTGCAGAGGTGAGACAGGGAGAATACAGAGAACTGTGGCGTGCATGTATAAAGGAGGATTAGAGGAAAACTTTATTAGGCGACGTAAAAAATGATTTCTTTCTGCGCACTAAACAAATCAATGTTTCCCCTCACCATAGCAGCAACAATCGAAACAAGGTCGATGCATCTAGATGGCAGATTCAAATTATGGGACATTCATTCATCTCTGCTCACTCTGTTCTCCTCTGTCACACACACACCTACGCACACAAACATTGTAATGACATGCAAAGGGGGCAATTTGAAACTAACACCAGCTGATTAGAACCAGGGGGAATCACGCGCAATCAGAAGCCAGGAAGCCATCATCTGTTCCCTCTCACCCTCCCCTCTCTCATTCCTTCTCACTTCCTCTTCAACATAGCAACTTGTCACAGGCCTAAAAAAAAATTTAATAAATACATAAATGCCCAGATCACATGAACGCTGAATCTGCCATTTACTGCATTTGTGAGGACTGTAAGGACCTATCACATGATGAGAGCCGAAAGAAGCTGCCAGAGCTGCTGATGTTATTAGGGAAGAATGTTAAGAAAGTGGATACTGTGTGGACTGACTAGTGGCAAAAATGCCATTTGCCTTTCTCTTTCTTAATAATGAGGGTGCATAAGCAAAGAATGAGTCTCAGCTGGAGGGCAACTGATACCTGAACTAATTAGTGTACTAGGACCAAATATTTTGGCTCCAGTGTGATCTCCAGTCTAGCTGAGTGCACTGAATGATTATTAACATGATGGGCTCAAGACCGTACACCTCAGACGGGACCTTGACTAAATCATTTCTTGGGAGAAAACCCCTTGCTGGCCAAACGATGTCTCTACAGTGTGGTCACGAAACTCAGACTGTTTAACAGGGATTTTTCTTTTCATATACGTTTCCTTTCATTGTCACATCGACCCATGAATCAAGGTACAAATGAAATCTTTAGACAATTAAGTTAGCTAAAAATTTTAAAAAAAGAATCTGTGATTGTAGCAGTGGTGCTGGATTTGAATATATCTGGGTACCTGTCAGAGGGTATTCTGGTTGTTTATGCTATGCCATCCTGGGTTTTTCTCCTAAGCCAGTCAATTTGGTGCTAAGGCTGGTCACAGCTTATCAGAAATAATTTTTTTGGTGTTAGAACTAATGAGACAGTTGGCATATTGGAAATAGGACACATGTCTAAGGGAATGCATTCCAAACTTCATCACATTTCACTAGAAGAAAGTAAATTCCATTTAAACGTCACACTTAAAATTAGACAACTGAGTGTTTTGACTTCTTGCGTATACTCAGATAGGATGGGCAGTTTTATCATTTGATTTAAAAAGAAGTTAAGACTTCAAAGCATCAAAGCCCTACAGTACAGTGACATTCCCAGCACTTATCAAGAGACTGTGAAGTACAAGGACTCTAAAGACTAACTGAAGAGCTACTGTAAATCTGAAACACAGTAAACTGCAAACAACAATGCAAAGCATGCGCTTATGTCAGAGGTATACGCTTTGAGCAGATGCCAATGGCCAGTTCGCAGTTTCGCATACTTAAAGCTTTACTAATGCTGCAGAAGGTACATCATGCGCTCTCAGTGGAAGCCAAGGTAAAAATCAAATCTTAGAATACCACATGAATGCGTGTGTCCTTTCCAAGTTCTCTTGAAGGGAGAAAACTTTAACATTATGAGCAGAAAAAAAGAAAAGTTTGTAGACTTCAAAAACAGCTCCTCCATTCCTTTGTTATGGAAGCGTGCACACTCAAGTGTTGCGCATCACTCATGTCAAACACAGGCATCGATATAAAATAGAACAGAGACGTTCTTCCTATAACAATGTGCTTTGGTTGCAACAACTCCTGACAGTTTCAGCGCTGGCTTTTATGTCACAGATAATGATGTTGCTGTGCCACACAAGCCGTTTACCTTTTCTAAAAATTTCAAATGTAGTGAAACAACCCAGTGCAGGTTTAGACGCTTGTATTAAATGTCATCCAATTTTTTGAATACGTTTTATTTTTATTGTGAACATAAACAGTGGAAAGGGTTTCGTGCAGGTCTACAGTCATGGTCATTAGTCCAAAAAGACTCATGTCAGGAACTATGTAAACACTGAAAATAAACTGTTGCAAAAAAGCCTATAAATCATACATCGCTTCTTGCCAACAGTAGCCTACTTTCCATCCTCTGTCATGTAAACATGCTCCTGGTAAGATGGGAATAAAACGGGGAATTTATGATTTGTACTATACTCTTATTAACTTGCAGCGCAGAGGGTAAATATCAGCAGTTCCTGTGTGCTGTATTTGTGAACTCAGTCAGGGTTTGCAACAATTCAATGATAATGCCTTGCATGCTACACAGAAATAAAAGGGTTTGTCAGGTTGGAGATGGCCCCTACTGTAAATATTAGTCACGAAAAGGCACTTTGGCAAATTTCAGTATAACAGAGCAGACATGAGTTTTTTTTAAAGACTCTTTTGGGGTCCATAATTGTCTCTAAGGGGTCTCAGATTGAGTAGGAAAAACCAAGCCCTCTACAAACAATTACTTTATCTTTTCCTCACCTTTAAACTGAAATGTCCCCTTCTGTCTCTGCCGGACAAATAACATACACACCAGAGACCAACAATTTACTGTGTTTGTTTGCTTTTCTGTCATCTGCAGCTAGTGTGACCCCCTCATCCACCTCAGCATCAACCATTCAACTAACTCAGTGCAGACACTGGTTACCACAGCAACCGAGACCAGACTTATTTGCTAGCTTTATTTCTTTTACCAGCAAAAGATCCTTTTCCTTTTGTGGAGGAAAGGGATGCATTTCCCACAAATCCCTCAAAATATGATTTTAGCTTTCAAATTGAAAAATAGAAAATGTTGAATCTGAGAAAATCTTTCATTGTATTTTAGGTTACGTCACTGGCTGGCTGTATAGGAAATTAACATTTTTGCACATCAGTTTGAAAGCTTGCGGGCAATTCTATAAAAATGAAGAAACAAATAAATACAATGAAAAACATGTGTTGTACTGTGCAAGCATCCTACTGCTACAGAACTACCTGTAACACTCCAGTTTCTCCACATTCCAAAACAGAAAGAAAACACCTAAACAAACTGAAACTGCAAATTTCCCATTTAAGCTTCCCACAGTGTCAGTCAACTAAGTGCTTGATTAATTTGAAAATAACATGTGGGTGGCATTGTTTTGCCACAGATTTTTTTTTGGTTTTGTTTTGATGCTGATTCATTGAGATACATGTACATTCTGAGATATAGATGGATATAGATAAAGGTCTTTTGAATGCTACAAAAAAAAAAAAAAGAAAGTTTACAGTGGCAGAGCAGCAAATCTGCTGCATTACTCATTTTATATCCAAATGGCAAAATTTGGCTGCGTCAAAATGTTCTCACCTAAAGGAACATTCAAACCATCTGGGTATCCATGCAGCATTACTGACTTTCTGCTCATAAGTACAACTGGCTTGGGGCTCAGAAGAGCACTGTGGCTGCCTGTTGAGCTGGCCTTGTGGGTGTAGTGTAGCCAATCCTACTGAAAGTAGCAGCATTTGCCACAGATGCATAGAGTAAGAGCGGCCACAGGCATGTTAACTCTAGTTCATGGCCCATCAATGCAAGACCATTGTGTCCATTGACACAGTACGAACTGAAATTTTCTGTCTCTGTGTCTCTTTCTGTCTGTGTAATTACAGCTTCACCCTCCACAGTAATTAGGGACTATTTCAACAAGGATGTGGAATGTCTCCATCTATTTTTCCTTCTCTTCATCTCTTCTTCTTCTTCACTGGCAACACTTTAACGCTTTATTTTTCTAAAATAAACAAAATCCTTCTATATTCTTTTACATTTTCTTTCTATCCTCTACATTCGGGAGAGTAGCCATGCTAACAGGGTGACTTCAAATCAACCTTAATGATCAGTGATTGTCATGAAGCATGTTTGAGTCACTGGAGTGTAGCTTTGGATTTAGCAGTCAGCATCGCCAGTCTATGCCCTTGGAAAAAACAAAAAAAAGCAATGATGAGTAAAAGAAAAGAGAATGTCTCTAAACCATCCGCCCCCAGACGTGCAGAGAAGGTGGGTGTGTGGAGCAATAGTCCTCTCTCAGCATCGCAGTCAAAGGCACAGGGAACAAATCTGCTGTTCCAAAGGCAATGAATGTTATGATATCTCCTGCAGTGCATAATGCAATCTTTTCAAGGCCCTAGGCACCACAGGAATAAACTTGTTGAAACACTATATTCTGGGGGCAGATGTTCAGAAGCACAAGTCATTTTAAACTCCTTTAAATTGCATTTTATAAGACAAGTGGTGCCTTATTTGACGTGCGGCAAGGAAAAAGGCAAATAAAACAATATATGGCATTTTCACTTATGCAGCTCCAGACAACTTCTTATTGTAAGACCACACAAACGACACACAGCACTGTATATACATCAAAGAGGCTGGTTTACACTAGATCCTTTCTGGGGCTTTTAGTAAGCATTTCATTAGCTCTACATCTCCTTTTATTCCCTTTCTGAAATAAACATGTCCATATTTGAAAAAAAAAAAATACTATCCTTCTATCGCTATTCCTCCCTCTCACACGCCTTCTCTAGCCCTTCACCAACTGCAAGTCTTTTAGCACAATGATATGACAGAAACACATAAGAATAATGGCACGTTGTTGCTAAGAGACCACCTGTTCAGATCTCCCACATGAGATTGTGGTGAAACTGTAGTTCTCTTATCATCACCAGAGTAACATTCATTTGAGTGTAGTGAATGTCACGACAATATTGCAACTGAGAGAGAAACCTATTACATAACAAGATGTCTTTTAGGCAGAGAAACTGCATTTCAGATGAGGGTTTTTTCTTTAAATCAGACATACTGCAGCCGCTATCAGGCAACCACAAAATGAAGATCAAATAACAAGAGCGCACTGCAGAACGCGCTTGATCCACTTAACGTCAAACGACTATTTTGCCACATTCATAACAGACATTTGAGAAAATGGCATCTACTGGCTTCCGGGCTGTGTTGACATTTAGGGAGTGGTGTTCCATGGGAAAACGGCGCTGTCCTGAGGGCTAGTGGTGATGAGCCACACCCTTTTATTTCCTTACCTGTCAGGGTGTGTTCAAAACCTGCACTGCATTGTATCGGGGGCAGAACACGCAATACTTTCTGTGACAAAGGGTGAAGAAATACAAGAAAAAGTTACATTCTTCCACGGGGCGTTTAGCTTTGATGTAAACGTCCATGTTATTTATTCTTCAGGAGAGCAGCATATAATGTTAGCAGTTAAGAGGTTGCACTATTGACTGGCTTAGCACACAGCTCTGTTCTTTCGAAGCTGCATTCAGGCTTGCTCTAATCTGTTTATTCACTTCATCTTGTCCTCCCCTCCTCCCGAGCCAGGTCAGTCTGAGACTTGATCCAGCGGCATGCTAAGAGGCTTGATCTAGGCCACCACCTTTCACAGGCAGCCGGTGGCATGACCAGCTGGTGGAGATGACAGCAGTGCAGACACAGACGTTCTCAAACATGCAAGCGCTGAGTGTCAGTCTTAAGTATCTGTCTCCCTGTGTCAGCACAGGAATGACTATATACCAGTCACCTCGTCTGGAACTGCCAGTCTACGTGAGGGAGGAGAATTGAAGTGAGTCATGGAGGATCATGCAGGGATTGCTGGGTTTACAGAGTTGACTCCCTTGTTGATTAAGATAAAGTCATCTCTGGAAAGTAAGGAGTGTCTCTGCCCTTTGCTGAAGGAACAATACTCAGAGTGAGATGCAGAATCCCCACTCTTGCTCTCACCATGCCTACAGTTCCAGCCCTGTTAAACACACACTCTCAACTGGGCTAACATGACTCACAGCAGCGCAGTTACCCCCCTAACCTCCCTAGTGATTACTCGGTATCTGCCCAGCTGCTGACTACAATGACTTTACAGTCTCTGCATATTTTTTTAAACATTTCCTCTTCCTCAGGAGTTGTTTGCTTGCAAATCAGACAAACAACTATTGTCTGCTGTCTGATATGTACAGACCAGAGAGATAAGCAGGGTTACAAGGTTTTGGAAGTTAAAGCAATTATTTTTGTGTTTATCGCTTGGAGGTGCACAAAACTATTCATGTTCAATCACCACAGGCAATTAGCACAAAAAAGGTCTAACATGAAAAACAACAACTTGAGATTCCAAGTTTGACTCTTACTCAGCAAAACACAAAGAAATATTCAATCATTATGTATTTCTTTCCAAGCCAGTGATCATACGGTGGATGAAGTTTCCATTTACCTCTGTGCACTTTCAGGCATCCATTTTCTATCATTTTAATCTAATCCTGTAACAGAAGCCATGACTTGTACTGTTTCATCAGTTTGGCTGAAACTCCCCTGAAATTAAAGATGACAGTCTGCATTTCAGCCTCAGGCAATGTGTAATTTTGCATCTTAACTCATAACAGTAGATTCAAGTGCTGAAACATGCTGATTACTGCATTATTTTGAGTGTAAACTATGGTTAATAAAATTTTTATAACTGATCCAACTCAATTTTTTTGTCTTGATTAAACAATGATTGTGCCACATATACAGTCAATGGAATAATTATTTGACCCCCTGCTGAATTAGGAAGTTTGCTCACTTTCAAGAAAAGATAAGTCTCCAATTTTCATAGCAGTTTCCTTTAAATGGGGAGACACAGAATACCAAGCAAAAATCTAGAACAAAACCCCACATTAAATTAAATAAATGCTATAAACTGACTTCTCTGTCATTTAGTGAAATAAGCATTTGATCTCCAAGCAACATATGACGTAGCACTTGGTGGTCACTGGGTTTTCACATGTTTCAGGATGGATTTTGGCCCACTCCTCTTTATAGAAACACTCTAAATCCTTTAAGGTTCTTCAAAGATTTTCTACTGAGGAGGACTGAAGTCTGGTAACTTGCTAGGCCAGTCCATGATTATGATGTGCTTCTAAGCAAGCCACTCCTTTGTTGCCTTGGCAGTGTGTTTCGATTGTTGTCATGCTGGAAGACCCAGCCACGAAGCAACAGCCCCAAAGCATAATGTTTCCATCTCCTTGAAGTTGGTGTTCTCTGGGTCATACACAGCACTTTCTTCCAAGCCTTCTCTGAATCATTCAGATGTTCACTTGAAACTTAAAATGGTCCTAAACATGTGCCTTCTTGAGCTGGGAGACCTTATGGGTGCTGCAAATATGAGTCCACTAGGCATAATGTATTTCCAGTGGTGTTCTTGGCGATTGTGGTCCCAACTGCCTTCTGTGTCTGCCGGCTTTCTCAAGATCCTCCTCACCTTGTGAGGCAAGATCTTCAGACTGAGGGCAATTGACGGTCATTTTGTATTTCTTACATTTCCAAATAGTCACAGCAAAACTTGTCACCTTCTCACCAAGCTTCTTGTTGATGGTCTTTTAGACCGCTGCAGCCTTGTGCAGGTTTACAGTCTTGTTCTTAATATCCTTTGAGAGCTCTTTGCTCTTGCCCATACTGGCAGAGATGTTGGACTGGAAGAAGCTGATTCAGAGGACAGGTCAGCTTTATACTCATAAAAAGTTTAGATCATTTATCGATTAATTGTAATCCGTGTACCACAAAAATAGCACATAGCTATCTGTATATTAGGAGACATAATTCTTTGTGGGTTGCACTGGATCAAATACTTGCTTTTTTCCTGGATTTTTGGATGATATTCTGTTTCTCACAAAAATTAAACTACTATAAAAATTTGAAACTGCATTTCTTTGTGAAAATTAAAGGTCATAGGACGGGATCAAATAATAATGTCTTAAAAACATGCAAAAGTGTCTGTTAACATATACCCAAAGCTAGTCTTAATCATCTTATAGAGAGGCAGACAATATCTAGAGCTGTGTTTCAAGGATGACCAGAATAAAGACAATAACACACAATAACACAGATACTTGTGGAATAATTTCTGACTGTTAACTCAGTTCATCACTGCAGCTCTACTGCATTAACAACACGCAGTATACAGTAAAAGACTCGTGTTTCTCCCCTCACTGAGATATGGGTCACACTGAACTCTTGAAATATTAAAGAAACAGTACGAAACTTGCTTTTATGCTGCAAGGTTTGGTGAAAAAAGCATGACAAAGTGCCAAAGAAGCAGTGACTATAGATAACACTCACTCTCTGACCTCCTGGCTTTTGCCACTGGGTCAGTTCCCCAGTGTTGGAAGTGGGACTCTCTTTCTCCACTCTACTGCCCATCAGTGTTGGACTGTCAGGGCTTTGACAGGGTTTTTTCACCCCAGAGACAGAGACTCACTGCTGGGCTTTTACTTGAATGAGCACCAAAATCTGCAGAGGGGTCTGTTCTCCCCAAAGAACTCGGGAATCTGGAGCATTTCTTTCTTCCCCCTTTTATGGAGGGACTGATTTACCAACATTTGCAGGAAATAAGCACTTGTATAAACCCCATATGATAAAGGGCATTCAGGTAAACTTGGAACCAGTGCTGGGAACATTTACTTCAATTTATGGCTCTAAGAACCCCTAGATGTCTGCTCATTTCTGATACCTCAATTCCCTATAGGTATCAGAACAGCTCGTCTTGACTCATTCATGGGTTTCGCAAAACTTCTGCTGGCTTATGCTTTGCATGGAAACAGCTAGCGATAGAGTATATTTAGGTTATTACACGTATCAATACCTAGATATATATACAGATATAAGATAGAGACCACCTCAAGCAGGCCTAAGTCATTAAGGAAACCCAAGAATATTACAGAGCAGACACAGGAGCAAGCCATCATACGGTGAGATTATGTTGACATTCCATTACTGGCTGCAACTCTAAACCATGGCAAAGGTTGTTAAACAAAGCCTGCAGTGAGGTTTAATAAATTATAAAGCAATCAGCACGAAAACAAGCGCATGATTAGGGCATTAGCTCTTTTAAGTTATTCATCAACCACTTCTATAATCAAATGAGCATTCCAGCCATGTATACACCAACAGGGGAAAGCACTGGTAGATGATAAATGGCAAATTTCCTTATTATTCTGTCATCAGGTGCTCTTCTTTAGTATACAGCTGTAAATCCAACCCATTGCTGTTTCTACAAAAAGAATTTGAAGACAAGTTTTGCATTAAAAATACTGAGACATGAAAAAAGCTAAAAAAATAAATGGTGGGCTTAGATGGTGCAATCGCTTCCATTCATTTTTTACCTAGAATGTGTCTTTCCCAGAATTGAGGCTTTGCAATTAAACGCAGTTCACATGGAGTTTTAAGAAGAACAGGTTTGAAGAGGCAAATATTTACTTGTTGCAACAGGATGCTTAGGCTTTTGTGCCACTCGAGCACCGACTTCTGGAATGCAGTATGTTAATGTTTCAGCAGGCTGTGCTCAATAACCAGTAGTTAACCAACGAACAGCTCACACTACTTTCAAGCAGACCGCTATAGGTGTAGGCTACTCATGCAACAGGCCAAGGAGCATGAATAGCAAGAGTGAGTGACTTTGATTTTGCAGTTTTGATGGAAAGGTGTTGCCTTAAGTTGTGGTGGAACGCAAAAGTACAGGGAGGCGGAAAATACATTATTTTTGATCAAGTGAAAAATAAAAAATAATAATAATAGTAACCTGCTGCGTTTCGGCGCCTCTCCCTTAAGGGATCATCGATGATTTAAAAAAATGGGTTTTGAATGCATCTTGACCAAAACTATACAAAGATCAAATTCATTTTGCCGCTGCAGTGCTTACTTTGCGGCTGAAATTACATGCTCGTATATACCTCCGAACTTTATTAATTAGTTGAACCTTACCTTGTAGACATTTTCCGTCAAACGGTGAACCTCGTCTGTGCGAGACATGGTGAAACCTTCAGCCAGGACCATAAACGTTGTTTTTTTACTTTAAACGTGTATCCGCGGAGAGAAAGGGAAAAAAAAAAAAAAAACAGGGGAGAGACGGGTAAATGCACGAGTGCGAGCTAACAACAGGCGAGATAAGACACCGAGTGGCTCTGCGCTCCCGAAACCCACTAACTAAACACACCTTCTCTCTCCACAGCTGACAGTCCGATGCTGCCTTTACGGTCTACTCGGAAGTTCTGATTTTTGTTGGGCTTCCTTTATTTTATTTTATTTTTTTCGCAATCTCTTAAACACTGTGTGCGATGCGAAGATTTAAACAAAAGAAGTATAACATAGTATAACATTTTCCAGCTTTTGTTTACAAGTTTAAAAGTAAAATCTAATACATTCGGACGTATAGATTAGGGGTAAACAAGAATGAGAAAATATGAAGGGAGGGCTTTTATCCCCCAAAAGTATAAAATTTAAAAACCCAAACAATTATTAAAGGCTGTCATGGTAGCCTACGTTATCATGGCAATGAAAGTCACATAACGAAATTTCTACTACGTTGCGCGACGTGTTTTTGTTATACTAAACGGTTAAAAACATTATTTCCCACGGTAATAGAACGCAGCACCATCTTGTCAAAATGCAGATTTAGAGCCCGCCCCCTAAATCTCTACCATTACTAAATATTTGAGGCAAATTCGTTCTCGTAGCCACAAATTCCATGTATTTTAAAATATGTATGTTTATCTATTCATATCGCTCCATGCTAATTAGTGTCTAATTGCTGCTTAGTGTCAGATTGTAAATACTATATTTTCTTCCTTGTCTAAACATCACCCACATATTAGCAACATGAGATTTTGATTTTCTTTCAACAAGTACACACTAAGGGCACTCTAAATGAAGACACCTGTTATGTGGAGTGTGGTGTAGAAAAACACAAGTGAGGAGTGCCCCCTTCTGGAGAAAGTATGGTGCATATTTTCACTGGTATTTATTATTTTTATTAATTTTTCATTTTATAAAAATTACAAGAAATACAAAAAATAATCAGTTGTGGACAAATAAAGACAGGACAGCGTTTGTTCCCACAGCTCAATTTAATATGTAAAGCTGTAAATAATGTGTAAGACATCTAAAAACTCCTGTTATTCTACAATAACAGCTACAATGCAACACTTCTCTTCCTAACCAAATCAGACACAGAGAAATAGAATATTTCACTTTATGCATGACTTAAGTGGAGCGGTGAACCAAGTACAGACAGTGCTGATGCTGTAAATTGTGTGAAGATGCACTGATGTGTGCAGGTCCCGTGTTCACATACCAAATCCCAGAAAAAAAAAGAAATCCACCTCTTTATGCAGCTTAACACTGGATACAGACCACACATTCAGTCTACTAGGCTGCCAACAGCTCTCTGTCTGGCTTGCTCTTTGCTTCTCGCCTCTCTAGAAAACACAAAATCAAAATAAAATAGTGTGACGTCAAACACTAATTTATGGTTGTTTAAGGAATGATTTGTTGAGTGAAAGATTAGATGTACCTGGCTCTGCTTTAGCTGCTTCTGACACCTCTGGTATTGGTTCACTGGGGACCTCTGGAAGTGCTACGTCTTCTTCCTGTTTCAGAAAGAGAGATTACGAAAGCCAGCTGACATATTTAGTTCCTGAAAAGCTGAAAAATTTGTGGACTTATTATCAAAGCAGTACTACAAAAAGTTGCACAACGATTTTATTTTAATTTTAGTTTAGGTGCATAATATATTGGACAAAGACAGTTTTTGACATTTTGGCTCTGCACACCAGAACAAGGGATTTTAGATTTTTTTAGAAATCAATTTGTGATTGAAGTACAGCAAACAGTATGCCATTAACTAGGAATTACATCCATTTTTATGCACAAACCTCCATTTTCCTAGACTCAAAATTAGTCACATAAACCAACATAATTTTAAATATAAGGACTGTTTCTAATACTTGTCTAAAAAGCCATTGCAGCAAAAGACTGCCTGAAGTCTAGAACCCACGGACATCAACAAAATGCTTTGTTTCTTTCCTTTAAATCCTCTGCTGTGGCATGTTCTGCATCCAGGTTTGCATTTAGTAACTGTAAAGCTATGTTGTGGTGGGATCAGGTCACACGTTTGGTCATTGAAGGATATCTCATTTCTTTGCCTTGAGAAACTCTTGTGCTGCTTTTGTAGTAAGCTTGGACATATATGCTCGAGTCATTATCTATGTGCTGCAGTCAGTTTTGCAGTATATGCCTGCATCTGAGCAGAGAGTACAGCGCTGTACACTTCAGAAATATTCCTACTACTTCAATCAGCAGGCACATCATCAATTAACACTAGTGGCCCAGATCCACTGACACCCCTACATGGCATAACATTGTCTCCTTTTCGTATGTTTGATAGATTTATTGTGTTCTTTTAGCCTGATGGCCTTTCTCAGTTTCACCGATATTTCTTTTGGCCTCATATTAAACCTTCTAAAAATCTTTTAAAAATCCACTGTGGTGGTGTTCAGAGGCAAAACTGCAAAAAATAGTTTTCTTTGCTCAATAAATGATGTTGTTTTTCCCCCAGATGATTCTATTGATTTTCAGATATATTCATTTTAATTGCCCCTCTTACAGACATTTTCTGGGAGGTCTCATGTTGTTTCCATGCATTACCTCTTTAGGTTTTTTTTTTTTTTTGCATTTACACCATACTTCACAGTTTCCAAAACACTATAGCTCCTTCAAAATAAAATAATATTCCTCTTTTTTTTTTTTCTAAAATCAATTTCTGCTTCTTGTTGCTTCAGGTAATTTTTCTTTTTTCATCTTAAAACAACTTGTTAATCTTTATAATGAGCTTTCTATTCAGGAGTTGTTTTTTGTTTGTTTCCTGTTTGTAAAGATAATCTACAGAGAAATTTGCACTGGTGTAATTCATGCAGTATTTGGGTTTGTATAACTGATTTCATTGTACAATAGTGAGGTCTAGCAGTGTGGGAGGATATTTTTGTATGCATTTAAAAATTGTCTTTAAGAAGAAACACATTTAATTCAGCTTCAAATACAATAATATCTACTGCGCTACAATTTTATTTGCATAATTGTGTCAAACTGATTCTTAAAACTAGTCTTTGTACAAATGTGAAAAATAGTAATTTACAGCATGTAGTTTGACAGACATGTGAATGTGTAATTTAGGATAATAATTACATCATAAAAGAATAATCTTCTGAGGTTTTAATCACAATGAATTAACCAAATTCATACCCACAGTTGTTTCATATTCACTGTGTTATTATGCTACATTTATATTGTAATTAGCTTAAAAATTCTTCTTCTAAGTTTGCAACACAGTTTTCTTCTCTTCAAAAACCAGATTTCTATAGATTTAAGATTAAATGGCAACGTTCAGTTTAGGTGTGATATGCCTGCATGAGTCAACCGTGAATCACAGCTTTAACCACATAATTGCTCAAGTGGAAGCACTCAGTGGCCAGCAGTTGAATGCTGCGGTCACGCTCGGAGCCTTGGTGGGCGTAACTATTAGATGAAGTGGGGCGATAACAGCAAAAGAGCATGCATGCTTTGGAAATATTTTTAGTAATAACAAAGGTTTACAATGCAGTGTAACACCCACCTGAGTGATAGCTTCCAGCTCTGCTAAGACAGCATCCTCATCCTCTTGTGTCAGGACTCCAGCCAACATTTCATCTATTTGCTACAGGTGCATAAATGAAGCAATAAATTAAAAACAAACAAACAAACGAAATCGTTGATTTAAAAAATTCTCTTAAAGTGATATGTATCATCCCAGAACATACACTACAATATGAAGGAAATAATTACTATTGGACATGTAGTTTAATCAAACCTCAGCTGATTTTTGGCATACATGCAGTACCGGTATTAATAATAGTTCTGTGCAGGTATATTTGATAAACATCAGGCATTTTACCCTTTGATAGTCAGTCGATTCCTGTGTCTCATCCAGGATTCTCTCCACATCTTCTATTGACATGATCTGTCATAATGTTACATTATACACTCATGTTTATAACTCTTAAGGTGGTATTAAAATATTTTGAAAATGCATAGTACAGGAAAAACAATGGAAAGCACTACCTCATGCATGCTCTTCAGACAGTCGTTGCCAACTTTAAGTCCCTCAATGACTTTCATTTCAATTTGCATGAACTCAATGTCTTGAACCTGTTGACAAACAGTTACATTGTAAAAATAGTTACATGAAATATAAATAAACAAAACAATAAATCAAATAGTATTTGTCCCTTTTATTTTCTCATAAAATAGTGATTAAAGAGAGACTGAGTTAAAACAAACACTTTACATTACACTATTTTTTGGTTTGGATTAGCATGAAATATAGTAACAAATCACAAGTAATCACAAAACAGTATTGTATCACAAATGAATTTAAGGCCACAATGGACTTCTCAACTTTGGACCAATTTGCATTTAAGCAATCATATTATTAACAGTTATTTTGGAAACTGTTAAATACTGCAGAATTGAACTGGTCCACTCTCCCTTGGCACTGAATATCAAAGCCTGGTGGACTGATGCTATGAAACTTACCATGCGCTCGAGATTTGAAATCTGATTTTCGGTCTTTTCTAGTAACTGATCCTGGTACCGTTTTTTCTTAAGAAGCAACAGCGCTTTTCTGCAATAACAAATGAAAACACAAAGCATCATATTGCAAAGAATATCTTTTGTTTACAGTACGAATACAGTGTGTACCGCTGCATGCCGAATAAAGTAAATTGAATTACAAAAGAGAAAACGGACTCTGTGCAGGAGTCATTAACTTGGGAAATTTTAAGTAGCATTATCCATATTTAAGTAAACCTCATTTGTTTACATTGTTGCCAGTATTCACAGTAGTGTAACTACATGCTGGTAGATATTGTGTAAAATCGAGACTTGTGCTTACTCCTTCTTGCCATCTTGTAGCAGCTGCTTTGCTAGACGTCGCTCTTTCTCCAGCTGCAAGGTGATTCTCTTTTGGTACTGCTTCAGCTTGTCTCTCTGCTGCTTCAGTTGCTGGACAAAATCCCCAACGAGAAAATGAAAAAAACAACAACAACAACAACAATATAATATACACATTCCTTGCCATTTTATTGGGTACACCTTGCTAGCCATGAGTTAGATAAATATGTTGGTTCATACTGACATGACAGCATCACACAGTTGCAGCAGATCTGCACCACCCGTTACACCAAATCACAGTGCTGACTGTGAAGGCCATTTGAGTACAGTGGCTTCATTGCCACGATCAAACAAACAGTTTGAGTTGATCTGAGCTTTTGATATGGCGCATTATTCTGCTGGAACTAGCCACGAGAACAAGGATAGACTGTGCTTAGAGTCATGGATATAGTCAGCTACAATACTCAGGGAGGATGCAGCATTTAAATGTTGCCCATTTGGTACAAGATGGGGAGGGTGGATCAATGCTTTCATGTCGTTTACAAATTCTGACCCTACTATCTCAGTGTCTATGGTGCAATTTTGGTGAGCTCATGTGAACTGTAACCTAATTTTCCTGTTCTTAGCTGCTGTACCTCACCTGCTTCAAGGTTTGCGATGTTGTTTGAAACTTGCAGAAGATGTGTTTTTCTGCATACCTTGGTGGTAATGAGTAGTAGTTACTGTTATCTTCTCATCAGCTCAAAGGAGTCTGCTCATTTGCTTATGAACTCTGTCATCATCAGGTCATTTTGAGAGAACTGCCTTTAGGAATGTAACAGCAGATCTGCCTCCATAGACGATCTCTTGCATCCTCTTCCGCTCTCCTTTCATATATCCATAATTGTGGTCTTTCTCTTCGCCTCCTGCCTGACAGCTTCATCTTTTACATCCTTTGCTACCATGTAATTGGCTGATGAGATATTAGATATTAGCCTTAAGCAGCAGTTAAACAGGAGTACCCAATTTTTTTTTTTTATCTACTAAAAAAGTAACGAAGAAATAGACACAAAAACACAAGGAAGAGGTCCATAAACTGATGTCGCATATTATAAATAGATGTACTCATTCAGTAGATATTTTATGAAACCAATTCTGTGCTAAACGGAGGAGGGGAATACAGTTCTCACGAGATACGAGTCGCAGAGAAACCCAACAGTAAGCACATCGGGCGATATTAATTCATCTCGCCGTGTGACCACAGCACAAGACCGTGCAACCCCTAACACTAGCCCGATAACGGGGATGCTATAACCGCTATCAGCTCACCAAAATGGCTTTGTCCTGCTCCGTTACACGAGAAGGTCGACTCTTTCTCCCAAAGACGTTTCCCATTATTCAGCCACATCCCCGCCACATTCTCCCGTATCAACACAAAAAATATCACTTTTTGCTAAACATTTTGTACGATAGTAATTAGCCTAAAATGGCTAACAGGCTAACTGACTACACCATGCCCTCAGTTCTTTTTGTTTTCCGCGTTTCCTACGGCAAGCAAGGCAGGACGTATAATCCGAAGCGTTACATTACTTGATTATTAGAGCTCGTTGTTCTGATATTCATTCCTGTTATATTGTGACATGGTACGTGCGGTAACAGCTGCGCCTATTACTATGATAAAATGAATTCAACTGCAGATTTTATAGGGGGCACATGTTAAACACTCTCGCCGGACTGTTGGTACCTTGGAGAGCTTCCGCCTCTCCGGGGGTTCCAGGATCAGCACCATGGAGAGCAATCAAGAAACGTTTCCTCTAAAAATAGCAGATTTTGCTCAACATAAAGGCAGGAAATTAACAGACAGCTCTTGTATTATTTCACATTAGTAAGGTTAAGCAATGTGATAAGAGGACAGCATTCTAAATGACTCAATATTGTGCAAAAGTCTTGGAAACAGAGACAACTCTTATTTATTTTTAGTTTACTTCCAAGGAGCCAGACTAAGTTTTTCATTAGAGTTTGCCGTTGTGTCTACACATAAGAGACGTTTCGTGAAGTGCACATTTTAAACGGCACCTTTAGATACTTTTGTTACACCAGTATGTTGCGAAAAACATTTAGTTCCCATTTCTTTAGTTGAATCTACAAAAAAATATCAAAGATAAAACGGTTAAACAGCCATAAAACTGTATTCTTGCACCAAAATGATTCTCAGCTATTAGACAAAAAATGTGACATACCAAAGTGTATATTTATTGTGTCAGGTTATGCCAGATTACATGAGAACTAGGCTGAAAATCATTGGCAACAGGCCTCATGGAGTGATGAACTCAAATGTGAAATTTGGGTCAATACTGTATGTATGGAGAAGGTCAGGCAAGTGGTACAATAGTTAGCATCCATCTGTCAAACATAGAGGCTCTATCATGATCCAGGGCTACATTTCAGCCAGTGTTGGTTGTTGGGGGATCTTGTCAAATGTTGATATTGTTGGAATTATGAATATAGATAAGTATCATCAGATTTTGATCCAACATGCAATACTATCTGGAAAGGAACTGGTTGCCTGCAGCTTTATTTTTCAGCATGAAAATGATCCCAAACACAGCAAACACATACCTGGATAGAAAACACACAATGGAACAGTATCAGTCATGCCCTGGGCTCCCCAGTGCCCGGACCTTAACATCACTGAAGCAGCGTGAGATCAGTTTGACAGAGAACAGAACAAAACACAGCCATAATACAAAGAAATGATCTGAAGACTACTTAAAGAAATGACAAGAAAGCTTACCTAAGAGAGTTAAGGCTGTGCTGAAGATTAAAGGTGGTCAAAGCAAATATTGACTTTTAAAGTTGTTAGTACTGTACAAACTATTTTTTATTTTTTTACTAATTACTAGTTTATTTGTGTTTTGTGGTAGGTTGAGTTTAACGTCTTGGCTGTTGTAACATAGACATCCCCGAATGTAATTTTTCTTACTCATAACACTACCATTTTTCTGTGATTCATAAATGATATGCAGAATAAAGTGTGCTGGGCTGAGGGGCATGCTTTGGAAAATAACTGTACTTCAAAAAGACATATTTTACATGTATACCATCAACTATAGGTGAAGAATAGTATTTCAATAGATAGAAAAAAATCAGTATTGCTTGGCAGTGTGAAGGGAACTGTAGGAACAAGATGAAAGGCATTTGGTTCAAGCCAACCTTACCTATTAGAGCTTTGGAAAAACAAGACTTAATCCCTACTATAGTGTAATCCCTGTGATCTGCACTTTTTGTTTTGATCAGCAGCTGCCCAGCCGATTAAGTCAACAGCTTGCAAAGAGTTTATTGGTTTATTTCAGTTCAACTTATAACACTACATAGACTTACAGGTGCACTGCAGGACACAGCAGCCTCTCCGATCAATGTGTTACAGAAAACATTTCTGACCACACTTTTCACCAACACTGACTACAGCCAGAAATGTATCAAGTTAGGGATCTCTGACGCAGTTTATTCTATTCCCAAGGTGCATAGAGAAGAATAAGATTCTGAAGTGGTCAAAGTCTTGTAGCATAAAGAACAATTTTATTATATTGAAGTGAAACAGGTGAATACTTCAAGGACACTGGTTTGCAGTTGTGTGTTGTGCATTTTTTGATTCTTGAGAAGTCTGCTCTTTCGAAGAGCTGACAGAGAACCATGCCTCTAAGACTCCCATTGCCCCATACTATATCTCCAGGTACAGGTTATCACACCAAATCCCAGCCACACTAATGAAATTACTGCAGCAGGTCTTTCTAAGCCATCAGTGGAGAGCTAATAAGTAAACAATGGATCAACAAGTCTGAATATAGCATTTAATCATGAGACTTTCTGTACACATTAGCAAACATGAAAAAAACCCCAGACATAACACATTTATTTAATAAAGTAGAGAATGTTCCTTGCATATTCAGTTTATTCTTTAAAAGCTAACTAGTAGCACTGAGTTCTGCATTCCAAAGTTTCTTTATAATTACTTGTATGGCCAATTTTGCTTTAATAGTGATAACAGTCAGTTATTATTTTATCATCTATGCCCATCTGACTTTTTGTTAAAGGCATCTTTGGCTAATGAAAACAAAACTATAATACTTGGTATTTGTTTTATTAACTCATTCATTTTTTCCTGTATCCTTTCAAATCGCACCCTTGGAAATTACAAAAAGGACAAAAAAGAAACGATATTGCTGCCAAACAGAAGGATAAAGCAAAAAAAAAAAAAAAAAAAAAAAAAATCAAATGCCATGATGGAAGCCAGCCACTCACTTTACATCAAAATACTGACCGATGATTATATCCATGCACACCACCAGAATACTGAAAAGAGTTCAAAGACTGCGGATTTTGGTTCATAGAAAAGCTTACATTTGAGCAACAGTATTTCCATAAACCATGATAACGACAACAACAACAGCCTTCAGATGAAACTGAACAGTCCTCTATATTAAAAACTTTCAGTGCTTTCCAGGGACTGCATTAGTGTGTCAGTGAGGCAACTACCTCATATTGCCTGCTTTAATGTCTCAGATTGGGACGGCGGGCTGTCACTCCTGCAAACAGAGTTATACCGTGACGACAGCCTTGTCGGTTGAAGCTTAGCATCTCAGATGAAGTACTGAAAGGGATTCAGTAGACAGCAGGCTACACCTGAAAATCAGTCCCAAAGTGTCTAATCTGGGCATCAGTCATGGATAGATAGGTAGCTCTCATGCTGGGTGAATACTGCCAGAGAAATACATGAGAAAAAAATCAGTTTAGAACATATGGACTTTAAAAAAGCACCTTTGATAGCATATGACATATTAATATGTTATTAACAGATCTAAGCTTGCAGAACACCTGTTTTAATTATAAGCTAGTCTTTAATCAAGAGTTGTGGAATCAGGGGATAGTACTATAATGATGCGAGAAGTTAAAAAGCAGGAGGGCATAACAAGTTAGAATAAGTTACACTCACATGCAACACTCTGTGGGTTAAACAGTGCCAGGAAGCTGAGGTACTATGGAGCTTTAAAAGGGTCCCTGAGCTTTGAGATACAAGTTATAAACATTTTGCATATAGCAACCATCATTAGAAAGGTTTGCAGGGGGGAAAACATACAAAAATCAAGCAAATTAAGTCAGACAAGAGTGAAACAATAAGTCAAAGAATGGACATTTTAAAAAAGTGGGTAGAAAACATTGGTTAATATTCAATATTTAGATGCCTTATTGAGAAACTGATTATATAAAGGATAAGAAAATCACAGAAACGTCACAGAAAATTAAATAAATTAAATAACAACAGAAAAACAAACGTACTGCAAATATGTTTTCCAAAATAGCAAACATTTAAGTAACAGGAACAAATAACACATCTTGATGCATGCTGAAAATGTGATTTATAGAGGAAAGAATAGGTTTGAGCATAGTCCACGTTCACGCTCTCACACCTCAAACGGTGTTTCAAGTCTTTGGCACACTGTGAAAGCTGTTGAAGCACTGAGTCAGCCACACAAGCAGAAAACTTAATATAAAAGAAAACCAACCAACAGAGACTTTAACTGTGGATTTACAAGTGTTCTATCTATTATTTATCATTTAGCCCCAGCATTGGATGCACACCATGCACTTCTAGACTTTAAAAATAGATACATGATGTGAGATTGAGCTGGCAGTATTGCTTGTTTCATCTTTAGATCTCTAATCTGACCTAAACTATTCCTTTTTGAGAACCAGAAATACAGTCCAGTGAAAACCGCCAAATGTAAAAAGGATATATGACTGTAGTTATAGATTAGTAATGCACTAAAAATGAACACACTTCAGTCAACAGCCAGTAGATGTCAGTCTTCCATCATTTACAGAGCAACATAACTCCCTTCATTAACTGTTGAGGTTGTGTGCAGTGTATCAACATTGCTACATTTCTGCCACATGCTTCTTGTTAGTACTGTAGTGGGGCTGAGGCCAACTATGCCATCACTGCCATTAAACTAGGGACACTAGAGCCCCGTAGGGCCAACGCACCGAGGGAGGCGGGGATCCTCTCCCTATCAGTGGTACATTCTCATACCGAGGGGTTCCTCCAAACAGCATGGACTGATTCCTGTGAAACAAGGGGAAAGACATTAGACAGAGGTGAAACACATAAATTAATAAAACAAGAAAAAATAAGCAGCGTCATCATTTGCTATTAAACTTACATGTATTCAGGGGGTGACACTACACTAGAAGTTGACTGAGGAGGTGGATGAAGGCTGGCCTGGCTGCCAAGGCTTGTGGTGTAGCTACAGAAACTGTGCGTGTTGGACCTTCGGGGGTTATAGGATATCCGACGAGCTTGGGGGTTGAATGGATCCTCCTCATCTATGTCATCGTACTCTTTTTCCCTGCATGAAAGTGTACACCCGCGCACAGAGACAGAAAGAGAGAGTGCATGCGTTAACACTTTGCAGAAGTGCACTGTAGGCATTACTAATGGGGTAACGGGGTCGCTCAGCACTGACCTGCTGCCCATTAGTGTCCACACTCGGAAAATTACACACAGCATGGCAGAGAGTGCGCAGGCAGCCAGAAGAGAAAACAAAGAGAGGTAGAGGAGCCCTTCCACCCCATCATAGCACACACCCATGAGGGTATCAAGATAGTCCTAGAAGGATATATACATGCACACAGTCAATACGGTGAGTCACTAGCGGACATACTGTATTACCTTTGACAAATGACACCTGTGCAAATAATATTAAATTCCTTAAAAAGGCCAGATTATGTCTATGTTTAGACCATGAACAATGTTACAACTGAATCTGAAATTTAACCACCTCTCTGAGGAGGGCAGTAGGGCTGCAAGATTTCACAGCAGAGGTACCAAAAGGCAGAACTGAGACACGCAGACAAGCTCATGTTACTCTGATGATATGCATTACACAGATGCATTCTCATTTCGCATTGCTCGTTATATTTGACTAACAAGCTCTGAGAAACAGTCTTTGAATTTGTCTGGCATGTGTACTCAGTTACTGCATAAGCCTATATTTGCGGATCCTCATTACTGATGTTCATTACACATAACTATGGAATGTTTGTAGCCCTCCATTAACCATCATTTTGAGTAAGTCCCCAATCTGAACCTGATCTAACAATAAGGCAGCCCTAATATCTTAGCTTATCTTTATGGATTTGTTTAATCTCTGATAGGAAGGATTTAATAGAATTACCAGAGACTCTGCTGATCCAGAAACCTGCTTCTTGGGTTCCCATTACCACAGCAGACTCGTATCACAGCAGATGAGATGCTATTTTCATTAAATGATAAAACTCTGACAAAATGAAACCTGCAAAAGCCATTTCATTCCTTTTTCAGTCTGGAAAAACTGGAGGCGGCAAATAGTCGGTCTGTTACATACGCGGTGACTGACAATTTGAGTGGTGTATATAAATGTCAGCGTATGTGAAGTACATAGAGATAACGTTCGGAAAAATCAGTCAAGCTGGCCCTCTGAGTGGCTTTGAGCTACGCTACAAAGCAGTCCCATTAAAAAGTGTCCTGGTCAGAATCTGACCTTACCTTATGTAGCCCACGGCAGTCCAGCAAGGCTGTTAGCTTGTGTAGACTGAACTCTGTTGAGTTTAATAGTCGTTGGATTCCCAAAAGGTCTCTCTGTACAACAAGGTATAAAAGGGGAGAAGATGATACACACATTTCCACAGTCTAGTGTGAAAGTCTGTTAGCCAGCTGCGTACCTCAGCAGTGGGAAAGACCCGCACAGAGAACTGCAGCAAGCCTTGAATCTGGATTTGCATGGTAGTCAGGGAGCGCTGGCAAGTTGTCAAAGACTGGGAAAACATAATCACTCCAGCATCACACACATAGATATCCACCACAAACAATAAGAGGATCTTAATAAGGAGGGTATTGTTTAAGAGCAGCATGTCAACAAGTAATTTGGTGTTAAGTAAGGCTTTATCATGTGCTTAACAGAGGACACATTTGTTTCCAGACAGATTATCTTTTGCCACCAACCGTCTCGCCCACCACTCTCCCACCTCCCATTAGCACCACCAACCCATAGCACAAACAAAAGAGTAATATTTATACCAACTAGGCCATCAGAGAAAGGATCATCCTTACCTACTTAACAAGCATCAGTTTAATCCATAAATGGGTACGATGATAACCAAGCATGTAATGCATGTAATAACTACTGGTCATGTATTTATCCTCCACAAAAATCAGTGAATAGATGTCACACAGATGCAGAATCACTCATGCAAAAGAAATCCTCAGACTATACAAATAATACAAAACATAAGAAGAAGCACTAAATTCTCTGAAATGTTGCCAGGAAAGTGTGTGTGACAGGAAAATGGATATAACTTGAATCTGGGCATCAGATTCACAATTAAAGCAAAAGAAAACACACAGAGAGCCAAACATGGATGGATGTTTATTAGACGAGGCTATATGTCTAAGTGAGTTCTGAATAGCAGGAGTTAAGTGCCAAGGTTGTGTTATTCAAACTGGTTTTATTGAGACTGTATGACAGCTGTCTTTCTGCAGTTTCTCTTCAGAAAACAATTTATCTGCATTTCAGACACCAATAATTAGCTTGTTTGGAACATGCAAAAGGTTCTCAATGTTTCTTTGAAAAGGCATACAAACAAAAAAATGATGATTTATATATTTAAACTCAAAAATAAACCAACACAACTTGAGTGCTCTATGAAGGGCGGCTGGCTTAATGCAGGATGTCAGAAAATTGAATAAAAATGTTTCTAGCAGGAGTACCAAGGGGAAAAAACTTTGCACAGGGTATAAGATGCAGATAGTTTTTATACACCTATACAAAAAGAAGCATACTTTATCAAACTTTAGCATTTTGCATGATTAAATCAGGCTCACTTTGGCCTCCAAAAAGATATAGATGCTTGGCATCTAATGGTAAATAAATGAATAATAAGAGTCTGCAGTGTGCTAACACAAAGCTAAGATTGGACTTTTAGTCAGTACCTGTTGAAACGGGTTTGGTAGATTCGGACTGCAAAACAAATAATAGTGTGCAACATCTAGAAGGTGAAAGAAATAGAAAGATTAGCATTTTGTTTAAACAGCCATTGACAGAGAGATATTTTCAGTACAAATCTGTCTGTGGACATTAATTACCTGCACTTAGAAAATCCTTGGTATGGTTGACAATAAACTTGTCTGGAGACACACAAAAGTCACTTATACCCTGTAGGAAAAAAAAGGGAAAAAAACAACCTCCTATTATATACACCAGGAAGCACATATAAAGTGCAAAAACTGTGTGGTATAGGAACAGACTTTAAACATCATTGACCGTGTAGAGCATGTCACACTTTGCTGACCATGGGTGAAATCTACTAAATATTTCCACGCGTTTTAATTCTTCCCCAGAGAGCTGCTAATGTGCATGCATAAACAGTTAGGGGTCAAGATCATGCAATTGCTGCACACTTAGTACCCAGAACATAAAATAACCCACACAAAGCTATTATAAAAAAGCAAATATAACAAAAAATAACCAGAATGCTTTGTCATATGCATGGATAATTCACAGCTGGGGAAACAAGATACTCTTTAAATTTATTAAGTTAAAAGCGAACAAAGAATCTGTTATGGTGAAGGATCCAACATCAGTTTTATATCCGTTCTTATTTTATGACATCTCCAATAAAGAAAAGTATTTCTAGAGCTTCTCAATGTAAATGATAACTCAAAAGACAATAGCCAATCAAAAGTTAAACAGTACAGTATGAAATTACAAATAAAAAAAAGAAAAACTTAGGCTTACACAAAAATCAGTTCTACTTCCTGTTCTAGCCTTTCTACTTACCCCATTTTACTTTCAGATGTTCAACACACCCTTAACTCAACTGTGACCATGTGACTTTGTTTTCTGCAAAAACCGTACAGCACCATGCGAGGCACCATTATCTCATTATACTATCGGGGACATTTTGTTTATGCTAAGCCTCATCAAATATGTATAAATTTATGAATATTTTCTAGGACACAACCATCATCCACCTTCCTTTCAAAATGCACTGTGTTTTTGCACATGCAGGTTTTTCTCTCTCTTTTTTTTAATAATGATGTGCAGGTGCAATATGTTTTCTAGCTTGTTTTGCATGCTGTCCTACATTTCAGCTTCAATCATTCAAGACTGTTTTTTGATAAACAACTGTGACTAGATTTCCTATAACAAGAGCTAGTCACAGATTGCATTGAGAGTACCTCAACTTAAGACAAAACAGAGTTGGAGGGAGAGCTGCATGCTAGAACAACAAGCGTTAAGCCTGAAAGGTCAGAAGTTTTACTGCAGAGTCCTTTTTCAACTATAATGAGGGGAGCAAAGCAACAGACGCTGTCCAGGATTTCGCACATTTGGCTTTACATCTGCAGAGAAGCTCACAGAGAACCACAGATGTCTGTGAATCGCACGCATGTAGTTAATTTCAGGTTAAAATATGCTATCTTCCCCGCTCTGTTTCACCCTCTCTTTTACTGCCTCACTTAAAACAGCTGTCCAGATGTCAGATCCAGCAGGATAATCCACAGATGTTTGGTTTCTCGGAGTGGGGGATGGAGGAATGCTGGAACAAACGGGTTATTATATTTTTTTTGTACCCCAGACACTGTCCCTAATAAGAGCACCATTAAACACACCAAGTCCAGATGCTCCGAACACATGGTGTACAACCAGGAAGAGAGAACAATCTTTCAGAAATAAGGGGAGCCTGAAAGATAAAATGAAACTTTGGACGATCACAAAAGAGATTCTGAAGAAAGCAGAGGCAGCAATTAAAGGAACAAAAGTTCTTGGTTTACAGGAAGGCTAAGGGATGATGGACCTAAAAAACTAAGGATGTGTAATCAGCTTTACTGCCTGGGTGACCTTGGAAAGCAAGCCATTGTAATCTAGACAAACAGACACAGACACTTTTTAAGCTGCTAAGATGTTCATGTATTGTCCAGTTTTACTGGCAGGCACTTGTTTGGGGTTTATTTAGAACCCCAACAGTCTAATTTCAATATTTCTAATGAAAGTTTGAAGTGTACTTCAGAAGTAGCAGAAGTATAGTTTTCTTACCACGGCTGTAGCAGTGTCAACTCCCAGTGAGACCCAGCTCAGAATCAGAGACAGTATAACAAAACCAATGATCCTAGTGGAAAACAGCACATGGGAGTGAGGGTGACAGATTAAGAGATATAGGGAGAATCACATAAATCACAGAATCAGATGAATCAGTTTTCCTTTGTGCCACTGATATTCAGCCCCATGTTTTTACCCTGTTAATTTAATTAAATCTTTCCAGTTTCTCTGCTTCTGTTTTGGGACTTGTTCTCCTTCTGCCTGGAGACAGAGGCTCAGCTCACATGGTGCATTGTAAGTGATACAAATATAAATGAACTTGTAATTCTTTGCATTCTTATCTTAATATCCCTATATTTATTTATTTTTAAAAAGCTTTAGCAAAAAGAAGATTAAAAAAAGAAAACTAAGTAATATGAAATTTAGTAACTGCTCAATAGAACACTTAATGCCAAAACAAAGGATAATACCACTTGAGATTTGTTTCTTTGGTCATTCGTGCATTCCTGCTGCATTCCAGCACTTTTATTCCCTGTATTTTCTATCAATCATGTTACATAAGCTGCCAATCACTACAAGGTGTCACAGTCAACCAAAAGCTCCTGCAACCTTTGCTTTCTCTGACCCTTCTTTTATCCGATTCCTTTTGTTGAAAAAGAGTGACAAGTTCAACAAAGTCAAGTAAACACTGTGGAAGAGCTCACAAGTACGAGTTTTACAAGAGACCACTGGCATAAGCTTGAAAAAAAAAGAAGAAGAAAGAAAGAGGCTATGAACATGAAGTAGACGAAACAATAAAAAGGAAGAGGATGCTTCCCCCTCACCCAGATGAATGTAAAAAAAAAAAATAAAAAGGCAGAAGAGGGCTTTGCTTCTCAACTCACTCCACGGACCTTCTTGAAAGCACCAATAAAGTAGGCTGAGAGCACTTAATAATTAGTTAAGGGAGCAGATTCATCCTACTCAGCCGATCAATAGGCATTAGTGAAACCCATCAGAGAGGGATGTGAAGAGCGAGCCTGAGCATCATCTGCTAACACTGACACGCAGGTTGCAATAAATTGGGCAAATGGGAAGGGAAGTCTGAATTGTGGGTATGCTGGTCAGACATCAGTGTTGGTTCAAAATACCTGTGGCAATTCACTAAATCAAATGTTCAACTCTTCTTTCAGAGGTTTGCATTTGCATTTTACTTCACTTGGTTTAATGTGTGTGTGTGTGTGTGTGTGTGTGTGTGTGTGTGTGTGAGACAGAGGTGGCCTTCACCTGCATGTGGAAATAAGACAATTCACTGAGGAGAGGAGTAAGGCCCAGTGCCTTTGTAAGTGCTATTTGAAGAAGTAATGCTATCATTTTTGTTGTTAATGGAGTGACCTATACGGTGCCAGAAAAGCTGACTGGCGCCCTGTCTGTCTGAAGTCTGTGAGAAAAGGCCGATGAAAACAAAGATGTATTGCGAGGGGGGTGAAAAAAGAGAAGGAAAGAACTCACACAAAAGACGTACAGTTCACAGAAACAGTCAGGGTACCTACATGATCAGCAGATACTGAGAATGCTTGGCCATACCCAAGCACATGGCCAAGCAGATAACCAGATCCAGGATCAGTAGCAGCAAATAAATCAGCCATCTACAAGACATGAAAAATAAGCATTTTATTTACAGACGGCATATTTCATGCAAATTTACAAGCACCAGGAAGTACTGGCTGAACATATGTCTGCAACAGTACTCGTGAGAGCTTTGTGTAGTTTATCAGCATTCATGTCGCATAGTTACAGCCCATCTGTTTCAGGTAATTTCCGGCTTGTTGGTTTAATAATTCAACACCAGAAATCTATATACATTAATTTTTAATTTTCCTTTGAAAATGTCCTTCACAGGAATAGAATAGCCAATGTTTGTGTGTGCGTTTGTGTGGTCTGACCAGCCAAACACAGAAAAATGACTATGACTATTTGTTAGCTCCACAATTCCAGCATACTGGGAAAAAAAAAATCTATAATTTCCAAGAATTGGACATTATGGTCTTTTAGCGGCATTGTGTTGAACATGATTATGCTTAAAATGGCCATTAGAAATACAATGACAAGATCCTCAAGGTGACGCAATATACTCTCCCAGCCCTTTTTACAGTTTGACTTATGACCAACCATAATTAGCAGGTTCAAGTAAGTGTTGGGATATTTCAGTCTGAAAGTCAACGAGTTCACAAAACCATCACTTTGATTATAACTGTGAATATTTTGTCTTTTTGTTGTCTTGAATAATGACATTTGCTGTTTGCACTGGCAAAACAGGAGTCCAAGCTCACAATCCAATAGCTGCATGAAACTCGATTATGACCCGGAAGATTGGTGTCAAATATCTGCAGTCTAACAGAAGATGTGGTAATAGGACACAAAGAACAAGTGAGTATAGGAGTATGGATGCATGCAATTAATGGAACGGATATTATGTCTCTACCGGTGGTACAATGGCAGCTATGTTTGAACTTTTTCAAATGTCATGAATAACAGACATCAATACTGTAGCTGATATAAAGGAATAGATGAAAATACAGAAACATGTACATCCCATTCAAAGGGAATTCCATAACCTATACACATATTTAACAAAAAAGAATAATTATCTTATCTTATCACTCAAGTTCAAATAGATGAAAGAGTTATTAAGGTGTTCAAACACGTAGAATGAAGTTTTATATAAGACAGTTATTACAGAGGAGCTCAACTGCATCAAAAACCTTTAGTATGTGGCACAAACACCCAAATCCTCTGTAAACAAACTGAATGCATCTGATGCTGTCTAAAACTACCTACTCTGTACATAACTATGGGCTAGGTGACTCAAACAGCTTTCCACAGAGACGGAGAAATGAGCCTGAAATAAATGGTGCTTTTAACTACCTTGGTGCACTCGGCTACACATGCAGGAGGAATGCATATATTCACAACTTTAGGGAAAGTGATTTAATTTAACTGTGTATACTGAAGCACTTGTAAGAAATGTTTGCAATAAAATACCTCCATAATGTACAATTTTTTTTTTTACCTTCATCAGCATAAGTAGTATAATCTTTCATTTTTTTCAATATTTCACCTTTCATCCAGCTTTTACTGGCTGGTGTATTGGAAAACATGTTGGACCATTAACATAAACACCTAAACAACCTACTTCTGGCATGCAAGCTGGGAGAAAAGTGGTCTGAGTACTTCAAATAACCACTCATTATAACAAAAAGATATGCATGAGAGCATCTCTGAACACACAACATGGTGTGGTCTTCTGCAACAGCAAGTCCACAATGTAAGGCAGGAACTGAGTTTATAATTTGCATGAGCTCACTAAAATTGGACAACAGATTATTGGAGTTGCTACCTGACTGGATGAGTCTTGATTTCTGCTAAAACATTTGGATGATAGGGTCAGAAGTTGATGTTGGTAGTAAGAAAACACGGAGTCATCCTGTTCTATATCAACAATTCAGGTTGGTTCTAGTAGTTTGTGGCATATTTTCTTGGCATACTTTCAGCTCCACAGTCAGGGCAGTCTGAGTATTTCAAATAACTACTCATTATACCACAGATATGCAGAAGAGTATCTCTGAACACACTGAACACAGTTGCATTAGCTCAATAAAATTATGTAGCATATCAAGCATATCAATGGGATGGCTACAGGTTGAAGACATGAAGCTATTCTGTATCTATAGTTATGGGAAAGAAAAGCAAGTCACCAGGTCTCAGTCCAATAAAGCACCTTTGGAACTCTTGTGGAACCGGAGATTCGCATCGTGGATGTGCAACAAAATCTCTGAGGAATGTTTCCAGCACCTTACTGATTATATGATGCAAATAATTAAGGCAGTTCTGAAGGCAAAAGGGTGTCAACCTGGTACTAGTAAGGTGTAATGAAGCAGCTGGTGAGCGTATTCTATCAGCTGAACCTATAAACAGCACTTTAGTTAACATCTAAGATGACAATTATATTGTATGATCCCCCACACTGACACAAGATAAACCCTAGCTCCTGAGTGGCATTAGGCAAGTGTGACTCAGGAGCCTCTTGTGTCACTAATAAATGAATTCCTACAGCTGAAGCTACCACATCACCCTGAAGGAACATATTTTCATCGATTCAAATCTATGCTTAAAATAAAGTGGGCAACAGGCTTGCTGGAAACCTTAGTGCACAGCATGATCTGTCTTTAAAGTCTTATGCACCTAAATATAAAAAGAATCAACAGAAGATCATAAGAATTGATTCACAGTTTGTTACAGCAGCATTTTAAGCTTTCTAAATTAGTCTCCACTAACAACCGAATATTTTTTTATTCATTTGGAATAATTTATTACTGATTGAGTTTAATATTTTTTTCTGTTTTCTGATTTGATTCTTTTTATCCCTCTTAACATTTTGAAATGAACACATTTCTTAAAAAGAAAACAGCATCAGTATTATAATTGGAATGAATGTGAGCACAAGTCTGCAGGTAAGGAGCTCATTAACAGCCTAATAGTCACTCTGCCACGTATAACGTTTTATGAGAGCAATTCATATTAGAGTTGAACCCGCACAGTGGGGGGAAAAGCTCAATTTCAGCTTTCATTTATTTAGCAATTAGGAAAAATAGCTTTTCCGGTCTGTGTTCCGGATGGGAGATCAATAAAATCCCATCTGCTGTGCCTGTTCTGGATCACTTACAGTCCCATTCTGAGCAGTGCATTTACTTCATTCACATGCAGATAAAAAAAAGAAAAGAAAAGTGAACTACCCAGGGGATGTATTAAGGCACCACCTACCTGTAATACTCAATGAAGGCTGTCTGGTCTGCAATGGCTGCCAAGTCGAAATTGGTTTTGTTGATGTCTGGAAGAACAGTCAGCTCACGGATGACATTGTTGACCATCAGCTGCATAAAACGTAAAGCTTGAAGGTAGTCAGGCCTCGTAGAAAAGATCTCATCCAGGCGTTCCAGGTGCTGTTTGAGTGCAGTTTCCACATTGCCCAGTGAGCCTGCAACCTAAAAAACAAAAAGCAAAGAGAAATAAAAAACATAAAGAATGAATAGAAGACCACGAGGACAAAATAAAAAGGCAAAAGGGGTCAAAAGAAGTAAAAGAGAAAATAGGGTCAGAATGAAACAGGAATATAAACTCATAAACAAATATTCTTTTAAAAGCTGATTGAAAATATAGAGAAAGGTGAAAGAAACAAAGCACTCACTCGAGAAAAGATTAACTTTTCTCCTCAACCATGTGTTTTATTCAGATAAACAATGTTAGAGTAGAATACTGATAAGAAAACCGGGGAGACCTCTTATCACACAGGTCTTTGATAGTGAGAACAGAGTGGGTGGAAGCATGGAAGAAAAGAGCAAATACATTTTCCTTTTTTATTTGAACAAGAAAAAAAGAAAAAGAAATAAAAAAAAATGTGACACAGCAAATGCTTCTACTTTCACAGCAGCAACAGAACTAGAAACAAGTAGATTTAAACACTAATGGGAAACAGAGTTAAAACCACAATATCTTGACCTCATTATGTGTATTATTCTCTTTTAAAGTGATATTAGTAACTGGAGATGGCACGATACCACTTTTTTAATGTCCGATACCGATATCATAAATTTGGACATCTGCCGATACCGATATGACTCCGATATAGTGTGTTTTTTAATCAATAAAACTGTTTTTTTAATATCTTGCTGCTTTTTGTATAGTTCAGGGGTGGGCAACTCCAGGCCTCGAGGGCCGGTGTCCCTGCAGGTTTTAGATGTGTCCTTGAACCAACACAGCTGATTTAAATGGCTAAATTAGCTCCTGCAGTTCTCCAGAGGCCTGGTAACGAACTAATCATGTGATTCAGGTGTGTTGACCCACGGTGAGATCTAAAACCTGCAGGACACCGGCCCTCGGGGCCTGGAATTGCCCACCCCTGGTATAGTTCATACTCAAGTTAAAAAACAAACAAACACTAAAGCTATTCTGTTATACCTGTATGCAAAAAATACACTGCACCCAAAATATTTCATAGTTTAGCAACACTGATCAATCTAATAAAGTTAAACCTCCTCCATCCTCCCTATTCTGGTATCTTAAAGAGTACATAGCAGACATATTAAGCAACCTAACTAATAGGGTTGCAAACTCCCAGCAAAAAAAGGGAACCACCCACCCTCCACCTCGTGATGCTTAATCGACGCAATCAACTTTAATTTGATGCAGTGTGAAAAAAATGCACAGAAATAAATAATTTTTCAAGAATAATTAAATAGATTCAACATCTTTCTTCAACAGAACTGCAGACTGCACAGATGGTACCTTCCCAGAGGAAAAAGTAGTATAGCTTACTAGGGTATATTAGACTTAATAGTTACTATATCCAGTAATGGACTTCTATACATTTTACATCAGATTAAAACTTTGGGTGTAAGATTCAGATAATTATTTATTAAAAGCTAGACATTTTAAATGAGAATAAGAAAGAAAAGTATGTCTTTGTGCCTCCCTTTTCCCTGTTAATGCCCTATCGGCCCCCTGGCTAAACTTTGCTAGATCCGCCCCTGCACAGTTACCAGCCGTCAGCTACGTAGAAAAGGATCTTGGTGTACAAAGTAATATTAAATAAATTCTAACAACAGCTTAAGCTTCAACGTGCTGCTGTTGTTCAGCTGCTGGTTTCCTCTTTCTGGCGCGAAGTGGGCCAAAAACAAACAAGAGAGACGGACTCGTGACAGAAAAGCCAATAGGCTGATCATTGATCTGTTTCATGATTGAAGTAGCAGCAGGAGAGGGAGAGAGAGGCGCAGTCGCTCCATATATCGGTTGTTAAGCTTAACACGGGGATGCTTTACAAACATTCAGAGATGAACTTACACACTTGCTTTACTTCTCTCTGGGATCACTTCCTCAGAGATGAAATGCCAGATTGGTAGCGAGGCTACAAATACACACAGCCGCTCTATCACGTGACGCATACTGCTCCGACGTGCTACGGTTATGAGCTGAGTTAGGCCATGTCACAAGTTTTGTGAGGTGCTTTTTTGATATTTAATGGATCGGATTACATTTTTTATTTCTCTCCGATATCCGATCAGTAATTTACGTCAGTATCGGACCGATACCGATACGTACCGGTAATATCGGATCGGTCCATCTCTATTAGTAACACAATCTGCTCTGCAAATGTGAATGGAAGGGTAATCCTACTGTTGAAAGTGAAAATATAACACCAAAGCAAGCACATCACAATGTTTTTTCAGATCATCTCAGGTCATCTCATTCTGGTTTCCTGACAGACAGTGAGTTCACTGTACTCAAATGGCCTGTGCAGTCACCAGAACTCAATCCAATAATGCTACTCTGGGATGTGTGGAGTGGGAGATTCACAACATGGATGTGCAGCTGACAAATCTGCAGCAACCATGCGATCATGTCAGTGTCTGGTGAGTGCATTGTGGATACTGCACTAGTTAAAATTTGGCACGTTTCACCGATTTCACTGACCTGCATGAAAGGCAGATACTTTTTGAAAGCAATAAATACGAACACATTTCATATCTCGTCTTTCTAAAACTGGAATTTGGTTGGAATTTGCAATGTGTGGCCTTCTATTTTTACTGATACTTTTACACAGGGATGGAATAGGAAAGAAATTGGCCAGATTGAGATTATCATCAGTCGGATAAACAACAGGGAGCAACATGTTCCTGTCGGTTTAACTTTGGCACAAAGACTAGACACTGGGTAAAACAGCCTAACATCTGTTATATTACAACCTGGGCTGTGCCCAGCTGCATCTAGCTCTAAGCGGGGACTCTATGCCAATCTCTGTTGCTAATAATGGTGAATTATTTTCAAACCGTTTAAAAGAATATCGGTGGATCTGTGTATCTTTAGATTGAGGCAAGTTTGCAATTTCCAGTCTTTGTGCTGGACTATTTATCTGTTTAAGGAAAAACCTTCAACAATGATTAAAAAACAAGCTTGATTTTTGGCAAAAAATTATGTACTTTTAGATATTTAAAAAAATCCCTTCGAGATCTCCAAAGCTCAGTTTAGTTTGACACCCCCACCAAAATGACTTTGCTAGAGCACTTAACGTTACAGTGAGTAGGAGGCCCCACTAATTCTGAACAGATGCTACTTTCTGCATTCTAATCTGTGACAGTATGCAGCAGCTCTGCTTTTGTTATCTTTCCTCCATTATAACCACGGCTTCTTCAACACATTGAAGAATTCTGAGGAAGCCTGTGTATTCTCACACTATGAAAACTCACCACAAAGATAAACACGTATCTACTTCTCCTTGACACTTCAACTTTTCAAATACTTCTGATTAAATTTTACTGAGCTGAAGTGCCTGATGGTTTGAGTA
This sequence comes from Mchenga conophoros, assembly GCF_057382185.1. NCBI lineage: Eukaryota > Metazoa > Chordata > Actinopteri > Cichliformes > Cichlidae > Mchenga > Mchenga conophoros. The sequence continues at coordinate 27,187,911 of NC_140529.1, forward strand.
AGACCTTAGAAAGTTGATCCATGTAGAGATGCACCAAAGATAAAGCCCATTTTCAATCCAGCTATCCCAAGGGGTGGAGCGTACGATTGCCAGTAAAGTGTTCTCACTCCCACCTCTATGTTCATCATCCCTCACAGCTCCTGCCACAATGCCTCAAATCTTATCTGCAAGCCAGTCTGCCTGCCTGTGAGAAATTGGATCAATCAGCTAGCTGCTCTGGGTGATCCACATTTCCCTAATCTCGACTGTCCCGTCTTTCTTTAAAATGGATTAAAGCTCGCTTTTACTGAAAGCGGGTCACAAGGAGGAGTCTCCATTTTGGACATGGCTGTTAAATGAGACCGATTTGGGGCTCAGAGCGGCTCTGCTCAAAAGCCCAATTTAACATGCAACCGAATTGTTCTGCTTAATGCCTTCAGTGATTTTTATATAAGATTAACTGTATTAGGTGTGACAATAAAACAAAATATAGCACTTTAAAGTGAAGTGAGGTTATACATTGAGAAATAAGACCCTGAGGAGAGACATTTAAAGGGAACTGATGTATGGTGCAGGAAGCCGCAATCATTTTGTTCCAAGAATCACAAGCCAGCTTTCACTTTCAAAAGAAGAAGAATTATATGTAAGAGAGTTACCACTGCTGTATATTGGAGGCACACATTTTTATCGAGTATGGCTCCCATGTTTTCTCATCCATAATTTTGCGGAAGCACTGAAGAGCCCTTAATATTGCAACCTGAACACTGAATATAAGGATGAAATATAGATTGCTGTGAACATTCAAAGCCTCAATAGCAAAGGGAAAATTGTCTTCCTTATCAAATATTTCCTTCTATGATGCATGATAATCCCTCGCAGAGTGTAAGAGTGCATATTTTGTGATTAGAAGAGCCTTACAAAGCAATCAGTAGAGCTAAACAGCTCCTACTGTAAATCTCAACCCTCACTGGAGCCCCGGGGAAGTAGAGATTGGTTGTTCTCATTCCCATTTACTTTACTCGACAGATATGATATTAACTCAGAATGTGAAATGCAAAATAGAAAAGGAAAATAGTCTTTATATTAAAGCAAATTACTGAAATAATTAACTTTAATCCAATAAAATATCAATGAAAGGTCAAGAACACAATCAAACACAAGTTAAAGCACCTTCAGATTTGCAGGAGTACCCGTCAGTAAGCTCATCAGCTCTGTAAGTAGAGTACACTGCATCAAACTATAATTTTACAGAGAATGCTTTTGTATCCCCGGGGGAACATCTAAGCTTCTCATGCAGCCATAGTATACAGTACATCATGCTCTAGGATCAAATCAATACCAAGATACCTCAGAGAGCATCAGTAGCAAGGATGCAGAATCACCAAAGCCAAATCCCATTTACTTCCCACAGCACAAAAGCACTACACCCTTTTCCAGGTTATTTGCTCTACCAAGCTCAAAATAATATAGTACAACACAAGGGCCCAGAAATATATACAGCCTATTATGAAGGCCATAATGTTTTAGTTTGTGTGTGAAACTGCTTTAGAGAGGTGTCGATCCAACCTCATTTTTGAGGCTACAGTTTGTGATGCTGCTGAATATTGCATGACAAAGAGAAATGTTTGTGGTGATAAATGTTGTCAGGCACATTTATATCAATGAAGGTATAAACTAACAGAGCTTTCCCTATGACCATTACACCAAATCAAGACCTTACTTTCTAACCAAAAATGAGGAAATATGCATCTTTTTATATTTACATGATCACTAATCTGTTTGTGTTCATACATTAATACAATATGTGTGCACATCAGGACTTTAAGAGCACGTGTGATACCGACACCACCATGTACACAAACACACACATATAGTGGAGATAGTGAGACTGAGCGTGATCGAAAGAGCAGAAGCTTAGCATCCATTAATGCACTGCAGATGGGAGTTAATCCTCTCCCTGCTCATTGTGATTATTGCTTCTTGCAAGGCCCTTTTCTGATGCCTTTGCACTCTTCCTTTCCCACATCAACCCTAAGCCTCCCAAACAACTTCCTCGAATGCAGGTCAGGACTTGTACAGAAACAATCCCTATTTACAAATCCTGAGACAGCAGGCACCTCAATTCCTTTACTGTGACAAAAAGTGGATACAGACCCCCTGTGGGGTGGTGCTGCTGCATTGAGACAGATGCACGGCCCATTAAAGTGGAGGAGCTGCGGTGTTTATCAGCTGTAAAACACAGCTTTATCGTTATGCTTCTGCCATCATCAGATTGTTGGTAATTGGCAGTAATATATGAAGCATTTTCTCTGCAGAATTCTTTTTCGTATTTTTACACAACTCTGATACACACTTTGCCAGTTCATCCCACAATTACTCAGCTGTTATAAACAAAGCATTTGAGAACACAACACGTTTGATTTTTATGATTCTACAATTGCAGAAATATAGAGCAGAGTTTGGCAGGGTTCTCTCACCAGATTGTTGATGTTACCCAGTGTGCGATTGGCATTGTAGAGTGAATAGTTCATCTGGTACACCCCATCGTTGGTTTCACTGTTCCCATAGAAACCCACTCCAACAGCAGAACTGGGGAAGACAGAAATCCATACAAAATAAATCAATAAAAGAAAATATTGGTATGTATGGGGTCATTACAGTGGAACTAAGATGAATGCCATTAAGTTAAAAAAGAAAAAGAAAGGGGATGTAAGTTTTAAACAATGCTGCATGTGTTAATGTAATATTATCAAAGAGTATAATTTGTTCTGCTTTGATTTGTTCTTTTCCCTCACTACATTATGTGCAGAAAAAAAAAAAAATCGCAGCAGATTATAAAAGTGCATTTTATATTCTTCCTTTCTTCAGTTTCCATCTGCTTTGCTTATTGTTATCTTTACCTTTTGCACTTTACCTGAAAATGACTTTTCAGTGCAAGTAAAAGCTTTTCAACTAAATATACAGTACTGTGCAAAAGTTTTAAGCCCCTGCTTACATTTTGCTAGCAAAGCAGGAAATGGGTGCTGTGATTTGTTAAAACGTGCAATCACAAATGGAAATACAGTATATAAGGGAAACAGACTTTCTTGTAATTTCTCTAAGCAGTCTTCAAGAACAGTTCTCCAGGCTTCTTGAAAGACATTTAAAGCTCTTCTTTGGATGTTGGCTGCATTTTGTTCCATTGTCTGTCAAGATGATCCCTCACTGCTTCACTAATGTTGATGTCTGCATTCTGGGTAGGCCAGGCATGCTTCTGCTGCATTGGGAGTGTGTTTAGGATTGTTGTCAATTGGATGCTTTCCAGACTGCATTGGGCATCGGATCAACATGACGGTACTTTTCCGCACTTGCAATTCCATCAATTCTAAAAACTGTACTGATGACATAAATACTGATGACTAATTAAGAAAAAAAATTCAAATTTGGATTCATCCCTCAGCAAGGCCCAAGTCTTACTGAGCTGTAGATATGTTTTTCAGTCCTTCTACTTCTTCTTGTGTCTTCCATTTGTTCAGTTACCTCAAACTTTTTAAAGACACATTACATGCTATGCCAAGTTTTTGACCAATAGCTCTTTGGGAATCAAGTTTTCTGTTATGTGTAGACACAGCACTAATTAATCCCATTAATTCATTGCAAAATATTACAAGAAAGTATGGCTCCTTTGAAGCTATATATGTGTAAAGAAAATGGTGGCTGACTTGTACAATATAATGAAATGTTTTGTTTGATATTCAAGCAGGTATGTAAATGGAATATAAAATCCCTTTTTCTTACCTACATTTAGCCTTTTGAAACTACGCCTCAGCCCCTGTAATAGGGAGGATTAGTGTCCTAACCGACAAAGAAAATGCACCCCTACTGCTAACAGTCTACAGTTACATGAGCAGTGTTACAGTTCTCCAGTAGGTAATAGTAATCCCTGTATATAGACATGAGTAACATGTCCAAATACATTTTGGGGGTGCATGGAGGGATAGAGTCATCAGTCACACCACAGACAGCACAAGTGCAGAGCTGGACTCCTTTCTTATATCATATGCACACACACGCACACGCGCGCACACACACACACAGGTAAACGCAGTCCTTGTTAACTCTCACAGTGACTCATCCTGAGAAGTTTTAACACAATCTGTGCTGCAAAATTACAAATCACATAAACAAACAGTCAGATAGGCATATGGCACGGCTAACAGCCTCCGCAGTGAGACAAAATTAAGTCAGAAGAAGTTAGTTAAACTTCTGTGACTTCTTATTTTATCTTACACTCTAATGCATCTTGTCAGGTTGGGCATGTGAAATAAATCATTACGTGCATGCGCCTGCCTCCAAAAGTGTGTCATTGAATGTTTTGCCATTAATGTAAGTTGTGTAGTGAGTTTTAAATCAAAAAGTGAGTATCAAATAAAACAAGCAATTTAAAATAATGATCTTCACATGAACGCGTAATTTTGCCATTTCACATGAATGGCTGTCCTGTGTCGATCTTCACTGGTCTTCAGCACTGTAAAAGTAAGTTAACCGACTGGTTTTTAGTCTTTGCCTAGGTTTTTTCTTTTTTATAGACTGTTCACAGACAAAAGCTCAGTAGGTGTCTAGCTTTCATTTACTGCAACTAAAACCAGAATGTGTTCTCACAAAAGCACAAAGAAGTGACAATGACAGAAAAAAATCTCTCTTCTGCACAAGGACAAAACTAACAAAAAAGGAGTAATTTTGAACAGGAAATAGATATTTGTAGAACAATAGCGTGGGGAGTTCTGAAAGAAAAACCACTCATTTAGGTCCATACATTTTTAGACAATGAGATTTCTCTTTGTCATTTTGCTCCTGTACTGTACACCACCACAGTACATCACCTGCTGGGGAGGAAACTGAAGACTTCTCATAACATCCTGAAAGACGCTGCTTTGAAAGGCTGGTTATGCATTTCCAAATGAAATTAGATTTAGTTACGTCAGTGGACTGAAGAGCCTTTGCATGAAAAGAGCAAAAATAATTAACGTCATTAACTTCTTTCATTTCATTTGACATTGTTCTCCTAACTTAGTTCAGTACAGGTTTGAAAAGGAGATTTAACATTAAAACAGCTATTTGTACAATATAGTTAACACGTGTATGAAAAGAAAAGCTCAAACATAAGCTTCACCTTTGTCTCACTGTTGTTTTGATCGAATGGCTGACTTTAAATGACTGAAGCAACAAAAACATCAGATTTCATTCAACTGTGAACAGACTTTTAGAGGGCACTGTTTCTTTTTGTGTTTGCCAGAATCCTGCTGCTGTTATATTGTAAGTAATAAAACCCACTGCCTGTTTCTTCGCTACTAAACTAGCTCCCTCTGGTTAGGACAGGGGGCACTGGGGACACAATGTGTAACAACCACAATCTGAAATGGTGTCGATGTTGTTTAGTGAATTACAACATTTTCAGCTGTTTTTTTTTTTAAATAAATAAATAAATACAATTGAATGACCTTACTTCAGACTTTTCAAGACATCTGTGTTCCAGCTGATGTGTAGTGGTCTGGACAATAAGCACTTCATTAACCCCGTGGCCATCCTAGTGTCACATCAGCCACAATAAAGGGGCGACTAATGACACAGTAATAAAACAGTAATGAGACAGGACATTATGGGGCAGTGAATCCTCCAGGGAGGCATTTGTGTTTTGTGGTTGTGGAAAAAGGTTCTCTGCAGCAGTAGGTGTTTAATAGAAACCAACACACTAAGATATAAAACCATAGAGAATGTGCACACCAGGATATTTGGCTTTGTTCCTCTAAGAACGGCTCACGTCACAGACCGTACAGCAACTAAACGCTTGTACATTAGTATTCAAAGCTTAAGCTGAACAAATGGTTGGACTGGATGAACAAGTAATAACAGAACAATGCCTTGATTCTGGAGAGACCAGCACACTGCACCTATAATAAAGTGGATAACGGAGGCTAACAACGGAGGAAAGGGATTTTTCAATGTTAGATTTATTTTCTAACCATAATTTACCCAATTCATCCTCCTGGGGTCAGGAATAATCATCCGCAGAGGTTCAGCAGCTCTTAAATCCCTTTTTTCTATTTAGGTTCTACAGCACAACTGAAATCTAATTCATTGCGAATATCACGCCAAGTTAAAAGCTGGAAAATGAATAGGGTTCTCATGAAATATAAATAGCTCTTTCTGATATGACATGAAAGTACAATGAAGTCTCTATTTTATGTAATAAACAACCCATGATATACAGCAGAGGACAAAAAAAAAAAAAAAAAAAAAAGCTGGACAGTTAGTGCCTTTTTAAACAAGGGGTTTTTCTGTCTCACTGCGTGTCTGCCTTTGCTCTGAAATATGTAACAAACACGCTCTCAGATGAAATGATCATGCCACAGCTGGAAAAAAATGACTGCACCATAAAACAAAAAATACGTCAAATAGAACATCTTCATAATCTCTTATTTGCAAGTACAATTTGATGTAGAATAAGTAGAGTTCACTGAAAGTGCACTTTTACTCTGCTCAATCTAAAGTCATTTCAATATCATTTTTATTCATGGATATATTATTTAACTGGATGTCGTATGCAGCAATCCCTTTGTTAAAATGAATGTAATCCACTGTAACGAGCTTGTATACACCAGAGCTTCTTTGCTAACCCGTGTCATGCCCAGTCACTTAGTATTGCAGAACAACCGTGTGTGCTTTGGTAGTGGCTGGATATGAACAGAGAAAGTTAACAAAGTTAAAAAACCAAAACTGTCACAAGCTTAAGTGGATCTTTACATAAATTCAATCAAGCTTTTTAGAGAAGTAATTTGATTACTGCCAAAACATCTTTTTCCAAGTGTATTAAATCTTATGCAAAAGGGCAATTATGTCAGGGACGGTGGCTCTCCAGGTCTTCTGGATGCTCCCTGCCTGTTAATGCTTGGCAGTACAACCGAAAACTAAATAAGAGCCAAATTCTTGGCTGCAAAAATCTGGTAAGGTAGAATATTTAACCGTACCTGCTATGACGTTGTCACTCAGAAACTGAGCAGCTAAACCTGTTGTGTTTGTACACCACACATGGAAAGAGCTGAAACTTTGCAGCAAGCAGAATCAGTGGGGCTCTTGTTCCTGCAGCCTGCAATACTGTCAGTTTTATCCTAACCTCACAAATCAATAACATAATAAAAATGCATGAAGCTGCTGAAAGTAATTTAAAGCATATTAGAATGTGAGCATAACTTCCTTTACTATTAGCTACATATTCAACAATAGCAATGCAGTTGTTCTCAGTTCATTTTGACTCACCATATGATGAGACCTGTGATGACGGCAACCCAGGTGACACAGCAGGTATCAGGCCTTTTGGTGTCTTCATCGATGTCCCTGCGGCAGCAGCACAAGCACACCACGTATACTGCCAGAACCAGCAGGCTCACCCCAAGACCAACTGCACCAACACATGCTAGAATTATCAAAGACTGACGCAGAAGTGTGGAGAGGAGGAAAAAAAAAGTGCCAGAAAAACAGAGATGCCATCTGTTAAAATCATGATTAAGATGTGATTTCACCCTGAAAAATATGTCAAGAGCTTTTCAGCAGACTGCTTCTGCAAATATCAAAAGAGTCAAACAGTATGTGTGGTCTGAGAATGTCAGACTAGCTGACTCTCAACACCCGAAAGGTCGCCTGACAGCCCATCAGTATCAACCAACACTTGTGTGTAGAGATATTTCTAAGGTGGAGTTTAGCCATCTCACTTATATCATCAGCATTAACACTACTGATTGCTGCATGCAGCAAAGAGGGCTAAAGAAACTGGGTAAACCTTGATAACCTTGAAGTGGCATAGCAAAATATGGACTGTGGCTCAGAGGAGAACAGAAATGATTCAAGGCTGTAGGGAGGAGGTGTCATGTGACACAAAAGCCTTTCATTAAGTCTTGTGATTTCTGAGTGGACAAAATATTTGAAGCCGGAAGGACGGATAGAAAAGGGAAACCACTGATGGAGAAAAAGCACAAAACTTTGTTTTTTTAAATTTTGTTCCCAGTTTACAGGCACACTGTAGATGAATCAATGCATATAGCATCTTAGCATTGTCAGTCAATCCGTCTATACACCACCATCATAAAAACCCCTAAACATTTTAAAGTCTTTATACACTACACAATAGTACTGGGATTGACAAATATTAGCAGCCTTCTCTTAGTGTTAGAACAAAAGTATTAAGCCCAGAAAATCTCCAGCGTTCGTCACTGCTGAGAACATTTTGCAAGTTCAAAAGCATAACATCTGAACTCTTGGTTAGTTTAAAACAATCACAAGAAAAGCAAGACCTTGATTTTACTTGCAAATATTAAGTGCTGGAAGTTTTAATGCCCACAAGTTCACAATGTCTCTTTCCGGCTGACTAAGCAGAGCTATTCTATGACTACAATGTCTGTGACTAATTATTCCATTTGGAGGCACTGACACTGTAACCGAATTTAAATGATATTATTTTGCATATTCTACCAAGGTCCTTCATTGTTCAAACTCTGTTCCGAGCAAAGCCATTCTGAACCCTATTTGGGGGTTTTTTCTGCAAACAAGTAAGCTAGCATTTGATACATTTCATTTACAAACTAGGTTATCAGATATTCAACCTGACATAGAGCAACTTGAATCATAACAAAGAGGACCAAAGAATTGCAGCACAATAAAAATTTTCTGTAGCTTATTGATGCAAACTACTTTAAAGCCTTCATTTAAAAAAATAAAATAAGTGACTCCAAAGCAAACCAAACACTCAACACTGTAACATTATTTAAACTAAATAGGCAGTACAATAACGGTGCCAGCTAAGCTGTTCCACCTTAGCTCGCTTCCTGGCTGAGCATTTAATCCGATAATGTCCTTCTTGTTTTTGAGGACACTGTTGGTGAGTCCTGTGTTGCTGTGTAGTCCTTGATGGTTGGCTGTCACTAGAACTCAGTTCAGGGCCCCCATAAATATGGTGCTGCTAGTTCCACTCATTCCTCTAATTTTCCACTCAATTGTTTTGTAATTAGACATTTAGGCACATAAATTTCCACTTAATGCATTGCCACAATAAGGCAACAGATGCATTAGAGGGGGGAAAAGTGAGACAGAAAACAATTATGGTACGGTCATTCATCACAAGGTCATTTATCTTTTATCTTCCAAAAGGAGTGTTTGTATAAAGTAGGTGTAAGTGTGCCTGCTTAATTTAATTAAAAAAGCAGACAAGACGCCTTTAAAATGCATTTGTAGCTGCTCTGAATTTTCCACTTTTCCCTAAAAAACAAAAAACTAAAACTAAACAAAAAAAGGCAGACCAGCGTGTCAAATGAACACTGGTAATTACTTCCAGGTTCCAAAGAAAAGACTCTGCAAGAGCTTTAGACTATCTATGATTTGTCAGTGTAATGTGACACTGCTGGGATTCAATGATGGACCTCAACAGAAGACTATAGTGAAGGACCAACAGGGGATGTCTCTTGGTGATGAATTTTCAACTCATAAACAACCCGGGGTCAAAGGAGGATGTAATGCTAGTTTTGGAGTGCTTTCTGCATTTGTTTTAGAACACGGTGCAGGAAATAAGTGGTGTAGGAAGCTTGTTTTTATATGATAAACTAATATGTTAATAAATATTATTTTTAATTAGATCTGTAAAGAGTACTTTTTGCCACAAAAGAAATTAGCCGACCACAAGTTTTTTTTTGCTGTCATAAATTAACTAATGCAACGTTCATTGTCTGGCTAATATGAATTGATCATGAATTATTTGAATTAAAATCAAATCTGTCAACCCATCCTCACTGCAGTTGATAGGAAAAACGCTGTCATCGCTCTCGTGGTGTTGCTTCTACTATAGTTTTCTCCATGTTTTTTAAGAGGTTATAGGAGTCCAAACATACAGCTGATTAAATGTACAAATGAAATTGTATTGGACCAGTATGACAAAAAATATAATCTATAGAACCTGTCTTAATTCTGTATCACACAGAAAACACACATACCGGAATACTGTTGTTTACTACATGAGCCAGCTTAGTTAATACAGGTCATGTGTCCTATCATGTGAGAACTGCAGGACGACGTCGGTTCTTAACGCTCCAATATCTGGATCAAACATTTGAGGGAGACACACTGGTGGCTCTCAGAGAGGGTCAATAGAAAAGCTACATGTAACCGAAGCAGACTGCCTAGTTTTTGTGTAACGGCATATCTAAATATGCCTACTACTGCTTTTGAAAGTCTCTGATGGACAACAGCCCTGATTTTCTAGTGAGATTATTTTTGAAAATACGTGCGCCTCTACCCACAACTACAGTTACCAACCTGCTGATAGCTCGCCTCCTCCGGTTTGAAAGTGCTGTCGACCGTCTGGAAAAAGAAATTGAAGTGAGGGAAATTGTGCAGCCAGTAAGTCCACCATGGAGCAACATAATCAGTCCTTGCAGTAGCCATTACTACTTCGTGGAAAAGTCAATCCGCCAAAACCACTGACGACGGGCTTCCTTCAGAGATGTTGGCACTGAAATATTCCTGGGTTTGATGAAAAGCAAAATAATGATAATAAAAAACTGAAAATAATAAATAAACTAACTAAATAAATAAAATATAAAAGATGCACTACCCATAGACTTCCAATCTGTGAAATTACCACAAAGTCTCAAAGCGGAACTTCTTCTTTTGGCTGAGTATCACTATTTTCCACCTCGGCTCCCATAGTTGTGAATGAACTGCTGTCTTACAACTAGAAAAAAAAAAACATATACACTGTGGGCCAAACATTTGCATCCCAGACAAGGGATCGTGTGACGACATAAACCTGCCTCCTTCAGAAGGCGTGACAACTTACTAAGTCGAGTAGGAAAGGCCCACGCCCTTAACGCACAACACTTAAGTATCCCGTTGACCTCCAGCCCTGAGAAACGCACTGGGGGAAGTTTTATGAACCAACAGTGCCAAATATGTGTTTGATGAGACAGAGAGAACACGTGCATGTCTCAGGATGTTCAATTGCAATATTAATACCCCGCAGTGCCCCCACCCTGTCTCTTTACAAATACATATATATATATATATATATATATATATATATATATATATATATATATATATATATATATATATATATATATATATATATGGAAGCTCTGAATTCCATCGACCCTTAACTTGTGACTGCTGGTGAGGATACACAGTTAGTCACTGCACTATTTATGACTTCTGCTGTTAATGTCTGACCTCTTGTGGACAATGAGGCGCACTGAGGTGAACGAAGTAACGAGCACGGTAATGAGCTGCTGCAGCCACTGCCACAGACTGTTGGCTTCAGCTTTTATTTACAGTGTGATAGTTTTTTTTTTTTTCCCCCCTCAGTGGTGAGAGCTACATTTGCACCTCTATCTGGGCAAAATAGATATACATTTGCAGGGATTTGTTTTAAAGTGTGGTTGGGAACAGCTGCGGGAACTACTCATTTGAATAAACAAGCCTGATTTTGTACAAGGGGAAAAAGAAAGGCATAGTATACCTCATTTTCTACTAAAACACAGAAATAATCAAATACCACAGAGGTAAGGCATCTCTAAGTGTCTCTTAGAGCACGATTTGAAGATTGTGGATTAGGATCTTACATTGCTTACCAAGGTTTTTGAATTGGGATAAATGTGTTGAACATTATGTGTGATGTATATGGAAGACAGCAGATAAACATAAATTAAGGAATGGCTAAAAACATTAATTGAATAATCCGATCAATATGCTTGAATTTTGAAATGCAGCACATGTAGACAATGATATTCCCCTAATTGCTTGTTTGTTTTTTTAAGTAAGCCTTTTTTTTCCGATTGTGAATATTGCCAACACAACAGAACTGTGTGCAGTAGCATCACTTCACGGTTTAATGTTTAAAAGCCTTGTAAATTCACCCACATAAAATCCGTCTTTGGCAGATGAAAGGGAAGATTAAAATAAGTCAAATGCATTTTGCTCTGAGGAGCACTTGTTTTATCAGCATGGTGTACAGGGCGGTTTGCTTGCAAGCTAAACCATCTTGGTATCATATGGCCACTGCTGTAATTATCTGGATGCTTTGATGCACCTCCACGACCACAGTGCCTAGAGAGTGTGCTCAGAGTCTGAATGCTCCGAGTAGGTGACACTTGAAACGCACCGTATGAATATGAATTTTTGACTGTGCTCTGCATTTACAAATAGTAGGATTTGGTTCCAGGAAAGTCTCCAGTGATTGCCGTGCCAATCACTCTCAGTATTTGAACCAAGGGGAAAGGAATGAAATGCAAAAAAAAAGCACCTCTGCCTTTGTCTCTGGCTACATATATGAAGCATCAGTGTCTGCAGTTCATTTATCCTTGTTATTCTGGTGCAGGCAAAATATGTCAGACCCACAAATGACATGTATGCCAGCGTGAAGTAATATATGTTATGAATGTATGTAGTCAGGCCAAGAAGCAACAAAGTCCTATTTTATGAAAAATGTTGCTTCAAATCAGCCAACTTTGTGATCGAAATCTTATTAAAGCCAGCTCACCTAAAGATAGAGGTATTATGTGAGTGCAACTTTTTCAAATCACTGTGGAAAATACTGCATACATATTGCTGGGCTTTGATTTATGGATTTACTATACTGTATAAATAGAATGAATATGTGGGGAAAAAACACATAGCCAAGAAAATGGTTAAAATCCAACTGACAGCTAGTGAAGCTAAACCATTAGGTGGCAGCCCAGCACTTTTCTGCAGGGCTCAGGACCTCTTGGCTCCATGCTGTCCAGTCGTGACCTTTCGTTATACATTTTGAAGAAAATCTCAACTCATCACTGCACAGAGCTACTTGTGCATAATGCCGTCCACGAAGTTCTAATAACGGTCTAATATAGATCTAATTTTAATGAGGTGCAGTTTATAGATCAGATCTTTCGCTTTCTTGGGCCTTTCATCCGAAACAGTCTCTGCGGTCAGCAATTTGGGCACTGATGTAACAGGAAATACATATCAAAGAGAACTTTGAAGTCAAGTAACCGAACAGTAAATGCAAAAAGTGTGAAGGAATAAAGTCTTATTGTCAGTGACAACTCTGAAGGTCAGTAGTATTTCAATAACTCTATTGTAATGGTGTGCCAAGAGTAAAAGAAAAAAAAAGTCAAATAAATGAATAAATAAATAAGAATGAATAAGAGTGAATTTAAAAATTACGGCCCACTATATTCCTGCAGGTTATACTGTAGCCTTGACTTCTGTGGGCAGCAAAATTTCACCGGGAGCTCACTGGAACTGCCTTGAGAATAATGTCACACCCTTGACTTGAATCACAGAAAAGTCCAATTGAACTTTCCTATGAACCTGCCTCTTCTAAAATCTTGATACTGGATGTTGTAGGGTAAGAAATGCATGAGATGTCTCAGTGCTCCTAGACACAGCTTGGCTGAATTCAGTGGTTTGCAGATTCTATATTCATGGGGGAGAAATACTCTTCTTAGTCCTTGTAGTTATATAGTTGTTGCCTCTTCCTCATCATGTGCTCAAGTGTCCTTAGTGAGCGCTGGATTTACGTCCTGATTGACTGTCTCCATAACAATCAAAGGGATGATTGGTTCATTTAAAAGTGTTTTGAAGAGCCTTGTGTCATGTCTCCTACTCTCTATACTACTGGGATCCTTCCAATCCTTTACAGTTACTGCTCAGTGGAATGTAGAAATATGTTGTACTGGACTTTTCCTCCTTCATGGTTATTGCTTTTTTTTGGATTTGTGACTCAAATCCCTTGCTCTATTTTGAGTGATTTATACATATGAATGAAGATTTATGCCTGTGAGCTCAATGTGCCAGTATTATCCAATCAAACTGGGCTGCTCACTGGCTCCTGAGATTGCATTAAAGTGTAATATCAATGCAGCAATCCCTGGGTTATTGCCACTTTGAAATACCCGGTACCTCCGATACTGTAGCCACGTGTTATGATCAGGGGGGGATCTGTCTATTTATGTGAGGTTTCATGGGAGATTGCTGTGGTAAATTAATCAGAAGTTGCCAGCCATGTTTAATTCATTTGATCAATGACTGGATGAGGCTGGGGGGGGGGAAAGAAAAGTGTCAGTGTATTCGGGTGACCACAAAGAAGTAAGGCACACAGAATAACCAGACAAGACCTAGAAATGTAGTATTACTTATTTCCTGAAGTGTTCTCATCGGAGAAGACGCCGCTATCATTTTAATGCCTCACCTTAGGTTTCTTAAGTCTTCATAAACATAATTTATTATTCCAGCAGCTTGTAAAATTGTAGTTTATAATTTGATGACATTGAAGGCTATCCTGCGGAATGTTAGAAAATGGTGCCAAGAAAGAGAGGACATTAATTCTTGGGTAGTATTCTGGCTCTGCAAAGTGGTGTGCGGGAAATCACATTCCATAACTTTTTCTTATTGTTCCTTCACAATTTATTAATGAAGGATTTTCAGTTTATTTGGGAAAAGAAGATTGCCTTGAACCCCAGTCTTTAAATTCTTCTGTTTAGTGTGCAAATACTATAAAGCCCCAAGGACCTGTAGTGTGCAAAACATTGAGAATAGTCTGCCTGAGAATCTATCCCCCTAGTGATTTACCGATGTTGACTGTCTATTCTAATCTGCTTGCTTTTTAAACTCTCTGTGTGGTTAAGCATTTAAAACGAGAAACTTCTTAGTCCTACATGAGACAGCAGCTTTGATGTCATGATCGCACTATTATTTTATGCAGCGACCCAGTGCTATAAGGGCTATTTCATGCAGTAATGATTTTTGTGAGGAGAAAAACCTGAACTGACATTGGCACATTTTTCCTTTTTTTCCCCACTCCCCTGTAGGAAAATGGCTTTCTTAGCCTGCAATTTATCCAATTACGGATTTACAGCAGTGCAAAGTCAACCATATGATACAGCCTAAGTCTATTTTTCAGCCTTTGGAGCAAATCCAATCATTCCAAATGGTTGCTGATGGTAATAATTGCAACAGCATCACATTGATCGAGTGGGTCCACGGGGTGGAAACAAACAAAGCACACTAAGAAAAGGAGATGGTGTTTTTTTGTGTGTGTGTGGGGGGGGGAGGTTTGTTATTATGGCCCTTGTAAAAAAAATAATACTGAGGCATTAAAAGATGGACTTTAGACTTTATCGGTTGCTGATAAAGAAAATGCACACACCAATGTCCCAACTTTATTTATTCAAGACTTGAACGTAAAGGTAAAGGGTTACTGCGCTTTCTAAGATCAGAAGGACTTATGGGAATGACACGGAAAATTTATAGATGATCCCCATGTAACAGCTAGGTACACGCATATCATAGTTCTTGGCTACTCTTTGTATCCTTATAGAACTTTATTAACAGTTTCAAACAACACCAATGATTAGTTTACAAAATGCTGAGTAATGAACTTCTAAGTAAGAATTCAATAAAGAACTAAACAAAAGGCACACAAGTCTAGTCAATGGCAGTACAATGACCAGCTAAACAGTTTACTCTAAAAAAAACATGCTTAATGGAAACTAATTTGAAAAATCTTTCAGTCATCCTTTATAAAGTGTGTTATCCAGATCACTTCTAGACTGTTTCTGTATCTGTGTTTACTGTATGTTCCACAGCCCTGCCACAGATTGGCGATCTGTCCAGGGTGCAGCCTACCTCCAACCCTGTGACAGCTGGGGTGAGCTCCAGAGGCTTAATACTTAATTGTATACATACTGGTGCTGAGAGCAGTATTAGAAAAGATGATTGAGTCATTGTGACTGTTATTGCTCTGCTGCAGAACAGCTTGCGGCGAGGCTTTTGGTTTTGGTGGTGTCAAAACCAGCATTTATTTTGCCACCTACTTGATATATGTACTCTACAGCACTTGCTGAGTTTATCGTTATTCTGGCTGTTAATTCATATCGCTGCGAAGAATAACAGATCTCTCTTGTCCGTGCTTATTTTGGCTAAAGGAATGCCTTTTTTCTTGCACACGTAATCCTTTCCATTAATCTCAGCACGTCTCTTGTCACTCTTGCGTCACCTTTACCTTGTTCTCCATACCATACAGTCCCTATTCAGTTAAGCTCTGGAGAAATATTTCAATTCACAGTAATATGTGATAGCTTGCTCTGCTCGTATTCATATCATAATTACATCTTAACTGTTGAGCTCCGGTCCCATAGTTTATGCTGCTGCACCTCTCAGCCGCACTCACTGCACACCTTAAGCCTATATCCATGAACTGATGGTCATCTGCTTCTTATCGGTGCTACATAACATTTGGTGGAGAGAGATTATCTGCTCCAAGCCATTAATTTTTGAGAATTTAATATGCTTAAGTTAATAATTATCTGCTGCATAGCTGATGTGTCTCTGCCTGATGCTGCATATCAAGTGGCCCCAGTATTTAGATTTATCCATCTAAATTCATTACACACAGCTCCTTACTCCTTAGTTAACTCCTCTGGAGTTTTTTTGTATGGAAATTGTTTCTCAAAATGACTTCATAAGACGGCGATACACATGTGGGTCTGCTACCATTTTCACTCCTTACTTACTTACTAAGACACTTTGTGAGTACTTTTGGTTCATTTAAAAAGGTTTCTGAGAACACATCTCACACTTGTTGCCAAATTGCCATTTTAATGAAGGAAGTGCCATAAGATTTCTCGGAGCACTGTCCTTGTTGATGCTGATAATGAGCCATCTTCCAAGAAGGAACTGATCCAGCTTCATGCAAGGCTAACTTTAGAGGGCTATAACAGATAATCATATTCTCTTTCTGTCTGTGGCATCTTGTAGAGTTGCTTCTTATAAAATATTTTTAAGAATAGCAAATACTGTAGATATCCACTGAGATGGCCCCATTTTTCAGTAGGCAGTATTTAATAAGATGAGACTGTTCATGCTTACACTCGAATGCTAAACTTGGCAAGGATACAAATCATTTCAGTGGGACATGGGAATGCATTCCAAACAGCTGACAACCATTACACATAATGGCCCCTGCTAAGGGCAAGGTCTCAGATTCATTCTCATGTTAAGTGCCTTGTCTGAGTGACTGATAAGGATGCATTAAAGAAGAGGTTGTGATACATGTGACAAATGTTACTGGCAAGCCAGTGAAGAGAAAGTGTTGTAGTGCAGGTGTGAATGAGGGTAGATGTCAGGTAGATGTAATGAAAAGAGTGGGGGAGGCAGCAGTGGCGTGCCTTCTGTGTCTGTACCACGAGCCTGGCATGTGGGTCTAAATTATTCCATAGAGGGTCTGCACTCTCGAAACTGCTGATATGATAATGAGTCTAATCACTGAATTTTAAGAAGTTTTGCCATTGTTTAAAATGCATTGTATCCCTTGAAAAGCTTAGAATTCAAATTAATAGTGTTTAAAGTCAGTGTGTAATTACACAGATAGGGTTACTGATCGAATTATGTCCAATTGTTTTTTGGGATGTGGTTAGAATATATGAAGCCACAGTTAAACTCTGTATCTATGAGGAATGCCACTTATCACCTGTCTTACGACAATCAATATAAAACACTTGATGAAAGCTGTCCTTTTAATCTCTGCATGTCTTGAAGTCTTGTCTAACTATTGCATTGTGGAAATTTGTGAGTCTTGATTGTGAAAACTTAAGGTCTCCAGCCTTAAAGCCACAAGGTCATAGCATGCAAGCGGCATATTTTACATTATATGACATATTTTACGTTCTGAGGCTTCGCACTTCCCTGGAAAAGGTTGTACTTTTTATTTGGCAGTGCAGGAGCTGGAGAGTGGGGGGAGATTGATTTAGTGTGCTTCAGGTACACGGGCTGCTTTTGTGTCTGGAGTTGCAATTTAGATTTAGAAGACAGAGCGGCTGCAATCAGGAAGAGGTGGTAATCAATTTTTCTTGTTTATGTGCACTTGTGTGTGTGTGTGTGTGTGTGTGTGTGTGTGTGTGTGTGTGTGTGTGTGTGTGTGTGTGTGTGTATCTACAGCTGCAGAGAACAGATCCACAGCCATTGGCAAATAAGAGGAGCATGTAATGATAACCATTCCACTTTCCTTACTGATACACAGATACTGCCCTCGCTCTTCAGCACATTCAACCTCTTATTACATGCTGGACACGTTTGCTTTTGTTTTTTTTCTTTACACCTGATATACTTTTCAGTCATTTGCTTTATGATATATATAGTGGTTCTTGCTTTCTTCTACACAGGCAAACTAATTCAGAGACCTCAAATATATATATATTCAACAAAAAACAGCAAACTGTTTCCACTTGTTATTTTCCAATGCATTACATTGGTCCCTGAATTTAAAAAAAAAAAAAGAAAGAAAGAAAAAAAAGAGGTTTATACTATTTACTACGCTGTACATTTGCCCTTGCACACCACAGAAGAAGCACATAGGAAAGTGTTACCAAGTACTTTATTACAGCTTGAGGACAGTTGAGCCTGCTGGGTCTTCATTAGTTTTAAACAACAGGACTGCTTTTTGGCAGTGCAGAACAGGTTTTCATGGAGCACCATAGTCCTGTGAATGAGAGAAGGAAGACGGATGAGCAAACGCTAAGGAGTTAGTTTTCACCTTGAACACACCATCACTCTTTTTGACTAATTCTCAGGTTCTGTCTATACATGCAGTTAAGGTACTGGTGCCTGACAGAGAGGCAACAGTGGTATATCTGGCATACAACAAAAAGATCAATCACTTTATTGCTATAGCGTACTACTGAACATTAAACAGAGCATTAAACAGAGCATAACGGAACAACCGAACACTCTTGAAAGGAATTATCATTGCATCTTTGGCCAAAGTGAAATAAAAATGGATATTTAGAGAGTTAAAAGGTAGGTCTTCTTGTCTAACAGCAAATTAATTAGATGCTGTGAAGGTAATGATTTGGTTTCCTGTTTGCAAGCTGAATGAACAGTTGTAATTATTTCAAAGGCTGAATGGACATGCCTGGTGGAAGCTTCTTGAATATGTCCTGTGGGCAAGACAGCTGAAACCAGGAGCGCTGGCAGCCCCACAGTACCTGTCTTCATAGTGAGTGAAGACTGAGGTGGCACTATGAGCCCCCAGTCTGCTATTAATTCATGCAACTGTCTGGAAGATGAGCTGTGGTGTGAGTGAGAGCACAGTTCTTCCATCTTTACACCTGTAAAATGGATTGACTGAGCACACTGCTGGGAGAGGACCTTTTTTTAAATGAAAGTTACCATGCCATATATTTCTCTCGGCATTCATTACTGGTCGTTTACTCTGTAGGTCCCAATCACCTTGGTGATGTCCAGTCTAATGTGATGGGCAGAACTAATACCGGAATAAAACCTCTATAGGCTATATGATGCAAGGACAATAATGTGAGCCCATGATGCCAAGGCTCCCTCTCCTGCTTCTCGTTATAGCCAATGTGTGTACACACACACACAGGGAAAGGACAGGACAGCAGTGACAAACAAAGCAAATAAACTGGACCGTGACATAGGTGGGGCTGCCTGAAAATTGTGTAGAAATGATGGAAATAGTTTATTGTGAGATTTAATGACCAGCTGTGTGATATGGAATAACTCAGAACCCTCTAAAAACACATTACGGAAGTAAGGAGCTAGAGGAGTCGTCGAGGCAGGTAGCTGGGTGAGAGTCATTCCGAACACTTTCATTATTCACTGTCAATGTTAACAGAAATATGCAAGTAGAGTTCAATAATCAAGCAACAGCAAAGCAGTCTGACTGTAAAAAGTAATCAAAATTCTTTCTTCATTGTTTCTGCATCACTTTCTCCCAGCTTATTTCCAAGGCAAATTCTTTTCAGCTACAACATGACCACATCAAATGTAATGCAGATCAATGACAGTTTTGTTTGAATTTGTTTTGCTACGTTTGTAATTTTGCATCTATGCAGCGCCACAGGGGAGTTTAAATAAAACACTTAAGATGTGAATGAAGTTCAAACTTTCACCTTTGATTCAAGGGCCTTTACAAAAAGTTTGCACAAGCTTAAGAATTATAGCCATTTTTGTATATTTTAATAAATTTTTCCAAGGTTCAAAAGTAAGTGAACGAACTATCATGATTTTAAATACAAAGATTGCTTTTACTGCCTGGAAGAAAGTCAGTGACTACTATCTAAGACCCACTGATCTCAATATGCCGTGTTTACCTACCTGAGATTCTTTGCCAGGTCTTTAACTACAGTCACTTATAGTTGCTGCTTGTTTGTGGGTCTCTGCATTGAGTTTTGTCTTGAATGTTTTACATGCTGTCTGCCCTTCCTGTTCTTGAGTGTAACCAGTGGTTTGCACCTTGTTGTAAACCATCTGTATTTCTATTCATCAGAACATCTCTTGATTGTAGACCTTGAAAATGATACACCTACCTCATCTGGGGAGTTCTTAACTTGGCAAGATATTGTTCATACAGTTTGCACTTCAAATTAATTTGATACATTTTGTAAACTTGAAAACTTTCCACAAACTCAAAGGCACTATCCTGCAGTCATTGCTGCCATACAGCAGCCTTGGCCTTGGCACCGTTTCTGATTTTCACTGTGACACAGACCCACAGTAGTTTCCGCTTCTTCCCACAATGTTCTGTTCCCTTTCCACTCACACTTATACTCAGTTTAAATTGATTCATTCATGATCCATTCATGATCCATTTTCTTAACTACTTAGCTAACTTAATGTTCAGAGGGGGCTGGAGCCTCTCCCAGATGACACAGGGCAAAATGCAGCGCACCAATCTATAACAAAGATAACAAAGAAACACGCTTTCATATTCATACAAGTGGCTGATTTAAAAGCAACAATTAACCCGGAGCACTCAAAGGAAATCCATGCAGGCACAGTGGGGGACATGGAAAAAAGCAATAGAAAGACAAAAAAAGATAAACAAGAGACTTAAACCTAGACCCTTCTTGCTCCAAGGTGACAGGGCAACACCATGCCATCCCAACTGATTTACATAGTTGTAATAATTTACATAGCACACGTCATCCTAAAATAATAAGATCAAACACTGGCATTTACGGTAAGCACTGGGCCATAGGTTTAATAACTGCATTTGACATGAGTGATGGTCTCCAATTTGCTGCTCACCTTAACCCCTGTTCGCCTCACCTTGCATTCATGATCAGTGGAAAAATATTGCACCATAAATACTAGAGCTATCAGTGAAAACTAGAACAAAGTGTTACCATTTTATTAAATATATAAAAACAACTTTCAGCTACTTGTGGGCAGTGGAAAAACTTGTAAACACAACTATGGTATATCACCGCCCTTCAAGCAAGTATAGTAAAGTTGCTTATTTACACAGTCAACAGTTAAAATATTATCTTTTGTTTAGAGTGTGTTTCTAAATCCAATATTCATTCTTTTAGCTCCCGAGGAAAATATCTGACAGTTTTGTGTGCTAAATGTTCCGCTAAGTTCACTAGCAGATCTTTAATTGTTTGGTTCTGGGGTAGATATGTGCACTGTGAGTTTATCAGAGCTAGTTTGATGAAAACACATGGGCTGCTGTGGTCAAAAACAGTGCTATAAGCAGAGTACTGAACCGAAACGGTAAAGCTGTTGGGACTGGCAGCTAATCATTGGATGAAATTCACTTTCAAGATCCATAAAGCCAAGGCCAGCTTCAGACCCAGGTGATGATTTTCTGTGTGTTTATCACTCTAAGTGACTCCTTTGTTTTCTCCTTTTCACTTGATACAGTGTTATAAAAATATTGAGCCACTTATGAGCTATTGATCATGCAATGGTTGTATTAATGCAGCTATAATAGCTGAATAGTGCTACATGTTAAGGAATGATATTTATTCTTTTCTTTTTTTCTTCAAATTAATTTTGGAAAAACTGTTCTTTTAAACTTAGTATGTCTAACCTTACTGGCCCGAGTGCACCCTGTTAACGACCCAAGAAGACTGTTCATTAAAAAGGCAATTGAACTTCATCATTCTCAACTTGCATCGTGGTTTTATTATTGATAAAGATTCAAGGTTGAGGTCATGGTTAAGGTTATGGTGATTTTGTACTGTGCATAAACAAAATCCTGCAGGGCAATGCCAAGGCCCACAGATAAGATAAATACGATGCATACAAAAACAGTACCCTCTCATAACAATCTTTACAAGTCAGCATAGAGCTTCAGAGTTAGAAGTGCAAATGATGTTTACTGAAATGAATGATTAAAAAAAATAACAAGATTAAAAAAAAAAAAGAAAGATGCCATTTGTAAACAGACTCGCATGCCCGATGATGCCATGTCATAGCTGACAACATCTTAAGAGATGCAAGTTTACTGATAAGGTGTATTTTTAACTCTGCTACAGAAAATATTAACTTTAATTGTTTTGCATTCGTGCTGAATAATGACAGCAGAGAGGAAACAGATATAACATAACTACGTACTCGCCCGTAGAAGGCTCAAAGAAAAGTTAAAGTTAAATCAAAGCTTGACAACTTGCATCTGTGCAAATTAAATTTCATCTAAAAAGCCAAAAAAATAAGATACTATGGTTCCCATCAATCTGAGTTAGGGAGCAATGTTGTCTCCTTATCCCTTTACAATAGTAATAGATTTGAGTCTTAAGGCAAAACGATCAGCCTGCATCCATTTCTTTTTTTAGGAGAAAAAATAAATGACTGTCACCATTGACAAAACAGACATCCCAGCTAATCGGTTATTGCAAAAATCAACCACAGGCCTTTATTTTTGCTGTATTTCCTCAGTTTGTCATACTAGCCCTTGTGATGTCCTCCCGATTTGCATACAATGTGAGCCATCAGGGGTCAAAAGTGTCCCCACTTCATTTGACTGTTTTTTAAAGTATAAAGTATAAATTGTCAATCAATTCAGTGTTACACCTTAGTTTTACTTAAGACCAACACATTAACACATAATTTACTCAACATTTTACATTTTAGGGCCACCAGACCTTGTTTACAAAAAATACACCCTGTTTTTTAGCGAAAATAAAACAAGAAAATTAAATATTTAATTAAATTAAATATTTAAAAAAAATTTTTTTTTTAAAAACTCTCACTAAAGTTCAACATACAGAGTGCTGTATGTTGAACTTTAGTGAGAATTCTTTTTTTGAACCATTTATAAATTTTAAATGGCAGCACATAATCACACCTGTGGTCCTCAGGGCTCAAAAATGACCCCGTTTGCTTTGAAGCAACAAGTATAAAATATCATCCATCTCTGTGTTTCAAGGTTTTATTCAACTTTATTCCAACTCATTGCCTGACAGTTTTCTATATTTTGGCATGGTAGGAGGGCATGAGTCTGAGTGAAGGCAAACTTTCATGAGGACAAAGGCGTGTCCATATTTGACCCAAGTGCAGGAGGAAGCTCAGGTTTATTCCTCTGCACTGGTCCCATCATGGACAGCATTCTTTCTGCAGTTGCAGGCCAAGGGGCACATACAGTAAACAAGCTGTTACAGGTGATTGTTTTCTTTTGGAAACCTGCAATGTTAGGGACAACTCGTGTCCTGACTGCAGGACAGACGGTTTGCCATCGCACACGAGCATGTTCCATGTACAGCTGGACCTGCATCACATGCTGCCCATGTTTTTGTCTCAAAGTTCCCTGGTTTACTTGGATGTTCTGTTGGAGGGGACAGAGTCCTCTGAAGGGGACTTGGTGCTCATACAGTCACATCAGTACCAGGATCTTACATCACAGCAGGAGGAACACCCACTTGTGTTTCAAGTCAAGTCAACACCAACACACATCATACACCTCAAATGGGAGCACGTTTGTGTCATGAACGACGATCATCTATTGTGTCTTTATCAAGAAATTATGTCCTTTTTGTGCTTCTGTGATTAATCTTGTGTCACCTTTAAAACTTCTCTACCAGACTCAGGATGTCATAAACTGGCCGTAGCGACTCTACTGGATGCACGGCAGTAAGAATCAACACACCCACATATGCCTACAGCTGCATTCGGTCCATTTTTCTTCCTCTCTTGTTGTCCCTCCTTGTTCATCATTGAGTTGGCTGTAGAGCAGGTCATCTGCTAATTGGATGGTTGTTGGTTCAATCTCTGTGTGCTCTAGTCTGGAGTTCTTACCAAGGTGTCCTTGGGCAAGTTACTGAACCCCAACTTGGTCTCTGATGCATCCATTGGCATGTGAACGTTAAAAAGCAGAATACAAGCAGAATACACTGTGTATAATGCTTTCAGTACTCGAGTAGAAAAGCCACTGAAGGAGTATGGGACCTGGCACATGTGCTTGGACTGTGGTAGATCATCTTTCTCTGAGGCACATGAGAGAGTCAGGTATCGTCTGTCACTGGGAAGGTTAGAAGACCAGATCAGTGTTTCCTCACGTTACTGCAAATATTCCTCTGTCTCAGCTGATTCCTCTTTCCTGCTTGATTCTTTGTCTTCATCATAATTGAAATGGATGATGTGTAGTCCTCTGACACATCTTCTATTTCAGTTTCACATTCTGAAAATTCAAGAAACTTCAAGAAGCCCAGTCACTTTCTCTCCAAGCTCCTCAGACTACCATGTCCTGGATGCCTGAGAACCTACTTGAACATAGTTCAGATTCTTCATCACTTTTCTTCACTTCATAGCCTTCTTCCACTTCTGCAGGTGGCTGATGTGCTTTTTCAGAGAAAGGGTAGCATGTGCTCTAAATATTGACAATATTTTCTATATCTTCTAACCCTGGATCTTCCTGAACATTGATTCTCCCTCCTCATTATACTAGAGGACAATATGTGCTTTGTCCTACTGGTCATTGCTTTGCACAACATGGTAAAAAAAAGTATGCTCATCAAAGTATGCAAATCTCCAGTGCAATGGAGGCTTTTGAGGATACTTTCTGTGTATGTATTATTGTAGAGTCTACCTTACAATACGAAACACTTTGATGCGGCTGTTGTTGTGATTTGGCGCTGTATAAATAAAATTTCATTGAATATAGAGCACCTGCCTCCTCATTGTGCTGCCTGTTGTGGTTGTTATGACCAGTGCTTGACCCCACACATCAGTGATCCAAGATCAAAGATGTTTGAAAACAGTATGGTGTGAAAATACGGCTCTTTGCAACACTTTGTACTTTGGGGTCATTTTTGTCCACGAGGACCACCAACGTTATAAAATTCAATAAAAACCACATAAATAAATCAAATTACTTGAAACTTATTCCAATCATTCATAGTATAGTAATGAATAACTTCTGTTATTTTCAGCCCATTTGATGAATAACAAATACATTTTTGATAGCAAAAGATTTCTTTAGAGGACAAAAATGACCCATGGACAACACAAGGGCTAGAAAAAAGGCTGCGACCCTCCAGCCCATCTTAACCCTTTCTTTATTGACGTGTCAACAAAGGCGGTATTAAAATCCCACAGCAGCAACTTGTTTCAAGTTAAGGTTGACAGAATCTTCCAATTGAAAATCAATTAATGGGACCCTCCCCTCTTCCTCTCATGACTTCTCTGTTCAGTTTGTTAGATTGTACACCATCAGACAGTGGCAGTGGCTGTCATTGCAGGATGACACTGTCCTGACCTTAACTCTTTTGAAGACAGTGCCTCCAGGTCTTCCCCGGAGGCTGTTGGGCATGCTGAGGTGTGCCATAGGTGGTGGAGCGCTGCAGTACCTCAGCTCATTTTGATTAATGGACCTCTCTCTGCCCCTGAGTGAGCAATTATCAGAGGGTAGGCAAAGTCGTTCATCACTGTAACCAAGCAGCAGGTCGCTTCCACTGTCGAAAGTCATACCTGCAGGGCGAAGGGGTCTACATCCCCCACCTCCTCCTCCCTATCAGCCAGGCAGCTAACCCATGTTTGACCAGGAGGGTCTGTCTACGGAAGGTCAGAGAGTTGAGGCTTAGGCTGTATGGAGTCAGAGCATGCCGCCTGCAAGCAAATTAGAGTGCACCCAGTAATTGTTTAGCTGCTATCTGGGTTCTCTTGCATTCATCAAATTCAAGTCTGTATTTTAATGTGAGATCAAGTTTGTAATCAGTCCTGTAGCACCAAGCCAACACACTCATTTAGAAAAACCCCAGTCTGTA
Organism: Mchenga conophoros; assembly: GCF_057382185.1. Classification (NCBI taxonomy): domain Eukaryota; kingdom Metazoa; phylum Chordata; class Actinopteri; order Cichliformes; family Cichlidae; genus Mchenga; species Mchenga conophoros. The sequence goes on from NC_140529.1 coordinate 27,213,956, forward strand.
GCAGTTAGTGGATGTGTATAACATATGTAAACCTCAGGGACTGAAAGAAAGTGCCACACATTTATCCAGTGTCCTAATAAATGTTGGTGCAACAATCAGTTATCCTTTGTTACAGTTTATCTGAAAGGAGTACTTATGAATGCATTTCTTCAGGGGCTCTGCTTGATTCTGTTTAATGGCAATAACGGTACATTTTTATTCATGGAAAATTTTTTCCAACAAAAGGTGAATTAAGCACAGAGAACACTGTGGTTTAAATGCACACTGGCACTACAAATATTGCTCATGAGTGTGTCTGCTCAGACAGATTAATGGGACCTTGATCCTTGACAATGATTTGCAAGAAGCTTGACCATATCATGGTCAAGAATGGTTATCTGTTCATACCTAACAGGCTAATGTCAGACACAACCGTGAAAAGTAAAAGACTCTTTGCACACGTGCGCGCACACACACACACACACACACACTCACACACAATACACCATAACAAGCATTGACCTTACTGTTATTGTCCATTAGTGTGACTGACAGTTAGCTCCTGAGGTTTTGTTGCCATCCAGTGAAATTACATTTTATATCTAGCAAGCAAACTGCCTGTTCATTCATGTAAAACTCATAACTAGGCCTTCTTTACTATCTATGTGTTTTATTCTGCTCACCTTTTAAGGCTCTTGACTTCTTCCGATGCAGAATCAGAATTTGCCACAACAGTTTTTCATTACTTTGATGTTTGCATTAGTGCTAAGGGGAGATGTGTTTACAGAAATGTAAGTAATAGTACTGTCTAATTGCTGGGTCCATTACAGCACTGTCATTGCTATTATGCACCTGTAATCCCTTCATCCGCTGTTAAAAATGCAATTAACAAAATTGTTGTTTCTCTCAGGGACCAACAATTTACCTGAATCTATTGGTCAATTACCGGTTTGTCTTCAGGCTGACCCCACTGGCTAATGGCTTTGGAGGAAGGCCAGAATCTGATTTCCTTTTAATAGTGTCTAATGGGCTGTCAGCCTATACATTATGAATGCAAAGTAACTGCGCACAAACCATCCCAACACACTATTATGGCTGGGTTCTATTAATTGATTCCACTCTTTAGTTTTAAGCTAATGGTTTCCTCTTCTTTTTAAGCAAGCTGGTGAATCTGTTAAATACGTTCTATTGTTAAAATAGGATTGGGAATGCATTTGAAGTAAAGCGATTTTGTTTGACTGCCCTGTTATCAAATCACTGTGTGTTATGCATCCAAAATGAGCAATGTCTCTGTCACATTAATGAGATAGTGTCTCTCTTGCTCACTCTGTCCAAATGAAACGAGGGGGAGAAGGGGTAGTAGTAAAAGGTGGGGGTCGTCTGTGTTTGGTTTTGTCCACGTTTTGAATTTCAAGTGGCCAAAAAAAACAAAACAAAAAAACCCCAAAAAAACTGTTATGTCAGTCAGGCTTACTATTAATTAACTGATCATTTTTACACTGCTAATTTCTTATGAATATATTTTTTATACACAGATAAATATATTTTTAGTTGTTTCTATTTTGAAGGAAATCCTTTTGCTGAGTGTGCCAGCAACAGAGTGTGTTTCCCCACTCGAGTAAAAGCTATCATAAAAAAATCTGGTCCAGACATTTGCTGCTGTGCTCTGGAAATCCAGAAATCTGTGTGCTGCTACCTTGTCTGGCCTCGATCTCACGCTTTCCCCTATATCTCACTGTCTCTATCTTTTGCCATTCCCTTGCCCTCCTTATTACCATCGCTGACTGTCTTCTCAATCTGAAGCTCACATCTTTATATCACTCCAATTTTCACACGGTGAGATGGAAATTGAGTGGGAGGACTGGGTTGCAGGATAAGATGGAGGTCTCGGAGTGGACAAAAATAAAATCCAATTTCAGCAGGAAAAAAAAAAAGAAAAAAAAACTCATCGCCCCCCTCCTACCAGCTGCCCATGCCCATCTTCAGAAAGTCTCACCTGTACATCTATGGAATCTCAAAACCTGGCACACAGCAGGAAGGTAAAGAGAGAAGGTCTGTGCACTACTCTCTTGCAAGTGAGCTTGAAAACACACCACTGGCCCTTTTTTCAACTTTTAAAGCCACTACTCACTTCATATCATAATAGGAGATTTACCAGGTGACGCTGCGCTCTGAAGAATTTCTAATGCTCAAAGCTGCATGTCCAGACCCAAACCATCCAAACAATTTTGTGAGTGAAAAGAGGACGCCAGTACTTTAAAGGGCTTATTTTTTATTTATTTTTATTCTAACTGAGTTTTGTGATGGGCAGAGGGTTTGATTTGGACAGATTAGGAGCAATAATCTTTTATCAGCTGAGATCCCTTTCCAGGCAGTAAGCCTTGTGCATCTGTGGTACTAAGGATGAATGAAGGGTTTTCACAGAAGTAATAGGCATCTCTCAGTTAAGGAGGGGTCAGCTATAAGGTGAAAGCTTAGTCAGTGTGGACAAGTGAACAGAGAACCAACTGTTTGATGGATAGCAAAACAGAAAATGCCTGAAGGTTTAGATTACATGCGCCTAATTATCTTCTGCTTATTAGAGTCGAGGATCTGTCCGTATCTCAGGCTGGAATGCATCATAACAGCTTTGCTGAATCAAAATCAAATTTACTCATCCAATTCTGTTTTTCATGTTGACTTTTTTGTTTCACAGCCTTCCAATATGGGGAAAAACACAGACATCTTCAGATATATCTGGCCAGCAAAGTTAGGCGCCATCTACTTATTTTTGGAGTCTGAACAATGAGGATCCTCTAGAGCTGTAATCTAGTTGACTGACAGCAGCACACAATGCCTTTCTCCACTCCTAACCAGAAGACTTTCAGTAAAAGCAATGCAATTCATGAGAAGAGAACATAGACGGGTGGGGTGAGAGAAATGTGCTCAGCCACAAAGAGATAAGACAGAGGGAGGAAGAAGGAAGACAGCAAAGGTGAGAGAAAAAAAAATAAATCACAAGATCTTAAAATTTCTTCCTGCTGCACATCTCCGAGGTAGATCCTCAGTCATTTGTGGGCTCAACCTCACTTTCTATCACTGCTACCATGTTGTGTAGACACATTCTACTATTTGCAAACAATAAGATATTTAAAGATCATCACAGGTCAGAAAAATAAAAGAGGAAGAACGAGAAGAAGATTCAAAAAAGCTTAGAAGAGCACAATCATTCACTAAGAGTATTTGGCAATTTAAAAAATGATCAAGATCCACACAAAAAAATAATTAGTTCTTGCCCATGTTTCAGCCCTACGCCAAACCGAATGAATTTTAAGCTTGCCAGTGTTTTTTTTATAGTTTTCCTGACAGGCAATGACGATGAATAAGAAATTAGATTTACCAAAGAATCTTCTCAAAGGCAGCAATTTGAACATCTTTATGATCTTAACACATAACTCATTAGCTTATTCCGACTTAGATTCTCAAATGTTTCAGACTGTTAGGAGTTACTTTTACAAACATCCCGTAGGGAAAAGTGAGTTTAAAGAGCAAACTTAGCCTGCATGCTTTATCCAGAGGGGCAGAGAGGAGGATGAAACGAGAAAAGATATGAGTAAAGCCGGGTACACAGTGCAGCCCATTATATTGTGTGATGTTAGCTTTTCCTCATGAGGCCTTACTCTAGGCTTCTTTTTGCTGCTTGACATGGCTCACTCACAATTCCTAAACATTTCCATAAACTCGCAGTTTTGTGGAAGATAATAAAAAGGTCTAATTCAGCAGAAGCAAACAGCACCTGGTGGCCTCAGGCGCCCTTATCTCGCACAGAGATATGAGATTGTACAGTGTGTGAAACCAAATTATATTTTTGTTTGCCTCAAAGTGCAAAACAATCTTGCCAGCATCTAAGAAGCGCTCCGAAGTAGGCAGAGAAGGGTAATATTGCAGATATGAGGCTATTTCTACAGTTTATCTCTCATGTGAAAAATGCAACACTTAGGCTGTGATGATGTTAGGGATTCTGTTTGACTCTCAAAGCCTATATTGACTGAGCTGGGAAAAAAAAGAAAAAAAAAAGAAAAATCCTCTGTAAATCGAACATCCAGTCACAAAAGAAATGAATCTCTCCACATGAACTGATCTGCAACAAAAAGAAAAAAAAAACAAAACAAAACAAAAAAAAAAAACAACCCGTGGTGACATGAGTCCAAATTACAGTCTCTGATAACACATGGGTGTGACCCAGGAGGAGGAAAGCTCTCAGAACAAAATATCACTTTTGTTCAGAGAGCTCTTTTGTTCAGACGTGATGGTAGCGATAATGCTAAGCTCGTTGTCAGGGCTGCTGTTCACAAAAAAATAAATAAGAAGAAGGAAACACTTCTTGTGAGAGTCCTGGCCTTTTATCTTATGTTACATCATTTGTCCTTTATGAAGATTTATAGATTCTATTCAATATCTAACTGAGAAAATAAATAATTCCCCATAGTTCGACCTCCCACATAAACCACTTACAAATTCGCACATGAATGCATATGCAAACAATCGCTAGATGCTTTTTTTTTTTTTTTTTTTAATGTATACCTGTTGTCAAGGTTTCAGCATTTCTTATTTCTGCCTCAGATCTGCAGCCTGTTGCTTGGTTTAACAGCTGGTGGGGGAGGAAGCCATCACTCTTCAATACATGCATGTCAATCAATCTGATTTAAAGAACAAAATAACATTTCTCTGACCACTCAGTTTTGTGCAGGGTGTACTGCGGGTCAAGCTAACAGAACGTTCATTCTCTCAGCCGTTTATTACTGGCAAGATGGAATTTACAAGTATAAACAGTATAAACATGGAAAAGTACTCACTTTATACTGCTCAGGAACAACTCTTGTTTGATAGACTTTTGTAAGAAATGTGTAATGTTATTAAGTTAGCAATATTAGGCATAACTGTAGAGTCCATTGGAAGCTAAAAAGCTTATGTTTGACTTCAATTATCAAATAAGGTAACATACCACCGCAGTTTTATCAGCATATCAATCAGCTTCACATTCAGTGCTTTGAGTCAGTTTTACCTTGCAGTTTATAGCAATGCTTCTCCAAAGAGATGATCTATGTTTTAACTCTGCTCATCCTTTTCGACCGAGTGTTTAGCATAAATACTGCTTCTTGGCATCTTTTCTAATCACACATGCAGTGTTCTCTGCTGTCTCTATTATTGTTGTATTCAAATTGATGCATTGTTTTATGTGTACTGAATGGCTTATTTGATTTTGCATACAACCTGCATGTTTGAGACCAGTCTCACATCATATTACATGCCAAATTTTCCCCTCAAGCACAACTCAATCACATCCTGGATCTCTCTCCCACCATTCTTTCGTGCCATTCCTTCCCATTTTAAAAACTGTTCCAAATTGGTAAATGGAAAACTACTTATATTGACCACTCAAAGCACTTTCACACCATGATTCACCCATTTGTACAGTCTTATTCTATGCACCTCAAGCAGTTTATTTATCTCTTACACAGTGAAAGAAGGCATTCGGGGTAACGTAGGGTTCGACTTCCCCGAGGACAATTTTATATGGCCTTGAAGAGCCGAGATGGCAAACGTACAGACTTTCTGTACTTAAGTGGAAGGATAGATATCCATGTTTAAAAATACTCCAGTAAAGGTTGAAGTACTGAAGCTACTTTTTTACTCAAGTAAAAGTAAAAAAGTGCAGGCTCTGAAATGTACTCAAAGTAAGAAAGTAAAAAGTAGCTCCTTGTAATGAAAATATGTAACTAAATTTGGGACTGCACACAGTAACTGTGCTGTTTTTATTGTATTTTATTTGGGGGGGGGGGGAAAGTAGCACTGTGAAGGACAATTCTACTAACCATTTTTGTAAAAAGATAACTGAACTTTGCGCTATAATAATATAATATGATATAAAACAATATTAGTACATGAGAATGCAAATATTATTCCAATCTAAATTCCAATTCACCTGAAAGCTTCAATCTGTTATGTAGATAGGAAAAAAAACAAAAAACTATGTTCTGTTGTAAAGGGTGACTTTGCCTGCACACTTAATCAGTAAGATGAGTCCAGCTTGACTGATGTCCATCTCCTGCACTGACACTATACTGTTTATACTGTCTTTACACTAGACAGTATACAGTTGATATAAAGTTAAATGCAAATTAATCTCTGCCACACTTGATGTAACCTGCCTCTTACAGTGATCACCAGAGGTACTGTGCAGCAGTCCAGCATAATGTTTTACTGTGATTTCAGCACATTATTGTAAAGTAACTTGTTTATCTGGGGCAAAACTATCTAGTATTTTCATGCAACATTTCAATAACAAAAAAGTTTGTGTAGCTGAAATTATTTTGCAGGATGTTTCCCAATATGAAAATACATAATTTATCAAAACACACCATATACAAATATAGCATGTGATTAAAAAATTATTACATCTAAAAATTTTATTTCACTTCATCAAGTGTCACTGAGGTGCCCTTACCTTTAAATCTAACCTCTCTTCTTCTCCTGCCTGTCTTTTCTTATATTTTTCTCCATCTCAGAGTGAACTTTTCCCTTTTCTTTTGTCTCCCTGTGAAATACAGCAGCTGGACCTTTAGTTAGCAACACACTGTGTGACAAACTGCACACAAACAGTTTGTGCGTTTGCTGATATTTGTTGAGGTGATAGAAATGTTGAAATTACCTGCCACTGAAAAACATCACTCCTTTCATACTTCCTTCTACGGAAGATGATTAGGGCCACTGGAAAAAAAAATTGGGGACATCTTTCTTTTTTATAATTTCCCAGAATTCTAACTTCAACCTGACCTTTTTCCTCAGAATTCTGGAGAGAGAAAAAAATGCCCTCACTTTTTTCCTCCCCAGTGGCCCTAATCCTCTTCCGTACATTTCCTCCTCCTCTGCAGCAATAGCTAGATTCTGAAGTGCCGCAAACACAACACCTGCACTCCGTCCAGACCACTTTAACTCCTGAGTATAAAAGCTAGAGCTGAACCTAAAGTAACAAGCCTGTTTTGAAAATGTAAGGAGTTGAAAATACCAATGTTTGTTTAAAAATGCAGGAAGTAAAAGCAAAATGTTGTCCGAAAAACAACTACTCAGGCAAAGACACATGAAAATTGTACTTAAGTACAGTCTTCGTTACTTCCCACCTCTGCTGACACGACAGTAATTGAACCGCCAGCCTTTTGATTAGTGGATGACTCACTACACCTCCTCAACCTCAGTCACCCAGGATTAAAACCTAAAACCAGTTTTACTCATATAGTAATAGGATTCAAGTTTCAATCAGTGATGCCTCCAGAATTTATTTATTTATTATTTTTTATAGGAGTGGTCATATTTGGGTCACTAAAAATATTGGGGTGGTACACCAAATAAACTAAAAGGAATAAATAAATAAAATTTTCCATTTTTATTATGCTGTTGTCAAATATAGGTTACTTGGAAAATATGGCAAAAGAGAGAAAGAGAAAAGACTTATTTGCCTAGTTAATTCCAGCTATTAAAGTTCACTGAAAGTAGGTACATATGAAAACCAAATAAGATTTTGAAATCCATATCTATTTTAACCCTTTAAGACCTACCATAGAACCAAGTCCGCCAGAGCTTATCTTTACATTTTTACATGCTGTAGTCCCATTTTTGAGAGCATTTCAAGTTGCTATACATCAATACAACCGTTATAGCCCAAATTGTAATATATGCAGTGTTGGGAAGGTTACTTTTAAAATGTATTCCATTACAGATTACAGAATACATGCCCCAAAATGTATTCTGTAAAGTATTCCGTTACGTTACTCAATGAGAGTAACGTATTCTGAATACTTTGGATTACTTAATATATTATCATGCTGTTTATAACTACGTGAATGTACTATTGCTGTGATTTATTACTGTTACTGAAGGTTCCTGGCTCCGAACTGTGGTAAAGGGACCTCTGGCTAATACGTCGGGTTCCGTGTCGGGCTCGTAGCCGAAAAATAGCTTTACTTTATTGTCTGGGTCAACTTTTCTTGCGAGAGACAGAGAGAGGCGTTGAAAGGCTGCTCCAACGGAACTTATTGTTTCGGAGGAAAACACGAACACAGCGTACAGTTGAGTCTTAATAGCTTACTTACAACTGGGCTCGTCAGGCACTCTTCTTGGCTGCAGTGGTTATTATTATATTTACATGCTTCCAGCTCCCGTTTTTGCTCAATGACAACTCGTACTTTTCCTTTTTCTCCCTCCCTCGCTCACAGACACATAACGAGTATGGCAGTCCATTCTCCCTGCAGCACAGACTACACTGCCTATGATGCTACATTCTTTAGAGCTATACCTGTAGCATTCTGCCTATTAGCTTAGCACAACAACAACAACAAAAAGGCGCTCTCTCACCCAGGAAACACAGAGAGAGAGAGAGGGCGTCACACTGTAACCATGGCAACCGTAACGCTGCCACCTGGAACAACATAATGTAGCTGTCAAACAAAACCCAAACAGTCCTGACCCGCCATAATATGAAACAGGGAAGTACCACCGTGTAATCAATTTATTTTAACAAAGTAACTGTATTCTAAATACCACCTTTTTAAACAGTAACTGTAACAGAATACAGTTACTCATATTTTGTATTTTAAATACGTAACGGCGGTACATGTATTCCGTTACTCCCCAACACTGAATATATGTATGTCCATAGTAACTACATAAATTGCAAATAAGTGCACTAAACTACAAAGAAAATGAAAATTGTTTGTGGGCTTTTGTTTTGTTTTGTTTTTTGTTTTGTTTTTTTTTACATAAATTTCTAGTTTAAGAGGTTTATCCCTCAAAAATAAAATACAAAAAAGTTGCACAAAATAGTTTCCAACAACAGGAAATATATTTTGAGTGTCTTCATAGTTTTATTTTTGAGATACACCAATTTTTATATACTGCAGGAAAAACTAAAATAAATATTATAATCCAAATTTGCAAAAAAACCCCAGCATGTGCATCAAAATAAACTATTTCCAGCAGTGCAATTTGAGTTCTAAGCATCCCAGAAACTATACAGAAAAGGATAGAGTCAAACATGACTTTTAAAAAACACCCGTATAGGCTTATAAGGCCCCGTAATGGCGGACATGCGATAGTTTGTGCTGACGTCTATTCCAACGTGGGAAGTGTTTTGAACAGCTGATCGGTTCGGCAAAGCGTGTTTCTGGAATATGTTTTTGATGCTGCAAGTGCTTTTTATGCTATTTTTGCAAAGCCATATGTGTAAGGAAACCGTGACCTAGGTCAAGCTGATGGCATAAGATGTAAGTACAACTCCTCCGGTTTCATATGCAAAAAAAATGATTGCGCTAGCTTACGTGGTTCTGGTTCTACAGGGATTTAAAAATAGTTACAAAAAAAAGAGTGTGCCCTCTCTGACCGGTTTTAAAGGGTTAAGCAGTAATAAATAACAAGTTAGTGTTTCATTGTAGGGTGTTTTTTCCTCTCTCTTGTGGCCACGTTTATTAGAATTATTACTGACATACAGTGTTGGGGAGTAACGGAATACATGTACCGCTGTTACGTATTTAAAATACAAAATATGAGTAACTGTATTCCGTTACAGTTACCGTTTAAAAAGGTGGTATTCAGAATACAGTTACTTTGTTGAAATAAATGGATTACACTGCGGTACTTTCCTGTTTCATTTTGTCGCGGGTCAGGACTGTTTGGGTTTTGTTTGACAGCTACGTGCTGTTGTTCCAGGCGGCAGCGTTACGGTTGCCATGGTTACAGGGCGACGCTCTCTCTCTCTCTGCGACTGTGTGTTTCCTGGGTGAGAGAGCGCCTTTTCGTTGTTGTTGTTGTGCTAAGCTAACAGGCAGAATGCTACAAGCATAGCTCTAAAGAATGTAGCATCATGGGCAGTGTAGTCCGTGTTGCAGGGAGAATGGACTGCCATACACGTTATGGGTCTGTGAGCGAGGAGGGAGAGAAAGGTACGAGTTGTCATCGAGGAAAAACGGGAGCTGGAAGCATGTAAATATAATAATAACCACTGCAGCCAAGAAGAGTGCCTGACGAGCCCAGTTGTAAGTAAGCTATTAAGACTCGACTGTACACTGTGTTCGTGTTTTCCTCTGAAAACAATAAGTTCCGTTGGAGCAGCCTTTCAACGCCTCTCTCTGTCTCTGCTAGCAAAGTTGACCCACACAACAAAGTAAAGCTATTTTTCGGCTACGAGCCGACAGGGACCCCATTGTATTAGCCAGAGGTCCCTTTACTACAGTTCGGAGTTGCGGACCTTCAGTAATAGTAATACATCACACAGCAATAGTACATTCACGTTGTTGTAAAAAGCATGATAATATATTAAGTAATCCAAAGTATTCAGAATACGTTACTGTCATTGAGTAACGTAACGGAATACGTTACAGAATACATTTTGGGGCATGTATTCTGTATTCTGTAATGGAATACATTTTAAAAGTAACCTTCCCAACACTGCTGACATAGGACAATCTTCCCAGGGGGGCCCACTGGAGGGGCCAGCAAATTTTAGGGGGTGGCCAGTGCCCCCCCTTGGTGGCGCCCCTGGTTTCAATAACAACTGTCCCTCTTTGCAACCGTTTATGTTCCAAGTGATCTGAGTTTATCCAAAAGTGTGAAAGTATTTTTTTGGGGAGTTTGTTTTGTCACACTTACATGTTTCCCTGACGAAACCTACCTGGCCCATTGTGGGAAAGTAATGGCACTATCCAAAAAGACAATCGCGGGGTCTCTCCAAATTTAAATTAGGTATGGTTTTTAATTTTTAGGTGCAGTTTTAATTACAAATGATTGGTGCATTTAATTTTATATTTTTGAGTCAAACATATGGAAGTGAAACTGGTTTTATGCATATATCCACAATCTCTAAATGAATAGGTGCAGGATTTGAGACTTTTCAGCAATGTACAAATCTTTCTCAGGTAAATAAAGACTAGAAATAGGAATTTTGACTTTGATATTGACTGACTACGAACAGACAGCTAACATACTGTAAACAGACCTGATCTGAACCATTTCAGTGTTTGTAGTTCACCCTGTGAGGTCTAAGCCATTCATGATGAGCTCAAATCTGGACTAAATGTCATGTTTTGGACATAAGAAAAAGACTTTACTGGGAAAAATGTAAATACTTTGTGAAGTGTCTGTTTGATTGTTATTGTTGTTATTACCCCCACCACCACCACCACTCTCTCTCTCTCTCTGTGACCCTGCGGTGGAAATCACTGCATGAACTCAGGAACACTGTCAGTAAACACAGTTTGTTGAATCTCGATATACAAGTGTGTGTTGCTACAAAGTCTCTCCATCAGAGAATCTGTTGCTTATCTCAGCAAAACAATGCCAAACAGAGAGTGCTAAAGTGGCCTCTTTGGAATTCACACTTTGCTGCATTATAAAATGAAAAATTCAACAAAGGAGGCCTCAACAGTGGAACAACTGAAACTCTATTTCAAGCAAAGATGGGAAAAACAGCCTAATAACTACAGCTATTAGTCTCCTCAGTTCCCAAACACAGAGTGTTAAAGAAGGGGTGATGCAACACAGTGCTATATGTGCCCTGTCTCAGCTTCTCGAAAATGTGTTGCTGTCACCAAACTCAAAATAAGATCTAGACCTTTTAAAAAGAAAAGGTCTCTGTTTCAGCATTCGGTATCTTTTCTTTGTACTAGTTTCAATTAGTTACTGGCATAAATACATTTTGCAAATAATTACTTTCTACATAGTGTACCAACTCTTTTTGGTGGTGATAAGGATTGGGGTATTATGTTATAGTAAATCTAATTACTAGGACCCTTGGGTAAAATTTCAAGACAGACAAAATACCTCAAATAAAAAGTGCAGCACACTTAACATTGCCTTGGACAATCCTCTTATTAGCAAAATTAGCAAATAAAATAAATTATCCGTTCCTAACTGAAACTTACCTTGTAAAGCTTTCTTTTTCATTTTCTTTTTCTCTAAGTCAGTTTTTTGCATTTGGTTTGTCAGACAATCGCTTGGCATGCTGTTGTGGACTTGCTACTGGTTCTACAACAGATAAAACATCCAAGTTAAATTTAAGGAAACTGAAGTAAATGCACAGGTAAGAATTATTACAGTTGAATTATCACCATTATACTTACTCTGTCTCCGTTATGCTTCTGTTTGTTTGCTGGAAAAAACCAAGACAGTTCTGTACAAATGTAAGGCAGATATAGCAGAAGGAATAGCTGCAGTCTGCAGGACAGAGGCCAGTGCACACATCCATACACATCTGGCAGCAGATGTCACAGCAATGGTCAGAGCAATATCTCCAGTCCTCGCACATACAGCAGCAGCCACAAGACGGTTTGCATTCCTCCTCACTTTGTAGGCAGGAGCTGGAAAGCTTGCAAGACTGTAACCCCATGGGAGTGCCTGCCTGCCTGTTAAAACACACAGAGACACCGAGAGATGAGATATTGGAGGAAATCACTCTCTAGAAAAATGGTCTCCTTTTCAAGTCCAGAACTGGAATTGAGGATGTATATAAAAAGGAATTCTGTGGAGACAAAGATGTTGATAATTGGCTGTCAGCCTGTCCTGGGCACTGTACAAGCTACATGCTATTTCGAGTCACGTCCAAAGTTCCTGCCGCATGCACTGTTTTTGTGTGTGTGTGTGTGTGTGTGTGTGTGTGTGTGTGTGTGTGTGTGTGTGTAGGAGAGAAAGAGCAAGAGAGAGAAAACAGTTTGGCCAACTTTTGGATATAATGCTTGATGTCACGCTTTATCCCCTGGGGCTTTACTCCAGTCTGTGCCATCATCTGTGACGTTCATAAGACAAGGGATGAAGTCTAACCTTCAAAACACCATGACAACCTCAAATGTCACTACAGAGAAGTTTTCTGTTTTCTGAAAAATCAAAAATGTCCATAACTAATTATAAAAAACAAGCCCTTTGTTAGGCCTACTTGTCATGGGGCCTACAAGACAGATTCTAATAAACAAAGATAATGACCAATGCACTACGAATGAGGAAACAATTAGTGATTAGAAATATAACATTGGTCACACTAAGGAAGAAAAACATTTTTTTTTTTGCATTGTTTTAAAATTAGAACTCTGTTTCTGGCAAATAGAAAGAAAGAAAACTCAAAGCTGATCCCTTATTTCTCAAGAGATTGCCACAGCAGAGGGATCCACATGTTTGCTTTGGCACACATTTAGCACCAGATGCCTTTCCTGACACAACCCTCCTATTTATCCATCCTTGGGGCCAAAAAAAAAATGAGTACAGTAGCTTGTGACAACCCTGAGGCAAGGACTGCATCTTCTCCTGATCTCAAACTGAGGTTCTTTCACATGTAAGGCTCTGCTGCTATACACAATGGGGTCACTTACATCTTACAATGCTGTGATTGCAGACATTCCCAAACTATCTATGAATGGTACTCAAAGATCACTGATCTTTGATCAATGGTTGGTGACCGATGGCCATGACCTCCCAGCCCATTGTTCATTCAGTGGGCTAGTTTCAGTTTTTGTGCAAATGTACTGTTTATAAGGTTGGGGAAACCTGCAGTCAGCTGAAACTGAAGAAGTCACTTGGATACGTGATGAAACATTTCTCCCACTGAAAACGCTATGCCCAGATGAACAGAATCAACCTTTTGGGATTTACTTACCTGGATGACTGAGCATGCACCAAGACAATGGGGTCACTACTTTTGCATTTACTAAATAAGATGTTTTAAAAGTAAGGAATGCACAAATGTATCATTTAGATATGAAAAAGAGAGAGATAGAGACGAGAGAGAGCAGGAGAGAGACACTTATTTGCACAGTGAAGGTTGATAAAATCAGAGCTCCTCTGTGTCACACTGATAACACCCGATGAGCATTACAACAATCAAGAGTCAATCACATTAATGTCAAAACACAGTGAAGCAAATCATTTGTGCAATTTTGAAAAGTGCAGTTTATGTTGCTGTTCAGTTGTGTTGCATTAAGAATTAAAGAAGCCTTTTTTTTTAATATTTTGAATTACATGTCCATGTATTTCATTCATTCATCAAATGCCTCCCATCTGGTCATTTTGGATTTGCCTGAGTATTTTCCAGGGGAAAGGCAGACTTCTAATAATAATTATGTTAAAATTCAGGTGGCTGCTGTCATTAGTTTACTTTCTTTTATCAAACTGTTCTCCCACTAGGAGCTCAGTCTGAGTGGAGTTTTTTTTCTCCTCCTCTTACCTCATGTAGTGTATTTTCGTTGTTTTTTTCCTATCAGCCTACCTTCTGACATGTCTGCCCAATGTGATGTTTGTGTAAAGTTGGTCAGAAGGTTCCTTTGTGAGTGCGCATGCGCCATTAGCGTGCTGCCTGCTGTAACCCCTAATTTCCCTCGGGATGAATAAAGTATTCTGATTCTGATTCTGAAACTATTTAATGAAATCACGGCAGGGTTGTTTTTAGATGGGATTTTTTGTAGCTTTATTTAGAAAACTACTTGAGCTAGGTGCTTCAATTTTTTTTAGGGTACATATCTGTACAATCACTCTTTGAATATAGACTGTCAGGAATATAGCTCAAGGTAACATAGAATGATGGATGCTTGATGTTTCTGAAATATTAGATTTACAGTCTCTGAAAACAGATTTGGAGGCTTGTAGCTTTTTTCTAAGTAGGGGACTTATACTTTATATACAGCTTCTTATACAAAATGTACATAATATTCTTTAAAAAAGTCAAAATCAGATGAATGATTTCACAGATAATAAAATTTGAAAAAGAAGAAATCCCTGCCCTGAACAATAGGCCATGCAGAAAAATCCAGTATGCAACGTAGGAATTACCATAACAAAGCCAGATACGTAATTCCCGACTTTCTGTAAAAAAGAAAATTGTGCGAGTTGTTCCTCAAGCTATTAGCTAATAATCGCCTTTTTAACAGAGCTTCACCTTTGAAAATGTCTTTTGCTCTTCTTAATATCAAATCATTCTGGTTTTCACGACTCCTTCTTTCACTGATAATTGGAAAACACACTCAAATTGTACAAAAATGAAATGTCTCAGCATTAAGTTACCCACAATAACTTAAAACATAATTTTGCACCCTTTGTGTTCAGCAGTCAAAAGAAAAAGCCTTAATTACCTTGTTTGCAAAAACACACTTCTTTCACAAATGCAGTAAAAATGTTTTAAAACTCACCAAAACCTCGGGTTAATTTTAATTCAGTCCTGGACAGTTTCCTCCACCTATCACCCATTTGTGTTTGCACTTGGAGCCATTATTAAACTGAACTTAAAACATTTGGTCCAAACTAAGAATTCCAGCATTCTGTGGTACCTTAAAAGTGAAATTTAATGATTTTAACTAAAATACTAAATGTTATCAGTATTTTTACCAGAAGCTCAAATGTGTAATTTATCCATTGATATATGAAAAACTATTCAGAAAAGTCTGATTGTATACACATCAGACTTAAACATTCATCTGAGATTTTGGACTGGCATAGAACGCTAACAACATCATCATCAAAACACCAAATGAGGAAAAAGGCAATGCTAAAAATTAAATTAGAGACCACTCAATCTTCACACAAACTTTGTTTAAAAAAAAAAAATCAGTGATATCAGTTTATCCAGTTAGGAAGGGTTAAGAATTGTGAATGCATTTCAGCTGCTTTGTTTAAAATACCGGTAAGTGAAAATAGGTGCAATGGAGAGGCAACAACAAGACAGCCCCCCCAAAATGACATGGTATTTGCAGTTAATTCAGCCTGCACAGGTAGTGCAGCTTGTCCAGGTTGGCAAATCCATATTTACCATTGCAACATGGTTTGCTTTCTCTCCCAGCGCAGTATTAAAATTCTAGAGGAGGGCAAGCAGAGTTGTAGAGGGGCATCAACCCAGTTGAACAAGAAGGGACAGGAGGAGCACTATCAGAGCCATAAAAAAATTACCTTCAGAAGGCTGTGCTGGAGTCTTTATGTTTCTGATCAAATGATGAAGATCAACAGCAAAAGTGGCAGATCCCCTACTGATGTACTATTCTCTTCACAGATGAAAGCAGGTTAAAAGTGTGTTCCTGTGACAAGCGTGAAAGGGTTTGGAGATGCCATGGCTACTTACAACATCAGGGGCAGTGGGTCAGTGATGGTCTGAGCCCTGTGCCGTATGCTTAGAGAATTACACAGACTTCTGCATGGTAGCCACCGGTACCCTGACTGGTATACAGGTACAGGGATGAAACCCTCAAATTCATAGTAAGACCTTATGCTGGTTCAGTGGCACCTGGGTTTCTCTTGGTGTAGAAAAATACCCAACCTCATGTGAACAGAGTGTGTGGCAGTTTCTGCATGACAAGATCTGAGACCTTTGTGATATGTATTGGTGCATTCTCCACCAGTTGTGGAGCTTACTGATATTAGACTGAAGTCTTGGAGGGAATCCCACAGGACACCATACATTGTCTCCTCAGGACCATTCTCAGTGGCTCTCAGCAGTGCATACAGGCTAGTGGGTCCATACGCATTACTGAGAAACTTTATTTGACAGGTTAGATCAGTCTGTGATTTAAATTTTCAACTTTGATTTTTCGTATGATTTCGAATCAAGTCCTCAAAGAGTTGGCGATTTTAGTTCCCACTGACCATATCATTTTCCTCTCAAACTACACAATCAGTAAAGGATTTCAACTTTTTTCTTTTGCAGCAGTGCATTTGCTCAGCACACTACCGCAGTCTACAGAAAATTAATACTATATCAGTCAATTCATCAAAGTTAGAATAGCTTTCTCTCAGTTTGTCCTACCACATTTAATTTGAACAAATCCTCAAGGCTCTTAAAATTAATCATTTCCCTCCTAAAACATTGACTCTTTGATTAAATATTCTCAATAGGTAACATATCGCCTTTATATTTTTACTTACACATTATACCCTCTTAGGAGCTACGCTCATCACGGTTAATCAAGGACAACGAACAGACTACATCTGTTCACAGGGTGAATCTCCTGACATTTTATTATTTGCCTTCCTTCTCCTCTGTCATTCTGTCTCCTTTTCTCTCTCTCTTTTTTAGACGCACACACATTCTTGTTCCCTATAACACAAATGTCAGCAGGCTGAGTCTGACAAGTGAACGACAGTGAAGTAGATTTGACCTTGAACGCTCTGAGAATGAAGTGACAGTAATAAAAGGCTGTAGTGAGCTATTGTTGGCCCTGGGGCATCCATTAATGAATGACATGAAACAGCCGTGAGATTCGGGGACAGGAAGGGGTGGTGGAATGATGGAGGACAGATGACAGCAACCCACACACGGCCCTCACCTGTGATGAGCTCAGCTAGCACCCTGCACAAGGTTCACACTTGCTGATGTGCATGCAAGCGCACAAGCAGTTGGGTGTTAAGAGCACACAGCCACCCTCCAACATGTGCCGCATTCTGTCAAAAGGATGTTTACTGTAGAATAAATCACCAGCTATTTCAATATATTATTCATGTTCTAAGCAGACCCCTCTGCACCTGAGGGCAACTTATTTTTTTCTGCTCTCACTCATGCCTGGATCATACATAGATACAAACCCAACTGAAAATTTTACACATTTGCCATATCATCCTGAGTGTGGAAATAAGGGATCCAAGGATCTTATATTCAAAACTCTCCAAGCGTAACAATAGTTAGAGTTCCTAATATCTTGAGTTGTTCTTTTTTTATCAGCATATCAGGATAATTATAGATAATGAATTGATGTGGTGGAAGTGTCAGACCACTAATGGAATGCAGTACTTAACCTCTATAATCCCTCAGTGCCCTTCACTTAGTGTCAGGATAATTAAATTGCTTCTAGTGATACCTTTTTAACTCACAAACACCATCTTATACACAGTGATAGTACAAAGAAAGTAAACCCTGTTTCAGTTCTAAAGTCATATTAAGACATATGACCCCAATTCCAAAATAAACTTGGGAAACTGTAAAAAAATCCGAATGCAATAATTAGCAGGTCTCATAAGCCCATGTTTTATTCACAACAGAACACAGAAGTGCTATCAAATCTTTAAAGTAAGAAAATGTACCATTTTAAGAAAAATATTAAGTCATGTTGTTGTTGATGGCAACAACATATTTAAAAAAAAATTGGGACAGGGGTGACAAATGGGTGGAAAAGTGAGTGGTGCTAAAAAGAAAGAGCTGGAGGAGGACTGCAACTAATTAGCTTATCTGGCAGCAGGTCACTAAAATGACTGAGGTATAACAGAGAGACAAAGACCCCCAGCAGCACACATATACAGAGGTCCACCAATCTGCAAAAAAAAAAAAAAAATCTGCAAATTGTAGAACAATTTTGGATAGTATTCCTGAATGTAAAATTGTAAAGTAATTGAACTGAATCATCCACAGTCCTTAATATCATCAAAATATTTTAGCAATCTGGAGAAATATCTGCGTGCAAGGGAGCAGGCTGAAAAAAAGTTTTGGACTCCACAATTTTGCTGTCCTCAGAAAGCATTGCATTAAAAACATGTATGATTCCATCTTGAGAATCCTTGCGTGGGCTCAGGAACAATTTCAAAAATCCACAAACGCTATTAACCTGAGCTTACTGAATGAAAAACTCCATTGTTATACTTTGTCTCCATATAATCCTTAGATATACCACATGTTGATATACAAGTTATCTTATGCACACAACGTATTCTGTGACCCTGGTAGATAACTTTTACTGATAAATATTCTAGTGTTGAAATCTCTTTGTTATAGGAACCAAACAAACATGCACAGTTGTGTCATACTGTTTGCATTGCTGCTTGACTCCTTTGCCAAGGTAAATAAAATTCATAAAGACAACATTGTTGTGTGCATCTCCATTTATTTCAGACTTCCACAACATATTCATTTATGCTGAGGTCCCACAACAGCAATTCAGTGGACTTGTGCTGTGGACTCTCACTGGGCCATTGCTACACTTGATTCTTTTCATTTTCAGCCATTCTGTTATAGATTTGCTGGTGTGCTTGGTTGGGATCATCATCATGTTGCATGACTGAATTTTAGCCAAGCTTTAACTGTTGGATGGATGGCCCAGTTAATTCAAGAAAACATTGCTATACAGAGGAATGACTCAGGGTTTTGTTTCAGAAGTCTTGTGGTTTGTTCAGATGAAACTTTGCAAACCTAAGCTATGGTGTCACCTTCTTTTTAGAAAGACAATACATTGTTTTTCCTCATACTTTTTCCAGTAACTCCTACAAACAAGGCATACTTTTTCAGTCTTTTCCTAATTTTACTGTCATGAAGATTGTCATTCGACATGCCAACTGAGGCCTGTTGAGTCTCAGATGCAACACTTCTGTATTTTGCATTTTTATTGTATGGTCTGACCTTGGAAAATGTCCAGGAAAATTTTTTTCCTGGACATCTGCTTCTGGGAAAAAGTAGATTTTTATTACAGAGATTAGCATCCAGCACCAATTACGTCTTCTTCAAACACTTTAATTAGGATTTAATTAGGGAGCTGCACAGGTTTCAGTACTAGGATGAATTGTATTTACATTAGACGTGCTTCGCTTAGCCAGTATCATTCAAAGACATATAATACATTTGTGCTTCTTCGCAGATGATACCCAGCTTTGTCGATCTATGAAGCTAGATGACGCCTACACATTCCTGCAATTTACTGCAGGAATGTCTTCAAAAACCTGACATACTGGCCTCCAGCAACATTGCACAGCATCCTGAAGTCATTTTGACCTGGATCTATCCTTCAATGTGCATATTAAACAAATTTGTAGGGCTGCTTTCTTACATTTGCACAATATCTTTAAAATTAGACACCTCCTGTGTCAGAGTGATGATGAAAAACTAGCTGCTAAGTTGGACTATTGTAATTCATTATTATCAGGCTGTCCTAAAAACAACATGAAAAGGTCTTCAGTCAACCCAAAATGCTGCAGTGGGAGAATTGGCAGGGACAAGAATGAGAGCGCTTTTCACTGGTTCCCTGTTACAACCTAATATTAAAGACCTCACAGTACCATGCCACCACAGTGAGCACCTATCTCTAAGACTGCTGGCTTACTTGGTTTCCTAGGGTGTTTAAAAGTAGAATCTGAGGCAGAGCCTTCAACTTTCAGGTATCTCTTCTGTGGGACTAGCTTCCAGTTTGGATTCAAGAGACAGACACCATTCTCTTCTTCCAAGGTTAGGCTTAAAACCTTTCTTTTTTGATAAAACATATAGATATAACTGGATGAAGTGGCCCTGAACGCTTCCTTAGTGACTCTGCTAGGGGATTCCCATGGTATGCTGAGTGTTTCTTCTTCACCACTATAGGTTTAGACATCAGCTGGGGGTGCCCAAACCAAATGGGGTGATGGAAGGTTGCCCTGCCCTGAGCCTGGAGGTTTCTTCCTGTTAAAAGGGAGTTTTTATTTCCCACTGTCTTTAAGTGCTTACATCAAAGGGGCTCATATGATTTTTGGGGTTTACTCTGTATTATTGTATAGTCTTTGAGTTACAACATAAAGTGTCTTGAGGCTATTTGGAACTACATAAATAAAATTAACCACTTAAGCCCCACGTCCCGGTACCGGGGGAGATCACGTTTAATCGGTTATAACTAGTGGTGCAGTGGATCACGGTTGATCCGTAATCCGAACCGATCCCACTCCACGGTTCGGCACGCACGTGATCCGAGGTTGAAAAAGAAGGAAAAAAAGTATGTGTATGGTGCGTAAGGTGGGTCTGTCAAGCGATAGTTATGGCTAGCGGTCCAAGTGGAGGAGCAGAGGAGTTTGCGGTATTTAAGTAGCCCTTTGCTGCCCAATCCGACCGGGCTAAAACTATTACAAAAGCTATTGGGGGTATTTAGCTGCAGACGGGAGGCCGTATTCCGTTGTGCAAAACAAGGGGTTTAAACTATGATGAACGTGCTTGAGCCACGCTATGATATCCCGTTCGCGTCCACTTTAGTGGCAAGATCGTTCCAAGCATGTATGAGCAGGAAAAGATTTAAGTTGTGGCTGAACTGTCCCAGGCATCTTCTGTTGCCCTAACTACTACAAATGGGTGGACCTCCAGGGCAACGGAAAGCTATACGTGACCGTGACAGTAGGGCTGCTCGATTATGGCAAAAATGATAATTATTTTCACTGAAATTGAGATCTCGATTATTTGACGATATTTATTTAACCCTTTAAGACCTACCAT
This sequence comes from Mchenga conophoros, assembly GCF_057382185.1. Taxonomy (NCBI): domain Eukaryota; kingdom Metazoa; phylum Chordata; class Actinopteri; order Cichliformes; family Cichlidae; genus Mchenga; species Mchenga conophoros. The sequence continues at coordinate 27,235,140 of NC_140529.1, forward strand.
AGAACCAAGTCCGCCAGAGCTTATATATATATTTTTTTGTTGTAGTGCCATTTTTGGGAGCATTTCAAGTTGCTATACATCAATACAACTGTTATAACCCATATTTTAATAATATGTATGCATTAAGTCCATAGTAATTACGTTAATTGCAAAAAAGTGCGATAAACTACAAAAAAATTGAAAATAGTTTTTGTTTTGTTTTTTACGTATATTTCTACTTGGGGAAATTTAAGAGGCTTATCCCTCAAAACTTTAAATACAAAACAGTTGCAAAAAATAGTTTAGAAGAACAGGAAATTTATTTTGAGTGTCTTCATAGTTTTATTTTGGAGATACAGCAATTTTTATATACTGCAGGAAAAACAAAAAACAATCCGTCGCCCGGATCAACAAGGTCCGCGTCAGGTGTTGAGGAACCAGGGCACCCTGACGAAAAGTGGGCTACTGGAACAAGAAGGCATCGGTGGGCAAGAGACGAAAACAGGGCGTTGTTGGAATGCTACTACGCAAGTAACCCCGGCGGAAGGGGCTACATGAATAGGATGACGGACCTATGGATTCTTCGATACCCAACATCCACAATGACGGCGAAACAACTAGTAGCTCAGTGTTCCAACATTCGAAAGAAGGGACTGCTCTCACAGCTAGAGATTGACGAGGTACAACACAAATGCTACGGCAAGGAGGAGTCAGGACGCCAGGTCAGGGGGGAGATATCATCACCCCCACCCGAGATTGGGTACATAGCCCCAAGTGCGATAGGAGAAGGATCGTTGAGTGCGAGAGGAACTGACCTGAAAAATAGGATCAAACCTGGATCCCCCGTAGCCGGTTACCAAGATTACGTGAAGTACCCTCAGAAGGTCTGCTAGATGATGTTAATGCAGCACTACGGACAATACCTACAACCACGATTACCGACACTAACAAGCTGATCTACAATACGGCAGCAGTGATCAGTGAGATGCTTGGCTACAAGTTGAACAGCCACAAGGGGCAGTACCCTCCATGGAGAAGGAGGCTAGAGGGCAAGATCAAAGTAGCACGGAGGGAGGTTAGCCAACTAACGGAGTTGCAGAAAGGTGCGACAAAGAAGGTGCATAAGAAATACAGCAAGCTGTCCATACCTGAGGCCTTGGAAACTGCCAAGCAAAGACTCACAGCCTTGGCCAGCCGTTTGAGGAGGTACACCAGAGAGATAGAAGGCAGGAGAATAAACCAGCTGTTCTCCACAGAACCAGCAAAGGTGTACTCTCAGTGGCAAGGGAACAATAATAAGAGAACAGCACCACCAAGGCTGGAGACGGAGCAATACTGGAAGAGCATATGGGAGAAGGACGCAACCCATAACGGCAATGCTCAGTGGCTAGTGGATCTGAGGGCAGACCACAGCGACCTCCCTGAACAGGGTCCAGTAACCATCACAGTGGCAGATATCCAAGAAAGGGTCTCCAGTATGAAGAGTTGGACAGCACCAGGGCCCGACATGGTTCACGCCTACTGGCTAAAGAAGCTGACTGCACTCCACGAGCGTCTGGTAGCACAAATGAACCAGCTGCTAGTTAACGAGACCCGGAATGGCTAACTGAAGGTCGGACGGTCCTGATCCCCAAGGACCCCAAGAAGGGACCGGTCCCCTCCAACTACCGACCAATAACCTGCCTCAGTACTACATGGAAGCTCCTGTCAGGCATCATATCGGCTAAGATGAACAGGCACATGGGTCAATACATGAGTGGGACACAGAAAGGAATTGGCAAGAATACCAGAGGCGCAAAACACAAGCTACTGGTAGACAGAACAGTCAGCCGAGACTGCAAGACCAGACTGACCAACCTGTGCACTGTCTGGATTGATTACAAGAAGGCCTATGACTCAATGCCCCACAGCTGGATACTGGAATGCCTAGAATTGTACAAGATCAATGGGACCCTAAGAGCCTTCATCAGGAACTCAATGGGGATGTGGCGTACAACACTAGAGGCCAACTCCAAGCCCATAGCACAAGTCACCATCAAGTGCGGGATCTACCAAGGAGATGCTCTGTCCCCACTGCTGTTCTGCATAGGCCTGAACCCCCTGAGTGAGATCATTAACAAGACTGGCTACGGATACCGACTACGGAACGGAGCAGTTGTCAGCCACCTCCTGTACATGGATGACATCAAGCTGTATGCCAAGAGTGAACGAGACATCGATTCACTGATCCACACTACCAGGCTATACAGCAATGACATTGGAATGTCGTTCGGACTGGAGAAGTGTAGTCGGATGGTAACAAAGAGAGGGAAGGTAGTCAGAACTGAGGGGATTGAACTACCAGAAGGCAACATTGCAGACATAGAGGACAGTTACAAGTACCTGGGGATCCCGCAGGCAAATGGGAACCATGAAGAGGCCGCTAGAAAGGCTGCAACCACCAAGTACCTGCAGAGGGTCAGGCAAGTCCTGAGGAGTCAGCTGAATGGTAAGAACAAGATCCGGGCCATCAACACGTACGCCCTGCCCGTGATCAGGTACCCTGCTGGGGTAATAGGCTGGCCAAAGAAGGAGATAGAAGCCACTGACATAAAGACAAGAAAGCTCCTTACCATGCATGGAGGGTTTCACCCCAAGTCCAGCACCCTGAGGCTGTACGCTAAGCGGAAGGAAGGGGGCCGGGGACTGGTGAGTGTCAGCACCACAGTCCAGGATGAGACAAGGAACATCCAAGAATACATTGGGAAGATGGCCCCAACTGACCGAGTGCTCAGTGAATACCTCAGGCAGCAGAAACCCAAGAAAGAGGAGGGAGACGAGGAACCATCATGGAAGGACAGGCCCCTGCACGGTATGTACCACCGGCAGATAGAGGAGGTGGCTGATATCCAGAAATCCTACCAGTGGCTGGACAAAGCTGGACTGAAAGACAGCACAGAGGCACTAATCATGGCAGCACAAGAACAAGCTCTGAGTACAAGATCCATAGAGGCTGGGGTCTATCACACCAGGCAAGACCCCAGGTGCAGGCTGTGTAAAGATGCCCCAGAGACAATCCAGCACATAACAGCAGGGTGCAAGATGCTAGCAGGCAAGGCATACATGGAACACCACAACCAAGTGGCCGGCATAGTGTACAGGAACATCTGTGCCGAGTATAACCTGGAAGTCCCGAGGTCAAAATGGGAGATGCCCCCAAGGGTGGTGGAGAATGACCGAGCTAAGATCCTGTGGGACTTCCAGATACAGACGGACAAAATGGTGGTGGCTAACCAACCGGACATAGTGGTGGTAGACAAACAGAAGAAGACGGCCGTAGTGATCGATGTAGCGGTTCCGAATGACAACAACATCAGGAAGAAGGAACACGAGAAGCTGGAGAAATACCAAGGGCTCAGAGAAAAGCTCGAGAGGATGTGGAGGGTGGAGGTAATGGTGGTCCCCGTGGTAATCGGAGCACTAGGTGCGGTGACTCCCAAGCTAGGCGAGTGGCTCCAGCAGATCCCGGGAATAACATCGGAGATCTCTGTCCAGAAGAGCGCAGTCCTGGGAACAGCTAAGATACTGCGCAGGACCCTCAAGCTCCCAGGCCTCTGGTAGAGGACCCGAGCTTGAAGGATAAACCGCCCGCAGGGGCGTGCTGGGTGTTAAGTATATATATATATATATATATATATATATATATATATATAATGCGTCATTCATGTTCTGCCAAGTTCATGTGAAATATTTATCTAAAATGAAGACCTGCTAAGATTTTTCTATTATGTCCTAATATGTAAAACTGAATTTAATATGATTTACTTACTTTTTTTATCCTAACTGTATGCATGCTCCTTATAGCAATAGCATGTTGGCACATTCAGATACATGGACATAGTATGCGCTTCTGGTTTATGTCTATATAGCACTATTTCATTACCTCAGTACTACTGTAGGACTAACAGTGCTTGGCATCTTGTTTACAATTTGCCTCCACTACCTGCTTTGGGTGTGTGGCTCAAGAAAAGCAATGAGTAAGGGTTTAAACAGTAAAAATGGTGAGAGATTTACTGAACCTGTCAGAGAAGATGTGGCAGTGCTGTTATGAATTACTGTGGTGGGGAGGGCACAGCTACTCCAACATTTCATTGGGATTGGCAGTACACTCATATTTTACCTAAGCCCTCCCCCACTACCTACTGGTTTGTGCTCCAGCATCCAGCATCGCACATCTCTTCATCACTTCTTTAAGTAATTCAAGTCTCAATACTAGCTTACATGTATTTTTACTTTTATTTTCGATCTTAATTAGGTGAAAACATGTACAAACAAAGTTGCTAAACATGATAATTATTTTTAGTTGGTTTGCGGTTGCACCCTAGCACCCTACATGATGCTTCACAACCTCATCCAATCCCTCATGTCCAAATGATACAGGAACAATTTCACACTAGCATGTGAAGGGGAGCAAAAATTGAGTGACCAAACCAGTTACTACTGAACAGTTCACTCATCCAGTATAACTACATATTGTATATCTTTTGAGCAAAATATTTGTTTTTTTTTTAAAAAGAGTTGACATCTTAATTAATCAATTTCTAAAATAGATTTAAGTGTTTTGTGAACCATAATCAACCTTTTGAAAGTTGACAAAATAAAATGGACACTGAGCAGTCTGAGAAACTATGTTTTGACAAAACATAACCTTGGTAATGTAATTGCTCCTAAAAAAGAAATTTAATGACCGTGATGGTGATGTTTCAAAAGAAAAGTGATACCAATTAATGATTTCTGTTTTACATAAATGGCCGGGGGACGATCTACAGGGGGTCATGGGAGGGCAACCATCCCCCACCTCCCCACTTGCACCACCCCCACCCCCTGAAACTTGTAAAATTGATTGTTTGTTTGTCCAAATGCCTCTTATATCCTTTGTTTCATTGGAAGAGATAATACTGCAATAGATAGTTTAAGTATTTTGACTTCACTGAAGAGGTATGTGATACCCCCCCCCCCCCCCCCCCAATTTTATACCAATAAAAAAATTAATAAATCACCCTTACAATAGTTTGTTTACATTTAATTTCAAATATATTAACTGTGTCAAATCATAAAATAATATGCCATCCAAACAAAACGAGGAGTTCGTAAATCTTTTCTTCAAAATGAAATTTAAACCCATTATCTGATCTCGCGTCCCCATCACCAAGGTCGCATTGTTTCTGTCCTTAGGTATATCCACAAAACAGACTTGGATATGAAAAAACAAACAAGCAAAAAACCTCCAAGGCACTGCCTTTTCAAAGCACAATCGAAATACTTTTTCTTTTTCACAGAGGCCATGGACACACTCATGGACACAGTCTTTTCTAGTGGTGTTACACTAGCATGTGTCTTCCACATATGGTGTTCCACCAATAGCAAGCTTCCACCTAAGGGTGACTGGAATATTTCATCAGTAAAGCTGATGATGGCAGAAGAATATATAAAACCTTGGTAGGTGAACAAGCCTAAAAATAGTAAAATAGAAATCTTGTCCAATTTGGGCTTTTTCAACAGCAAAACAAGAGGATAAAAATATGAAATAAGAGGATTTTATTGAAATGTGAATTTGATTCATTATGGCATGAACAGAAATTAGTAGTTCATTAAGGTTAGGAAACTTCCCTTTCATATTCACCACATATTATTGCCTGATATTGTTTAGTTCAACTAAAACACACTAAAATGCTGGCTGTTCCATTTTTATTATATTTTATTTGCTTTATTAACAGCAAAAATTAACAGTCCTTTAAAATATCACAATGAATACTGGTACTAACCAGCATTAGTGTTAGTTCCCCAGGTTCAGGTCACTTCCAAATATAATCATGTCAGGTTTAAAAAGAGAAGAAGAGAAAATAATAAGGAAAAGAAGACAGCAACAGACCACACAAGAGCTGAAGACCTGAAGTCCAAGAACTGTCTGGGTTACTCTTTCCACCTTTTATATACACTTAATGTCTTTGGGCAGGGGAACTGTGTTCTTGTTCACTTTTCAGAACCCCCTGCCTATAATAAATGAAGAGCCTTTTCAGAAGCCTGCTTCTTTAACTTTTATTCTGGGCACTCAAGGACAGACTGACCATCTGGAGTTGCAGACCTTTGGGCCTGTGTTACTTCAGCAGCATTGATAGGAAGAAAAAAACCCGGCTCATTCTGTTTGGCTATCCTGATTTAGCCTGGCACAGTCTGTCCACAGAGGTGCCTGTGCACAGCAGTCATCAATTTATACCATCTCAGGAGTCACATCTCTCTTTCCTGTAAATTTTATTTGAGGACATTGCGTTCATCATACAGACAGGTAACTTAGATTTTGATGAATTGATTTTTTAACAGCATATTATACTGCATCTAAATTATCACTAAAATGTGACATCAAAGCTTTGGATCCTTTTCAGAACTCATTTAGAAACTATTCTTACTTGAAATGGCTAAAATAAAAGTCCCGCATACAAAATCCTAATGTGTTATTTATTTCAAGTCAGAAAACAACCTTTTCTCCTGGAGACCATTCTCATCATCACCTGTAAAGTATTAGTTTGACTTGATATTGAGATCTGCAAAGGACAAGTGCCATGACGGGCTTTTCATAATGACTGATGTCATCTGTCACACTTTCATTTACTGTTCAAAGTGATGGACAAATGCCCAGAGCGTGCCATGGGATTGCATCATCAAGATGCCTTTTTGAACGAGCGTGACGAGCCAGCAGAGTTTCTCTTTCTTACTCACAGTGAGTCAAAGGGATCAATTATGATTGGTTTCTCAGCAAGTAGTCAAGCTGTTTGATTGACTTCATAATGTGTGTTGACATGGAGATCAACTGAGCCTACTCAGGCAGCTGGTATTAATGAAGCACAAATTAACAACTGTTTGTTCGCTGGTGGCTGTGCAAATCCTTATTCCCTTTCCTTGAGCGCAACACCCACTCACGGATTCACTTGTGTGGCAACAAACAAATCTTTTCCACCAAGCTAGTCTTGACTCATGTGTTGTTATGGCAATTAGATGGTCCACTGTTGTGCTCAGTCAAGCCAGAACCTTGATCATAATGCTATCCTCTACATTTGACTAATGAACTGAATCTTCAGAACATGACTTTTTTCACCCTTTTAGTGAATTAATTGCTTGTAGCTGTTGGGTTATATGGTTTTATTTAACATGCAGGTTATTTTACTCCTAAGATAAAACACGATTAAACAAAATACTTACAAGTGTGTTTAAAATACATTATGGTGCAGAATTGTCGAACCAACCCTTGTGTCTTTATATTTTGCTCCCAGAGAGGCAGAGTTTTTTTTAAGTGCTCTTGAGGAATAATTATGTATTATGTTATTTTATTTTGTTTTTTGTTTTAATTTTGTTACGCCACTTAACATTGACCTATGAGTTATTCGAACATAAAACGTTTAAATGTATCTTTAGATACTTTGTTACTAGCAGTCTGTCACAAAAAAACACAACTTGCTCCAATTTCTTCAGTTGAATCTATGAAAAATGCCAAAGATAACACAGAATGACAGGCATAAAATAGTGTTTTTGCACCAACAAAGTGATTCCATAAAAAGCTGTTGGCCAAAAACTTGACATATCCCGGCATGGTGTTCAGTGTTTCCTTAAAATGTAAGCGAACTGGACAAGTGGAAGACAAATGTAGCAGGCCTAAAAAAAAAAAACCTAAAGCAGATGAACAACATCTGAAAGTCATGTCCTTAGGAAATCCAGCTTAGACCTGACACAGCACCTGAGAGATACAACTGGCCCTTCAGTTGAGCCATCCAAGGATCATTAGTAATGGTCTCAGTGGAAGGGTGACTGTCAAGCAGCCATTCTCAAGGAAGGGAAACAGGGAGAAAAAACTGCAGTCAAATTGCCCAAGAGCTGGGCTGAAAATCAGTGGCAACAGGTCTTACGGAGTGATGAATCCAAATTTGAAATCTTTTAGTTCAAACTGTGTCTATTGCCATCTGGGAAACACAGTGGTAGCTCATGGTTTGGGGCTGCATTTCAGCCAGTGGTTTTGTGGATTTTGTCAGAATTCTGGGAAAAGTGTTTTGATCCTGATTTCAGATTTTGATCCGACATAAAATACATGCAATACATCTGGAAAATATCTGGTTGGCAACAGCTCCATTTCTCAGCATGAAAATGATCCCAAACACACTACCAATGTACTAAAAGCATACCTGGGTAGGAAAACTCACAATAGAACCCTATCAGTCATGGATTGGCCTCCCTAGAACCTGAACCTCAAAATTAATGAAGCAGTGTGTCATCTTGATAGAGAGCTGAACAAAAGGCAGCCATAATCCAAAGAAAAGCTTTGAGTGTCCTTCAAGAAGCCTGGAGAAGTATTCCTGAAGACTACTTAAGAAATTATAAAAAGGCTTCCCTGAGGGAGTTCAGGCTCTGTTGACCAATAAAAGTGGCCACACCAAGTGTTGACTTGAGCTAAAAGTCAGCACTTGTAATCTAAAGAATAAAACAGACATTATGAAAGATCAAACCAAGTGTAAAAGAAAGATAGATTTTCCATAGCATCAAATAGGTAGGGTGATACATTTATTGAGATGCTGGAAAGATTTTCTGCTGCACAGTTTTTACTGTTGAATCTCTGCTGTCTGTGGTTGTGTGTACTATGCGCTCCACTGGAGTTCGCTTGGTATCCAGTGCTTTCTCTGGCCCATTCGTCAAAAGGACCAGTGCTCTTGTGAGTAAAAAGATTTATACACCATCGAAGAGAGGTGGAGAATTAGCACAGATTTATGAGCACAGACTGCAATGGCAGGGCCCAGGCAGCTGCTACTTGACATTTGAACAGAGAATGTGAAAGAAAATTGGAGACGGGGGAAACAGGAAATTGGAACAACAGAGAGGTGGGGAAGGAGTGAGGAATGAATAAGACACAGTCTGGTCCACAAAAAAAAAAGAAAAACGTTAGGGGGAAGCCATTTATGACTGAAAAGGTTAAAGAAATAAAATTCATTTTACATTCATCAATTAGCTACTTTTTTGCAAATCATTAGCCTTTATCTACTTAAGGTTCAAAAAGTGAATGAAAATTAATTTTAGACAACAGATTTAAATTGATTGCTAAAACAAGCAGGTTAGTAATGCAAATCTTGCTTTGAATCAAATCAAAACACCACAGCAGCTTTCAGGTCATCGATTTATTTTGTATAATTGAAGAGATTCTGTTCTGACCTGCAGAACAAAGGTCTTCAGTTGACAAATCTTGTTTATTTTCTCTTCTTTTTCTTCTGTGTGAGGTGGACATCCAAAGGCAATGTGATGACCCATGGCAGATCTCAAAGAATTTGATTACCATACCCACCTAAGAACTTTTTCCACTTCATTTTCTTTGCTACTCACACTTTCCACATTTATCTAGTTGATAATGTGGCTCCATTTCCTTACCAGCTCAGGGGCACTGGAAGCTATAATAGGTGTAGAAAACATTAGGTCAGACATTGGAACACACAATACAGCAAATAAGTATTGTTCAGAAAGCAAAATGGTAACTGGTAAAGCTTCAGTAAGAACCAACAGCCAGTTTGTTTTTGAGAGGGGACAAAAAAGGGGAAGATAAAGCACATATTAAAAAAACAATAAAAAGGAAAAAAAATACAGAAATTCAAGTAATAGTAGACTTTTCTGCTTTGTAATTGAATAGTGAAGTAGCAAAATATAAACAGGTTTTGAGCTGACTATAATTTCTACCATACATAGTTGTTATTGAGCTAGATAGAGTAGACTTTGATTATTGTGATAATTATGTTATATTATACAAGTAAGGTGGTTCACAATTTTCATGTATACTCTGTTGATTTCAAGATTTTAAAAAACCACTAATAATACAAACCAGTAGTAGGGCACAATATTAAACACATCTTTGTGCCAGAATTTGGTAAACAGTACTACTGAACCTACAGGGATGCTGTGAGTCAAGTTCTATTTATTCATACGAAAAGGGGGAAAAAGCAGTTATTTTCTTGCTAGGAGGTAAAAGTAGACAAAGCATGAACGCCCTGAATGATCCGCAAGGGAGAGGGAGGTCAGCTTCCTCACCTGAATTTAGAAAGCACGCTGGAATGGTTGTAAGATCTGACAGAGGTGACAAAAAGCACAGAGAGGGCTTTTTTTTGGCTGTGGAGTGTATGCAGTCACATCTACTAAAGGTGAATTGTCATGAGATGCACAGAGGCCAGTGGGGGCATTGCCTCAAGGCACGCATCCACATCCAAGTTGAGTCAAAATCTGACTCACAACGTCAGTGTTCAGCTTCCATTAGTCTGCTGGTGACCTGCACTCTATCCATGACTTCATCTTGATTCTCCCACACCCTGTTAGCAGTGTGTGAGCACAAACACAAAAGGAGGTTACTCTCAGCTGGGGTCAATCCCTGCCACAGCTAGTCATGTCTGTCTTGGCTGGATGGAAAACACTCCAAGAGTGTCTAGTTGGGATTTGTCCACCATCTTCACCATCCAAGAGTTACTCCAGACACAATTCATAGTTATGGTTGACAAGGCTGCAGCTGAAACTTGTGAAGAGCCTGCAGACTGTCTTCATCATCACATGCTCTGGAGGATCAGGAGAGGAAAAATAGTAAATTTCTGGCTATGATTTGGTGTGTGTTTATATCCTTGGGAGATTGTAATGTGACAGAGAAATATAGGGGCTATGATATGTAGCAAGGCACACAGACTGACTCATGACCTACTTAAATTAGGTCAGATCTCTGACACCAAGAATACAAAGCTTTATCTTTTTCTTTACACCTGAACACTTCATGTGACTGGACATTAGTAGTAGTAATGTACTGTTCTCCATTTGATGCAGTTTTTGCAAAAGATAATTGCATGAAATAGTAAACATGAGAAGAGGACCCCAAGATAGGCAACAAGAATGAGAGTAAGTGCAAAATCCACATGTTTTACCACACTAGAGGTCACAGGAGGTCACTCAACATGGCAGGGAAACCAAGCAGCGAGCAGTTGGGAGGGTAAAAAACCCCAAAACAACAACAAATGGCTACAATGCTTGGCTTACAAAAATACAACACAGGTGGGCTAGTAAACTGGTGGGAAACTAAAGAAAAAGTTCAATAGGAATTCAAGAAAATAGCAGAAACAAAGAGAAAATGACTGAATTAAGATCACAAAAAAAGCTCATGCTTTCTTAATCTTACCAATTACAATTGTGAGCAGTTTACATACACCTATAATGGGCATAAATGTCAGTGTAATTTGGAGGGTTTTAATTATTTCTTTCAGCTTTTCTTTTCTCAGGTGAAATGATCAATTTTGAATTTTCCCACATACAGGCTCAAATATACACAAACACCCCGACTAATATTTTTTTGTTACAAACAGCTTGTAAGCAGCAACAAAAATTGGAGTCACACCACCAACTGAATAAGAGTTACCAAAGGTTTATCCAACTGAATAATGTAAGTATCAATCAGTGGTCTAGAGCAGTGCATGGAGGAGGTGGAAAGTGTGAGACAAACTTATTGTACGTGCGAGAAGCAAATTAAGATAACCAGATGGAGCTGTCGAGGCATGGAGGTGGCACCAGACCAGAGCAGACTGGAGCCGAACAGAGAATGGGAAGTCCTAGAAAAAGTAGGATTTAAATAGCCCAACAGATCACTGGCAAGGTGTTCTGCATTTCTGATCATCTCCTGACTCTTCACCCAAGAACACAAAGACCACACAGAGCAAACCTGCACAAAGTCAATGGGGCTGTAACAGTCCCTTAGCAAATTGCACCTCAGCCAGAGGCTTTGGTAGCCATCAACAACCATTTGGCATAATTCTTCCTAAATACTTGACTGTTGTTCTTGGAAGAATTAGTAGAGTTAATTTAAATTGGTTGGTTTTCTTTCACGGACCTGAATTTAAGTACAGTCCACAAATTTTCAATAGGGCTGAGGTCAGCTTTATTCATTCCAAAACCAGTTTTGGTATGTGTTTGGGATAATTATTCTGTTGGAACACCAAGTGTTCAACAACCAAGTTTCAACCAAGTTTCAACCAAGTTTGGTGACTTTAGGTGAAGCTAAAGAGTTTAGATATAGCCCCTCAGTGTTTATTTCATTGGCTTTATGTAATGTAGCAGTACCACTGGCTGCAAAACAATGCCTTAGAGCATGATGCTACCACCACCATGCTTGGTGCAGAGTTCTTATGTTTGAAAGTGAGTACTGCCAGTGACTACCAGCAAATCCTTTTTATGCTGGCAAGGAGACATTATCAGTGGTAGTCAATTCTGATCACTAATGAGAAGTTAACAGGCCTTGGTGTTGTCAAGTTGAAAACATTGTAGAAGCTTAAGCAATGCTTATTAAAACATTTAAGTGAATGTATTTAAATGTATGTACCTGTGTACTCTGATAAATGGACTATATAGCAGTTTTCTACTCCACCTGAGCGCTCAAAATTACTTTGTACAATTAGCCTCATTTATCCAATCACCTTTGCTTTTTCTACAAGTGCTACTACAGTGCTTTCTATCTAACATTCACACATCCATACTTGGGGTCAGTATTTTGCCCAAGAGCACAAGGTTTTTATTTAGGAGAAGAAAAAGTAAACAAAAAATAATAATAAGATAAAATTGTCCAAGATCTGATCCCCTGACAGTGGTAACTCTCAATCTGAAACATTAATTAAAGCTTAGCTTTGGGGAATAGATGGACTTAGTGTTAGACTTTTGAAGCTGCTGAAGCCCATAGGCATTCTTCCTGGAGGTTTGGATTTCTGTATAAACTGATGGAGGTTGTTGCATCATGAAGGGATAATATCTGACTTCCCTGTCTTATTGCTTGAGGAGAAAAATATATGTGAACCTGAAATGCACTCAGTCTATTCAATCTAAGACTATCGTCAAAAAGACAACCAGAAGCTTGCTTAGTGGTTAATGTTTAATGGACTTAAAGGACATGATTGCCCGTTGGCACTGAATCAAATTTATTGAACAGCTATATTCGGTTCCAGGATGAAAGGTTTAGCTCCATACTCTAAATGACAAAATGACCTCTATCATAAGTGCATGTCTACTGAAGTTACTGCAGCTGTCCAATTTTAAACACGACATCTTGACGTCACAAGGACACCTATTATGTTTTTGACATAATCACTTCACAAGAGCTCTCTATGATTAGCTCTAGTGGCTTCTCTAATGAAAATGATGACTTGCTTTGTTAACCTTCTGTGGCTTTAACACTCAGATGTTAAACACTTCAGGACGTGGGCTGCATAATGAAAAAAAAAAGACAAAGAAATGAATATATACCTTTACCCCGAGCAGCTCCAACAAATCTCATCAGCTTTAATGCTGTTATAACTGGGTTACGGTTGGATGTACTTTACAGCTTACTTTGTTGTTGCTTTATGAAAATCAATACGTCAGTTTATGGCAAATCCAGCAAATGCCATCAATAAATTGTTAACGGGTCCTCTAATCTCTTGTGGCCAATTACATATTTTTTTAAAAAGTGTAAAGGAGCAATTTTTCAAGCTTCGTTTGCAGGACAAGATCTTGTAGCTAATGCTTTAATTTCCCACTATTGAGAATAATTTCCTGATTTGTGTCAGCAAATGCTCTCGCAAGACATCTGTGAGAATCATCTTTGTCATTACTCTGTCTAAACAAATGCTTGTATGTCAAGGCTGCATGCTGCATGATTTGTAAATTGTAAATATTTCTGACACTGGACAGCTCATGCAGCTGAGAATCTATTGTCTAACTTGCTGTGCTGCATAACAAAAAAATGAATCACCCCTAACCCCATTTACAATCTGATTGTGTTGACTAAAGGAAAGAAGAGATGCAGTGCATTTGAGCTGAATCCTAATTTCTGTGTACACAGAACCCTTTTTTATACTTCCTAGACAAATAAACCCCAAAGCCTAACCCTCAGGGGTGCACGCTATAGCGCTACAATATTCATTTACATTATACTAAAGTCAAATACCTGAAAACTACATAAATCACACTGTCACACTCAGGCTATTGTGGCAATTCAATTGGCTAAAGTTTAGCCAGCTTATGCGATATAATAGTATCTGTATGGTGCAATAATTCAAATCCATTGATCTGATTACAAGCATTCTCCCCCATAACTCACTGTGTGAAAATACAGCTAATGTATTCAGCCCGAGAAGACAATAGTTTCATCTCTGTGGGATCGACACAGCTGGGTCAAGCATGCTGTTTATGTTTTAAAATTCTGCCCATGCTTGCTGTGAATATACTAGTGCTGGTTTTGGTAATGGTTAGGTTTTAAAATCTGCGATTGTTGCCACTCTCCCTCCTGCATTGCTTACGGACAAATTGCAGCAATGCCAAGGTAATAATAAACACCTGGAAGCATGCACCAAAACCAGAGAGACTCTTAAAATGTTAACCAAAATATGGATTGTTCTCCGTTTAGATGCTGGGTTGCACAGGTATGCTGCAACAGCACCCTGCACACAGTGTTGTGACAGCTGCAGGGAAGAATTTCACATGCTAAAACCAGTGTGAAATCTTAAGAGACCTCTGGCTTCTATATCTTTATTCATCCCACCTAATCTTTAGTGTGCCCAGGGTATTTTATAATGCCATGATATACCATGGCAGGGTTTAAGGGCTCAAGGATTTAGCAGTGTGACGTGATCAGCCAACAGACAGAGTTGAGAACTAGTGGGAATGAGCATTATTTTGGTCTTTATGTAAAAAGCTGCTTTAATTACCCTCCAACAGCTGAAGATGAGAAACATGACTTCTATCAGCCCCAGATCTAAAATTATCAGGGATATACTTTCTAGTGTTTCTGTCACATTTTGTCTGTTTTTTTTTTTTGTCTGTTTATTTTTCCATTATACACCAGCTGTTACTGTTTTCTGGGTCTCTTTTCTTATGCAATGAGGAGGATGATGTCATTATTATCGATTAGCTGATTTGATTTATTTAGTAGGAAGACCCATAATGCCTCAGCACAAAACAGTAAACATTGATTATTTCACTGAGTTTGTAGGGAAGTGAAATCAGTTTTCAGACTTTCTACATTTCGCAAAAAATAGATATAAAATAAAAATGTTGTTCTTCATAAGATGTCTGTTACAGCTCTAATATTATCAGCTGTACAGATGGAGCTAACTAAGTGAGAGGGAGGACAGAAAAGGAAAAAAAAGAAAAGTCTACCAGCTTGGCTTTCTTTTGTAAGCAATTCATTCAAAACAAGGTCTTGTATGTGGGGAGCTGACACAATAAATTGCCTAAATCAGTGTGGTGAAGAGAGGAAGGTGGAACGGTTACGAATGTAAAGACAAAACTTAGCAACAAATTTATGAAAATTATTGTTTTGAAAGCAAAAAGCAATAAGGAGTTGTAGAGTGGCAGAAGGCAAAGTCATATTGTAACTGCTGGGCTCTACATTGCATCAAATGTGATGCACATGCATGTGTGTGGACACCGTTTTACGCATTTCTGTGAGTGTATAGTGGACAGAAATTGCTACTGGCAAAGCACAGAATCAATCCCAATAATGTTGCATCTCTTAGGTAGTCAAGTTTCTCAGACAACTTGAATGAAATGCACGCTTCACATCTACAGTCTAAGACATTCAATTTCCAGCTGCTTCTTGGGGCAGAATTCTGCACTGGAGGATCAATGCAAAATGACTGGAAAATTGCTAATGTTATTTACATCAAAGTGAGACTGGGGGAAAGCAATTACGGCACTGATTCAGTGCAATAATTTTAAGTGAGTTGTCCTTTGGGTAATAAAGGCAGAATATTTTGATTATATTAATATTCAGAGACCTTCACAGTATTGTTTATTTTTATTTTTTATTATTACACATGAACTCAGATGACCTAACTTCATGCGTCCGCATTTCTTTTAGTTAATATTTATATATATTTTTTTGCTTCAAATGATCTTTGTAAAACTCATTTGTTTTGGTGGAAGTCCAGAAAATAAAATGCATATACTGGGTTTTGCTGTGGTGAGAAAATAACAGTGTGACATAACAAATGATCCCTTTGCTGATGTCTTTTCTCAGATGCAGTTATGCATCTCGTAGCAGGAGTTTGGTTGTATTTTTCATGTTTCAATTTGCAGCTTTACCACCATCTAAAGGAAAAAGCTGTGAGATGATCTGTTACAGAGCAGAAATCAGATTTTCTCTCTGAGGTACTATAGATGAGGTGTCAAGAATGATGCAGCAACATCGCACAGTGTACGTATTGTTTGCTGACACTTGTGGGAGAAGGCCTTTTCAAAAAGAAAGCCCATCCACGCTGCTAAATCAGCAACAGCAACACGTATATTCAGCATCTACAAATGAACACAGGTAATTAAGAACAAAGCTCACTCTTATTGCCTGTTCTTACTGTCCTTATCTTCAACGTTATGCTGCTTTGTTGCCCCTTGGGGATAAATAAAGTCTTCTGATTCTGATCCTGAAGAAAAAGTCTGATTGATTTTCTTGTTTATGAAGTAGAGTCCATTGTAACTGTAGTGTTTGTGCCCACAGATGCAAAAACTGGTATTTCGTGATCACTTTGTTTCCCTTTGCACCGTCATGCCTGCATATATAACTGAGGCAGCACAGAGTCAGTTTCAAATGAAGCTCATTTCAATCAAGCCATTTCAAAGCAGGCAAGCTGATGGAAAGAGAACAGCTTTCAAAAGTCTATGGTGCATTCCCTATCTCCCAGACCGAAGGAAGTACTTATTTAGTCGGGGTGCTTTATGAGAGTGCATTATCGTCGCAATTCGTCTGACGGTGAACTACAGTAACCTGCCAAGTGAATGCCAGAGACCGCGAAAAAAACATCTGCTACCGTGAATATGTTGAGCATCCAAATATCCTGGTGTTATAGGTTTTCTACAAGTATTCTATCACTGCAATTTTAGTGAATTCTACACAGCAAAGAGCAAGTGGCTTAATTCAAGCTCTGCTTTCAGGACTAGTGAGGAAATGACACTTGATTATAGGAAATTCTTGGAACAAGCTGACATCATTTATTATGGCTATAATAAATTAACATGGAGTAACTTGTTAAGAGAAATACTTTTGCGGTCTAAACACTCATCCAAGGTTGTCCAAGCTTTCAACTGTGGAGATTTTTTAAAAGTATTTATTATACAGGTTGTTCACTCTTTTTTTTTTAATTGTGACAGTCATGGGCAAGGGAATCATTTTTTTTTAAGTTTTAATAATAATTTCCAAAGTAGTTATCAAAGTGTTGTCTGGCGGACTCCAGGAGTCTGTGGCCTGTAAAGCGATCTGTGCAGAATTTGCTTGAAATCCCAGAACTGGGCTGTACCACTAAGAACTGCGCATAGGCGCACCGAACAAATAAGCATCATGTGCCCACAGCAGAAACTCTTCTTTTGTGATTGTGACACATCACTTCATTCTGTCATAAAATAACTCATCTTTTATGATAAAACACATGGTGTTGTTGCTTGTATCTTGGCTTATTGCTAGGAATGTCAGTCAGCCCACATCATCAATGAGGCTAAATCAAAACCATTGAAATCATTATGTTTGTAGCAGTGGTCCATGGAAAGATTTCTCCCTTATGATTGGTGCCTGGTGTACACTTGGATGAAGAAAAAATATGATACCCATTTTACATATACACTCACTGGCCACTTTCTTAGGTATACCTCTCCAACTCTATTTGTTAAAACAAATATTTAATCAGCCAGTCACGTGGCAGAAGCTCAATGCATTTAGGTAGACATGAACAAAAAAACTTGCTGAAGTTAAATTCAAGCATCAGAATGGGAAACAATGGTGATTTAAGTGATTTTGAATCTGTCGTTGTTGTTGGTGCCAAATGTACCTGTCTGTGTATTTCAGAAACTGCTGATCTTCTGGGATTTTGCCTCATGACCATCTCCACAGTTTAAAGAGTGTTCAGAAAAAGAGAAAATATCCATTGAGAGGCAGTTTTCTGAGTGGAAATATCCTGTTGATGCCAGAAGTCAGATTATAATAGCCCAACTGCTTCCAACTGATAGGAGGGCAACCATAAGTCAAAAAACAAAACAAAACAAAACACTTGTTACAACTCATCTTTAAGCAGATGGCTACAGCAGCAGAAGACCACACTAAATGCCACTCATTTCAGCTAAGAACAGGAAGCTGAGGCAACAATTTGCTCTGACTCACCAGAACTGGACAATGGAAGATGAAAGGAAAGAAGCTGCAGAGTCTGATGAGTCTTTGACATCTGGATAGAAGGATTGGAATTTGATGTAAATACTACCCTGCCTTGTATCAGTGGTTCAGGCTAATGTGGTGGATATTTTCTTGGCACACTCTGTGCCCCACAGTACAAGATGAGCATCACCAAACAACACCATAGCCTACCTGAGCATTGTCGCTGACCATGTCCACAGTGTACCCATTTTCTGATGGCTGCTTCCAGCAGTATAACAAACCGGTTTCTTGGACATGACAATGTCACTGTACTCAAATGGCCTCCACAGCCACCAGATCTCAGTCCAAAAGAGCTCCTTTGGGATGTGGTGGAAGACTAGTATCATAGATGTGGAGCCAACAAATTTGCAGCGATTGTGTGACGCGATCATGTCGCTATTGTCCAAAATTTCAGAAAGGTTTCCAGTACCTTGTCGAAGCTAAAGGGGACAAAAGGGGGTCGCCCTGGAATTAGGAAGGTGTATCTAAAGGTATATTCAGGTTGACATTAATTTTACTTGTCCTAACAGAATTACTTTTATTTAACAAATTAAAGAGTTAAATGCAGTTTTAAGATGTTTGTGTTCTATGTTTTGTGAAACACTGTTATACACCACGTGTCACTTGGCAAGTGAAAGTAGCTATTCTCAGTATGTGTTATGTATAAATGTCAACTACACAATACCTTATTGTTTGACACCAGCCTGTGGTGGCCCCCCCAGCGTGGCTTGTAGCATCAGGCAGTCTCTGTTTCGTCTGCTGCAGAACAGTTATAGAGATGGAGATAGAGCACCTGCCCTCGTGCCTGAGCACTGTTCCCAGCAGCTTGCTAATGTCAACCTGCCTGATACGCACAGCAGGGTGGGGGCTCCAAGACAGCAGCAATTTTCCACTGTATGCGAATGAGACTGGAGAGCAATCTGCTGGTCTAAGAGCCTCATAATCAGCACATCATTATCAGGAGGGGGTTGGTGCATGGGGTGGCAGCGGAGGAGAGAGGAAATAAAGGGAGGGAGCAATGGATGACACAAAATGAGCCTGTGGTAGCAATGAGACATGGTATTACATACGGGGGGGAAATAGAGAATTTTAGAAGCATTAGAATAAAGGACAGTGAAGCAGATTCACAGCAAGACTATATAAAGCAGAGAGTACCACCTCTGTTTACACTTCAGCTGGGCTCTTTGAAAAGCAGCAGCGGGCTTTACTTAGCTCACCGTAGCTGGGATTTTCAGTTAGTGAGTATTAGTGCTGGTCTTCAAAACTCACAAAATCTAATGGGACACATACAGATATATTGTGACAGCTCTTTAAAGCTTACCTTGACCTGCATGCATTTTTCAGTGAGTTCAAAAGGAGCAAGGACAACAAAAGCTGATATCACAGCCCATATGTACTCTTCTCTGTTTCCAAAAGTGCCCACCATTTCTGTGTACTCAAACTTGCCTTTAATCCTTTGTCTGGTGATGGAGGAAGCATTCTGGTGGGCTGAGAATTCACAGATGGCAACAGCCTGCCATTCTTTTTGATCTCAGACTAATTCCTGAATCACATTTAATTGCTCAGGTGTTTTTGTTAGCTATTTCTTGTGCTATTCTTTAACGCCTTGGCTGCTTTTAACCTCACCATCAAGCCAGATTTAACTGGGACCAATGCAAAGTAAAGAGATTTACTGAGCGGCACCCATACCACTTTTAGACTGTGACCCAGTTTATTCTTCCTGCTTGGCAGTAAAAAAGAAAACATCCAAACAGAGCTATTTGGAAAAAGCTTTAGTTGCCATCAGGTAGTTTTGTAATCCGTGCTTTAGGTTTTAATATGTCAACAATCAATCATAGCTGTCCAAATAGAAATCCCCTACCGCTTTTTGCCGCAAGGTGGCAATAGCGCACAGAGCACTTGGCCTGGCAATACTTGGCTCGGGTTGGGTGCACTGCTATAGTCTATGTGATGGGCAATTCATTTAAAAAATGACTGTCCTGTCAGAGGCCTTCCTTAATGGCAAACTCTGAGCAGCATATGGGTCTTTTTTTCTTTTCAGTGTTTAAGATGCAAAGAAATCTTGTTAACCTATATTTAGTCTATTCCCACTGTCAACAGCTCATACACAAGAGCACACGTACAAGCGAGTTAGTGTGAAACCTTACTGCCTGCCACCGGTCGCTAAAGTGCCTTGCTTAAGGACAGCTGTAGTGAGAATTGAGGCTGTTTAGAAAACAAATAAACAAATACCTGTTTTTTTTTATGTTGTTGCTGTTTGTTTATTTTAGTTAGGAGGGGCTAAAAACTGTCCATTGTATCACAAGAACTTGGGAGGCTGTGTGCAGTTTCGTCAGTCCCGTCATTCCCTGTTATTTATTTCACTGCTCTCTGTGATATATTCAGAGGCTATTCGGAGCAGTAAGAAGATGATGTCAATACTCTGTCTCGCACACTTGACAGCCGAGCAAATTCAATTGGACTGACTCCGCCTTGCTCATGCGGGACTTGTCCACAGGCTTTTCATACTACCGCGTGCCTATCTGATGCACGCCTGGTGCTCTCTGACGAAGTCTCCCCGTTCTCCTCCAGTCACTCAACCTCATCACCAGTGAGGAGCATTCTGACGCACAGGACCAACGGCAAACAGGACTCTTCCCGGGAGTGTGTGCCCACGGAGCAACATGTTCCCAGCGTGGAGACGGGGAAACCGCACCGGGAGCTCGACGGTACCACTGCGGACCATGACTACAGCTGGACGGACTGAACCGGTCGGACAGGTGTGGGTGTCCTGCTGGGTTCTGCTGCTGACGACTTGTGTCCTCGGCGCCAAGGCGCAAGGTAAGACGCGCAAGTCAGTGGTTTTTATTCACACCGGACTGCTGCTGTTAATAAAAGCA
Organism: Mchenga conophoros; assembly: GCF_057382185.1. NCBI lineage: Eukaryota > Metazoa > Chordata > Actinopteri > Cichliformes > Cichlidae > Mchenga > Mchenga conophoros. Next base: position 27,256,230 of record NC_140529.1, read on the forward strand.
AAGAAGCGCGCAGGAAAGTCTGTGGGAGATGTAGGTATGTGACTAATGTCAGTCAAACAAAAACTGTGGCAAAACTGTGTGCGTTTTCAGTTGAAAAAGTCACATTTGTTACAGGACAACCACACTTCAATTCGTCACTCGTTAAATTAATTGCTTCAGACAACGCGTAAACTGTCGGGGTTTCTTCTCCACAACGTACCCCCACTGTGACCACGGGGCCACTCGACTGCTCCAAACGCTCAAGGAGAACCGCCTGGCTTCTCAAAAAGAAAAAGAAAGAATAAAAAAGTCGCTAATATTTAGAGTGTAATGTAGATATGTTTTGTCTTTGTGTCATAATAGCTGAAAAACACCAGGTGTCTGACTTAATATTCATGTCATAACGTGTTGTATTCCATGCTATAACTGCTTTACAATGTATTATTTATAAGATTAAGCCTCATAAAATCAATCGGTCCTGAAAACCTCAGAACATTTCACCGTTGCTGAAGCTTGATCTTCCCCATCCGCCTATAGGTAGTTCAGCAGATGCTGTTATTAACGTGCATGAATATGGCTTTGGGACAGTAATGCAAGGCCTTTGTTTGAAGGCTGTGCTGCTGTGCTGTGCCTCTTTTGGTCCTTTGTAGTCTCCCACTTAGAGAGTGTGTGAAAGTAACGGGCTTGACGCAAAATGAATCCATTACAAAATATGTGGTGTTCATTTCTTCCTTGCACAGTTAAAGATGTAAGGAGGCAGGGAGACTATATCTGCACTAATTAAACAATTACTGTGAACTGGTATGACTTCTCACTTTACATCTGTTCGTGGATGTCCTCTCGGCCAGTGAGAAGATAATGAGATCTATAGTAAAAACTAAATAAAGACAGAAAATCAGAGAGAGCATTTCCACCTTGCTTTCTAATTTCACAAATGGAAAAGCCAGTTATCACAAGAACGGAAGATAAGTTTCTAAATAATAAAATGTACTTTGTGGGCTCACTTGACTTTGAATTTCATTAGTAATCTGAGTATATTTGTATTGAATCGTGTTTAACCTTACTGTTGGAATTCAAACACAGGATCTTTTTTTGGACAGCAGGTCTCGCAGAAAGATTAATGTTTGACATACAGAGCCGTGAAGAATTTACTTCTATAGATCCCAAAGGATGAAGAAAGTCTTGTTTTGGAAGTTAGTTCATATGAGAAGTGGCTCTCCTATGCGCGCACCATCTTATAATCACAATGCTCAGTGAATCAAAGTGCTAAAAGCAGCATAATCCCTTTGCTTGTTTGTCTTTGAACAGGTCGCATTGCTCTAAAGTGCTTCCAACCTTATCTGAAAAGAGTCTCAGGCGTCTCTTATTATGCAGAGCACAGTTCCTCTAACAGTTATTAGCATCCTTTTCTCAAACTAACATGCCTGGAGTCTGTGAGGATCTGTTGAGCGCTTCTAGGCTACTTGACAGGGCCATACCTTTTCTCCCCAAATGGACCTTTTTCTCATCTTTGCTGTTGGTATTCTGGCACCTTGAATGTTCCCGGGTGTGCATTAGCATTGGTGAGAGATTCACTCTTCAGTCTGCCTACTCTTTCAATTGAGAAGGGCCTCCTCTATTGCGCACAATTGCTGCTTTTGGTTCTTTAGTGAAGATGCAGTCGCAGTCTTTGCAGGGGGTCATCTCAGCATCCAGAGAGGTCTTGTTTTTCTGAAGCTGGAAGCAGATCTCCTCCTCATGGGGAATCCTTGTTTGCAAATGAGTGGCAGTGCAACAGTGCCTCTGGATAAAGTTAGACATGCTGTAGTCATTCCCTGAGAGGGGAGAACCTCTGAGGATGTCATAAATTAGGTGACATAGATGCACGTGCTTTTCCCCAGGGAGCCATAGGTGGTGTGAACTTGTTTTTCAGCAAGTTCCTAGCAAGGCTCCAGCTGTGTTATAAAAGCTGGTTGCTTCAGTGCACAAGAGGATACATGATAGATCCATGGGGGAACCTTTCTACAGGCTGCTCTCAGCAAGCCATTTTAAGACTCATTTAGAGCCCCTCATCAAAATACCAAGTAAATTGATGTGAGTTTTTGTCTTCCCCTCTGTATCTCCTCATTTTCTCCTCAAAGCCCCTGCTGCTGAAATCTTTCTTGCAAGTGATTGTGTTTTTTATGTGCATCTTGTCGTGCATTTGTAAAAGTGTGTGTGTGCGTGTGTATGCTTAGTGGTGCTCATGTTCCTGTCTATTGAGCTTTAATCTAGATAGCAGCATTGACATTCTGCCAACCGGCAGCTGCTATAATTTTCTGGACGTACGTTATTATGCAGCTTGACAGCTGTCAGCCATTTCCAAATCTTTAAATCTTATAATAATCCACCATGCTTACAAAAAAGCGTTTGTTTAAAACACTCTGAATCCTTGTGTGATTAAAACTCCCTGCTCTAATGCGGGCACCAGATCATAATTCATCTACATCAGTGACACACAACTACGCATGCATGCATGCAAAGTGCATCCACAGAAAGATACAAAAATCAATATGTACAAGATTACACAACTCCATCAAGAGAAATATAATACAGTTTTAATGGAATCAAAGTCATCTTCCCACAAAGACGGATGACAGACCTGTTCGTCTGCACCCACACATACAACCCTCCATCACAAATAATAGAAAGCTCAATCTGTTTCGCATGTAGCTCCATAACAGTAGACCTGCATAGTCCCATTGTTTCGACATTGGCCTCTGGCATCTGATTTTGTGATATGACAATAGATCATGAGATCTATCGGTGACAAAATCACAGCATATTCCAAAACCTGAAGCTCTTTGGATTGTGTTGGGAGTCCTATATGTGGCTTGGTGATTTGGGAGTGCTGTAACTTCTCAGCTGCCATTGCATAATTGCACGGTGTACATATTTATGACATATGTATCTCCCTGTTTGGTGAAATGCAGTTAATTAAACATGTTGACTGCTCCTGAGAGCTAACAGCTGCTGAAATTTGGACTAAATGCTTGTTTACTTCTCAATTTGGCTCATGCCAGGAGAGACCTGCTAGTGGCTTGCACAGCCTCAGGTGAAATGTGGCGGCAGCCTTACGACTTCCAAATCAAACAGCTGCCTTTTTTTTCTTGCCTTCATCTCTGTTTTTTTGTTGGTTTTTTTTGGGTGGGGGTGCTTTTTGTTTCTGTTGCCACAGGAGGCTTTATCCTCCAAGATAGAACATATCACAGCTTAACGGGGGGGGGGGGGGGGGGGGGGGGGGGGGGGGGGAATGAAATGGTGCTTTCGAATGACTGAATGAAAAAGACAGACTTTTTTCCTTCTAAATTAAGGGTAATATTTTCCCCCAAAAAAGAAAAAAAGGAAATACAAATGCCTCAAATGGGTTTAAGTGTGACAAATGATTACAATCAAGTTTATTGTTGAAGAACAATGGGGCTGTTGTGCTGTCAACGCTTTTTAGCTTCAGGAAGCCTTTAATTGGCTCAGTCGAGCAGCAAAACTGTGTTTATAGTTCATAAAGGAAATGTAATCAAATTAACTTGTACTGCAGGGTTTTGGCATTCGCCCCTTGCCCAGTAATTGCCATTTGCCCAAAGGGCTATGGAAATGGCTATTTGCATGCAGGAAATAGTCTTATCTCCTTCCATGTGTGTGCTATGCTGATGTCTGCCTATCAGCATAGCAGAAATCAATACTTTCTATGAAGAATGAAGGTTTTTGGGTTTTTTTGCTTTTTTTTGCTTTGTGAATGTTTGGGACTTAGTGTGAGCCTGAGAATACAAGATGTGGAAGAACCTGTGGGATCTTCACTCAACAAAATTGTGTTATCCAGATTGATTCGTTACCCACAGAGAGTCCTTCTTGTCTTACTGAGTCAAAAATACAGTTTGGGCAAGGTATAGGGTACTCAAATTAAATTTTTCAATAATAACGGCATTGATCTGGAGGCAAGCTCTTCTTTTGGGGCCCATTTTAATCACATAGCTGAGAGTAGTTTCACTTCCATGTCTCCTTGTTTACAAATGAGACTTGGAGGGTGGAGTGCTGCAGGGGAAAACAGGCAAATTCTTCACATATTAATTCTCCTGGCTAAACGTCTAATCAATTTGACACAAGGCTGAAAGGCACCTCAACTATCAACAACAACAACAAAAAATGTCTCAAAAAAGGCCCTGAGCTGGGACGTAAGCTCAAAGAGGATGTGACCTTGAATGCTAAAGGGAGGGGAATGTGAAGGGGCACTTTTTGGTTAATTTGTGTAATATCATTTTGAAAAGGCAGCAGGATGTTGTGCATGCGTCTTCATCAAAGTATTATTGTAAGGAGCCATATGAAAGCCTTTAAAATTGTGTCAATACTTTTGTCCAGGGAAAAGAGAGATTGTACTTACCGACTATTCTTGGACCATACATCTGCCTTCAAGCCCCCAAGCTGTTCCATGTAAACATTTAAACAACACAAAGGCAACTCAAGGAAAACCATGGTGAGAAACAATGCTTTTTACAGCATAATGTGCTCACTGAATCTCTGCTCTCATCCAGCGTGCCCCTCCTGGGGACTGGTGAGTGTATTCTTGTGTTGTGAATAAAATGGCAAAAGAGACAAAGACATAGAGAAATGGAGGAAAAAAACTGTGGCGAGGCGGGGGTGGCGGGTACATTTTTTTCCTCCTGTCCTCATAAAAACAACTGGCGGTACAAGTATCTATTTTCTGTGTCCGTTCACATGAACGACTTCACATCTTGACATTCTGCTCCATTCTTGTCCTGACTTCAAACCAAGCCAATAACGGCGCTACTACCAGCTGTGAGTCCCTGCAGTAAGTGATGACATGAATAGGCACGCCGATATTGCTGTTAAACTTGGTACAGACACCCAGAGTCTGCTGAACAACAAGCTCCTCAACATATGAAGCTAAAGAGGTCCGAAAGAGTGTGTATATTCCTGTCTTTGCTTCCAGTGCATTTTTTTGTTTCCAATGAAAGCTGTGTTTTTCAGGTGATATAGGCACCTTTCCTTTTATTCTTCTTGCTTCGACCATGTATGAATGCAGGGTCAGTTGGTAGCTTTTAAGATTAGGCTTAAAACGTTTTTGTTTTTGATAAAGCGTATCCTCCCTAAGTTACACTACAGTAGGTCTAGATTATTGGGGGATTCCCATGATGCATTGAGTGTTTCTTTTTCACTCACCTTTTCCCACTCTCTGTGTTTATACACCACTTTGCATTTAATCATTAGTTATTATTAATCTCTGGCTCTTTTCCGGAGGGGCAAATGGCTTCCCCTCCCTGAGTCTGACTCTGCTGGAGGTTTTTCCTGTTAAAAGGGAGTTTTTCTTTCCCACTGTCGACAAGGAGTTGGGGGGTGTCATTTGATTGTTGGAATTTTCTTTGTATTATTGTAGGGTCTTTACTTTGCAATATGAAGTGCTTTGAGGCAGCTGCTTTTGTGACTTGGGGCTATATAAATAAAAGTGAATTGAACTGGTTGGGCAGACTAGTCCAAGGCAAGGTTTTGTCTGTAAAGAAGGAGTCTCAGTGTTCCCCAATCGCAGGGCTGAGTTTGCTGCTCTGCTTCGCAGCAGTCTTACCAGACCCACTGGTGGGCTGAGAAAATGTATCTTCATGCCTTGTGCTCATTATTGATTAGGGCCAGAGCTGCTCCTCATTCGCCATTGTCCCGTTCTTTGACACATGGGATTTCACTTTGTGGCTGATTTTTCTTTTTTCTTACACCTGCCATTTTGCACTTCTCCAAGATAGTAGGGAGCTCAACATCAGGTCCTCCCCCCTCCCCCCCCCTCTCATGTCATGGCTTGACAGTACTCCACCTTCACTAAAAAACAAATGGTGTGCTAGAGAGTATCTCTCTTGCATCAGGGGTATCATTGCAGATGTTAAAGCATGGAACAGCCAAAGGCATCAACTGAGATAAATCTACAGAAACTCATACCTACCATCACATCCAGCAGAGCTTTTGTGTTTGCTGATAAGGAATTCTGAGCTGGTAGGCATGGCAGAGTGGAGCAGGTTGTCATTGTAGTATGACGGCACTTTAATGTACATATATCTTTGATCGGCGTCCTTGCCTGTGACATCAGCAGAGTGTCTCATAAGAAGTGTGATGGTGACAGGCACTGACAGTGGTACTGCTGGCTTCTTCTCTATGGCTTGTGTCACATCTGGATTCTCTTTTCTTGGCCCCTCAGTACAAGCCACAAAAGCGCTTCAGGTGCAAGACTAAAAGCATAAGAAGGGGTTCAACTTCAGATGAAAGCTGAGACAAATGCTGTTTACTCCTTTTAAGGAAGGTTGCATGTAGGTAGATATAGTCACACCTAAAATACAAACTTCAACGTGATCAAGTCCTGGATAAATATGTTTTTTCTGCCATTTTTCCTGAATGTATTAAGTGATATTGTGTTTGACCATGTCCTTGATCATTGCTTTTTCATTTATCTGCCAAGGCAAGCAATGCCTGGTAAAACCTTACAGTACTTAATCAAAATACACACAATGAACAAAGCCTCCGGAAAAAAAGGTGGCCTGAGAGTTTGACTGTGTGAATGATACAAATTATGCAAGTGTACCGTACATACAAAATCAATACAGTCTGGCAGCTCCTATTGAAATTGGCAAATTGAGAAACTTGTGGTATTCATTCTTTTACATGCTTACAGGATTAATGGGCGCAGAGCCATGGAGAGCCAGTGTTTGACAATGAAGCATGAATCTGCCAATACGCAAATCGAGTTGGCCATGTGTTTCTGCCTGGAATGATTTAGGATCAGTTTGGGAGAGCTCCTCAGAGGTTAAGTGGGAAGTCTGTGGTGCACTGCACCTCTAAAAGCAACCAATACTGACAAGGATGAAAGAGATCCTGCGTAGATACATTTGCCTATTTATTTTAATTTCAAAGGCAGCTTGAAAGAGGAATCCAATAAAGTGTCTTTATTGCTTTAATGCATGTTAGCAGATGCACAAGCATGCACACGGCAAAAGTGTGCAAGTATGCTAATAACCAAACACATTTCCTTATTCAAACACATGCATTGACACAAATACATGTAGATTGTTTCATTATCGCTAAATAGAGCTTTCTCAAAAGACCAGTATTTGAATGCTACTTTCGGCACAACTAATGAAAGTGGGGCACAGCCATGGTGTCTCGTGTGAATAGACAAAATCAGAATCAGCTTTTTCAGTGTGAGGCGTCATGTTCTGATGGTCCTCTGTGCAAAATACTTTCCAATTTAACCTGTCTCATTGCCATGTCGCAGTCACTGCCAGCTGCAGTGAGGTGGAGGAGAGAGAGGAACAGAGAGAGAAATGAATATTACTAAGGATGTTGATGCTGGGTGGGGTATTGATGGAGGAAAGAAAGGAGAGCGCTGCATCAGTGGGGCAGAGATTGCTGTGGTGTACAGTAGCACAAATCCTAAATTCTGTGCAGATCCGACGGTAGCTAGGAAACAGCTGACAGTAAAATGGGGGGATCAAAGGGATTAGTGTGCCCAGTTTGAGCCCAAACAGTAACCCTTCCACTTCTCCTACTGCCAGCCTTTTTATACATTTACTGTTGTATTTCAGCACTTTACTCGGCTGATTAGACACAACCAATTTCTGGTTATCCCCCATGAGTCTAATTTTTTAATTTGGAATCACCCTTTTACACACTCTTTAGGTTTTGCGTACTCTCACAGACAGCTAATATTTATGAAAAGGTCACGGTTTCAATTTTAGATGAGGAGCAGGCTGAATGGACTCTTGCACACGCATGCACATGCACATCCGTAGACATAAACACACAAACAGAAAGAGGCTACACTAAAATACAAATGCCTACACGCAAGTAATCCAGACAAAACAAAGACATTGCATCTGAAGGAAAAGGATGCACATGTCAGACGCAATCAGTGCTGCCTTTTGTGATCTGAGTGAGATTTCCTGTCACTGGGGCTTGAGACGCAGCCTGTTTAATTCTGCAGGGGACTACCATATCCCAGATGCCTCGGTCACTGTCTCCTCTTGTCTCAAAGCCAGAGTGAAGTAGCTAAACAAATGGGCCCCAGTGTGCCCTATTGGGGACATGCACTGTACTGCACCAGCAGGTCTTCTGACAAAATTGGACGTCTGTCTCTACACTGGAGACTCTGCAACCTCTTGTATGCACTATGGGCTGAGACAGAGCTTCACTCAAGAGAGTAAAGCCAAATCAGATTTGCATCACATACGACACATATGATAGCTCAAAACTGATTTGTGATGCCCGAATTAACCGAAAGCATTACTGCAGCAACAAAAGAAGGGCTGGCTATTGTTGTCCCTCTTAGTGAGTAGATTGTACACGTGGAGGCCTCGGGCTACATTTCCACATCACTGTCCCCAAATCTTTTGTCAAACTGCTGGTCAAGCTGTTTGAATTTGTAAGTGGTGGTGGGGTGGGTGTGCTTTCAAAGAATAACTTCCTCATTCGGTGAAAAAAATGTTTGAGCACATATTTTATTGTAACAATACTGGACATGCTCCTTGCCTGTGGCACCTACAAAAATGGGGAAGTCAGCTGGATTGTATCAGTTAAATGAAGTTGCTCTGGCCAACATGGAATTCAGTAAGTAGTCTTGATTTCCATTTCTGTGATCACTCAAGGGGTTGTCATTATTAGATTACAGTGAGCAAATTGTGAGAAGAAATGACCAGTCAAAAATGTGTTCTCTTAGTCTTTGTTACACCAATCTCCAGATGCTTTAGAATGAATATGCTTGCTCTGTTAGGGGAGGAAAGCTGCAACTTAATTGTCAAGCAAAGAAACAGAAAGGAACAAAGGTATTGTAACAATAGGTTTGCATGATACATGAGTACAGGATGTAGAGCTGCTAGAACCGTATCCATCACTGTTGCACAGCAAGTACCTTTCTGCTTTTATGTTCCTTTGTGGGCTTTGCTCTTGATGTTCCAATTTTATTACTGAATGTTGCTTTATTACTGTGTATGTTAAAGTGGACCTAGTCTTGGCCTTACTGCATTAGTGAGAAATAGGGAAAAAGGAAAAAAAAGACATGATAAGGGAAACTACAGAGGGAACATTTACCCTACCAGCCTTCTTGCAAACAGACTGCAGAGCTGACATATGCAAACTCAAAGGGTGGCGGTGTTTAAAAGCTTTAATCACACCACTGCTCAGAGCCCAATGTGGCGTTCCTCGCTGCATCATTGAAAGCCTGTTTTATTTATGTTGTCCAGAGTGAAGTACAGTGGAGTAATGGGGGGTGTGGGGGGATGGGTGTGGGGGGGGGGGGTGCATTGTGCTGTTGATTTAAAGCAAGGTGGAGCAGAAACAATGGCCATGAAAAAAACATGGCAAGGCTGTGAGAAGCAGCCCACTTCCATCACTTAGGAATGCACAGTGCCCATAATGGTGCAAGAAAAAAATGCATGGGCGGCATACAGAAGAGCATCCGCAAATGAGTCTTCATGTAAACTTTATTTTATTTCAAAAAGTACAGTCGTGTCGGTCTAACCGGGAGAGCCGATTTTCCCAGCTAGTGCAGCGAAGGATCATGCGCTCATCATGTGCCCTATGTGGCGCATACAAGCCAATCAAGCCAAAGTGTGGAGTCTTTGAGCAAGCGTTTGAAGTTTTGTGCGAGCCTAATGCCTAATTGCTCTCATTAGCAGCCAGCGTTCACACAGTTATTCTGCACAATTAACCGGCTGCCACAAAGATGTCATGACGCAGAATATTGCGGTGGGTCAAGGGGAAAAAAAGGCTGTAATTAATTCTCACTTAAATTAATGATTTCATATTTCAAAGGCTTTTACAATAGCATTTTTTGGTGTGATTCCCTGAGGGAAAACCACTGAGTGGTTTTTTTTTTGTGTCATCTGGAAGTGAGGAAGTGTGCATAGGTGATGGAAATCAGTAGCCATTGTTGTTTGACAGTAGGCACCTTTGCAGTGATTGCCTGTGTTATTAATTTGTGCGATGAGAGGAGGCAGGCTCCTCCAGCCTCTGATGGTTACGCACCGCATAGAACTGCTGCTATGAATGACACTCAGGACTAATGAATATGAATACATTTATAAAAATAGGCACAGGCTCCCCTCTCATTGCAGATTGGGAGTGACAGTCACATTGGCTGGGCATGGTTGATGAGAGAGGGAACCGGTGCCCCTGGAGATGGAAGATGTTGCAGGGATCAGACAAACAGCCACACACACACACACACACACAGGTGAATGCCCCGGCATGATCATACTTAAAAAGGCTCCAACATTTAAGAAAGACACGCTTGTCATTTCATTGTTATTTCACGATAGTGTTTACTCACTGGATGCAAACAAACCCATGTATCAAGCATCTCTCTACCTCGCTGTTATATCACTGAAATTATAATTATCACAGCATCCATCATAGCTTATGCCTCCATTTGTGCACGATGTCACTGCACAAAAGATCGGTTAATATTATGTGTGAAATATTGAGCAGTTGGGAGGCTTGAAAGAGGATTTCTTTTACTTTTGAAAATCCACAGGTGTTGCATTGTTAGCTTGTGATTTATGCTGCACAAACAACACATTTACATTGCCTGTCAACCAACTTATAGATTATATCCTGTGGAAACAAAGTGCAGCAATTTATTGTCATTACTGCACGATTCATTTCTTTGAGATTGACTTTGGGGACATGAAGATATGTTAATTTATCTCTCTGTGGTTTGGCATTTAAGCACAGTCATTACCGTACATGCCCATTAATAATGAACCACTGTTAACTCAACATGAGCGTTCATATTGCATCCAGTATATAAAGCAAGGAGAAAGGCTTTCAGTTCTGCACTTGGCTTTTTTGCTGCAGCTGCTTGAAGCAGATTTTTTTTTAATTCTCAGTATGAAATGTATTTTATTTTTCTTTTCATCACTATCAAAAGCTCTGTCTGTCAGTCTTCCCATCCTAAACACATAAGAGAAACTGAATAGTGTGTGCTTCCCTTTACACAGATGAGAGGTATGACAAACAAGGATATGCAAATGCTTTCATCTGTTTCACTTGGTTGGCAACTATTTTAATTGATTAATTGAAGATGTTTATTTGATTGGTTGCGGCTTAATAATTCAAGATGTTATCTGTCAAGCTGTTCAATTTAGATGCAACAGCGTGACTGTTTCCCCCTCATCAATAAGAGTTAATGTCCTTATTTTTTTCCATTTTTGAAGCACAGGCAGAACCGATTCCTCAAAGATTTGTGAAGGACTTTGATTGAGATAAGTAGGATATTCATTGCCATTGACAGACGTAACCTTGGTGAGTGTTCTTTGGCAAGCACTTGAGGAGCATGGCAGGCTTTCAGTGTCGGACACTGGGCATGACTGACACCATGGTGCTAACCTTGGGCCAGGTTCCTGTAGAGAAGTGGTTCAGTATTTAAGGCCCAGAAAAAACTCATTGAGCAACTGACTTAACTGGGTTAGACTGCACCAATGGATGCAAGCCATCAAGTTGAACTAATTAACAGCCAAAACAACCTTGGGAGCTGCAAACAACAGTGTAATTGCAGCATTTGCTCACCCTTCTACATTCATTCCCCAAATATTTTCTGCTGTATGTTTTAGGTGTTGTGCTACTCAGTTCATTCCTTTTTGCTCTTGAGCAACAGTTACTTCTTTCTGTTTCTCTCTCATCAGCTGAAATAAGGTTAGAAGTTCTTTTTCATCACATTCTTTCTGCTGAAAATTGGAGGATCATAACAGAAAGAAGAAAAAAAACAATATCTGTTGTCCCAGAAAAAAAACCACACACATTGGTTTGCAGGGTTGTAAAGAGAGCGAAGAAAAGAGCAGATGCAAAACCAATCTTAGAGAAATGCTCATCACTTAGGATGCCTACAACGACTCTGCTTATTGGGGCGACTCACTTATTTACTTGTTATTTCTATGTCGGCATGTCTGTGTTGATGGTACTGCCCTAGAAAGTGAATGTTTGTGCTTCTGAAACATGTTCACATAAATCAAAAACAGCAAAAAAGGAATTACTCAAAAGGGAGACTCATCAAATTCTGTCAGATTTGAACTCTCATACCACTGAGCCCCAGGGATTCTGTTTGATTTCCTCTCGATTCAGCAATGCTGCGATTTTCTTCTGAGGGTAGTTTGGCGTGAGCTGCTACTGGGGGTCAGGGGCCAATTCAGCCTTATTGAATAATAAATAAATAGAAATGTGTTCCGGTCGTAGCTGATCCCTGTTGTTTCTTCTCCTCTCGCTTCCCTGGGCGGATAGACAGCAGCTGGAGCCTTGTATTCTCTGTAATGGCCTGTATATATGCAGGGTTTCATATTTCAATCACCAGCACGGCAGTAGAAATTGGTGCTTTAGGATGAAGTTGAAATTGGAAAGTGGCTATCGTGTCTGCATGAGGAAACACATTTGAATCCCAGTGGAGAAGGTGCTTGGCAGCTGCATCTGGAACACAAGCGGACAAGTTCTTAGCATGGGGAGTTTAAGGTGGAGCCACAAGTGCTTCGGTTCCTCGCAAGCCATAGAAAAATAATTTTTCAGTGGAGATTGCTTCAGGGACACGTGATTTGAGGAAGTCTTTCATAATAGCATCATAATCAGTGATTCATCATTCAAAATGTTATTAAGCCATAAGTGATGTATTAGATTCTGATGATGTAGATGTACAATCACACCGTTAAATGCTACAGAGCTGTCTGTTCATGGCAATAAGATACATGTATTAATTTGTGCTTTAAATTTATTGGCTATAAAGTCATGTATGGAATGCTATGTGCATTCAAGAGATTTTAGTAGTTGTGCTGTGGCACCATCTGAAGAGATTTACCTTTTGCTGTCACTTATTTCTGTTCCTCACACACTCTCCTCTCTGCTACATTAACTGAATATTCATTATGTGGCTAATAGTGGAGCCTTTGAAGAGGAATGATCATATTTAATTTTCTCGCCTGAGAAGGAACAAGTCAGTGAGGAGAGAGCGTAGGAGAAGAGTGTATGGGAAAGATAAAGGCGAGGGAGAAGGAGAATTAGATCAAGCGATGAATGGAGCAGCACTGGGGCATTGAGTTTGGGACATATGGAGGGAGGTGAGATGAGTCTACAGATTACAATATGATTATGTCACTCTACCTGCCTGCATTAAATTGACCTACACCTGCATCTCATAACTTTCCTAACTCTTAATGCAAGTAGAGTGTATCAGGGTGCATTATTCTCTCACCTACAAGAGTCCCCTTGGAAGAAGGGGATCTTTCTCCTTTACTTTTTTTCTTTTACTCTTTGCAAGAGACGGATCAGATTATGAGAGGGGGGAAAAAAACCTCAACCAGTGGCCGCAGTGGTATTTCTTCGCTCCAGCAGCTTCGGTCCCCGGCTGTGTTTATCGCTTTATCGATTACCATCACAAGGCAGTAATTTGCCAGGACTTGCAGGGACATGATTAAAGATCTGCTAGCGATGCATGGTGGCTCAAGTTGGTGCCAGGGTGTCATGTTGATGAACACATGCTGACATACATACACGCGTACACACACACACACACACACACACACTACTACATTGGTAAGCAGAGAGTACTTGAAGGAGGAGGTGTAGGGTGCATTGCTGTCATAGACATCAATGGCTTTAAATCTCCTGAGCTAACCTTTTAATGCTCTCAGATCCTTATGGCTGGCTGGATAATTGATTGTGTTTGGTCTAATGGGATTAAGAGGCAGTAGTGGCCTTGGGCTGGACATAGTGGCAGTGATGGCAGCGTTGGTAGTGGATTGGAAGATGCTAGATAGGGGCATATAAAGTGAATGAAGTGTGGATGGAATTGAGGGAGCGATATCCTTCGAAGAGTGAGCATGTGAGGAAGAGAGGGAGACAGAAAGAGAGTGAGACAAAGAGGGGCAGGATGGAGACAGAAAAGCATCACTTTTGAAAAGGATTGAGAGAACAGAGAATAAAAAAACAGGGTGTATAGATAGCTGCAGGTTTGCTTCTCAGTCATCCCTAATTAGCTGTACGAGAAAACCAGGGAGCTGATGGTATCCCCAAGTGAAAAGCTTGTTAGCGTAAGAGATGCTATCTGCTGGCTATTGGTTTTGGCTGTGTTTTGCTCACTGGGTGACTCACTGGGTCTACGCTGTTCAGCAAGATGAAAGCAATGGGAAAATAAGAGCCAAGGTGGTGAGACCCATCCCCCTCTTATCACCTGGGACAAAGCCTGTCCCATCCTAACATATCAACAGCACTGTGCTTTCGCTTCATCCTTTACACCAGAGCTTGTTGGAGTGTGTCAGTTTGCTAGCCCCCTCTTTCTACTCTGAATTATTTTTAACTTTCCTTCACACTTGGGATGAGATAAAAGCACAAGTTTGTGTGGGAGAGTAGTCAGGGATGAGGCTGCAGTTAGTAAATTTTTGCTGGAGTTCTCCCTGACTTGTCGCTCAGTATATTGCAGCTGTTGTACTGTGTGTGGCCATATCATGAGCGCACATTAAGCAGCACGAAGCTGTCATCAGTGGGTTCATTTTTTCTTAAATACCTACCCTGTCTCTAGTACAAAACACGTGCGTCACCTCTTTCAAACTATGGCACATATACGTCAAGGCAGAACCTCACAGTAAAAAGGTTAACGGGGTCTGCCATTGCTGGATTGTTGGATCTATTCATAAGTCCAGCCAGCCAGACCATGCAACAGATCCAGGTTTTGTCTCCAGTGAATAGAGAGGCCGCTGCAGCCCACCGGCCCTTTATAGTGGGCCAGATTTCCACTTGGGCTCGGAATATGCCAGGTCAGGATAAATGTTGCCATTTTTACCAGCTTCCTCTGGCACGAGTAGTAATGCTGAAATGTGTCATTGTGTGCACGTGTCTATGTGTATGTCGGTGACAGTACAAGTGTTAGTTAATGAGAGGCAAACAGAGAGTGGAGAGCACAGCAGAGAACAAAGGGAGGGTATGAGAAAAGACAGATGATAAATCTGGTGTGCATAGAGTAGGCTGTATGTGTCTGCTCATGTTCTGGTAGGAATAAGAGAGATTATGAGTAACTGCACAGCACATGAAAAATCACCCTGCATGTTTGTGAGTTAGAGAAAATGTGTCACTCTGACCTGGCTCTGTGCTTATTCTTGTCAAGGAGACGACAGGTGATGGGTTGCTATGGTTACCCTGAGTAGGGGTAGGGTTGGAATGAGTGTTTTTTTGTGCGATGCCCTCACAATTTCACGGTAAGAACTTTTTTTTACGCCTCACATGTTCTAGTTTTGTTTAGGTGATAAGGTGATATTGTAGCGCCATATGGGTGCAGCAGGTGTTACTAGTAGGTGTGTGCCAGTCTGTGCACATAGTGGGTGTTAGAAAGAGCTATCAGTCAGACCCTTTCTCACTCCATAGAGACTTCCCAGAGAGCTGTGTTGCCCCTACAAGGGCCAGATGCTGCCTTGGTGAGCTCTGCTGCCCTCTTTCCTCTCTTCCCTCATTCCGCAGCCTGTTTCCCCCACAGCTCTAAATCTCTTTAATTCCATCATCTGTTGCCCATTGAGGGCAGCAATTTAGTCTTTACGCAGCATTTTAGTGTGCTATTAAAAAATCTGTGAGGTTGGTGGCCAGGCCCTCAAGCAGAGAGGTGGGCAGTCTTCAGTGTGTGTTTCTGCGCTCTAACCTCTGCACTGCTGTCTCCGGGGACACATTTAACCATAAAGATAGTATTGCAACAGCTCAGTCCGGACACATAGAATACATTACATCTCCTGCATCACCACTGCAGCCATGCCATGACTACAGTATGATTGTCTCCACATCATTCATGCATCCCGGTAACCACAGAGGCACGGCAAAAGTAGTTTTCAGGTGTTATTTTTCTTCTCTTTTGCATTTAATTGTCTTACATGTGTGAAAGTTAGTCACTGGACACAGTCTTTGAGCTCTATTATATGACATCTGACCTTAAACAAAATATGGGCAGGAAGGTTATAAGTATTGCTGCATGGATGCTAGTTTTATGCAATTTCCAACAATTCAGTGATTGGAAACGGTCTGTTCAGAGTTAATGACTTCCCTATCTCCCAGATGGAATGCAACACCCACACTCAAAACAATGACAGAACAATAACTTGCAAAATAATTGTCTCACAGTATTACCACTATGAATTGTTTACATCATTACAGCAACAGCACTATTGTCTAACCTGAAACTGCCCAAGCTTAATAAGCTGGCAGTATTGAGTCAGGGGTCTCCAGAGGTCAAATTTCACTGATTTGCTACAACTAATGGGGAGTTGGATGAACTGGTGTTGGTGCTCTGGCAAGCCACTCATCTTCTATGAGGTGAGAGAAAGGCTGTGTCCTTAGCAGACCTGACACTAAGAGTGATTGGCTTCTCTTAATCAGTGGAGTGCCTTGCAGCAGCAGGGAGTCCCTGTCCTTGGCGCACACCTAACCTGCCCCACTGCCCTGCTGCCCAACTCAATTTGTGACTTCCCTTGAGTAAGAGGGTGTTTGCAATTTCTCAGTCAAGTTTAACTACTGGAAGAGACAGCTATAATCCGAAATGCTAAAAATAAATATTTTATAGTGTGGTGGTTAACACGTTACCTGGGCAAGTGAAAGATCGCAGGTTTGATTCCAGCTGGAGATAAAAGTTGTCTTTGGGGTTCTATCAGGAAGGGCTTCCAGTGTAACACTCTATCAAAACCAAGCATGTGAAGCTAAAAGCTGTGGTGAACAGTAGCGTTTTTTTATTCGCTAAGACTTGATGCCATTTAGGCAGTTCATTCCACAAAAAGTCACCATGTGGTATCACAGCAGGTTTTTTTTTTGTTTGTTTTTACAGCACAATAATGCTACAATTAAGGATGCTAAAGATTTTTTTTAAGTCACAAATCCCTATAAAAATAAATGCTGATGGAAAAACAAAATAATAATAATGAAACAGAATAACAGAAATTATTGATAATAAAATAATAATAACAATGATCTCATTCTATGTAATAGTACAATAGTCTTAGACATTTTTCAATATTTCATTGTTTATTTGAGCTTTCCAACATAATTTATGATCACTTATCCTGCTCAAGATGATCCTTTTTGTTGTACTTTTTATTCTATTGCTTCCTTTTCAGTATTTGTTTTTGCTGTAATTTGTTAATAATTTGGTAAATTTGATCATTTATGAAAGTCAAACCAGTCCCAAACTTTCAGTTTGGCTTTCAGTTTGACTTTATTCACAAGCTTTTCCAAGATTTTTCCAGCATCATCAGCAAACAAAGTGAATTTTAACAATTTAAACATGTTATTTCTAAACAATATGCTATAAACAGTTTAGGACCCAGCACTGAAACATGTGGGAATCCACAAGTAGCCCTCAGTATACAATAGTCAAGGTTATTTATTTGTACAAAGTCATATGTATTGTCCGCGTAACTATTTAGCCAAGGATACGTACATTTATTTACATTTTTACTTACACAAATGTTTTATTAGGATTCGAAAACTGGGAAGATAACGATCAATGTTCATGTTGTTTGCTGGAAGCTAATTTCAGTACTAGTGATACCCAAGTTAAATTAAATAAATAAATAAAAACATAAATCGTATGAGACAAACTTCCACACACTAAGAAAATAGATTGAAAAATGTTTCATAAAAAACACCTTTTGTTCATACATACATTCATTTGATTATGTTTGTATGTGAAGTGACAAGTTTGTCCAATATTTAACATGAAAAATAAGTGGCATGCATTTCTGCCTGGAACAAAAAACTATAGATACATTTGCATGATATCATCCTCTTAATTTCTCACACGGTTGTGTAGTGTGACACTGATATACTCCTGCAGCTCCACTTACCAACGCCCCTGCGACCAAATGAAGGATCAGTGTCAAGTGACAAGAGCTAAACAGACCAGGCACTTTTATTGTGCCTCCATTCAGCTTCATTACCATTAAATGTAAACATGAATCATTATTTTACCATTTAAGGAGCATTTTTTTGTTTTGTTTTGTTTTTTTTCAGGAGTCTATGAGGCTGCGCTCCGAGGATAGCTGCAGAATATATTATACCATGTCGTATCTCCACAAATCTAACACACAAAAGATGTTTACTCCTCAGAAAAGCTTCATTCATCTGTTTGATGAGATTATTATCAGTAAATATTTCCTGTCTACTTGTTTACTCTGGTACATCATTGGCAGTACATTGCTCCCATTTGGAAATGTTTTCGACCCAGTATTTCACAGACAAACAATGGTGTTGTTTGCTGGCGAGGCAATGTCAGCACGTGTGATGTCATTGATACCCATTGTAACAAAGGAGACCGCGAAAACATCGATACAGGATTAGCTTCCCCACAATCAGGGATAGCCCAAGGACAGCAGAGATACATAGGCCTCCATAGTGTTTTGGGTTTGCTGACAGCTGTCTGTCCAAATGTCAGCAAGAGCAACAAATCTAATCCAAGGCCACATGGCACCTCAAACATACATCGACAGTGACAGTAAGGGGAGCAACAACATGTCCCCCCTCCCTTTCACTCCTGAAATGCTAGGTCCTGGATTACTCTTGGTGCGGCAGATCCTCTGAAGCCCTCTCACCCACCCAGTCAGCCTCAGAGGTGGATTAGAGTCCTGATAATCTGGCTGTGTGTGGTGACACATGTCAGCCATGGGATGTCTGCTGAGAGCAGTGAGGGTAAGTTAGAAATGGCTGGCTAATCCAGGATATACCACCCTGGAGTTTTTTTTCTCCTGTATTCCCACACCCTGGATGCGCAAAAACACACACGTACACACAGGTACGGAGGCATTTGGGCACACATATGCAGAAATTCCTGTGCTGGGCCTGTGGGCTTTCTTGACATTACCACCCTGACATTACCTCCTCAGCACAAATCCAGCCTGGGATTCCTGTCACATCCTTCCTTGGGCAAGACTCACATTTTCATTACGGCGGAGCCAGTGGCGCTGCACAACCTTTTTCTCCTCTCTTCCTCGTCTCTTCATCACCGTGTCGATCATCTCAGCGCTGTCACTCTACATCTGTCTCTGAACTAAGCTGTCTCAGAGTTAAGATCCAGACACACTTGAGAGACTGAGGCAGACGACTCACCCAGATGCGTCTCTCTTGAACTTGTACTAGTACTTCACTGCTTTCTGCCCCTCGACACTTCCCTAAGTTTTTTCTTTACCCATCTTTTTTTTCTTTTTTTCTTTTTTTTTTTTTTTACTGATCTAATTTGCAATATTTCCACATATTAGATGAAGCCTGTACACGCGGAACAGAGTACACATGGCCAGGGAATTGAGAAGTGCAAATAATTCCCTCATGTGGAAAGGCTGCAATTAACTGGGGATGTCAGCCTTTGTAAAATATAATTGAGTTCAGGACGAAATGAACGTCTCTAATCCGGCCGACAGAGCTCTGTCAATCAGTGTTCTTCGCATCCCCAAAACCAACTGGCATGCTTGTTTATATCTGTCTCTTACTGAGTTTTTGGACACTTACACTCTGGCAGCTGCCTCTCTTTAATGGATGGGTGACTGGGTGACTTTGTGCATGCCCCGTGGGAGCTGGATACTGCACTATAGGGAGACAGTGGACATCTGTTTTCTCTGCTTGGCTAGGAGATAGCATTGTGCACTCAGGCATGGTCTCAAACACCTGAGTGATTGAAGAAACGTTTTCCCCATTATTAAGCATAAATCAACTGATGCTATCATCAGAGGATATATCTATTAGCGTGGCATAGCTTCACATTGGTTCAAACATTCTTGACCATTTTGCTGTCTCTCTAGGCAACGGGCCTTTTTCACTCCTGTAGATACTGCTTGTGAATTGCCTTTCCCATCATCGCAGTCCTCTGTAAGGTATCTTCAAGACACCCTCCTGAAAATGTCAGCCATTTATACTCAAATATTATCTGTCATGGCGAAAAGACCAGCTGACCTTAAAGTGTCTGGATAAATTAGCCTACTTAAGCCCCTTTCAGTCATGCACTCCTTTTTCTGTTAATCTGATGGCATCTGAATATGTTGGCTTCATGTCTGAATGAGCACCCCGGTAACAGCATTCAAGGTAGTTCAAACCTAGTAATATTAATGTATCACACGAGCGAACCACATGCAGTCACAATAATGGATAGATTCAAGGAACATTGTGATTATATTTCTCTTGTGCCTTTTTTGAGTTTTATGTGTTCATCAAAAAATCAAAAAAAAAAAGCTTAATTTTGTTTAGTAAGAGATGTGGGATTATAATTAAAGTGTGTTGAATGATGAAAAATGATGTTCTGCATTTGTCCTGCACGCAAGTCTTGGCACCCGCTTTTTGTCCAGTCTCACGCTTTTGGCAATTCTTTCTTGTGTACTATGGCTTTTTCCATCACTGTTGTGGGTATTTCTAAATAAAGCCTCGAGGAACATTCACAGCACTTTAATGTCACTTTAACACACTAATGAAGCTACCAGTGTAGCTGTTGCATATCTTGCCTTAAAATGGTTCTGACAACAATGCATTTTTTTTTCCATCTTCTGTATCACTTTCCCAACTGCCTCTTTTGTAGCAGCAGCTGCTTCAGGCTCTGATCTGTGGTCTTTTTCTAATCAAACCTCTTACTCAGAGTCAAAGGGTTAGGAACACGTCAGAGTCCAGTGTCACTCAAAACACGTCTGTATCTCTTTGTCGAGCATGTGTGTGTGTGTGTGTGTGTGTGTGTCTCAGAGCTGAGTTTTTGTGTGTCTAATAATTGCCTTTCAAGGGCCTCCTTAGTGATCCCTACAGATTCCCAACAGGCTCCCATGGAAATGGATTAATTACAGGGCATCTGACAAATGGCGGCCCACAGTTGTGGTGGCTTTGTAAACACTCTTGACTAATCAGCTGAAGACAGAGCATGGTCACTCTGGACAACCTCATCAACAGCTTGACACTGTAGTTGCTGCTAAAGGGCCCCAGGCAGAGATTAATTGTGCTGAACTCTCATTGCAGTTCTCTAACTGAGACTGTCATCTCAGCATTGTCGGTGAAAGATGGTTCTTCACCCCAGACACCTGTGAACTCTTTGTGATTGTGAAAAATCTATGTGGTCCTCTTCAAACCCTTTTATCTCTAGGGGTTCTAATCTCTAACAGATTTAGGATTGATTGTGTGCACCCGTTGTTTGACACGCCATGAATTTGCTTTGCTTATTAGAGTTGCTGTGTTAAACTTTAATTTTCTGCTTTGGGTTCGTTCACCATGTGAACGCTCTCGCTCTTTTAGCTTTCTTTGAGTAAGATTTTAGTTGATATTTTTATTCTAGCCCTTTTAAAACTCATGCCAAATGCATAATAATCTTCTTCTCTATGGTACATCCTGCAGTGTGTGTTATTATAAGAAACTAATGTTCACATACGCAACATAAATTGCTCTAAAATCTCTAATAACAAGCAGCCTTTGTGTTTGTTCCTGAAGACTATTCTGATTACTTTACAGTCTGTGATTGCACCTGCTCACTTACCATATGCTGGTTTTGAAACTGTTTACTTATCCAGTGCTTCAAAGTTAAGCAGTCAACTCTGAATATTCATTTAATGTATTCAATCAGCATTTTTTTTTCTTTTTTCTTTTTTCTTTTTTTTGCTCAAATGCAAGAAAATGCCTGAAGCATCTTTTATGAATTTGAAATCATAGAATATAGCAGGAATACAGAGCAGTGCTCTGGTGTACCTGTAAGAACACCTTTGTAAGTGAGAAAATGTGTGACAAATGTGTGTTTGTGGAGGAAAGAGGAAAATGGATGAGACAAGGTTTGGTGGGGTGTGGGCATGCGTGATCCCCTTGACTGGAATCCAGATCCAGAGGCAGAGAGCACTGAGCCCTCAGTCAGCACATCACATAAAAGCAGCAGGCTTTGCAGGATTGCAAACTGAGAGTTTATTTTTTTTCTCATTTGTTTTCCTTCCTCTCAGTGAGGACAGGTTTTCTACCATTGTGAGCACACAAAAGAGTCTGCCATTATCACAGCCATAATCGACCATTACGGTTTCTCTCCCGCTAGAGTGCTCGTTAACTGCAGGACAAAAAGCCTCCAAAACAGACAGCGTGTCCTGGTGCAAACAACGGGGTGGTTCTTCGTGCCAGCTTAAACCAGCAGCTTGTAAATTGAATCCTGTGGCATACAGTCAAGTTTACAGTGTTCAGTGGAGCTTTGCCACTATCAACCAGCCAGCAGAGCCCCAAACTGACCCTCAGGCTCTACAACACCTGGCTCTTCCCTTGTTAATCACAGGCAAGGATCCAATCCAAACACTAATGTCTGTGTACTCATTGCATTACATGTCTAACTTAAACCACGGTTCTACATATTTTAGGCTTCGGAAACAGTTCTTGTGGTTCATGTCTAAAGGTTTGCAGTCCGTGTCGGCTGTGCTGCAATGCGCCTTTTCACGGGTTAGTCTAATTCACTGTGCTTCTCACCGTGTCTGTATCCATTTTCAGGTTTTTGTTCCCTTTGTCAAACCATATTATTGATGCTAATGGGCTTAGATGCCATACACAATCCAGACTGTCACCATCAGGATAAAAATAAAGGCCAGTTGAAGATGGAGAATGTGTTTTCATGTGTGCTTCTGCAGGTGTGTATTTGGAAGCAAACGTCTATCTGTGAGTGTGCGTGCATGCAACTTTACCTAGGCTTCGGGTGGCTCATTTTGAGACCTCACTTGCAACAAATACAGTCACATCAGAAAAATAGTATGCGACAGCAATCACTTTGCATTCTCAGACCTTAACAGATGGAGCGTGCTATACAGTGAAATAATCTCACTGGTGAATAGCACTGGTAAAATCAAGCCACCTTTGTGGGGGGAAGAGCAGAAAAGTAATAGAGAAAACAACATTTGGCACGCTTTGTTCGGAACTGCTGATTATGTTGATGGAATTAAGGTAGAGAGTTAATCTGTTTATTAAAGTAACCGTGCGATCCACTCATATCAAACACATCTTTCCATCACTCACTCTGCTTTCTACTCTTTAGCTGTCTTCCTCTTTAAATGAATTGTGGTCAAATGGGATTATGAGGGACTGGACCACATACGGCCTGTGCTGGTCCCTATCTCTGTTGGGGAATGTAATCCCACCCCCCACCCCCTTCTGCCCTGCCTCATTATCAGATGGCCAGCATTTGTAGCAGTATTATGCCAAATACTGGCACTATCAGCAATACAGCGAGGGGAACCTGGTACTTCATAAAGGGTTTTTTCAGTTAACTGTCTCCTTTCTCTTTTTTTAGCTCCCTCAAATTGTGGCTGACCGAGATGTTTGATATACTATATTTGGTGGACAGAAAGGACTTGCAAGGAGATTACAGTGAGGGAAGCAGAACAACAACAATGTACGGATTACAGGCAGGATTTGTGTGAGGAACACATGATATCCTCTCTCATCCCTTTATCAGATTGGCCGTGATGGAGTGGCAGTCGTGGCTGCATGGGACCAGGGAAGAGTAGGTTTGAATTCATTTGGACAGCGCTAGGATAAGGACAGAGAGTGATGAGTGAGGCTTGGTATTTAGTAGAATATCATCTCACAGTCAAATGAGATGACTGCCTGCAAAGTCTAACCTCAAAAGCAATGTTAGAATAATCTTTTTTTATAAAGCGAGAATAAATTGCTTGTTGATCGGATAACCGCAGCAATTTATCTAATCTCACGTTACTGTGTTTTAGAACAAGCAAAGTGACTTTATGGGGGGGAGACAGTCCAGTCTTCAGAGTAATTGGTCATGTATAGCAAAGAAATGATTCAGGTGACATGTTCAAGCACACGGTATCAAATGCGCCCAGTCCTGAAAGCACAAAACACAGGAAACTCTTGTCTCCAGCGATTTGGTGAAACCCACTGTGAGTAATATAAGTATGTACATAAAAGCTCAGACTGAAAAAATGCCACAAAAGCAAACAGAAATATCATCTAAAAGGCATTGGATTTTTTAATATCAATCACATGTTTGTTGAATGTCTGACAATTCTCAACAAAGAGCATATTAGGATTTGAAGGAATTCATAATTGAATGGCCGGAAAATTCATTATATTCCAACCATGAAGCTGTATGCAAGTAAAGGCTAGTCAACAACATGCCCTTTTTCCAGCTGGCAATACTCACCAAGGGAGAATGAACAGATTTTGTAGAGCCCAGCTTTGACAGCATCCACCCATCACTAGTCAAGCTGACACACCTTCTCTCAGTGCTGTCCTCCCACACCTTTCTCTCCACTCCTTCCAGTTGTCTCATCTACATAGGGCCTTGCAATGCATGCAATTACTGTAAAGACACAACTTGCTAAGGTCGACTTTCTGCAGTATACTTCTGCTACAATGCAGAGAGGAGGATTCGGGAAAGTGATAGACAAATTAAAATGCATCGAAATGAAATACTGAGAAACAGAGAAGAGTGGAACTAAGACAGACAAAGAGTTTAGGAAAAATAGACTAAGCTGAATAGGAAAGGAATTAAAAAAAAGAAAACAGTCCTAACAAGAGGATGCCATGACAATTATAGGTAACAGAGCCCCTTACGTCAAAGTGGAACCCTATTTCTGGGAGCTGTCTATTCTCCTGAATATAAGACTGTAAATACCTTGTTTCTATCTTTCCCAGACGTCATTGTGACCACCAGTGTCACAATGAAAACCCTGATGAGGAGCACATGCAATTGCTCTCTCTTAATAAAATCTCACAGTTCCCATTACACTCCAGCACAATGGGCCTCTCGCCTGGCCGCTGATTGAGTTCCTGCTTTCTGGGAGCTATAATAGCAGCCGAGACATTCCCCCCCCCCCAACCCGTTTTACCCCACGTCCATGCTCCGTTTTCACCAGTCTTCATGGAGTTCTCTCTCATGCGAGGGTTTTACGTTTTAACACAAGTGAGATTTTATTCCTCAGTGATCACATCCTTCTTTTTCCCTCCCTGCCTATCTTCTCTTCCCCCTTCATGCATTATCTCTTCTCACAGTGTGGAAAATAAAAATTAAAAGCAAGCTGATTTCTTTGGTTCATTTTGATGTAATTGATAAGTGGCTACTTGTAGAGTGTAACCTGGCTTATTGAGGTGAGTCACACCTTTATCAGGACAGCCTTAGCAGCCGCAGGGACACTCTGTCAAGGAACACTTGATGATTATGAGAGATTTTGAGGAGGTTTGCTAGAAGAGTCACGAGGTGGAATGGATTCTTTTGCTGGGGAAAAGGACAAAATAATTCTCAGAAGTAGGGTAGGTTGTGGGAAAGGGGATTTATTCAGCCTAATTGCACTCCTCTCTCTTGCAGTACTTTCGTCCTTAGCATTGAAGGAGAATTAAGCCAAAATTAGAAACAGTTTGCATGTACCAGTGGATGCTGACACTTTTCTCTGATTTCATTTTGATTTTCATTGCTGGAATGACTGCTCAGTTCCAGTGGTTAAAAACAATAAAACTTCAGCAGCAAGTACAAACTTTCACAGCTAATTAATAGCAAGTCTCGCAAAGACGGTGTCAAATATTAAGATGGCTTTGCCTAATGAAAGCAGAACTGTAAATGAGATGTAGTTTTATTTAAAATTATTTAGTCCATGCTGAACAGACTGTGACCTTATCTGACCTTTGCAACTTTTTAATGAGTGGTTTTGTTGTTGAAATGCAAAAGTGCTGGGAACAGTCTTGGTAATCACAAATTAAAGGATGAGCGTGAAACTCAGATTTATTAAAGTCTACTGACTCACATTGACTTTGAGGGCCTTCACAGCACAGCCCACATCCACTTTCTAGTGGATCAAAAAAGGTAATTTTCTTTTCCTTCTTGACTTATAATCAAAAGATGACATGAGCATATGCATAGCAGAATTATGCATGCGGAGACATACTTCCACACATTATGACCTGGTATATAAATAGAGACACATCAGTAAATGGACAAACACACACAAACACACACAGGTGGTAGGTAACCCATTAGAGACCTTTTGATGAGCTGTTTTCAAGCTGTAAGCCAGGTAAACCAAGGCACCCCCTGCAGTTTTGTGATCCTAGGAAAGGTCAGCAGCTGGTGGCTTCACTCCTATTTACAACAGCCTTACTATGTATGTATATATATATATATATATATATATATATATATATATATATATATATATATATATATATATATATATATATATACACCTTCAGGGTCATACGTCACATGAAAACCAAAATAATTCCAAACGCCAGATCTGAATGAGGGTGGGGGAGGTTCAATTTGCCATGTTACAAGGAGACCTTAACTTCTGTCTCGCTGGCTTGCCCTGCGCTCTTCCTTCTGACGATGCTGTCTGTGTTGAGCGCTCAGTGGATCTGTGCTCGACAGTGCAGCCTAGGCGGAGTAGTCGAACGCAGATTCACTGAGCGCTCAACACAGACAGCATCGTCAGAAGGAAAGCTGATAAAATAAATTACAAATTTTGTATTGTTTGATACATATGCGTACCGAACCGAAAGCACTGTATCGAACGGTTCAATATCGATATTGCACCCCTAATGTATGTATATATATATATATATATATATATATATATATATATATATACACATACATACCTATGCAGAATGGTTAGCAGATTTTTTTTAGAAACTGCATTTTTATAGACGGTATGATTTCTTGAAACCCCCTTTTTCCTCCAGACAGTTTTACAGATTTCTAAACTTGGATCAATACTGAAAGCAATAGAGGAAAGTTTATTTCTGGTACTGTCCAGTCTACTATATAGCCGAAGCAGTTTCATGTAGGTCAGAGCTTTCTTTGCAGCAGGCTTTGTTTCTCTCTGATACTCCCTGACTTGGCATCAGCTGCTTATGTCATATTAATTTCATATGGACTAGTAGATGGGCAATCTTTGATGTACTTTATATTGATTTTGCGTGTGTATCTGTGTGCCTGTGTGTATTACTTACATTTGATTCAGCTGACTGACTTGTCTATGTCTGAGGGGACTGATACCATGAAGATAAGGGTGTCAGATCAGTGGGCCGCCATGCTTTATTTCCCCCTCGACAAATTTACCAAAGTTTTCACGTCTCATCTTCACACCGTGGTGACAGCCCGACAGGAGGGGTCCAGCCAGACGCATGACAACGATAGGCAGCTCACGCTGACAATAATGCCACCGTTGCTCACGCTGAAGAGAGCCCGTCCCCTTTCAT
This sequence comes from Mchenga conophoros, assembly GCF_057382185.1. Taxonomy (NCBI): domain Eukaryota; kingdom Metazoa; phylum Chordata; class Actinopteri; order Cichliformes; family Cichlidae; genus Mchenga; species Mchenga conophoros. The sequence goes on from NC_140529.1 coordinate 27,283,413, forward strand.
TCCATTGAGAAGGAATGCAGAGAGGGAGAGGGGGAAAGAAATTGAGTATTGGGAAAGAAGGGGGAGACAGACTGGCATCCAGTCAAGGCAAAAGACAGTTTTTTGATCTCCAGACGGTCTGCCACCACTATGGTAATCCTTCAGCAACACCCTTCTTCGGCTGTCAGATTGAAAAACACATGCGTGGATTATATAAACCAGGCTTGTGCACACATAGTCGACTTGTATATATGATAACACTTTTAGTAATAGATAAACAAGTACCAATGGAAATTAATTAATTATTATAATAATCAAATCTAAACACTGCACAACAAAAAAACAGGCATTGTTAATGATGACCAACTAAGCTTGGAGGTCTTTTAATTTTTATGAAGGTTGGAGATTTTAATTTGCTTTGAACACTGAGCTGGTTCTAGTAGGAGCAGTCAATGCACTGTTCTCCCGGGATGTCACTTAATGCTGTTTTGTTAGACGCCACCTGCATCTCTTTGGTACCTTGATGCATCAGCCGCTGCAATATTAGACACCAAGAGATTATGTTTATGATTGTGATCATGTTTTATAGACCTCTGCTGTTGGTTTATCAACCAGGACTGGATGTCCACTTTGGATTCTTCTGTTTTGCACTTTGTCTCTTTTTTTATGCTTTGTTTCACCAGCAGATTTATTTCCTTTTCACTTAGTTTCACTGACTGTTTAAGTTTGGGCCATAGAAAGTATTCGGTTTAGGTATTTAAAAGTAATGGGTTCTTTTTTAGGGAGTTTACGGGACTCCTTCGTCACTAAAAACTAGGATTTGCTTAGAAAAAGACTGATCGCTGTTACAATGCGCTTCTTTATAATAGTAACCCTGCACAATGAAAAATGACACATTGGGAGTGACAGACCATAACCCAGTAGCCATAACCCAGTGCATCGGGCAACATAACAAAAGGACACCGTGTGTTTAACTGAGACACGCCAGCTGCTTTGACAAAAGGTCATTGTTTTCCCCAGGAAGAAGAATGAGCAGGAGATTTGTTGTGTCTAAAATCACCTCATTTGCACATATGTACATGGAAGTGTTTGATGTCAGCAAAATACTCCTCAAATGTCTTCAAATGTCAATGTGGTTACTATTTCAGCACAGCTGCTTGTTTGCACCTAAAATCATTAGACATTTGCTTTTTGCCTTGTGCGATATGTGCAGAAAATATGTCAAACTCACTCCACTGGAAACCTGTCAAAAAATCATGACTGATTTATGTTATATGCACTATACTGAGACACATGCACACATTCATCGCGTTCAAATGCGGGTGTGTGGTTCGTCCAGATTAATGCTATTGCGTTCTTTTTTTGTTTTATATTGCGACGTTTTAATCCTGTTTCAAAAGTGAGTTTAAATCTATGACTCTGGTGCGTATCACAATAACTCACAATTTTTTCAAAATTTAAACTTTAATTAAAACTGGAAATTAAATCTATTTCCAGCCTTCTGTAATACTTGAATTTGTTTTCAGAGTTTGAAATACATCCTGTGAAGTCTAGCTTACATTTATGGAATGTATTAGGCACGTTTGTATAAAAAAGGACCCAGTGAGTAAGCAATGAAAGGAATGACATATTACACTTTAATTAAATACAAGTATATAGAAAAAAGTAGTGAAAAACCTGCATTTTTTTCTGATGAGTGCGGATAGGAATAGACAGAATAGCATAGCAAAGCAGAACCTGCTACTCAGTATATAAACATGACACTGTTTGGCTGATATGCATTAGAGTATATCAGAGTGGATTAGAGGAATGTGGAGGCAGGTTGGTGAGAAGAGATCACCTAGATTGAAAAGGGATTTCTAACACTTCTAAATGAGATATGGGCATGCATTGAGAGATAAGAAGCTGCATATGAAAATGGGTCAATTGTTCTGCAGGTTTAGATTGTGATTAAGAAGATTACATTCCTCCAGTGAGTAACAATAGCAAAGTCAGACAGCAGCCCAGTTGTTAGCCACTCTAACAGCCTGGCTGATCCCTATTCTGTCCTTTCACCAGAATTCTGAGTTTCATTTTTATGAGTTATGGGACTTAAAGTCTTAGGTTCTGCTTGTCAGGCAGCAGATTTTCTGCTGAAACAGAACATAACAAAGCATGGTGTAATTTGACTCATTCCCAGACCAGAGGCTGTTTTGATGAAACAGTGCAGGAGTGTGTCTGATCACACCACCTCATCCTCCATTTTTCAGAAAGGAATGATTAGACCAGGGCCACTTAAGCTGAAGTTAGTGGACTGCTATTGATTGATCAAACCTGGCCGTTCAGTCCTGAATAAAAGGGAGGGTTTCTGTCACACCCTAATGAAAGGGAGGCAAGGTTTGCAGCTGCCTTTGATCCTGAAGGGATTAAAACAGTCTTGCTTATACAAGTAGAAAGATCATGCCTGTCTGTTTCTCTGTCTATCTGATGCATTGCTGGGAAAGCTATACAGCTCTCTGCTGTAGAGAAGGCTATGAGGCTGGGTCAAGTCACGGTGGGGTCAAAAGATTGGAATCCCTGTGTGGCCAACTAAAAGACCACCTGCTATTTCCAAGCTTTGATCACTGGCATCATTCCTTATTATTATGACTTGTGTGTCTGCAAACAGTTGTCTTTGTAATGCATCACAAGCCTTTGACTGAAGGCAGGAGATCTGAGGATTTTGACAGTCTGTCTGTTTGCAACAAAGAAAGGAGGTTAGAATCAATAGAATCGTTTTGATATGCTCGACATCTCCTTGGACGGCATTTTGAAGGAAGTCCTGAAAAACACTAATAAACTTGAAGCCACGCTTTTAATAATTAAAGCTGATTTTCTCTGAGAGAAAACATTTTTGAGCGAGCTGGTGAGGTGGAAGGCTTTGATACAGCCTAGAAGCATTCATAAAAGTTTCAGATGTAGAGAAAGTAATTGACATTTCTCACAAGTTGGCAGTCATAACCACATGTGCTTTGCCAAGTGGACCCTCAAGTTTGTGTGGTCAGTGTCTCTCTGCTTTCCTCTCTTACTCAAACAGACTGTGCACACACATACACGCGCTTTCTGTCCGGTGCATTTTCAGTTTGATCTGTTTTATGGATTTCTCTTGCAGCTCAGTTGAAAAATCCGATTAATTGAGCCATGCTGTGAAATATCTATCAGATGAGGATGCAGTCATTTTTCAGAGTGCGAACCATGCAGTATTCATATCTCCTTGACACACACAGTGCAAAATATAAACTGTTGGTAACATTTGATTTATGCACATATCTGCCTGATTTATCTGTACGGTAACTCGCATACACACGGTAAAGCATTCACTTTATGTGATGAAGCATTCAACCAGGTTTTCAAGCCCTGGGGCAGTGGGATGCTTTGTAATATGTACAGTCACATGCTGCTCCACTGTTATCCGTGCACTTGTTGTACAGTATGCCCTTGAGAAGCACTGTTTGTACAGCCTTCCAGCTGCTCTGAGAATGATCCATTTATGTTAAATCTGGCCACCAGAGGGTTTTTGTGTGGCTATTTAATGTACACTCACTTTCCCCACATGCATGTTACCGGAAAGGGAGGTTGGATTTGTTAAACAGATGCTGCTGGCCGCTGGCAGACGCCGTAGCTCCCTGTGAACCTCACTCCTTCTCTCGAGGATTGTTGTGTGCGAGAGAGTAAAAACAGAGTGGCATCAGAGGGAAACAGTCTCTTTATGATCAGTTCATCCTTTGCCTCCAACTACCTGATCGTTAGGCTGAAGATCAGGGAGCTGCATGAGACTTGATAACCGGATGCCTAGCAAAGGAAATCCTGACATTATTGCCTATTTTGTTGAAGTTGCTGAACTCGTCAGTGTATTAGCAGGCATCAATGCATCAATAAATCAGCAATCACCCTGGGGGTTTTGACTTCTATAGATTCCTGCCACCCTGCCACCCTTTTATATACTCCATTTTATTCACTTTTAATGTGCTGGGTTGATGTATTTTATCGAGCTAGTTACTACAGAACATAAAGTAGGGATTACAACCTTGTGCATAAAAAAATCTGCCCCCGGAGAGAAATGGAAGCAATCTGTTTTTAATATACCCTTCTTTCTCATTCTCTGCAGCGTTTCTGCACTTCTGTCACTCAGCCTGCCATCCTTGTTGGCTGTGAATGTATGCAGAAACCGAGCAACATTGTTTTTATATCCCATTATCCAGAGAATTCGCCTGGCCTTCTCACCCCTCCAATACATCCTGCCACCACCCTATAATTTACTTTCTACCTGTTAAGACTTCCGGAAGCAGATGCTGTTATCTTCCTGGCTTTCAACAGCCTGTCACATCCACTACCTGCTTCCTTCTTCAAAAGCTGTCTCCCAATACCTCACTGTGTGCACTCCCCGCGGCTCCCGCTACCTGCTGGGAGTCACACCCGCTGATGTCAAACTTGGACAACTTTGGAGGAATAAAGAAGAACCAACACAAGGGTCAGGATGATGAAAGGAAGAACAGGACCTAGGAGTGGAAGACTGAAGGGCACAGTCATAACTACAGGTGTTATTTCTTTATTTTTGTTTTCCTGTTTTTTATCCAAAGCTGACTTTATTGATTTCTCTAACCTGAAACATAGCCACGGAAGAACCTTCCATCGTTCTATAGATTGGAATTGATTGCCTTGAGGCTCTCTTGTCCTGTAAATATTTGCAAAGCTTTATTGATTCCATTAACAGCTGGCTGCTGTTTGTGACAGTGGTATGGATGGTTGCTGTTGGTGAGACTAAACTAATTGTGGAAGGCCAGTTGGTTTTTTCGCAGTGCATTAACATCTTGTTTCACACGTGTAATGTTGCATATAGCCGGTTTTTGCGGAAAAGTGTGACACAAATGGTCACCTGCTTAATTTGTGAGCTCATTTTTAAAACAAACGATTGGAAGACATACAAGCTTACATTTTCTTTGTGCATATTATTCATCTTAAAAGAATGCCATAGTACGCTAGTTACTATCAGAAAAAATGTATGTTGTTATAAGGCATAAACCTTGGATGTAACCTCTTGTAGCTCAGTCTGTTGTTGATGTGATGGAAAGGAAGTGGGGACCCTCATGAGTTAAGGCAATTGTACTCTCACACCACTAGAAACCTATATGCAGCGCTCATATAGGGGTCCGTGATGAACCATACATATAAACAGTGGGTGTTTCATCCAATCTGAGGAAATGAAGGGCCGGGAGAGTGCTGCTTAAGAGCACAAGGGAGAGCGAAGTGGCCCACGCACTGCTGCTCTGTTAACCCGCATCTACTCAACCCCCACCCCCTGCATATTCTACTGTTGTCTCAGGAACACAAAGACTATTTTCAGGCAGCCAATCCTCAGCAGAGTGGCAAAATACAGTCCTGCATGGCCCTAAAAGCCTTCATGACTTTTTAATTGGTGGCTCAGGGCTCTACGTCCAGCGGTTGGAGAGTGGACCCCACTGCCAGAGCTTCACTTCTGGAAGGGATCAAATCTCCCCCGCTTGAGTCTTAGGCCTGTCAAAGCAGTCAGGCATAGAGGCAGTGGATGGGTGGCATCTGAAGGTGAGAGGGAGGGTGAGAGACAGGGTTGGCAGTGGAAAAGAGCAGTTTGCGGTTGAGAAGGGTGGATGATAGAAAGAAGCCAGGAGCGAATGTTTGTAAAGGAAGAAAGAATTTATGTGAAACTGCTGAGGGAAGGAATAGCCCTGCACCAAAATAGCAATTTCTGAGGTGAGAAAGAGTTTGTTCAGTGGAGTTGTATGAGAAAAGTTATGTGCGTGTGTAAACGTGTGTTTGTGTGTGCATGCTACATCCGACAGGGGCAACAGAACATTTGGAAGTGATGGATTGTTACAGCATACCAAACAGAGTAGGAAAGGTGGGTGGTGGATTTTATTGGAGAGCTGGAAAGGTTTTGTGATGAATAATAGTCATGAGTGAATTGGTCATTGTCAGAACCCTCCAGAGCCTATTGAATCAGCAAGGCTAGGGTTTTACAATGAGCTTCAGCCATGAAGATCGGACTGTTGGGTCGTAATAGATGGAAAGTGAGTTGATGGAGGCAGGAGGTACAATAGATGAGGCTAGCTCTCACTGCTGGAGCGGCATTTGTCTGTGGGGAAATGGGCCCCAGGAGAGACCAGTGAACCTCCCACATGCTGTGCAGAGATCAGAGAGCAATATGGATGTTTGTGATGGGCATCTGAAGGCACATGAACACATGCACACGCATGTGCACACAAAGCAGAGTATGGGTAGCTTGCTCATTGATAATGACTTGTTGACCCGCAGCTAATGATCCCTTTCATCTCAAAGCGGAGCATGATAGGCTTTGATCTGTCTGTCATTAAAGAGCTGTCGACTACTTGCACATCCCTTTAGTCTGATCAGCAATTCAAATATACATTAGCACCTTATAGAAAGATATGTACATACACGCACTGTCACAGCTTCTATACACTTACTGGACACTTTATTAGGTGCACCTTGCTAAAAGTGGGTTGGACCCCCAACACAGCATACCTTTTTCTCTTTTTCACACTATTCTGTATAAACACTTCAGACGGCTGTGTGGGAAAATCCCAGTAGATCAGCAGTTTCTGAACTGCTCAGGCCAGCCCACTAACAGCTATCCGATATTGAAAGTAATTTAAATCACCTTTGTTCCTCATTATGATGCTCGGTCTGAACTTAAACAGGTCATCTTGAACATGTCTACAGTTTTCATGTCCAAATGCGTCCATGTGATTGGCTGAGCAGATATGATCTAAAACTCAAATGAAGGTGAACACTTCTAGTATTACTGCCACATCTCTCTCACACACACACAGACACACATGCAGTGAAGCACAAAAAGTCCTTGAATCCATGCTACTCATTAAAGCACTTCATTTACTCAATATGTTAAAAGAGCAATACTAAATAAAAAAACTGATGATTTATTAATATCCAGAGTTGTAATCCACAGCATTATATGTGTATTAAAGCGCATTACTTACCATGGCATGATAAGTTAAAGTGCTTCTAATAAAATTCTTAAGTCCCTACAGGCATTTCAAAGCAGCAGCAGATCTCTGTGCAGTATCTCCTCAGTGTCTCACTAATGGGACTGATGTAAATATGTTCATTTGCAAATCTTCTCTCCAATTTAGTGCTGCTCATATTGTAGATGAAGATTATCCAGGGATTATGAGGTTTGAAAAATGCACTATTTGATGTGTATTTATGCACGGCTTATAGATGTAGTAATATGGAATTAGGTCCCATCATGAGTGGAAAATATGAATGCAAAAAAAGTGTCACTCCTACCTCCCCCATCTGGCTCCCTGTCAGGTTGTCATTTAACGATATTCATTCCCAAAAGTGGAAATTTAACAGACGTTTATGATGCAAATCACAAGCTATAACTCTGTGTGGTGTGGAGGGCCACATTAAGCCTTCAAATCACTCATGCCTTTGCTTGGGCGCCAGTAACATTATGCCATATCTGCTTGATCGTCTGCACATATTTCAGTGTGCTATTGCAGCCAACAGCAGTCAATCCCTCCACTTTGTAGGTCCTTAGAGGCGGAGAAAGTTCAGAGAATTGCCAACATGATTTTTTTTACACTGGCGTGTTAAGAGCACTGGTGGGAACATTTCAATAACACAGCGTTGAAAAAAAAAAGCTCACTGAATACATTAACCTGATGAAAGATGGTGTTGCTATTTAAATTTATGTAATTTCTAACGATAACCTTCAGGATATACATGACATTGTGTGAAGACTAAAATTGCTGTGGTTGTAATTCCTTTTTGTACATAAAGTGCTACTTGCATATGTATAAGACTGTGCCACAAATAGAGCTAACCTTGGTTTTTACTTTCAGAAATTTAAAACTTCCTAGCACCTTTCCACTCAACATTCCTTTGCATGGGAACTGGATATGTTGCAGTGCAGAGAGTTAAAGGTTTAGGATGGGACAGGCTGGATTCTGGTTCTTAATCTTTGCTGTTTTCCAAAATGGAAGAAAACATCCTTGCCAATATCACTGCAGCACTTGGAGCGATGTTGTGAGTGCGGGTTTAAGTGTATAATTAGAAAAACATCATCAGCCTCATATATTAGATAGCATTGTTGGCACCGGGCTCAAAGCTGTAGTTATGTTGTGAGTGTTATAAAAAAGCTATTGATTAAGGGGTATGGTTTTCCTGTGAGGTAGATTGCAATTTATAGATCAAAATGACACAGTCTTTTCAAGTAGAAATGCTGGCTTGTTGCATTAATCATGAGGAGAAGCGATGACAGGCATTTTTGAAGGAGATGGGTGGTAAGGTACAAAGATATGTGTGTGTGTGTGTAACAAATGCTGTATGTAATCAAATTTAGAGGACAGATATTCCGCTTTCTTACCTTAAATTACCTCAATTAAAATCACACCTTTAATCTTCTTGTGCGGTCTGTAAAAATTAAGCGTTTAATCATTATTCATTATTTTCACTCGCAAGCACGCACACATTTATAGTATTCACATAGGACGTTGTTATGCGCAGCAGTTTTAAGAAGGATTGTTTAAAGGATTGTCAAGAAGAGCGCGAAACAATTAGTATTTCTGACTGCGAATTTTTCCTGCTTTGTTCAAGTTGCACGCTTCCCACTCAGCACCCGTTACTGTATCGGGTAATTGAGATGAGCAATGTGGTGTGAAGTCATGTAAGAACCAGCCAAACGCTACCATTAGCATAATGTCAGTGCGTTCAGATCTTTGTCTGCCTGCTGGCGTAGTGCTGGCTGCCTGTCTTCAGACAGTGCCACAGAGCTGTGTTTCTCCTCTGTGTTCGCTCCTGCTTGAGGTGCGCGTGCACTTCAGAGAAAAGAACCGGCGAAGAGAACTGTGTTGATGTCTCAAAGGTCAGATGAGTGACCTGCATGGAGGCTGGCAGTTTTGAGTGGCCATCTGAAGGAACTCAAAATTGGGGGGGAGGGGTTAGCTGTCACACCACACAGAGAAGTACTTGGTGGTCTACAGCAGCTTGGATGTTGGAAGAAAATAATGGTCGTGGGCCTCTCTTTAATGTGTTCTGGGCAGGGAGTGATGTGACAAGCTCCGTTCTGTCAGCTCTTACATTCCAGAGGTCTCAATTAGGAACAGGGGCTCTGTGCTCCCACAGACTGCCTAGTAGGAGCACAGGGCACCCCGTGGGAGCATCTGGTACACGTCAGACTTACCAAAATTAGAAAACATGAAAACAAGCATGTATTCCACCTTACATACACTCTCTGGCTCTTCTAATATAATATCTGTGACTCTTTCCCGTCAAAGACCCGTTATTGCTCACAAGTAATCGAGTCTGTTTGACCTATCGTAAGTGTGAGAAACTCCTAGTCCCTGAGTGGATTATGCATTCACACCAAAGAAGGTGTTTGTTCTCTGCAAAACAGGTAAATAAAGCATTGCCAACACTGATTGCTGTTCACTCCTAGGCTCAGCGGAAGGAAGGGAGACAGACAGGCAGGCCGTGTAAATGTAATGAAGGGAGATAATAATTCTTTTTTTCTGTCAGCTGCTCTCTGCCATTAACATTTACTGCCAGCCCCTGCCGTTCACTGCTTGGCGCCCATGCACTCTGCCACACTGATAAGAATCACAATCACCAGCTATTCCACGCGCATATATTATAATGGCAGGCACCGTGATACCTTGCACTTAGCAAAACACTATTAGCATGCCAGTTGCATCGCTCCCATTCAGAGGTTCAAAGGGTTTGGTTGGGGAGAAAAGCACGGATGGGACATGGCAGTTTGAGTCCACGCATTTAGCCTCATAAAAATTCTGGTGTCTTTATCTTAAAGACACACTGTCACAAGCGCGCGAGGTTGAAAATGTGAGCACACATTTTTATGCACAGGGACACACCTGTACACACGGGAGCGTGAGGGACAGAGGCGAACAAGTACCACACAGGTTTTCAGATTGTTAAGAGAGTGAGTCCAAAAGCGTACAAGTTTATCTGTATGTTAATGATGAGGGGAACTGGCCCAGATTTGTTTAACGCATCAAGCAATTAAATCAAGACTTGTCTAATAGCTGCATCTTTGCTGAGCTGCCCACGGGTCCCAAGATGGACAGGCAAGGCAGCATTGCAGGTGGATCTGATTATCTCTGTCTCAGTGCGTGTGAAATAATGTTTCCCCCACCATACCATCTACTAATTAGGATCTAATTATCCAGCCTAGTGTAAACAATCACAGCAGATGGCATTATGCACAGTATTAACTCTAATGACCCGGGGCCCTGTAGAATTCACATTTCAACGCACTTGCTTATTTTATTTATTTATTCCATTAGCCTACTTTCTTTTTTTCAATTCACTTAGGCCTGTTTTCAACCTTCTCATTCCCCGAGAAAAGACTACCCCTCTTCCTGTTCCCAATGATGCTCTTACAGTCCTTTTTTTTCTTCTTGTATTTGCTCCTTGTTTCACTTACTGGCATTTATCTATTTCTCTGGGTTTATTTTTGAAAAATATCAATTAGATCTCACAAAGATCAAGTAAAAATGTGTACCTATTTCTGCCACCTACAACCACCTGCCTTCTCTCTAGTGGGTAGGAAAAAAAAGGGAAAGTCATAACGATACGTGTATGTGATCTTGCGCACAAAGGCTCACTTCTTCCCCCAAACTGTAGAGGCTGTCTGTCACAGCTGGGAAATAATACTGTGATGTCAGTCACACTACACCAGGTGGGACGTCTGGATCATTTCCCATTGCACTGAACCCAAAAGAGTTCTCCAAACCTCACTTCCTTAAGACCAAAACAGTTTCATACATTTTGTCCTTTGAAAGGAAGAAATTGCCTTGTGTCTAGCGTACATTTCTATGATACATTGATTTGTTGGATGCAAGGCTATGTTCACAGCTCACTGCTGCAGTGCATAAATCTTGTTTGAGTGCCACAAAGTCAGGGAGGATTCCCAGCTTTATCTTGTACAGCGCTATGACTATCCCTTCATGATTAAAGACACAACTTTCTTAAATCTAGCTACAGTTGTTCATCTGCGGTTTCCTCTACTGCTCATCGGACAAGGTTGAGCTGACTAGAGACTCAATGCTGCAGAGGGTGTGTAATGGTGGTTGTGGGTGTGCGAGGTCTCATTAATTGATGCCGGGCCTTGTGCCTATGCTCCTCTGCGTGCCGTGTTCTCTGCCAGGAGCTGGACTTGCTAATTAGGCTCCTGGATATCACAGACATGTCCCTCGGTACGCCATACAATATACTGCTAGTGACTCAGTAACACTGGTAAGGAAAGTGAGAGAGAGTGGGACTAAAGGATAGAGGATACAGAGTGAGGAGGGGTGCAAAGAGACATAAAAAGATGGAGAGACATCTTGGCAGAGAGCTCAGAAGGAAGGGACATGGAGAGTAAGAGTGTGTGAGAGATGACAACTGATGAGAGGCCAGGGAAAGAAAGTAGGAAAACGACTGTACTGGGAGAGATCAAGGCTGCCGAGACGGAGAGATAGTCACAACATGCAGAAAGGAAACTGTTATTGTGGGGAAAGGGGGGAGAAAAAAAAGAAAAGAAACTTAAGATGGGAAGAGAAAAAAGGAGGAGGAAATCAAAAAGAGGAAGATAGTTTGAGACAGGCAGAGCATAGCAGAGAGGTAGAGGAAAGCACTCAGCGGAGCAGTGAGGCAAACAGGGAAGAATTCCAAACAGAAAGGGTGTGTGCGTTTGAGTGTGTGTGTGACTGTGAATTTGTCCATGCTGCCGGCTGGAGTGTGTGTCCAGATAATTCAATCTGCTGCCCATTGACTGGGCTCCCGCTCCGTCTTCACTCCTAATTAAATCTCCATTTGTTGGCTGGATGCTACTGCTTCTAATTGTGTTGCTCTAGCCTCCTGTAGACACACAGGCACACCTCAACACACACACACACACACGGGCCCTGCAGTGGGTAGGATCCCAGACACGTCACCGCGCTACATTACACCTCAATTAATCACATCAATTACACATCAATTAACCCATGGCAATCCACTAAACACAGCTGGGATGCAGGCAGCATTTCATCTGTAGCAACCTGAGGACTCTTTCTGCAACATCAAAGCAGGCGCTGCATCAAAAAGAAAAAAAAATTCAAAAATTCAGATCAACTTAACATGAAAAATCCATAGTCCCTTTTCATTTCCTCCTCCAAGCAGAGAGCATAATTATAGGAGTATATGAGCTTTAAATAGCATGTCACGGGTTCTATATTTCCACAGCATAAGATCTCATAGGGGGCTTGTTCATTCTGGATTGCAAACAAAAGAGCATAAGCAGGAGTTGTGGGTGGACATCAACCTATCAAATACCACATACAGATGTTGAACTATGGGCCATTTCCCTAAATGAAGGCTCTTCATCTCGTCTTCCTGTTTCAGGTCTGGCGTGCTTGCTTGACTTCTACTGTAATGGGTCACTTCACCTTGGTGCCTTGTGTTGGAGGACACACTCCTCAATCTTTTCATTGCTCTCCTCCCTACTATCACTTTCCTCATCTCATCATTTCTTTACACCAATTCTCAATGTGTCTTTGACATTATCATTAAGCACTGTGTTTCTTTTTACCATCTGTTTCAATGCCGCTCTCGCTTCCTTCTCTCTGTATTCTCCCACTCAATCGCTTGCTTAATTCTTCCTTTAGTGTCGGTCTGCTTTATGACTCGACTAGGTGATAGAGTGTAAATCGACAAGGTACCTGCTGTCACGGTGACGCAACCTCACCTTCAGAACCAACCATGTTCCGAAGGGCAGGTGGGCGGGGTGGTGGTGATGGTGGGGGTGGGACGCTGAGGGGTATATACACTTTTTAGTGTGCGCTTATGTGACTTCTAAAGAGCTCTGTATCCTCACTCCAGCATTCTTATCTCAACTCGTGAAGCACCATGTTAAGACGATCTATTATACATGTGTGTCAGTGTTCTTCTGTATGTGCGAATTCATAAGGGAAGAGCTTCATCAGCTTTCAAAATGCTTTTAACCCCTCTCCATCAACCCCGCAACCCACACCCTTACACCATCCCATTACTAGGCCAAGGTCATAGCCATGACAGTTGCATAACCCCCATCAGAGGGTAACCATGGCCCATTTCGTATCTTAAGGTCCAATTCAAGAGCCTAAATGACAGCTCTAAATTTTCCAGTATGACATGATGCACCATGGGTGGACTGAAGGTGGGAAGTTATACACACATATACAGTATGAGTGCATTTGTGTTGAGCTTCCAAGATAGAGTGAGAAATGAATACAAATGGACCTTCAAAGGAAACAGGCACCGCTAACCACTATAGCTAAATATCAGAGATGCATTTGAGCCAAGTGCCAGCTAGGATGCTGTTACGTCGGCTCAAATGCAGGTGGCTGAGGATTAAACAGAGGTCAGAAGAGCTCCCTGCTGCTGGTGTGGAGCTGGGGTAAGAAGGTTAGGCAAAAAAAAAAGCTAGAGAATGAATATAAGACAAAAGCTGAATGTGAACACCGTTTGTGTGATTGCATGCCAGCATGGTGCAATGGGGAGCACAATGGCCTTTGGTTTATAAAGCTACCCCAGTGCCTGTGGTCTTTGTCTCACTGCCATTAAAATTCTGTGTATGCAGCGGGGGACCCGGCTGGAGCCATGCCACCATTCAACCTCAGCTGTCAGGTTAGAATAAGGTGTTTTTATATCTGTGGTGAATGGGCTGTGGTGGTGCAGACTGACTGTTAGGGGCAGCTGCTCTGCACAGCAGCCACATTATAAAAGCCCTCCTGGTCCTTCCATGCCAGTTTTCGGTCATCCATAGACCTGCTTGCTTCAGTTAGCTTTTACCTCTGGTCATAGTGGTGTAAGAATTGTTCCTCTATAAGGAATTTCCCCTAGCTTTCCATCTAGACATGAAACCTGCAGGTAACAATGTTGTGCACCTGCCAAACACTGCACTATCACTTCATGCTTCATAGGAAGGGAACTGTTCTCTGGTTAATTCCAGTCTCTGGAAGAAAAGAACTTTTCAGCTTCCTTAAACACTTATATTCTGCGATCCTCTGGAACAGGTTTGCATAAAGGACACTGACTTGTTTTCCATAGCGTCTCATCAGCCATGACCAACACGATGCTGCCCCCATTATTCTTCACTGTTGGGATGGTATCAAGGAGGTAATGAGCCTAGCCGGTAATGTGTCTGGTGTCCTCAGAATGTAACGTTAGGAACTGAGGCTAAAAAAGTTCTGGTTTTATCTGACCAGAGAATCTTGTTTATCACGTCCTGAGACTCCCTTAGGTAATCTTTTGCAACATCAAAGCTTGCTGTTATGTTTTTCAACAAGAAGAGACTTCATCTGTCTCCTCACACTACCATAAAAAAAACCAAAACCCCAAAATCAGTGCAGTGTTGTTTCTCCCACCTTCACACTGGACCTAAGAAGTAGATGTTGGGGTTCTTTGTCACCTCTCCTCCGAGGTTTCTTCCTTGATTACTCAGTTTAGCTTGGCCAAGTTCTGGGAAATATCATATATTCTACTGATGTCTTATGTTTAGGTCTTTTGAAGGCCACTCCTGGAATTTTTCACTGAAGCACAGAGAATCAAGCAAAAAAAATGAGAGATTGAAGTTAAATTTTATGCACATGCCAAACCCAAACCTAATTCACATCCTTTGTCATAGCAAGGGGTCTATAATGGTTTCCTGTGCTTTTTCTTTTAATGTTTTAAGAACGCTTTTAAAGTTCTCGTTGTCTTTCTGGGTGATTTGTGTGGAGTGATAAAAAAACAGATTGGGCATGAAGAAATTTTAGCATTGAGCTATAAGAAAGCTGAACACTTTCTGAATGCAGTGGATATAATATGTGTGTGCAAGTTAGGGCTGCCACAAACGATTATTTTGATAGTCGACTAGTCAGCGATTACTTTTGCGATTAGTCGACTAATCAGATCATCATCCATTGAACATACAGCATACAGCTTATTGCACCAGCAGCATCTGCTCTTATATAACTATCATTAGCTTTCAGCTTTAAGTGTTTAAGGTATGTGCTAACTAAAAATAAAGACAAGATGATAGTTTATTAAATTTTAATGACATTTGCAGAGAGTTTCGGTGGAGTTTAATAAACTCCTTGCTATCTAAAATATAACAGGACACCGGAGTAAATTCTCCAGCATCTCACACTTCTGATGATCAGCTGTCTGCTTGACGTTTATTCAGCTGTGTAAAAACTATAACTTTAATCTCATCCAAACCGATTTACTCAGGAACAAATAAAACACTGAAAAAAGCCAAACAACATTTTGAAGTTATCTAAGTGACTCATATATCATGTTTAACCTGAGTAGCAAAAGACGGCGGTGGGTTTGAAAACGATCTGCCGGGAGTCCGTGTTCTCACGGCTCTAGTTAGCCTAGCCCCCGGCTAGCTATCGAGCTAGTGGGTAACAGATGTCTCAGAAAACGTCGGAGCGCTTTTGAAAATATGTGGTGTCTTGATAAACTGAGCAGATATTTGAGGTTTACACAGCTACATTCTCGCCTGAAAATATGTTAAACGTTTATTTTGTGACCCAGAAAGAATAATAAGAGTAATATTAAAACTAACCAGCTGCCGCCATTGTTGGAAACTAAGCAGGGCCGCGATGGGCCGCGCTATGAATTCTGGGACACAGTTTCTTCTTCTTCGGGGTTTAACGGCAGCTGGCATCCTTGGACATGCAGTGCTGCCATCTTCTGTTTCAGTCCATTATTACACTCTTAAATCCTACTACTGATTCCTGCGTCTTTTGTGATCTTACAAAACTTCAAACGACGCGTCGACTATTAAATTAGTCGTCGACGATTTTGATAGTCGACGTAATCGTGACTAGTCGACTAATCGTGGCAGCCCTAGTGCAAGTCTATTATACTGTAGAATTTGCTCCACAAGGCCACAGTGGTTTAAAAAGAGATGACCCCTAAGAGAAATATTACCTGTGACACCAGAGTGTTGTAAGATATAATACACAGGTGCGGTACACTGACCCCCAAATCTTAAAGCTCTATTGTGCCTATCAAATGTGAAAACAAACAGAAAACCCGCACTCGCTGCTAAGTATTCTTTTTAGTATTCATTGCTGGGCAAGACGAACCTATTTAGACTGATGATGAGAAGTAGATCATGCTGATATGTCAAAGCCAAAGCACATTTGTCTTGCTAAACAATAAAAATTAAGAAGAATACTTTTCATTGAGTCCTGACATGTGCACACTCTGTATTGACAGAACTTTGTGCTCCTGTAAGAGCATGCGTGTCAATTTTCGCATGCAAAGAAAAAGTTATCCTAACTTTGACTTATGCAATGACAGTGCATCTATTCACACTTGTGTATTTTTCTGCCATGAAAATGTAATCCTGCCATTGACACCACACATGCAGAGCCTACCACTGACACCAACATGGATCAGCAGCGTGTGTCCTCAGTGTTTCACTGTGAAGTTCAGAAAGCACAGTGAGGGAGAGAGAAATCCGCATCCGACAAGAGGTTCTCCACTGGAAACTCATTAGATCCCAGAGGCCAGTCTTCGGAGGAGCTGACCTTGTCTTCTGTCAGCATTAAGAACTGTTGGCGGTCACAGGTCATTTAAGTTCTTACAGAGTCTCAAAAAGAAGATCACTTCAGCTGGGTCTTGTGTGGATAGCAATCATTTCTTGGGGTACGCAGCAGAAATTCTGCACACTTATGTCATGCAAGACTTATTTCCTGTTCGTGCTGGCTTTGGTCCTGAAAATATACACTTTGCTCTAGATGTGAAATTGGTCACAAGTGCCACAGATAACCACTGTTCGGGGAGTCATTATTAGAGCTTGTGTGAATGTGTCATATGAGGCAGAAAAAATGTGAATGCATGAATGGTGCTGAAACAGGTAACTGCGGTGGTGATTACAGGGCACTCAATTCCGCAGTCCACAATTTCACAACAGTAAGTTGGTATTATGTATTGCCCCAGACGATCGATGTGTGAGTTTAGGTTTTTTCATGTGCATGTCTCTAATGGTGGCTTTTTGATAGAGCCATACCGCTAAGTGCACATAGCCACCAAAACCCCAAACCAGCTGGAAGTGGTTGGGTGTGTGTTTATTCAGCCATAAGTGTATGTTTTGGGATTTTCTGTGTGTGTATGTGCAGATATGTGTGTGTGTGTCAAGTACAAATGCATTTACTAGAGGACAGAATTATAGCAAAGCCACCACTCAGCAGCTAGTGTCTGGGGAAAAATAGGGACGGCTTCTCCATTTGGGCTCAGACAAAGATCAGTTTGAAGTGGCTGTTGGGTTTAACAGTGTTTGTTTTTGAAAAGTTCATGTAAGGGTGGTAGAAAGAATGGATTACCCAGGTAGTTTTATCAAAAAAAGAAGAAAAAAAATTGCAAGTTTTGATCTTTTTGTATGATAGAAAATGGACTAAGCTGCAGCTAAGCATAGTGTGTGATTTGTGGCAAGCATGATTGCCGACGTGAAACACAAAGGTGCATAGTCGTTCTTTTATTTTCTGTTTCAATCAGGTCCAATTTGCTGTATCCCCTTCTCTGCCCAGCGAAGGCTGCCCTCACGTTCACCCAGTTCCGCCACACCATCCTCTGCATTTACTGCCATAAATCTTGGCTGTGAACTTGCATATGGGTGCGGAGAGCAAGGGTGGCTCCAGTAATCAGCCATGAGAGTGACTCACCTAGTAGACACAGTACCAGGCATGCTCCAGGCCACAGCGGCATACTGCAGCTATTAATACAGACTTTAATTAGCCCGCCACAAACACTGGCACAATCAGCTCAGTGTCGCCCATGGCTCGTGAGGCAGACAGATCAATAGGTCTGATCATGCCTTTTTCATCAGCTCAAATGAAAGCACTTTGTCTCCAAGCTCAGCCCTGGACCTTGCATATCACCTTAAAGTCTTTTTGTGGCTGTACTGGCTGTGTGCAGTGTTGCGGATGAGGCCTGTATAATCTGGTTGCATTAGGGAACTATAAAGATAAATGAAGGGAGGCACAGAGTATAACTCATCCTGTCACAGAAAGGATTTTAAGACGGGGAAACTTTGTGTTTTCTAAAGCAGCCCCTATCACCCCTACCCCCCAACGCTTCCTAATTTCTCACTCTCTCCACCTCTAGCATGCTTGTTTTTCGCAGTATTTTTCTCCATCTGCTTTTGGCCTATTCCTCTTCCCCCTTCCCTCCATCTCCCTCTTCTTGCCTGTCTCCCTCCCCATCCTCTTTTACTGATGTAGAGGTATGGAAGTGTTCATTTACACTTCTTCTGCTGCACAAATTGCTCTTCTACCTCTATGCCAGCACATTTCAATTTGAAATAAAGGAGTAAGCTGCTTTCGCGGTAACAACTTATTCCGTGTGCTTTTTGGCAAGCTTTTCTGTTGACCTTCAAGTTCCCAATCAGTGCAGAAGAAAAATGGAAATAGCTTGTTCTGAGTCCTCTTTTTTTCCCTGTGAATTGCTCAAATTGTGTTGTGTCTCCTCGCAGAGGTTACTGAATCACTGCCATTTTTACTACCCTCACTCAGCTGCTTCGCTTTTTCCTTCTTTTTCTTCCTTTTTACTCATCTTTTCCTTTATGTTTTGTATGACTCAGTTTTCCTTCTTCTTCTTCTTCTCTTTCTTTTTCTAATAGATGATGTCCCACCTTATTTTAAGATGGAGCCTCCTCAAACCCAGGTTCACCTGGAGGGAAATCGCTTAGTACTTACTTGCATGGCTGAGGGCAGCTGGCCCCTGGAATTCAAATGGATCTACAATGGTACTGAGCTTACACGTTTCTCCTTGGAATACAGGTGAGGAATGCAACCTTGCTTGCCTGCAATAATTCTTTTTTTCCCTTATCTTAACCCTAAGTATCTTACTACATGAGGACATTTTAGAGGCATTTAATTGTAACTAATAGCACAATTGCTCATTTTTATTCATATTCCAAACTCATTTCTATGGATTTATTCAGGACTGATTTGGCTGCATATCTCCCTTGAAACATAGCATCTTGTGTTCAAGGGATTATCAAATTTATTCCGATTTGTATCTCACACTGCATTCAACATTCCGAGATGGTGTGTGCAGATAAATATTCTTTACTCTCCCCTCTCTTGCGGTTTGCTGAAACTATCACTGCCGTAATAAAATCAGACAATGCAAATTCTTTTTTATCAGCTTATATGGTGTGGATGGGCCACTTTGATCTGTGAGCTGTAGTATGCTTTTTCACTTATTTTGGAGATGTTCTGGACACCTCGTATTACATATTTCAGCCTCTAAACACAATGTTGAATTATTGGAACAACTCAGCGTGGTAAAAGAAGTGTTCACCCTGCGCTAACAAGTCCTCTGTGCATGTGTGCGTGTGTGCCCACTTCTACATGTACAGTATGCTTGTGTAGCATTATGCCTGCATGCGAGTTAACAGGTGACAGATGCAGTCCACAGTGGAAGTCACTTTCGATCCAATTTTAGCACAGTTTCCTAGACTCCACTCACAGTCATACCAAAACCCTAGACATGGACAGACACGCTAAGGTGGTAGTGTCTGATTGCTATCGCTGCCCCCCTCCCCACCATCCCTTCGCTGCCTGTTATACCTACCTTCTTTCACACATCCTCTCTCTCCCCTTCATCTTTTTCTTCTCTCCTTGTCTTTCCTAAGCATTTGGCTGCGCTCTCACGTGGCTTAGTCTCTGGGTCTGCCTTGCAGGCCAGCCCTCTGCTTGTTATTCTTCACCAGCCCTGATCAAAGAGGAGAACTGGAATCCATTTAATCAGACCCCCCACCCCCCCTTACCCCCCGAATTGCAGTGCAGGGGGGAACATGGCTGGGGTGGAAGCTACACTCCTAAGTGGCTGTAGCAAACGGGAGTAACTGCTTAGGTTATTTTGCTAGTATTTCACATGCACCATCTAACATGAATGCACATCAAGGGGGAGAGACGGAGCTGTGGATGGCCAGAACATGCGCTTGGTGCTTGTTTGATTCATCAGGCTGAAGATGGAGGAATCGCGTTTTGTGAGTCCTGCCAGTCAGGACCTGCGCTCTACATTAAAATTTCATTCTTCCTTCTCTGGTTTACTGTCCACTGTCCAGGATTACATCAGCAGCAAATAACACTTCAAAGATGCGCTGTTATTTTCCTTTTTTTAGACCATTTATGTCTTATTACAAAGAGGAATGTCATTAAGGCACCGTTTCAGGTGCCCACTGAAACATGTCAATTAATTTAGCATCTTGAGTGTGGGTGATAATAGCAGCAAGATGACAAATGTTGCTGTCTGTCATGCTGATGATGACTAATTGCAGTTGTGTTGCGTGTGCCCATTAGGTACCTGATCCCCTCGCTGGACCGATCGCACGCTGGCCATTACCGCTGTATTGTGAGAAACCGAGTTGGTGCTATAATGCAGTGCAGCACTGAAGTGCAGGTTGCCTGTGAGTAAAGGATTCTTTCTATACATCCTCCATTCTGGCAGATTAAGGGCAAGACACTGTTTTTGTGAAAAGCTCGTCATGCACACTATGTGGATGAGTCACTTTGTTTTAAGGCGCTTAGCTTTTGAAAAAGGTACATAACATTAATGCTAATAATGGCAATTGTTTATTTCCATCCTTTTTGCTGGCAGGCATTTTCAGCATTTTCTGTTCTAGTATCTTTTCTCTGTCTCCCTCTTGTTAACTCACTTTTTATGTCTCCTAGATATGGGGGGTTTTGTGGAAGGTGAGAGGTCTCAAACTGTGTCCCAGGGCGAGGGTGCTCTAATCCGTGCACCACGTATACACAGTTTCCCCAGGCCCCAGATTACCTGGTTCAGAGATGGGCGTAAGATTCCCTCCAGCAGTCGCATGTAAGCCTCCATTCACCCCAATTTGATTGCTTTAGTTTAGACAAAGCATTTATGCATCTTACTTGTGTTTTTCTGTGCCTGTCTCAGAAAGTTCTCTCATATATGAGCTGTAGATGAATGCAGAGCTGTTGAAATAGAATATCTTTCACTTCAGAGAACTCTAAGAGGTTCAATACTGCTCACAGATTTTTTTTTTCCAATCCCCCCACACACCATGAGTGAAGTTGAGCAGAATAGTTGATGAACAGATGTTGGCACAGGCCTTGTGTTCATCATTGAATCGCCTCTCAGTGATAAAGCGGGTTATTATATTGGCCCTATTGACTTTGCAGGCAGAATGATTGAAGGGTAGAGATAGAGCAGGCAGCAGAGGAACCAATTAGACAAAATTGGACAAAAGGCCTCAATTGATGATAGGTTTGACTGACAGCACTCACCCCTGGTTAGATTTCTGTCTTGAAGGGTCTATGTGTGTGTGTGTGTGTGTGTATGTGTGTGTTTGCATATCTTGCAGACATTTGTTATGTTTATGTATTTCAAACAGTTTTTAAATGATGATTTCATTTATTAAGGGGGAAAAGGCTATCCAAACATAACTGAAAAAGTATTTCCCCCCCTTGTTAAATCAATAATTCACTAACCACAAGCAGGCCTGATTACTGCCAGACCTACTAAATCAAGTAAAAGCTGTTTGACAAAGTGAAGTAGGTTAAAAGATCTCAAAAAACCACCATGCCACCAGTTCACCAACTGCCATCATTCTGGAAAGGGTTATAAAACCATTTCTAAGGCTTTGGGATTTCAGCAAACCACAGTGATCGCCATTATCCACAATTGGAGAACATTTGTAACAGTGGTCAACCTTCCTAGAAGTGGTAGGCCAACCAAAATTACTGCAAAAGCACATCAACAACTCATCCAGGAGGTCCCAAAAAAAAGACCGAGAACAACATCTAAAGAACTGCAGGCCTCACTCGCCTAATTTAAGGTTAGTGTTTATGATTCCACAGTAGAAAAAACAGTGGACAAAAATGGCATCATTAAGAGTTTCAAGATGAAAACCGTTGCTGACAAACACAAAGGCCCGTCTCACATTTGCAAAAAATGTCTTGATAATTTCCAGTACTTTTAGGAAAATACTCTGTGGACTATCAATACAGAACTATCTGGAAGGTTCGGGTTCTGATATGTCTAGTTTTAAACAAACATCATACCAGCAATCAAACATAGTGGTGGCAGCGTGGTGGTCTGAGGCTGCTTTGCAGCTTTAAGACCTGGACTTTAAGGCCTTTCCCTACTTGATGAAACTATGCATTCTGCTCTTTACCAGAAAATCTTGAAGGAGAACGTCTTAAGCTCTAGCGCACTTGGGTAGTGCAGCAGGACAAGAGGCCCACCTATGAATGTCTACAAAAAACAAAATAAATGTCAATCAAAGTCCAGACTTCAGTCAAATTTCGATGCTTTGGCATGACCTTAAACAGGCTGTTCATGCTTGAAAACCATCCACTGTTGTGGATTTAAAACAATTCTGCAAGGAAGAGTAGGACAAAAATCCTCCTCAGCGATCTCAAAGATTTATTGCCAGTTATCACAAATGCTTGACTGCAGTTCTTGCTGCCACAACCAGTTATTAGGTTCAGAGGACACATTTCACACAGGGACAGTTCCAATTGGAAACACATTTCCAAGTGCCGGTCTGTGTAGTGAATTTTTCTTTATTTATCTGTTTCTGTTTTTTGAATTATGTGGAAATATCCAATATTCCTTAATAAATACTGTGAAATTAATATCTGTTATCCAGAAAAGAGATGTAGGCTGTCTATAATGTCACAGAAAGCACCTCCTTATCTATGATCACCATCATGTCATAGCTGACATGAAGACATTTACCCTGGGCTGCATGTTGTTGGTTAAAGCATAGATTTGGTGAAAGTACTTTCTGAGTCCAGCTGTAAAAGTTGCAGTAGAAGCACTGAGGAATATTGTAAGAAAAATCTCAGTCCTTTCCATGAATGTCCAACCAATCCCAGAGCTAGTTATCGTGTTGTTTAGAGGTGAATCTTATTAGAAGCAAAGCAGTGAAACTTTGCACCGTGACAATGTGAGTCACTGACAGGATACTCTACATTTACCGCTTGTTTGCTCCCTTTGTGTCAGGCCACATTGATATTCACAGGTGTGTGTCTGTGTATCAATGTGCGTTTCTTTAAGTGTCTGTTGAATCTGTAAGAGCCTCAGCTCCTAATTGTCCAGGAGTCTGTCTGTTTATCCTGCACCGATCAGGTGGATGCTGGCAGATACAATGAGCCTAATCTGGCCCCATGCTTGGCGTCAGCTCTCATTTTCACCAAACCATCAGCCTAACCTACATTTAGTCATTCAAGAGGGTGCTGGGCCACAGCAGTGACAGAAAAGATTGGACTTGAAAACTGCACCTTTTACACATTCATGGTTTTTATATGTGTGTGTATTTTCTGAAAATTGTCATAAATACTACAAATGCAATTACTGTGAGAAAAATCCATTTTAAGTGCATAAATAACTACTCGAGCGGTTGTTAGATTTATTGTGAAATAGAGCCAATATTTGATATTTGCCTATATTTCAGTCCAAGAAATATACAAATTTAAAGAAATATACAAATTTAAAAAGTAAAGAAGAGAAACACCCATGACTGATGATGTTGCATAGTTTGTCAATCAGAAGGTATTCTCCCTCTTACGCTCGCTTCCCTCATTCAAAAAATAGGGAACGCCACAAATACAACAACCAGCCAAAATGGGACATCTAAAAATGAGTAATCCACTTGAAACAATAAAAACTCATTATTTTTTAAACTGCATTATCATATCATCTTATTTGAGTCCTTACTAAGCATAGATGTCACAACCAGCAAATGTTAAGGAAATATGTCTGAATCAACGGCTTTTTAACCAAATATCAACATCAGTATTGGTCGTGAGAGCCTAAACCTTACATACTACTTTACTGCTTTTTAACTTTCTTTTCAAATCTCCATCAACCAGGAAGAACTGCATAAAGATGAATCCTGATGTCTCTTGTATACCTCAAATATGTTGAAATCAAAGTTCATTAGTTGCACCAAACTGTCTTAAACTATTAAGAGAAATAGCCAACAGCGTCAATAGCCAGCCAAGCAACTGCTTCCATGGACAAAACTCAGACTGGCCGCAAGTGTGTTTCTGTAGAAACCCTCTGGGATCTATAACAATTAAAATGACAGTGAACCCTTTAATGAAGTACTTTATATATTAAGCAGATAATAAAAAGCAAGACATGTTCTGAGTTATTTCCTAAACACACTGTGTATATTGTAGAGAGAAGTGCTCATAAAATTGTCTCTCTCCGCTTCTTTTCAGTGGTAATTTATGTGATATGTATGCGTATGTGTGTCAGTTTACCCTTCAGATTTATTGACTGTGTGAAACAACTACTCACTGGTTTAATGATTTGAGTGTTTCTGTGTGCTTGTTAATGTGTTTATGTGTGCGAATGTACGGTTTTGAGTTTGTTTGAGGATGAATTTTGCAATGTACAGCAGTTGGCTGAAATGAAATGGACTGGAAATTTCTACCACTCTTTGCACCTTTTAATTGGAAGCCAAATTGGTGGCCTTAATTTGGTGCAGCTGCACACTACCTAAAGGCAGTTTGTAGCTTTCTGAGACTAGGGTGATTGTTGCAGGAATTATTATTCACTAATGCACTGTCCTTAAAACTAATGCGTGTTTTTATTTGCATGGATACTCAGTGCCATCGCCCTGGACAACACGCTCGTCATCCTGTCCACCGTGGCCCCTGACGCAGGACGTTATTATGCCCAGGCAGTTAATGATAAAAACGGGGAGAACAAAACCAGTCAGCCCATCACTCTCACAGTGGAGAGTAAGTACTCACACGTGCGCATACATGTGTACATGCGTATACACAGGAAACAGACTTCTTCGCCCACAGAGTAAAGACACAGCAGGTTGTTTGTGTCAACATGTTGTTGCAGATGAAAATGTAGTTTTGGGTTGTGTTTTTTTTTTTAAATTTGTGTATTTCCTCTTGGCGCATCACTTAGATACACATTTTATTTAACACAGTGGCAACACAACAGGTTGCTCAGCCAAAAACAGTAGAAACAGAGATAGCGCCCTCTACTGACAGGTGCTTTCTTTATTTCCCGATTTCTCTTTCTAAAAAATACATGCTTATCATACTCATTACCTGCAGCATAATAGATGTCCTCTTATTCTCCAAGGCCTACTCCAACCTCTGGCTTCAATAGCGAATTACAATGTTTTAGGTGGAACTCCAGCAGGACCTCTGTGAAAAGGCAGAAAGGCCCCATGGAGTACAACTTTGGTTGAAATCCTCCTAACAAAAAAACCAAAAATGAATTCTGAAAATGACGCTGAGCACACAGGGAATGATTAAGCATACACATGCCTACATCAACACACAAATCAAAGCAGAAGGTCGGCCTCAATTATAAAACCCACATGTGCACAATTTCAAATAAAGTTCGGCATTGGCGGCAGAAGCATGGTTTTAAGTCAAATGATTATGTAGTTTAACTGAACCTGCCGCTTCCTTATCCTCCCACTTACTGTCACCGTTTCTTATCTAAACAAAGTCACACAAATGCTCGCGCCTCTTATTTACTTTCATCTCAACAACATCAGTCTTTCTTCGCCTACCTCGACGACCCAATTAAAGGAGTCACTCAGTGTATTTTTCTAGCTATCTGGACAGAATTCCACATGATAGTATCCACATGATAAAAGTCACCATAGGGTTAACAGTGGGATGTTAACTGTAATATTGAAAATTAAAAACTCTTTGTTCTGCGCACTTTTAATGGCAGCTTCCTTCTCGCGCCAGCATCTGCTCATCATATCTTTAATGCAGCATTTGTAATTCAGTGCTCAACACGCACGGTACAGCAATCCCCGGGGATCAGATATCACTGGATATCACCCAGTCTGACCTTGCAGATAACACCGTTGTAGTTTGCATCTGAAAGCCAATAAGTTTATTTAATTTTACAACTGCATTTGTTCGTTGTAGCAATTCTCTGGATAAAAGACTAAACAATATGCAGTAGAGGGAGCACCATCTTCCTAAGGGAGCATACAAATGAGACAGAGCTGGGTGTAATAGTGAAAGGCGAACTGGAGTCGGATAAAGCTCCATGCACGCAGACATTCAGGCATCCTTTTTAATATTCCTTAGATTGTGAAGTGCTCTGTAGTTGACTTGGATTTACAGTTGTTTTTAGATACAGACAGATGTAAACAGGGTGGCACCCTTAGTAGTGAGAATTTGCTATGCAAGTCACCGCATAAATTTTTGCATTACACACTTGAGGTATCCTCAACACTGGGAGTTCATGAACTGCAATGCATTAATTACCGTGTGCCGAGGAACCAGTCGTGTCTACTGGAAAATTAAATGAGTTCTTTGATAAGTCAAATGGAATCCCACTTTTTGCTGCGTTGTTGGCAAACACGGGCTACATTTCCAGCCAAATATGTGGGGCATTTCACTTAATTAAACAAAACTGTTCAATTTCCGTGTTTACACAGATTTGTAAAACATTTAGTAAAACTCAAATCAAAATTAAAGTGTTAACAGCCACTCTGTGTAAAGGCGAGTACTTCACACAACATGCCAATCATCACATTTTCAGCAGCTTCAGCATGACTCTGTCAAGAGTTCTATTTAATAAATCATTCATAAATTATATGTGATCTTGGTGATTTTCAGCTTTAAATCTTCTTTGTAGAAGATTAATATTAATGCTGTTTGAGTGACTCTTTTCCATCAGTTTCTTTCTTCTCATTTTTCACTTTCACACTTACTTGTCGACTGAAACCTATGCCAATCAAACCTTACGCAAAGTCTTGCTTGTTAATTAGTCGCAAAATTTACACGGATCTGCCAAATTCTGTAATCTCACAGAAGTATAGCCAGTAACTGCAGAACCAAGTAACTACGATTTTTCCTCACTAAGCTCTTGGACAAAGGCAAATCATTGTAGCATGTTTATTTCTTTTTGTGTGGTTTTTTTTTTTTAGCTTTCTAGGGACTAAAAGGCAGCTATTATAGATGGATTGATTGGTCTTCATTATGCTGATTATTAATAATGTCAACAATGTACTCAAAATGATACTTGATACGTTGATGAAAGGATTTAATTAATAATACCAAGCCTTCAGACTGATGCAGTACCACCAATTCTATGTATTTACCAGTTAATCAATAGGTAATTTGTTGCCTAGAAATATAAAAGTAATTTTGAATAAGGTTCAAACGAGCAAAACATTTAACTGCTCATCTCGATCTCTCATCAAATTTCCGAGATGATGACTGCAAAACATTCCTATCTGTTCATTTCCGTCTGTCAAGCGTCCTACAAATGATTTTTGCTTTCTCTTTTGTGTGTGTGTGTGTGTGTGTGTGTGTGTGTGTGTGTGTGTGTGTGTGTGTGTGTGTGTGTGTGTGTGTGTGTGTGTGTGTGTGTGTGTGTTTTTAAATCTCTGTGCCGCCATGAAGAAAATCTTTGGATATTTGGGAATTCTTTGGCGTTAACTTTAATTGTTTATTTTTGAAATGTTTAATTCGTTCTGAAGAAATGTCAGCAGCATGTTAATTTCGTGTTGTTTGTTGTTTCCTTCCATGTTATGTTCTGGAAAGAATTTGAAGATACTTGGATACTGCATTTTAATTTGTTTTATATATATATATATATATATATATATATATATATATATATATATATATATATATATTTTTTTTTTTTTTTTTTTTTTTTTTTTTAGGTATTTATTTGACTGATGATCAGGAAACTATGCAGTAATCACATGGCGAGTAGAGTCAAAGTGGTAATAACTCACAGGTCTATTTTTAGTCAGTGTTTGTAGAGGAAGCATTGCTACAGTACTGTAGAGATTCTACAGGACTGAGCAAGAAAAGGTTGAGATTTATAATCAGGTGCTGCAAAATAACAACAACAATAATAAAAACTTAATTAGAGCCCTTATTAACCTGAGATGGTCTCACACGGACATCCGGAAACAAACTTCAAAGCGATGCATGCACACAGCACACTGTAAATGTCCAATCACTCAGACATATACAAGTTCACAGGCCCATACCCGTACTCCGGGGAGGTGGGGGGAAAATGAGATCAGATTCAGAGAGAGATCACTGATTGAGGGCAGTGAATCGATGGTTGGCTGGAGGCTCTGTGAAACCCGTGAGTGATGGTGCCGCATTTAATCGCCTTTTCTGTTTGTCTCAATTATGTTACATAATGGCTTCTTAACACCTGGGCTAACACCATGCTCAGTAAATGCCGTGTGCACTAGAAAGAGGATCTAAAGTAAAGACAGGGGCGTTAATAGTTGGTTGATAGCATGCTGGCTACTTGGTTGTGATGGTGACAAATTGTCAGTCTCTGTGGAAGGATCTAGTCATGCTCAGTTGGCTATATCAGGCAGAGGCACAGGCTTAATCTGAGACTGGCATGCAATTTAAAGATTTCTTTCACTTTTGTGCGTTTCTGTGTGTGTGATAGATGTGGGAGGACCCGCAGACCCCATTGCCCCCTCCATCATCATCCCCCCAAAGAACACCAGTGTAACAGTCGGGAGAAACGAAGCTATCATGGAGTGTGTTGCCAATGCAAGGTAAATGTTCACAAAGAGACATGCAGATCCTGAGGAGGAGACTGCAAATACACACAGTCAGGCATTCACACATTATCAAAACACCACCACCTTCTCCCACCCCCGCATCTGATATTTTGTGATTTAAATGAATCTTTTGTTTGAACATAATAAAAAGTGTTTTGCACATCTCTCATTTTGTACCTCTCCTCCATTCTTCCCTTTGATTCAGGGCTTCACTCTGTTCTTCCAATCTTGCACAATCCCGGTTCTGAAATCTGACTATTATCTCAAATTCAAAGACTTAATCAGAATGACAGATGTATCCCATTGCTCCCCCAGTGCTCTGTAACCTTGAAACAGAATATAAATCTATATTAAAAACCACGCTCTCGGTCTCTTGCTCTCTTTTTCTCTTTTTCATCTTTTTCTTTTTCAGGCCTCTTGTCAAAATGAGTATCACTTGGAGAAAAGACGGGGCAGTGGTCAATACAGGGATTCGCGATTTTGGCCGTAGATTGGTCATCAGCTTGCCTGCAGTTAGCGATAGTGGCTACTATGAGTGTGAAGCGTCACTTCGGAGCAGCAGTGTCCCCTCCGTCACGGCCGGGGCCTACCTGCATGTTCTTGGTAAACAACGTTACAACATACATTTTGACCCTACAGAAAGCAGCTTAGCCTAAATGATCAGTGCTAATCTTCAAGCTGAGATACTTTTCAGAGTCTCCATTCAAAGTTTATATTTCAGTATTAACGCTAATACTGTTATATAAAGTCGTGTAAATGCGCTATTGCCAGATGACGGTGATGATAAAAAGCACGCATTAGTTTTGTAGCTGTTTTTAAAGGCTATTAGCGAGCAATCACTTTTCTTCTTCGGAACAGAATATCCTCTGTTTGTAAAAGAGCCGCCGAGTCACATCAGCGCAGAAATGGAGAAGGTAGTGGATATCCCCTGTCAGGCTCGAGGTTTGTGGTGTTTTTTTTTCCACTATGCTCCTGCATGTGTGAAAGACTAAAAAAAGCAGTAAAAAAGAAAAGAAAATGGACTACAGGGTCACAGTGACCAGAGACAAAAAATAAGTAAATCCTTTCCTCCCTCTGCAGGCACACCACAGCCAGAGATAGTGTGGTATAAAGATGCAGTGCCCATCAGCCCGGTGAAGATCCCCAGGTACAGGGTGTTGGTAGGAGGCAGTCTACAGATCAACGGTCTCCTGCCAGATGACACAGGGATGTTTCAGTGCTTTGCTCGCAATCTAGCAGGAGAAATCCAGACAAACACCTACCTTGCCGTTACTAGTATGTCCCCCTTGAAATTTCTTTTCAAAGTTATCCACACGTCTGCTGATTCATTCTGTTTGTCTTTCAGCTCCTTCCTCTCTTCTCTTTCCTAATCCTCTCTTGTCCCACTCTCTGTCTTCCCTTTCTACACCCATCTATCTATATATCTCTTTGCAGTGACAGATTTGTCAGCCTTGGATGCTCGGGCAATTATTGCCTATTTTTGAATGAGAGAATGAGCAGGAGAAGCAGAGAGACAGAGGCGCCTTGTCAGATTCTCAGAGCTGTCTCTGAGAATGAGACTTGACAGCTGCCCCTTTTGTCAAGTCCATTAAGCTCTCAGCTGCTACCTGCTTTATTAGGGAGAAAGCTGTTTATGTCTCTCATTATCACCTCTGTCTTACCTGATTTTGCTTGAACCTATGCGTTTTTCTCTGTGTCTGTGCGTGTGTCTCATGTGCCTGACCCCTCCCCATCCAGGTATTGCTCCTAACATAACCGCTGGCCCCTCTGACAGTGCAGTGATTGACAGCATGTCAG
Organism: Mchenga conophoros; assembly: GCF_057382185.1. Classification (NCBI taxonomy): domain Eukaryota; kingdom Metazoa; phylum Chordata; class Actinopteri; order Cichliformes; family Cichlidae; genus Mchenga; species Mchenga conophoros. The sequence continues at coordinate 27,313,786 of NC_140529.1, forward strand.
TCATCCTACACTGTGAAACCTCGGGAGCCCCGCGGCCAGCCATCACCTGGCAGAAAGGTGCGTGGGCTAACAGCATGAGGTATTGGGGAGATTATTATGCTGCATTTTGACTCGTCAGTTAGACAAGAGCTATGAAAAAGATCCAGAATATATATTTTCTCCAAACAAGCTGTATTTCTTTACTGTTGCTGTGCTGCTTTCCCTTCTGTTTGTTTTCCCTGACATTTCTCCAATACTTTAATCTCTCTTGTTCTTTCCCCACACACCCCCCCCCTTTTTTTGTTCCCCGTCCTTTCTCCCATATCATCGATCACTTCCACCCTTCCCTGCAGGTGAACGTGTCTTGGCCAGTGGATCGGTCCAGCTGCCCAGGTTCACCCTGCTGGAATCGGGCAGCTTACTAATCAGCCCCTCCCACCTGTCTGACGCTGGAACATACACCTGCATGGCCAGTAACTCGAGGGGCATTGACGAGGCTTCAGCTGACCTGTTGGTCTGGGGTAAGCGTAACAGCAACTGGACACCCTCTGTAGAACAGAATAGAAGTTTTTTGGAGCACACCATAAGACTGTGTGATCTAAGCTATTTAAGCTATTCTATTTTAATCTCTCTCTTTATTTTTTACATTGTTCAACACTTGTATAACTTGCTGAAAATGATGAGACCTACTCTAGACCTTTGGAATATGAGAAAAAATAAAAGGAGAAAATGTCTTTTTTGGTATTGTTATTATTAAATACATGACGTGTTAAATTCTAGAAGAATTACATGCTTTTTTTTCTCCTAGAGGTCATTGTCAAGACAGTTGGACTTGCACGTGAACTCATTTTTGTGACTAAATTCACATTACAATACTTTGCCCACTGAAAATAGAATATAATTTATGCTATTTCAGAGAGATATTGAGTGAAAGATGAGACCAATTCCTGTAATCTCTGTTCGGTTCACTGATCAAACAGTCTCTGAATAACAGCCTTTGGGCATTTTCACAGCACGTACCCGCATCACTAAACCGCCACAAGACCAGAGTGTCATCAAAGGGACTAAGGCTGTTATGACCTGTGGTGTAACCCATGATCCCAGTGTCACTGTAAGGTAATTTTTTGGAATATGCTCTCTTTTCTTGTTGGTCTTACTCCTCATTCTTTTTATGTAAGTAAATGTTGTGCAATTAAGTAGCACTTTTCAAAAAGAGCAGTATACATTCACTTACCAGTAACGTGCCCTTAGGATCACCTTGGATTTTAGTTTCTTGCCCAAGGACACTTTGGCTTATGGAGTTGACAGACATCATGTCAACAATGGGAACTGTAGACAACCTGTTCTACTACCTGAGCCAAGGCCATCCCATATTTTTTAATCACTCCCAGCCTTGCGAACAAGCTTGGGCATCAGTGTTGTACTTAATTAGTTTATGAAATCTGCATGAGATCTCATAGTGTTTATCCACCCTTAGAAGACTTCCTATGGGAAGCATTCGAAATGCTTGGAGTCAGATTTAGGAATTAGTCCATTGCCTTCCCTCATTCTTTAGACAGTCTTGAGCATGACAGAGTGTGTGTACAGGCATCTGTCTCAGAGGGAGTGAAATGATGTCTATGGAGCCCAGTGATTAGAGAGCCTGTCACCTGTGGGCCTACGACATTGATCAGATTGCAGGGTAAACAGATGAATATGTAAACAGAGTAATAACTTCAGACAGCGCCTTTAATTAAACGCAACACAGAGGAGATTAGCTGCAGAGCGCGAATAGTCGCTATTAATCACGGGAGCTCCTAATATTTGCATGTCTGCATGCATGTGCGCATGTAATGGGGGGTGTCCATATGTGTGGGTGGGTTAAATAACGAGGAGCGAAATCCGCGGATGATAAGTTGTGACACAGAGAGAGATTTTTCTGATCCAAACACTTTGCTGCCAGCTTTGTTGCGCTTTTCGTTGTTGCTAGCACCTTCTGTGTTTGGCGCATGAACTCATAAAGGGCAAACAAATTTGCTGTAACTGTAAAGTGTTAAAGTTTGCGTATGCGTGTGTCTGTTTTTTCGTGGGTAACATAGTTACGTTGTCACGCACGTGCTTTCAGACATGTGTGGGAGAAGAGCGGCACTGTGATTGACGTGAACACGTCCCCGCGTTTGCGTCTGGATCCTGACGGGACCCTGCACATCTCCCAAACGTGGTCGGGTGACATTGGAACATATACCTGCAGGGTGACCTCGGTGGGTGGCAATGACTCTCGCAGCGCCCACCTCCGAGTCAGGTTTGCATATTTACCCAATGTCTCCCCAGTCTTATCGTGCTGTTTTTAGTTGGTTTTTTTCCTCTGTGTTTTTTTTTTCTTTTACATGCAACCAGGACATGATGGATGGATGTTTCCTCCACTGTTGTGGTTTATCACTGCTCTCCTCTCTAATCCATCAAACCCCTCGAATATTTACAATGCCTCGCTCTCACTCTAACTGTTCAGCTCTGTTATTTTCTGCCTTCTTGTCTGATTCTATTTCTCTTATCACTTGTTCCCTCTCACCCACATTTACACGTACAGGCAGTTACCTCATGCTCCAGAAAACCCAGTAGCAGTTCTGAGTACCACTGAGAAGAGGGCCATCAACCTAACGTGGGCCCAGGCCTTCGATGGCAACAGCCCCCTTATCCGCTACATCCTGGAGGTCTCAGAAAACAGTGAGTTTTTCCACCAAGCACCTCTATCACCTTTAACCATGCACACCTAATGCAAACTCACAAATGTAATAGTTTTATTAGTAATTTCAAAAGTGATATTGCTAGTTTGTTCTCAAAGGGAACACTAATTTGCAATCCCTCCTATTATATTACATTTCAATTGTGTATCTAAAATTGGCAGTTGCACACTCTCATACATTCCTCAATCTGTATAACTCAATTGCCTCACTTGTGCGTTTCCTTACAAATGAACAGGGAGACCAAATTGTTTTGCTGTCCAATACTCTTATCTTCCTTTCACTTGATAAAATCAAAGAAGTGGGAATGTTTTCACCCACTGAGACTAAATTGCTCAACCATTTCTCATCGAAGCTCAGGCTAACTGAGTAGATGACAGCTCATTATAAGGAAAATGAATCTGAGGATGCAGATGGGATCTGGGTTTTGGATAATTGAATTGCAATTTGATATTTAGAGGGACTTTATGCAAAATAAATTATTTGTCTCTTATCAGTAGCTGCACTATTATTACTGAAAAAATGAAACTGTGGTGTGCAGGGATAGTCAGAAATAACAATGAATTTAAATTTAAGTTCGCAAGTGGTGGAGAGAGGTTTTTTTTTTCTCAAGAGTCTTAATGACCTCACAAGGTCATTCATCATTCTCTAGCTACTGCTCACAGCTTTATCTTTATGTGTGTCCTCTCTATCTCAGATGCGCCTTGGACAGTGCTGCTGGCCAACATTGAGCCAGAGTCTACTGGGGTTACTGTTGGTGGCCTCATCCCGGCGCGTTCATACCAGTTCCGCCTGTGTGCCGTAAATGACGTGGGCAGAGGCCAGTTCAGCAAAGAGACTGACCGGTGGGTGCTGCACTTAGCTGTTATGCATCTGCTGAATGTTAAAAATATTGCTCGTAGACTGTGTTTTTTAATGTGTACACTGGCCGCGAGACAAGCGTTGCACTTTGGAGGGCTTTTACTGTTCTGGAACAAGCCGTTCTTCCCCGCTCGTCTTGGCAGTTCAATAGAAAATCCTGTGATTATTTCCTGTAAGTCCACTTTTTGGTCTTCATTCCTCTGGGAGTGAGGGAGAGATGAGCCGGCTTCAGGATGGGCCTTTTCAAGATAAAACTGTGAATGAGCTGAAATTGCGCTTTGTGAAGACTTGATGGGTGCGCTGACCCAGCTTCGTCTCGCTCCCTCCTATTAACTTCCTTTGCCATACTTCATGAGTAAAATACAGAGAGGCTTGAAAGTGGCAGAGCTCAACACAGACTCAAATCTCAAGTGAATTTTCTTGACTAGGAAGAAGAAGCTGTCATAAACATGCAGGCCCACCTCCGCGCACTCTCACACACATTCTTAGCTCATCACTATTCACCTATGCACACTACTGTCTGACCTTGCGCGCATCAACACAACCCATTGGATGTTTTTTTCTAACTGCAGAAAGACCCTCCTCAAACCACACACTTTCGCGGAGCCAAATTCCAGTGTGAATCTGCCCAGACAAGAATGCACCACAGGAGGGTGACTGAGCGTCAGTGAGTGCAGGGCTTTTCTGAGGCACACCTCTTTGATCCTAAACACTCTGCTTTATCTCCTCCAGAGCAGTGCTCCGGTGCACTGGGAAGAAATCAAGATGTCATCTTAAATTGACTTAAGGGAAAAGTCTGCCTGGATCTCTCTTTCTTGTTCTTTTATATCTTTCGCTCACTCGCCCTGTCTCTCCATTGTGCTGCTCCATTTTTTACCAAGGCCTCTTTGATCTTTTTTCATGCCACAGCAAGCTGTCCCTCTGCGGACAGTATTATAGAGAATATGTTTTGGACAAAGACACAGCAACACTTAACCCAACTTTCCTTTATGGTGTTCTGAAAAAAACACAAGAAGCTGTCTTTATTATGTTTTGATGTCTATGATGAAATGGAATAGAAATATGCAGAAACCCAGGATAATTAATGCACGGCTTCACTTTGTCTCTGCTTTTACCTCTCCTTTATTCTTTCTTTTCTCCTTGCTCCTCGCTGCAGACTAACTCTCCCCGAAGAACCTCCCAGCGCCCCCCCTCAGACAGTCATCGCAAGTGGCCGCACAAATCAGTCCATCATGATCCAATGGCAGCCACCCCCTGAGAGTCATCAAAATGGTCCACTCCAGGGCTACATCATCAGGTAAAAAGACCATGACAACCTGCCTGTTTCTCTCTCTCTCTTTTTTTTTATCCAGGGATAGGTGCCTGTCTGGCCCTGTGCCATTCAGATGCGATAATAACTGTTATGCCAGTCCCTTTTCTCCCTTTCCATTTTGCTTCATTCTTGCTCATTGTGTCTGTAGAATAATTGGTGCAAATTAAATACCTTCTTCTACATCCATCTGTTGTCACCTCTCTTTTTGTAGCCATTTTATAACTGCTCTGCATGATTTTTTTTTTCGTACTCTTACTGCTCTCAGTCCCTCGCTATTGGCAAAAAAATGCCAGTAAAATCCTAATATATGTTTATTGTGTTCTGTCTACTCCCCGAAAGCCTTCGGTTGATCCAGAATGCTGGAGCATGAGGACTGACAGGGCTAGAAAGAGAGACCATTTTTCTCCCATTTTAGCTTGTCTTCATGTTGTCCTTGCTAAATCCAGAATCTGATTTAAAAACCTTTTTTCACATATAAAGTCTTGAATAGTCAGGCCCCATCTTATTCTAAAAACTATATCGCCTTGAAAAACCACTTCCCTCTCAGACTGCTGGTTTACTTCATATTCCCTAACACACTTGTGGATATTTAAAAGTAAAATGGGAGAGAGCCTTCATGTTTCAGGCCCCTCTTCTGTGGAACCAGCTCCCAGTTTGGATATAGGAGACATCCTCTCTTTTTTTAAGATTAGACTTAGGACTGGATCAGATGAGCCTGAATGCTTCCAATAAGCCTAGGCTACTGTGGGGTTTCCATTATGGATTCAGTATTTCTTCTTCTTCTCACCTCTTTTCACTTTCTATTTGTTTATATAACACTTTGTGTTTAATTATTAGTTATTAATCTCCTTTTTTCCTCACCCCCAACTAGTCACAGCAGATGGCTGTCCCTCTCTGAGCATGGCTCTGCCAGAGGTTTCTTCCTTTTAAAAGGTTTTTTTTTTTTTCATTTCCACTGTCACCAAGTGCTTGGTCACAGGGTGGTCTGATTTTTTGGGTTTTCTCTCTATTATTGTAAGGTCTTTACAATGTAAAGTGCCTTGAGGCGACTGTTGTTGTGATTTGGTTGCTGTATAAATAAAACTGAACTGAATTGAATGGTCTGTGCGGTCCTTGTCTTTCTGTCTTTCTCTATCCTTCAATTACTCTGCTCTCAGGTACTGTCTGTCTGGGCTTCCAGTTGATTGTCAGATGAAAAACATCACAAACCCAGACCAAACAAGTTTGCTCCTGGAGGACCTCATCATCTGGACCAACTACGAGATTGAGGTGGCAGCGTACAATGGAGCAGGCCGGGGCACCTACAGCCACAAAGTCACTGAGTGGACTCTGCAAGGAGGTGAGAGTAGCAAACAGACAATATTATAGTAAAAGCAGGGCTCAAGTTAATCGTTGTCTGCAGGCATCACGCTGTGGGTTTCAAAGTTTCCCTTTTTACTTAAAATTAAGCTTGAAACGTGAAACTTGACACATTTATCTTTCTTTAATGTCAAATTAAGAGTTATCAATCATGCAATCATGTTTTCATTTTTTTATTTACCACTGAAATGGTGATGTGTACACATTTTAAAGAGTACAGCCACTACATTTTTTATTTCTGTTTCCTATCTTGAATCATAAATCAGCATTCAGCACAGAGCAGCAAAAAGGTCTGTAAAAGGCATGACAAGTCATAAGTAAGTGCTATTTTCCTTTCAACGCTGCTTATTTTTAGTCTTAATAAATGCTGCGATAAACACAGTATACAGCTATGAGCCCATAAGCGTCATCATATACTTCAGCCCAGGCTTTTACTTAACTTTTAGTTTGGGGTTTGAGATTTATCTAGATTCATTAATTTTGTCCTTGCTTATTTTTATCACATATCTCTGTATGGTTATGCATAACACATGCTTACTACCTTTTAAATATATATGTTTTTCTTTGAAAATGTGTCTTTTTTACTGAGTGCCCCATTAAAATGCATGCTGTTGTTCAGACTTTCATAGTTTCATAGTTTCCAGATTTTTGCATTTGTCCTTATTTTTTTTATTTTAGAATGTTTTTGTTTGTTTGTTTGTTGGTTGGCTGGTTGGTTGGTTGGTTTTTATTATAATAATAATATGTTATACAGTAGTGGCAGCAGGAACAGCGCTATGATTAGCACTGTTGCCTCACAACAAGGTCCAAAGAGGGTTGTAGTTTTGAATCGGCAACGTTTCTATGGGTAGTTTGCTTGTTCTCCTCATGTCTGCATAGGTTGTCTCCAGGGACTTAAACTTCCTCCTACAATCCAAAGACATGCAGTTAGTGAGATTAGGTTAACTGATTACAGACATCCCAGTCTCCATAAGTATAACCTTTATTTTGACAGCCCAAAGACTTTGGTTGTTTTTCTCAGCACAGATTTAATTGTTTCTGCATATAAACTATCAAGTGATGATGAGTGTCAGATATGTGACATATCTTTTGATTTTTGCAGAGAGAACCTGTCTCGGTTGGCTTCTTTTCTCATTGTACATGCTGAGTAGTGTAATTAGAACACATATTGTGAACTTTCCCCGGTGTCATACAGCTACATATTTCGACACGCCTACTGATTCCAACACCTTAGGCTTCTTGTTTCCCTGTCTGTTCAAAATCTTCAGAGGATAAAAGTCAAATTAGCAAAATCTGTTTTTGCCTTTGTGGCAGCAGATCTGAAGGGAACAAGCTTTTAGATATTTAGCTTTCGGAAATCTGGCTTCATATTTTTTTCCAACGTGACGTTGTAACACAGTAACATGCTGACTTTTTGTAGATTCCAGCTTTTGTGTTAGCGTGTTGAAAGGTTAATCTGAGTTTTTACTTTAAGATTTAAAGATGTCATCATTGCTGCCAGTCAAGGTCAATCCATAGATGACAGTATGTCTAGAAATCTTCCTTCTATACTTTACCAAATGCCTTCTGATTCAGATGCACTGTGCTGACGTTGAATGTGATTTTAAATTCCTTTAACTTGTATATAAAGCTCTGACAGGCTTAACACATATCTCTGGATGCCTGTCGTGGTAAATCCATTACATGAACAGAGATCTCTGCACCATACTCAATAAATATTCCCTTGAGCATCCATAAGAAAACTGGGAGGGTTCACATTTCATCATATGTTCCATTTCCTGCTAAGAAACAGTTATCCAAGGAAAATTCAGAAGTTATTTTTGACTTCTTTGGATTTTACAGGCGCTCGGGTTTTTGCATTACTAGTCTGTTACACTCTTTTCAAGTCTAAATGTCAGGTAGCGTAAAAGAGAGTGAGAGCAGGCTCTTAGTTTGTTCCTATAGTATGGAAATAAATACACAGAGCTCTTGTGTCTGTCTTAGTTATGATTATAATTGCGCAGCTTCAGCAGCACATGCCTTTTGTTTATTTTAAGAAACACTGCTCTTCGAGTGCTTTCTCATTTCTCCCTCAGTTTCCTCTTTGCATTCTTCCATACATAGCCCTTTGTATAAATATTGTTCATTTGTGTAATGAGCCCTACATGTGTCTTTGAGATGAATACAAGCTGTCTCTTTGAACGCTTTGTTTTGTCTAACGACAAACTTTTATTTTGAAATGAGGGAATCTGTCTGGCACAACTAATCTTAAAACCTTGGAAATTTGTGCACACATTTTGTGTAATGTCTGATCAATTAGCCAGTTAATGATCGATTCCAGCTCAGAATCCGTTGCATCTGCAATTAAACAAATGTGTGGAGAAGCACAACCGTGCTGTGGCGAATTAGCAAAACTATGAAACCTGGAAAGTATAGCATATGTCGCAATTTTATTTCCCTTTTCTCTTCACTTGCAAAAAATGTAAAAATGGTTTCATCATCTGTGTCATTGTTAGTGAACACGAGCAGTGAACATGTTTAGCTGAGCTCTCGTTAATTGGATGTTTCCATCATTCGTGCCATTAAAGACAGAAGAGCAGAAGAGCAGGTTATGCTCTGAATTTCAATACAAGAGAATTAAGAAATGCACAAGGACAGGAGGACCAGTACCGGCCAGTCAGCTTCATTAATGTGCAACTCCCTGACTGTTTTCCGGTGTTACATCAGAGTGGCATGCTCGCTTCAAACAAACTGCTGCAGGGTTCACCTGGAAGCTGCCTGAGGCAACTGCTTTCACACCCGGTGTGATTGGCATGTTCTTACCTCCCCAAATGAGCAAAAATAAAAAATTCCCTGAGCCTGATTCTCACGCTCTAAATGAGGTTGGTCTGAAAGCGCCTCTTGAAGGCTTTTCCTTCCATGTCTCATCACTATTCCCATTTTTCTCTCTTCCTTTGCTTATCTGTCTGCCCCTCTCTCCCTCTACCTTAATCTTTCACTCTGCCTGCACCTCATAATGTTTTTTTTTTTACTTCCTCTGGATCAGTGCCCACTGTGCCACCAGGAAATGTACAAGCCGAGGCTGTCAACTCCACTACTGTGCGCTTTACCTGGACTGCCCCGAGCCCGCAGTTTATCAATGGAATCAACCAGGGATATAAGGTGAGCAGCTCCTTTCTGTAAACTGGTGCACTCTGGTGGTCAAGAAGGGCATTGTTGTTACAGTATACAAGCACTATCAGTCAGATTTTTTTTTAACTCACTTGATAAATCCTAAAAAAATCTTTGGTACCCAAAATGTCCACAATAACATCTCCTGTTATTCAATTTCCAGCTTTTGGCCTGGGAACCAAGTCGGCCCAACGAAGTCGCTGTGGTTACAGTGCGCCCCAACTTTCAGGACAGCGTTCACATTGGCTATATAGCAGGCCTTAAAAGGTTCACAGAATACTACACTTCAGTATTATGCTTCACTACCCCGGGAGACGGTCCCCGCAGTCCGCCTCAGCGGTTACGCACACATGAGGATAGTATGTGTCCCTGTTCAGGAAGTTATGTTGGTATTTAAAGATCATTATGTGCCAGGCTGTTGTCCTACTCATACGCTATTTGTTTTTATTATGTTTTTATAGCCCCTGGTGCAGTGGGACACCTTAGTTTCACTGACATATTGGACACCTCTCTAAAAGTTAGTTGGAAGGAGCCACAAGAGAAAAATGGTATTCTCACAGGTAACCATTAAAGATGACTATATAACATGATTATGTCCCTTTGCGTTGTCCACTGTTTTAAGTCACCAAGACATAAAACTGAAATTACTGCGTAACTGTTTGGTAATTCCCCACCACTTTCAGGTTATCGCATCTCCTGGGAGGAGTTCAACAGGACAAATACCAGAGTAACCCATTATTTGCCCAACCTGACTCAGGAGTACAAGGTTACGGGGCTCACTCCTCTCACTACTTACACCATCCAGGTGGCAGCCATGACCTCCAAGGGCCAAGGCCAGCTCTCTGCTTCCACTATTTCCTCTGGTGTACCCCCAGGTCAGGCCTTTACTGAGTAGTTTAACGATTAGTACTCGGTAGACACTAGAATAGTAATTTTACTGAGCGGATTTCTGTTCAGCAACCTCTAAATTCTATGAACAATTCAATTACTACTATTCAAGTGTTCATTCAATTCTTCACTACAGAGCTACCTGGCCCTCCAACCAATTTAGCCATCTCCAACATCGGCCCCCGCTCTGTCACTCTCCAGTTCAAACCTGGTTATGATGGCAAAACATCCATTTCCCGTTGGCAGGTTGAAGCTCAGGTATGATTTAGTTAGACATTTTAAGATTATTGTATTTATCTTTATTTTCATGCTTAGGTTGAACTGTCATTTTTGTTTCATTTGTTCAGCTGCTGATACCACTCCATTTCCCTATGCATTTTAGATTGGTATAATTGGAGAGAATGAAGAGTGGCTAATGGTTCACCAGCTGGCTAATGAACCTGATGCTAGATCACTGGAGGTTCTGGACCTGAACCCTTATACTTACTACAGGTGAGTGCACACGCATCAAACCACTGCGCACCCTCCACACACAGAAACTGTCTCTCCTGTCTAATGTTAGATTAGGAATTATTTTAGCCTTTAACTCTGCTCATAAAAAGATCCTGTTCCCTTTTGCTACATTGACCGACTTTGTTTTTGGACATCATTAAAGCCCCATTTCATCAGACCTGTAACAGATCAGTTCTAATCCTCTGTATCATGATCAACACCAGTTTATCCACAATGTTATCCACAGTTATCTGGCTTCCTTTGTTGCAGGTTCCGAATGCGTCAGGTAAACATCGTGGGCACAAGTCCTCCAAGTCAGCCGTCCAGAAAGATCCAGACCCTGCAGGCCCCTCCAGACATCGCCCCAGCAAATGTCACCCTGCGCACAGCTAGTGAGACCAGCCTGTGGCTTCGCTGGGTGGTAAGCCACCCTTCATTTCACATTGGTCCCAATTCAGTTAGTCTGAAGTTTATTGAGTTTCATCAGATATTATTAGGTCAGGACTCAATTTTGGATATGTAGATTTTAGCATGTTTTTGCATGCACCATGTAAAGGCTATTTTTAAATTACTTTTTTTTCTTCTGGAAATGTTGGAAAGTATGGTTGGGATAAGACAGAATTGGGAAAATGCCCTTGGGTTGTTAAAATTATTAAGATAAGCTTTGTAAAAATCAGATTTTGGTGAAGGACATAAAAATTCATCCATCCATTTACATTTTACGGTCCCATAAAAATCGTGGGGAAAAAATCACATAATAAAAAGTTTGCAATAAAATGATTACTTTGACAGTTTAAAATAAATAAACCTGTTTTCAAAAGCCTTAGTTTAGAAACCTTTTTTATGTTGTTTTTTTTGCTTCTGCAAATTTGCTGCTCTTCTCTGGATTCTCTTATATGATGAATAAATAAAGGAGATGATATTTACGATGGTTCAGAAAGCCACATGCACTATGTCCTTGGTTATGGCTAATTTCTGTGTCAGCAAGGTTCTCTTTGCGTCACCGCGGTGTCAACTAAGCACCGAGACACAGAGACTCGTGGCATTCCTGCAGCTCCTTAAAAGGATTAAAAAAGGTAGATATACCAGCAAATAGGTGTCAGCTGGGTAATAGGCTCTACAAATTGATGACATAGCTCACTGATCGTGACCTCCTTTCACAAGCTGAGTGTTAAACTGTCGTAAAAATTTTGTGGCTCACTTCATGGCTGTGGCATAGAAGCATCTATGAATCAGGACTGCGCTAATTTAAAAACTACAGCTCCTTATGTTCAGTGCACTTAAGCACTTGCAAACATCAATTGTTTGCAAGTGCTGGTGATAGCTACTATTCTCAAATAATTGATCTATGTTAATCTTATTAGTACTGACAGACAAAGTTAAGTGAAAGTGAAAGTGCACAACTCTGTTGCTTGTGAAGCTTGCACACAAGAATTTCACTCACATGTGCTGTACCAATGTACCTGCACATGTGATGTGACAATAAAAGTGATTTGATTTGATTTGATTGGAAGAATATTGTTGCATTTCAGTAATAATATATTTTTAAAAATCCGAAAAGCTATATTTATGCCCTGCTAAGCAACTACATTTTAATTGCTTTTCAAGACTTGTAGCCTAAATATGAACCTGTAGTTCCTGATTTAAAGTTCTACAGTTTTCTTAAAACATTATCGCATTTTAAAATCTAAGCTAATCCCTGCAATTCAAACGAATTCTTCTTGTTCTGGCAACACTTTGTACCTACTGTCAATTATGATGAAATTTCTATTGATCTTGCTTGAACTGTGGATATAAAAACAGCAACAACAAAAAATCATCTTAGCCTCTTCCAGAGTGGGAGTACAATGGCAATCCAGATCTGGTTGGGTATCGCATCCAGTACGCCAAAGCCGGAACTAAAGGGGGGGTCCTTTCTCACGTCATAATGGACCGCCTAGAGAGGGAGTTCACCATAGAGGACTTGGAAGAATGGACAGAGTATGAGGTCAGAGTTCAGGCCATCAACGGTATTGGCTCTGGACCATGGAGTCAGCCAGTCCACTGCAGGACAAGGGAGTCTGGTGAGAAAATAAATATCCTATGGCAACATAAATCACATAAATGTCATTGAAGTCTTTTAAATGTCCTCCTTTATCTTCTGCTGCAGTCCCCTCCAGCGGCCCCACCAATGTCTCAGCATTCGCCACCACCTCCAGCAGCATATTGGTGCGGTGGGGAGAGGTCCAAGAGACTGACCGCAATGGACTCATCTTGGGCTATAAGGTAACAGCTCTGACTGTTTGTCTGAAATTGAAACAGATTTCAGAGTAAAATTCATATAAATAATGTGCTTCTAAGTGCTAATACTCCTAAAGTCATTATGTAAAATATTCTGCATCTTTCAGGTTGTTTATAAGGAGAAGGACTCAGACACAGCTCCAGATTTCTGGACAGTAGAGGGAAACACCAGTCATAGTGTCCAGCTAACTGGTCTGGGCAAGTATGTGCTCTATGAGATCCAGGTATTAGCCTTCACACGAATCGGAGACGGAAGGTGCAGCTCACCGTCCATTCTAGAGAGGACTTTGGATGATGGTAAATTAACTTTTCCAAGCAACTTTAACCTTTCTGCTGTAGCTGAAGCTCTTCATGTTTCATCTCTAAACAAATGTAATATCAATAATGTTCTTTTTTCAAATGTATACATTTGCTTTTCTTAAATCACTGGATTTCTGTTATGTATGATATTCTTGCCTAATGATTTTTCATTTGCTGTGACAGTACCAGGCCCTCCAGTTGGCATCTTGTTCCCAGAAGTCAGAACCACCTCTGTTAGGCTTATCTGGCAACCTCCTGCACAGCCTAATGGAATTATACTGGGTGAGTTTACAATAAGCAGAACTTCTACTATAGACTTTGATAGCATTGGGAGAGAAAGTCAAGGCTGGTCAAGGCAGTGGAATTTTATTTTTATAACAGCTTTCAATATGTAGGAGTTATAAAGGGCAGTGAATGATATATTAAAGACATTAAGCAAAGGTATAAAAGACATAGAAGGCAATAAAAAGACACAAATTAATGGGATGTAAAATGAGTAAAATATACGAGAAGATGAAAATCAGTTAAAATAAAAAAGACAAATTAAACAGAAAAATAAAAACTTACAGCTCAGCTTCAGTTCTGGAGTGTCCCAAATTAAATTTCATAAAAATGAGGGGGGAAAAAGAGCCTTAAGTCTTAAGCCATGATTAAAAAAAATTTTTATGACCAAGAGTGGAATTTCCCTTCAAATTTCCCCATCTCCTCTGGTTTGATTTTGCACTGGAGCCAATTTTGCACTGGAGCCAGTTCTTCTTGCTTATCCCTTTTTATGCACGACTTTATTTTGATATGAGTTTGTCTTCTTAGCTTATCAGATCACATTCAGAAGAAACTCTTCAAATAGCAATGCTGCCACCGTAGATGTGCTGAGCCCCAGTGCACGACAGTACACAGCAGCAGGACTGAAACCAGAGATGGTTTATGTATTCCGGCTCACTGCTCAAACACGCAAGGGTTGGGGGGAGGCTGCTGAGGCTCTGGTGGTCACAACAGAGAAGAGAGGTTAGTGTAAAATGCTGCAGCTAAAATGTATTATTTAAATGATCCACCTCTAAATATTAAGGCTGAGAGGGACCGTGTGTGTCTGTCTGTGCCCTTTAGCTCGACCCCAGCCCACGAGCCGTCCCACAGTGCCTCAAGAGGAAGTCCAGGCTCGTAGAGTGCTGTTGTCATGGGAACCAGGCAGCGATGGCTTGTCCCCAGTTCGTTACTATACAGTCCAGTACAGAGAGCTTCCAGACAGCAACTGGACTGTTCACTCTGCATCAGTCAGTCATGAAACAAACTCCTATATAGTGGACAGGTAAACATAAAAGTCTGCTTTAATAACTGCATTACCCTTATTATTGTTAGTAGCTCTGTGTGACATATACATGCCTTCTTCTCTCCCTCAAGGTTAAAGCCATTTACTTCTTACCAGTTCCGTGTTAAAGCCACCAATGACATTGGAGACAGTGAATACTGTGAGGAGAGTGAAGCCATCACTACGCTACAGGATGGTAAGAATTTGTGACTAACCCAGCACGCACCACAGAGACATTATCTATTGATTTTTCCATTGAGTTTCTAACTGCAAAAGCATGCCTTTACATTTAAGCTTTGACTTTGAATTATCGCAGTGAATACTTTACGTCAACAGTATGTGTATTTACTGTCGAGCTGTTCGCCACCACACTGTTTGAACGCCGTATCGCTTTCCACAGCTATGCTGAACTGGTAACACAATGTTGTTGGTTTTTTATCTTTTCTAGCTCCAGACAAAGCACCAACAATATTGTCTGTTACACCCCACACCACCACCTCTGTACTGGTCAGATGGCAGGTAGGTTGGTAGCTTGAAAATGCTTTTCCTTTCTTTTATTTTGCAAAGGATAATAGAATAGAAACTAATATTAATTGGCCATCATTAATGTTGGACATTAAGCAGACTTCCTCTCCTCCTAGCCTCCTCCTGAGGACCATATAAATGGAGTCTTGTTGGGGTTCAGAGTCAGGTACAGGGAGCTACACTATGACAGAGTACGCAGCTTCACTGTCCGCACAGTCAACAGTCCCTCAACCAACTGGGCTGATCTTACTGGTGAGTTAGCTACTTTTTGAAAGCTTTTGCCTGTTATTTAAATACCTTCACTTTAGCATCACCGAATGCTGCAGGCGATCCAAAAAATATAAACAGAAATGCGCTCTTTGCCATTTTTCTAAACCCGCTTTTATTCCTCCCTATTTTCCTATTTAAACTCCAGCTCCCTACAGCGTCAGGAACTTGAGTGAATCCTCGCTCACCCAGTATGAACTCGATAGTAAGTCGCGTATCTCTCTTTATGCCCCTCTCTTCCATTACCCTCCATCTGTTTGCATGTCATCTGTGAAAGTTTATTTGCACAAAATATGCCATTTGTATACTAATTTACAGCAAGTGTGCCTTCCATCCTCCCACTCATCTGTAGCCACTAAGGGACCACCGCGGTTTCTTACTGTGTGCAAATGACTTTAATCTCTCCAAGCTTCCCTGTCATTATTTCAGCATGCGTTCTGTCTTTTTAATCACTGACAAATCTTCCACGTCCCCACAAGAACCTCATCTTTTTATCAGTATGCTTCTTAATTCTCACACTCCATTGTTCTGCCACGGGCATCACTGTGACTGTCTCTCACCGGAGTAACTTCTTATTACTCTTTCATCCTAACTGTTCTATTAAAATACTGCTATGGGTTCTCTGCTTGCAGATTTGAGTAAACACAAACGCTATGAGATTCGTCTCAGTGTGTATAATGCAGTGGGGGAGGGTCCTAGCAGTGCACCACAGGAAGTGTTTGTTGGAGAGGCGGGTATGTTTCTTTTCTCTCTGTGCAGCAAGTTTGCAAGACTACTTACCCTTTATCTTTATTCAATTTTTAGCAGTTATATCACATAATAGCTCAATTACTTAAATCCTGCCCTTATCTAGTCCCAACAGCCCCTCCGCAAAATGTGGTGGTCCAGTCCTCAACAGCAACACAGCTGGATGTTACTTGGGACCCACCTCCTCTGGATGCCCAGAATGGAGACATACAGGGCTACAAGGTATCAATAATGTGTATTTATGTCCATGTTTATATTTTTTCATTGAAAACCTTATGAATCCCAAACTCTGTCATTTTCTTTCCAGATCTATTTTTGGGAGTTTCAGCTCCAAAATGAGACAGAGCGCCTGCGTACCCTGTTCCTGCCAGAGCTTGGGGTGAAGCTTAAAAATCTGACAGGATACACCACCTACATGATCAGTGTGGCAGCCTTCAACGCTGCAGGGGATGGGCCCCGCTCCCTGCCCACCAGAGGGCGCACTCAGCAAGCAGGTGAGTCACGCAAAATCCAGACGTGGACAGAATGATTACAGTGATCCTTCAAAAGACCAGAGGGATTTATCTTGCAGCATCGTGCTTTTTGCAGTCTTTGGATCTATATATCTTATTCCTCTTTATCTTTCGTTAATCCCCCCTCCCCCTGTCATCTGCACAACGAGACGGCTCATTATTTAACCACATCGCTCGGTGGATACATGGTTTTCAAAGCTTTTGAAGAGTAGAGCGATACAAAAGGTGTTTTCATATTGACTCATTGTGTTTCTATAGCTTTAAGACAAATAACATAAAAGCTTTCCCTCCTATTCAGCAGGAAACATTCTCACTGAACAGTTTAGTTTTGTCCTGTGAGATGTAGTATTAGAGATCTTTTTGGCACATCCTACTGGACAAGCCATGGGGGAAGCAGCCTAATGACAGCAGGGGAGAAAAGAATACAAAGTGCGGGGGGACATATGTAGATTAGTATTTTTTGGCTACAACTGCACAAAGATGTCTGTGTTTACGAGCTAGTGAAAGTCCCTCCTCTGCGATTTCTGCAGAGAATGGTTTACAGTGTATATTTCTCACGTCTCTCCCACCCCCTTGAAGGCTGTGACATTGGCAAGGGTTACAAAGTGCTGAGAACTTAAAAACACAGGCAGGAATTTTGGCTCCTCACACAACAGGGTACTGGGAAGTGAGCCAACACAAGCTTTTGTGATTTTTATGCAGAATTGTGTCTAAATCCTGACACTTAGCTGGATCTGGGTTGGTTCAGCACTCAAATTTCTCAAAGCTGTTGTTCAAGGTCACAGAATGAATTTTAGTGTCACTTCAGTGTCTTCTTTTGGGTTTGGGGGAATTAGTTGCCTATACTGCTGTGCAGGACTTTGTTTGGTCCTCTTTCACGGTACCCAAATTTTTGAATTACATGCAACATTTAATTTCTGCTGATTATTCTTTTTATTTTTATTTTTTCTGAACTGTCCTAGTATTCAATTTCTGTGTTAATTTGCATAGCTTGTCTTTTATGAATTTGGCAAATGTTCTTCTTGGCTGTAGACACTAAGCACTGCCCATGGATTTCACTGATTTGCTGATCCAAAAACCAAAACTTTTTGTTGCCAGTGTAGCTTTGAAGGAAAAAGCACAAGTAACTAATAAAAAATGTTTTTAAAGAAAACTATTCATATTTACTTCACCGACATCTCTTGGTCAGTACTTTGCAGTGTTGTGACCAAGTCTTCATTGTATACATGGTTTCATCTCACGACTGTTATATTAACATCTCAACTTTTCCCACTTTCTTTGACAAAAGCGCCAAGTGCTCCGAGCTACGTGCACTTCAGCGAGTTGACCACCACTTCGGTCAACGTGTCCTGGGGAGAGCCGAAGCAGGCCAACGGCATCATTGAGGGCTACCGCCTGGTTTATGAGCCCTGCACTCCAGTTGATGGTGAGAAACTCCTGGAACCTAACAACTCTGCCATTGCTTGACATTCCTCAGCTTGCTTTTCTCACGCAGTGATTTACGACCTCAAGCCTCTTAACCATACTCTTTTTTTTGACCTGCGCTGCTTAAGCTTATGCTCTAATTTGTTACAGATGAGTGTAGGCCCTGCAGTAACATATATGGCATGGCTGATAAAAGATGTTGGAGTGTTGTACAGTTTTTACCCTCAGTGAGAGCAACATGGTTAACAGCCAGCTAAATGCAGTTGCCTGAACCAGATTGTCGAGTAATTGGGAGCAGAGGTGGAACGCTGAGCTGCTGTGGTCCTGTGGCTATCTGCTAATCGACCAAGAGTTAAGCTAGATAAAGCAATAAATATATTTTCCTGGTCTCTGACAGTGAGTTTATCTGGTCTTGTGTGTGACTGTATGTCTGCGCTTATGCACAAAGCTTGGCTCTTTGTCGCTTGTAGAAAGCAGTATCTAGAGTCTTAGTGTTTCCTGTACAGACTCCTCTCCTCGCACTCCAGGTGTCAGTAAGATAGTGACAGTAGATGTGAAGGGCAGTGCTCCCCAGTGGATGAAGATCAAAGACCTGGCCGA
This sequence comes from Mchenga conophoros, assembly GCF_057382185.1. NCBI lineage: Eukaryota > Metazoa > Chordata > Actinopteri > Cichliformes > Cichlidae > Mchenga > Mchenga conophoros. The sequence continues at coordinate 27,332,509 of NC_140529.1, forward strand.
TGGTGTCACATACAACTTTCGCATCCGGGCCAAAACTCTCACTTACGGCCCCGAGGTTGAGGCCAACATCACCACTGGACCCGGAGAAGGTGGGATGCTATAGCTTTTCTTTATTACAGTGTCAGTAATCAAATCCTTTGAGGACTCCCTTGTCATTTTTTATCCACCGTTCTTGTTTTCTCAGGAGCTCCAGGCCCTCCAGGAGAACCCTTTATTTCTCGATATGGCACAGCTCTCACACTGCATTGGACAAGTGGCGATCAAGGCCGTGCACCCATCACGCGATACGTCATAGAGGCCAGACCATCTGGTGGGCCAATTACAAACATACATGTTGTTTGAGTTTTAATCTGTCCACCGTACACTTTAATTTTATTCACAGATTTTCTTATTTTGCCTTTAGATGAAGGATTGTGGGACATTCTCATCAAAGACATTCCCAGAGAAGTGACATCCTACACGCTTAATATGGACATGCTACGAGAAGGGGTCACCTACGACTTTCGAGTAATTGCCGTCAACGACTATGGCTACGGGTCCCCCAGTGCCCCGTCCCCTTCCATATCAGGTCGGTTGTAATATAAAATGAAGACTTACGCAGTGTTGTGCTAAATATCAGATATTAATATCTATTATTTTGGTTTCAGCCCAGAAAGTGTCTCCCTTCTATGAGGAGTGGTGGTTCTTGGTAGTCATTGCTCTTGTGGGACTCATCTTTATCCTCCTCCTTATTTTCATTCTCATCATCCGAGGCCAGAGTAAAAAGTATACCAAAAAAGCAGACTCAGGTATGAAACACACCTTAAACTCTGCTAATATCTCAGGCTCTCTCTCTGTTTGCAACCCAGGCAATCAAGTGGAATTTGTCTTCCTCTTAGACAGGTCTGCTGAGCGCTGCATTTTAATGACTGCAGCATCCAAAGTCTATCTTGTTAAACGGGAGCAAAAAGGCTCACACAGTTAGACAAATGGCCTTGATTTCCCTCCGTTGTTTGGCTGACAGGGGAAAGATGAGGGTTAATGTTATCAGTGAACAGCAGAAATTGGCAGATGAATAAATATTATTGTTCGTATTTTACTGCAGCAAGGATCAATACTGGAATAAATGGCTTGGCAGTGATTTAATGCTCAGGTCATTAGATAGACTGAGAGTAATTATTTAACAACAGCAAAGGTTGCTCCTGTATCACTGTATCAACAAGTCAATTATTTTCTTTAAACGCAAGGGTACGGTACAGGAAGTTAATCATTGTAAGTAGCCGTATTGTTGGTATTATTATTAATACATTATGACTGACACGCAAGAGTCGCATTAAACAGATGGGAGCAATGTTTGGGGGAGAAGTGAAAGTCAGGGCAAGCCTTCCTAATGCCTCCTACTACTGACTTTTTAGCTTAGCCAGTGTTCAGCATGGTGCCAAGGTTATCAGGGTTGGCCAGCTCAGACAAGGACTGTATGTGTGTGAGGACACAAAGATGACCTCTTAGTCCCTCCCAAACATTTCCCAGCTTTCCTAGCTGTGAACCTGTACTGCCAACTGGAGGAGGCTGTTTTATCTGGAATCAGTATTAAACATTGGGCCTGACTAAGTGGTATTTACCTCAGCTTGTCCTGTACTTAAACAGCATTTTGACCTTTAGCAAGGTTTTGCAAATATAAATTAAGGAGAAACCATTAACAGAATGACCGTGCAAGTCTTTTTTTGTGTGTCAAAAATTGTGTTTTCCGAATACAGTGATAAAATAATCCAAGGTATTGAAATGTATTTTAGATTTGATCCATTTATTCCATTCCACAACCCACACAGTGTCATCCTCATACCCCCGTCCAGGCAACCACTCCAACTGCACGTCGCTGCCTCTGACGCACGGAGAGATGGTGCGGCTCGATGAGGGACGCTTCCCAGCCCTGGAGCTGAACAACCGACGCCTCTCTGTGAAGAACTCTTTTTGCCGTAAAAACGGCATCTATACCCGGTCAGTCAGCATCACCGTAAATACCTCCTGTGTGCATTATGACCGACGGTATTCAGCTGGCCACTGCTTTTAAAGCTTGCAAGCAGATATTCCATTTCTCAGATATATTGCTCTGTCAGTTTTGTCACGTTTCCTTTTCAAGTGTTTTTGTATTACTTACAATATATACAAGAATTAGTATTTGTTGTTGTGTGTTCCCCTCTTCCCTTAACAACAGTTCAACAGTTGCGAGTGAAAACAACTGAACCTTGAGGGCACCAGCTGGTGATTTGAGCCTCCTTCATCTCCTCTCATTGACATTCAGTGTTTGAGTGGTGCAAAAATACATATTGGGGGACAGCACAATACTGGCTAATTAACATTCAAAACCTCTTTGTCTGTTCATCAAAGCTTCAGGCAAGGACTGTCATGGATCGCGGGCTGCAGACCCAAATGCAGAGTTCTGAAACAGACTTTGTAAACAAAAAATGTAATTGTTATTCCAGGTAATCCAAAAGACAGCAGGAAATAACATAAAGAGGACTTATGAGACAGAACCGACTATTTATTTTTGGGCATGAGTGCAGAGGTTCTCTTACACGCAGTGCTACGCAGGCTATCACGACGCAGAATAATGTCAGCAGGACTTTGGTAGGCTGTGTCTTTGGTAATGATTATGCAAACATGAGATAAATAGAATTTCCCAAACGCTGCAGCATGATAAGCACGTGTGTAGACATAGGTCAGGGCTGGAGGAATGGTCAGTTGGTTGTGTTTGGGGGATGGTGCTTCAGCGTCTGCTTCTTGTCACAGCACTAAAATAGATGTTGATTTTTTGCACATTAGTGTGCACATTGTGGTGGAATGTGTTAGGGGTGCACTAAAGGGCAGAGGAATCTGTTATTTTCTCCTTGACCAAGGAGGCCAAGGGGATCAAAGAGCCTTGAGTAGCTCCCTCTCTTTGAAGAGCTCCAAACTGGTACCGTACTGTTTGTTAATGATCTGTAGACTAAGGGAGGAAGAGCAGAAGAGCTCCCTGTGGGATATTTGAAAGGGTGAAGGAAAGAAGGATGAATTAGACAGATAAGGCGAGGGGGATAAATACAGTGCTCCTAAATAATTCAAAGCTCAGAATCTATTGCCCCTCCTCCCCTACACTCACATGGCTCCATCCTTTTTATGTCTGGTTCAACCTTGTCTTAATGTAGTTTTTTTTTTTCCACAGTCCACCCCCTCACGGCATCCCCTTTAACCCAGAGGAGATATCCCTTTGTTGTGTCAACCTTTTCATGGCCGTTGTCATGTTGTGTCTTCTAAGCCTGTTCTTGGCATTCCCGGTGATTTAGCGCCTGTGTGTACATATTAACTTTTTTTTTTTGGAGAGGTTGTCAAGGTTGTCTTCTTTATGCCTTAATATTCCACTTGACATCACAGCATTTTATGCTTGTCTATTCTGCCCCCACATACATTTTCCATTTCAGATCATTTAAACATTTACTTTCATGCAGTGTCTAGTTTATGCAATTCGTTAGTCTCTTTTTCTGAAACCAACTGAGCAAACCCTTCTTTTAATGTATTAGCCTGAGATGCATACTGAGCCCACTGATGTAGCGCAGTGATGCGAGGGTAGTGGTCCAGTTTTGGCTTTCAGACCATCCAATTCAATCTCAGCAGACCTTGAACGCAGCAGTAGTCATTACAGCAGAAGGAGAAAAATAATTGTCTGCACAGATGTTTCTCTCTGCTTCACTTCATGGACTTAATGACTGGAGCCGAAAGAAGTTAAGGAGTTCTTTTTTTACTTGACTTGCATTCATACTGTATGAGAACTTCTTAATGCTCACAAAGCTCAAGTCCACGCTTAGTTACCCAGCTTTTCTGCAGGAAGTCTAAAACTCTGATTGAGTCGCTCTGTGTATTAATTCAGCTCTAATCGCCACAGAGTGCTTTCATGATCTTCATGATCTTTTTTCTTTTTTGCATAAATTCTGTTCATGAGGTTGGCACAAGTCCACTGCCAAACTTCCACAAACACTTTGAAAGATTAGAAAAGAATAGCAAAAGTATAAGATCAATTCTAATCTCTGTCCTGCCTAATGTAGTGGCTTCCAGGAATGCACAAATAACCCATGCTGTGCTTGTCTGAATCATTTTTTTTCATAATCAATAAGTCTGTGCTGGATCTATTCATGTTGTTCCCACTGAACACCCTGTGGCTTCTGAAGCTTCATTTTTAGAACTGTTTTGGTGGCTTTCTTTAGTTGTCTCTGTGGTGTCAGTCACAGGATTGACACAGCTTTTTACTCCCGAATGAAAAAAAAAAGTGAGCTTAAGAAAATCAGTTCGGAGAATGCAATTATGATCAAAAGAAACTTCTTTTTTCTTATATAACATTAGCTCTTTATCATCTTCTTGCTTTTATAACTCTCCTTCTTAACTCTCTACTTTTCTTAATGTATTTTATTTCTTTTTTTTAAATTCAGCTCTCCTCCAAGACCAAGTCCTGGAAGTCTGCACTACTCAGATGAGGATGTCAGCACTAAGTATAATGACCTGATCCCAGCAGAAAGCAGCAGTCTGACTGAAAAACCCTCGGAGATATCTGACTCGCAGGTAAGCGCTGACCCAGGCTTACAGTCTATGCCCGACCCTGCGTCTGGAATAAGCAATGAACTTAAATTAAAAAGTCAAATTCAACTGTTTAAATTTCTCACGGAGAAAATCCTCAGGGCAAAGCTGTAACCTTTTTAAAGTTAAAAAAAAAAAACTTCTCTGGTTCAACTTTCTGTTCTTTTGTTACATTTGGCAACTATCCTCTTGATAAACTCAATTCAGCTTGTCACAGTCACCGCTTTGCTAGATGCAGAAGCAAGACAGCTGTCTAATTATGAAGCAGCATTTGTGATGATAAATTAATGACATTCTGCAGCAATATCTGCCTCAAGTGGATCACCTCAAAATTAAATACCCTCTGTTAGCGTCGTGCAGTGATGGCTGACGTTTCTGGATCTTTTAATACTGATTTCTTTCATGGCAGGGGAATACACAGCCGGTTCCCGTGCCTCGCGTGTGCTGAAATATCTTCACAACTAATTAATTTTTGTCAAATAGAAATTGTTAATCTTGGCTTCCATGTCTCAGCTCGCAATATGATGAGTGTGTGCATAGAATAGTTTGGCCCAGTGAGGAGATGGGAGGCTTGAAGTGATGAGGGATGGTACCTACAACTGGCAGAGAAGCCGATTGTAGCAGATTCTGAACATTTGTCTTCCCACACCCGCGCTGTGTCTCCCTGGCCAATTTGTCTGGTACCTGCACAGGCAAAACATTGTTCATCCCAGTTTGAGAAAAAACAGATCTCCCAGGAGACGCAGGCTGGTGTTATTCTTTTCCTCTGCGTAGCCTCCCACTGTTTACCTGACACTTGTGCAAATAAATGGTGCTTCAACATCTGTTGAGCTACAGTGTCTCAATAGAGCAGTAGATGAGCAAGTGCTCATCAGGCACACAAATGTGCCAAATGTGTAATGCTTTCTGTGGGAGGCTTTTACTATTTTTTTATTTTAAACAAATACATGTAGCAGAATAACAAGAGGATTCACTCAGACAAGCTTTTGCCTGATGGTTTTGTGTTACAAGAAAAGGAGATTAATTCTGTAAACATTATCTTTCTCTAATTCTAGGACACACTTGTTTACATGTATCATGTTTGTACTCCATACAGCTATCGGTGAGCTTATACATCTCAAAGATTCTCAATAGAAGTGATTATCTGGCCCATAGAAATGCACATGGATTCATAGATTTCCCATTGTCAATAGATATGTCCTGCTGTGCCGTGACTCAGTAGCTACTGTGTTGTTTGTCAACCAGCTGTACAATACTGGAAATAGAATTAGCCTTGATTTGAGACCATGAAAATGTAGCTGTCATTATACTCTGTAGTAAGCGTCGTAGCACGTGTTCTGCTTACTGTCCTCATTTTTTGCCAAAGTGACTTTGAACTGTTGACTGACAGGGCAGCGACAGCGAATACGAAATGGATCAGAGTCGGCAGAAGACCCACTCCTTTGTTAACCACTACATCAGCGACCCCACCTACTACAACTCCTGGCGGCGACAACAGAAGGGCGTCACTCGTCCACCGGCATACGGCTACTCCCAGCCCGAGCCCCTGGTGGAGCAAGAGTCACGACAACACCCACCACCCGTACCCCCCCTGCCCCCTCTTCCCCCTCTCCTCCCCCAGAGCGCCCAGTCACCACAGCCCCAGTGCCAAGGCCAGGGCACCCTCTTCAGGCCTAAGGGAAGCCGGACTCCCACCCCCTCCCTGCTGTCCTCCGACCCCCCCAGCCAGCACAGCACCCTGTACCGGCCCCCCAGCAGCCTCGGCTGTGCCGCTCAGGCACCTACCGCGGGCTTCTCCTCTTTTGTTTGACACACAGCTCTCCTTCCAATAACAACAGGACCCTGAGGACGAAACTTTGATTTTTGTTGTTGTTGGTTTATTTGTATTTTGCTCCTTTTCTTCTTCTTTTTTTTTATCTTTAGTTCTGTCTTACCGACAGAGTTGTTGCTCAATATTAAGCATTGCAGGCATCTTAAATAGTGCTTTCTCCTCTGTGAAGAGTGTATGTATGATTGTGCTGAGTGTGTATGGTTGGTCAATCTGTGTAATATGTATTTTATGAAAAGACAATCATTTGAAAGTTTTTGTGTTGCTTTAGCAAATTCATTTGAACGATCATCGATGTAAACAAGAGAGAACAGGACCTGAAGTTCTGAAAAAGAAATCCTTGTTTTCAAACCCCTGTATTATTGTTTAACATGAGAGCTTTATTGAAAACAACCACCTTAGAACCATATAGAGTATGGACCACTTGCATTGCTGAGACTGGACAATGGAAAAACTGACTCTTATGGAACAAGCGATGCCTAACAAAGGACAAAATGTTGTGAGAAAATGACTCTGAGTTGGAGAGAGGCACTTGCGGTCACTGTAGCCCTCAGCTGCCTTTAAGTTTCTCACTCTGCCTAATCATTGTTGGAAATGCATTGTGTATTTACTATATGTACTTGTCTCATCTTGTTTACCAGATATTTATATCAAGCAGCTTCAAGCTCAATATTTTCAGAGCATCACTAGTGAAAATGTTATGAATCACATTAAAGCATTGTGGCACCTTTATAGTAGTCTGAGGATGTTGATTGTGTGCTCATGTCAGTAGATATACAAGCAAAGGCAAGCTTTATAATGTGTATTTGTTTGCTTTAATGTTATTCACAGAAAATTACTAAGACCCAAAAGCACAAATCCCCTTGGTTCATTAGATACATACACTTATCGGCCGCTTTAGTAGGTACACTTGTTCAACTTCTCATTGAACTCGATCATCTAATCAGCCAGTCACATGGCAGCAACTCAGTGTATTTAGGCATGTAGATATGATCATGATTAAAGTTCAAAGAAAGCATCAGAATGAGGAAGAGAGGTGACATGTTTAAAATAGAAGGTTCCAATGGTAGGGTCGGGATTTGGTGTAAACAACAATAAATATGGATCTATCCTGCCTCCTGCCTTTGTCTTAGGCGGGTGCAAAATGGTCTGTATTTATATAGCGCTTTACTAGTCCCTAAGGACCCCAAAGCGCTTTACACATCCAGCCATCCACACACTGGTGATGGCAAGCTACATTGTAGCCACAGCCACCCTGGGGCGCACTGACAGAGGCAAGGCTGCCAGACACTGGCGCCACCGGGCCCTCTGACCACCACCAGTAGGCAACGGGTGAAGCGTCTTGCCCAAGGACACAACGACCGAGACTGTCCAAGCCGCGGCTCGAACCGGCAACCTTCCGATTACAAGGCAAACTCCCAACTCTTGAGCCCTGATCGCTCCATGGAATGAGGGGTACTTACTTGGCATATTTTGGGCCATTTTGTACCAATTGATCATTGTTTAAGGGCACAGCCAGGTTTACACACCATATCAGAAAGCTCATCTCAAACTGGTTTCTTGAACGCTACACTGCACTCAAATGACCTCCATAGTCACCAGATCTCAATCCAATACAGCAAATTTGGGATAGGTTAGAGTAGGAGATTCATATAATTGATGTACAGCTTAAAAATCTTCACCATCTGTGAGATGCTGTCAGGTTTGTATGGGCATCCAATGCATGTATTATTAACAAGCATATGAATCATTATATATTAATAGCTGTCAGTGAAAGAAAATAATAACTCATTTTGGTTAGTTTAAAAGAGAATGGAGAGTATCCATATCCACTAAGGGTTTCACAATGCAATAGATTTTACCTATAGCACAAAACCTTTACTTTTCAAAACTACCTCAAATTTTGGGGTGTTTCTTGATGTACTGGGAAGAAAACAGGAAATCAGTCACTTACAAAGATACAAAAGAGTAAATGATAATGTGCGGCAGGAGAAAAAAGTATGATGATGTGTGAAATCCGTCAGAATGGATTGTCACTTTTTTTGTTCATGTTACAAGGTGTGATTGCATTTATATAATTTCTGAATACATGATTCGTGTTACAGCTCATGGTACCATAGGCATATATTATAGTGAGAAATTTTCTAGGACATTTTTGCAAAGCTGTCTCTTTAGAAAAGGTGAATGGATATTGCTGTGCTGGAGTGTGACCTATAGTGTGCACACTAAAGCATTCAGTCTTCAAGGTCTAAAAATGTAATCTGTCCAATTTCCAGTGTGAACATCTCTGTGTACATCATTAAAAAAGAGAAAAAGGCAGAATAGCCATGTTAATGCTAACTCTTTAGAATAAAACATTCTATTTTGTAATGACCTTTTCCTCATAAATCATAATGAAATGGTGGAACACTGATGAAAATAATTACAGGATTTATGATTCTGACATAAAGAGAATTGGCAACAAACTCATTATAAAGGAAATCTAAACCATTTTAAAACCTGTAGAAATTAATTTTGCACAGACAGTCTTAAGTAGAGCATTTTGTATGATCTGGAATGCAAAGTCATTTTTAAGTGACACCTAATCCTACAGTGTACAAATGACCTGAATCTTAAACAAAACCATAATTGGGATGCAAAACAGCATGAGATACTGGGAAGAACTTGAAGAAGAACCTGATCCAGTGCAAGCATGCTGAAAATCTTAGGGATGGTTGGACAGGTAATCCCTTTATTTCAGGCCAGAAAACACTGATCTTAACCAAAGAACAGAAGGCTCAGGCTCAAAGGTTTAGGGGTAAGGTGAAATCAGAAAACATCTTTCCACCATGGATATATTATATATAAATATGTAATTCTTCCGACTTGACTGAGCTCTTCACTCTAAGGAGATCACAGACAAATCTTCTGCTCACACACATTCAAGCCAAAGAGAGTGAGACAGAGACAGAAAGCGAGGCGCTCACGCAGATGGGGACAGAGAGCAGGAAAGAGATAGATCTGCAAATCTGGCACAGTTTTACATTTCAGTGAAACGTCTCCTCATGGGACTGACTTAAACAAAATTTGTCCTATTTCTGACTGTGTTTGTTGGAGTTCATAAGACCGCATTGGCAGCACAGTTAACTTGTCTGGTTGACTGGCGGGGGCCAAGTTATGGTGTGTGATAAAGAGAAAAATGAGAAGTTACAGCTTTCAAACTGTTTTAATGTGGGGGAGAGTTATTGTTAAACCAGAAGTCTTCTAGTTTATTTTATTTCACTCATAGATACAGTACACATAGTGCATTTCCTCTACATACACTTAGCTCAAGCCTCTTCTGCCAGATCAGTTAAAAACCTGAGGAGATGCTCCCCCAACTGTTTTCTTTTCACAACATTTCTCTGCAGTATGCAGAAATTTTTATGCACTAGTTCAATCAAGCAGAACTGCATAAACATTTGCTATTATACTTGCCCTTATATGTAGTGAACAGCTAAATTGATCTCAAACTGGGCAAAGTTATGTATTTTGGGGAGCGGTGACATGGCTAAATGGTCATCTTGCATCCAGTAGCTTCACAGCCACCCTACTCCAGTCTGCTAACACTATAAAGTTTAAATTGAACGTTTGAGAATGAGAGCAAAAAGCCAGATGATTTTAATTAACGTCAAACGACAGAAACGAGAACAACCGAGAATACCTAAAGAATGGGGTGGAGTGCAGCCCAGACAATATTGGATAAAAAATCATTTTCTGATGTTCCATTAGACAAGGATCAAAGATAGGTTAACTGGTGATTCTAAACGCACCGCAGGTGTGGATGTGAGAGTGTTATTATCTGTCTCTCTGCGTTGGCCTTGTGCTGGCAATCTGTCCAATGTGACCCTTTAGCCCAGTATGAGCTGCGATCCTAAGTGCGATAAGAGGTTCAGAAAATGGATAGAAAAAAGGAAATCACCTCCATTATTAAAGAAAATATGATTTTTTCTCCTTTATATCCACCTGGCAGTTGCTTAAAAAAGCTCACTTCATACAACTCCAAATGAAAAGGAAGAGTAGTACAGCATGAAATGTTAATAAAACAGAATGTGATGATTTCTAAATCAGAAAAACCCATAATTTACAGCAGAAAACAGAACTCATATAAAATGTTTTAACTGAGACATATTACTGTTTTATCAATGATATTAGCTTCAAGTAATTAGATTAACTGGCAACAGTTTCACGGAAGTAAAGATGGGCTGAGGTTCAGCAGTTTACCCAATTCAAAACACTTTGAGAAATCACTGTCTTTGAACACAATTCAACGTGTCATCCACAAATGCAGGTTAGAGCTCTGTCACACAAAGAAGAAGCCATATGTGAGCATGATCCAGAAACACCATCTTCTCTGAGCCAAAGCTCGTGTAAATGGACTGAGGCAACGTGGAAAACTGTTCTGTGGTCAGGTAAATTGAAATTTGAAATTATTTTTTGAAAAACATGGACACTGTAACCTCTGGACAAAAGACAAGAATGAACATATGGCTTGTTAGTGGCACTCAATTCAAACCACGGGCTGCTGTTACAAGAAGATGGGATACTATAGAGTGTCTGTCCATGTTCTCAGCCATCCAGGTCACAGTAATGTAAGGAGCTTGGAAAGAAAAACAACTAGACTTCTTTAAGTTACTTGAAGATGTTTCACCTCTTATCTGAGAAGCTTCTTCAGTTTGGGTCACAGGTATGTGGCTCATGTGATGAGGCACATGATCAATAGTGGGTCAGCAACACTCCCACAAGGCTTAAATACCAAGGGAGTTTAAGTTTACTCTCATCATAAAAAGCCATATTCTCTCATCAGCTGGTGGGACAGATCGTCGGAAAAAAGCAAAGGCAGAAATAACTTTCAAATATTTGTAAAGGACGCCAGGACATGCAGTTAAATATGGAACATTGTGGTTTCAGAGAACAGCGTGGAGAGACAGACTTGCGTCACTACATACCTTGTGAAGTACGAAAGCGAATAGTCATGTCATTGGGTAGAATGACTTGTGTCCTTTAGTAATTATCAGCCATTTATGCATACCTTTCTCCTGAGGTAAAACCTGGGGTGCATATTTCTGCTTATTTGCATTACAGAAGGTACTAATGAGTGGACACTGACCGATGTCAGCTCATCAACCACAAGTTCAATACACAAGATCAAAGGGTTTGTTAACTCAATACAGTCTTTGCTGTTGTCAGAGAAAAATGTGTGGACGTGTAATAATTCTGACTAACATCCTTATTGGAACTGTAAAAGAAACGAAGGGCAAAGCTCACCTTTAAGCAGTTTGGCAATGTCACGCCTTCAAATCCCTCTGAAAACACCAGTCCCGTATAAATTTATCTTTGCCAATTTTTACTGATTTATTTAATACTTAAATCTTAAAACATGCAATGCTAGGCACTAAAACGATGACATCATTTCCCCTTTGACAAATGAACAAAGATATTCTCTACTCTTGCTCTCCGAAAATATCTAATAAGGCAAACGCAAATGAGTATTGTATAATACTAGAAAGGATATGAAGAATCATTTTAAAGAATGCACAACACTGCTTATTGATAAATGCTTATTACACCTTGGTATATAATAGCATCAATAAAAGGCTTAATATGTTCCTGGGTCTTTCAAGTACATTTTCTTGGTACATTAATTATTAAGTATTTAAACTGGCTAACCTATTTATATATTTATTATTAAAGATTTAATAAATTATCCTCGAGGTTTCCTTTGTGTCAGTGCGTCAAGGCAGTCTGAGTGGCCCCATGCTGGCACCCTGTGTCTTTAAGGACCCATGTAAAGAGGGCGTGTTCAAGCGCACTACCGCAGCAGGCGTTGTAGTGAGTTCATGCGCTTCAGAGTAGCAGCAGCGTTTGTAAGGATGTTGTGACAGCAGCTGTAATATTTCTCTAAAAAAAACCGCCACACTCACGGGTCCATGATCCGCGTTGTTTGGAGCAGAAAGAACTAATCTGAGCGCCTCACAGCTTGTTTCGTTTGATGAATGCACCCCCATTGTTGGTCTGCTGGGGGCCTAAAAGTGGAGCAGCACCCGGCTTTTATGAATGGGGATGCTCGGTAAGCGTGTGTACTTTAATATTTGTACTTGCACTTAACATAAAACTGATCTTCGGGGTTGTGTGTGCACTTCAAGGACGCGTTTTAAACCGACATTTTATCGGCCCGTTCACCTGCGCGCACGGGGCTGCTCATGCTTCTAGTCCGCTGGCCTATTATTGTTCTCCTGCTATTGACCCACCCAGAATCAGCGCTTTATTGTATATGATCGAATCTCGCTGATCGGCAGTGAGCGCAAGAGTGAATCAAATGCTGCGGAATTAGCGCTTATTTCTTTGTGTGTCTGTTGTCGAAAGAAACGAGCCATTTTGTCCTCTCAGAAACAAATTGAGTTTGTGTTTTTTTGTTTGTTAGTTTATTTGGGGATGTTTTCAGGTTTAAGCGGATACACCATGTTTCCTTTTGTTTTAACCCCTGACTTTACTACAAACGACAACTCCCATAGGCCTGACTTTTAGAACACATGATAAACTTCAAAAATTCTCATAATTAGGCCAGTAACGTGTTTGATGGCTGTGCGTATTGGGGGTCCTTCATATTTTCTTAAAACACTTTGACTTGCTTCTGGGAACTAATTCTAGAGTGAGTGGAAGGTGATAGAAGGGCGTGATTTGGCACATTTCCTCGAAGTTGGAGGTGGCTTTGACTTGATCAGATAAGGCTGGGAAAGAAAGATACGTTATACAGTTTCTGCCTCCTTGGAGTGCACATTCACTTTGTCCAGGTCTTTGTACAGTTTTCCTGGTAAGGCTGGCACTTGATGAGGTCACTGACTGGTAGTGTGAGGTAATGGGCCTCAGGTCAGCGGGCTATCTCTCCATCACCCTGCACTGATAAGAACTTACAGCAATTGTCTGAAGAGGTGATGTTATCAGAGGTCTGTGCTTGTGAGGACGTTACGGTGGCTTTTAGGAAATTTGACCTGCCTTTTTCAAAATGTGCAAGGGCCTTTTATGAGATGTGAGGTTGTCTTGAAGTGGTGTGATGGATTCAGGTTGATGACACTACAAGCATGCAAGCATAGTTGACCAGATTTACATGTTTTAGGCTTTCTTTAGCCTATTTACTTTGTATTTTATACAAAGTGACAGGATTTTAAACCAGCCCGCACAAGCACCACAAGCACAAGTTTCTTCTTCTTCTTCTTTTAAATTACAAAGTTGGTGTCTAATTGCCTGCAGGAGGTGGTTAGTGCCCGAAGGTGAAAGTTATCCTTCCCTCTTGTGTTGTTGGACACTGTGCCAAGCACCCTGTTATTATGCAAGGCACAGTGTAGACAGGATTTGTTGGCTCGTATCCTGGGAAGAGCAACCTGCTAATAAGTTTGTTTACAAGAGCAAGCAAAGTTGCTCACTTTTAATGTGGATATTCCAAAATACATCTGCGGTAATGCTGAAGGGAAACTCAGTTATTTGTGGCTACTGGCTAAATAGTCCTGCACCCATGTTTGCAGTTTGTGTGCTCATTTGAGGCTGTGTGTCCCCTGTCCAGCCCCTTCACATTCCAGGAAATACCAGTATAAACTTTTTTTTTTTGTGTTTTCTTTTCTTTTCCCAGAATTCCTCTGAGGATGGTAGTAGGGAATATCTGGGTTACTTTGGAGAAGAGCCTTGGATTTGAACTTGTCTTTCAACACTTACACAGTAAAGATGTATTTTAGCCAGTTTGGCTTCTGACATATGGCAACTGTCATTAGTTTTCTGCCACTTACCTTTTTATTACCTTGTCCAAATATCAAATACTGAGAGTTTATCATATGACAGTGTGTGAATGCTGTGTCTGTTTGGGGTTTTTTGCCTTTTGTTTGGCTGCATTGTGTTCTTGGCCTATCCTGCATGCTGCTTTGTTGCACTGTATGCTGGGGCCTGTTAGCAAGAGGTAAATGTTTGTTCTGTTTCCTTGTTACTGGATGCACGTATTGCATGGAGTTGATGTCATTGTACCAAAAGACAATGACAGGGACTTCTGTTTAAACTCCAAATGCTTTCAGAGATGTCCTCTTTCACTCTATTTGATTTGTTGTTTAGCATTTGTGTGACATTCATTGTCCATTACAATTGTGCCATAGATACACAAGCATATTTATTTTATTTAAAATAAGAAATAAAAAAAAATAAACCGAGTTCGTCCATGTCCCACCAGCCTGTGCTTTCCTTTGCTTGTCTGACCTCATAGTTATGGCACTGCAGCACTTTCAAACAGGAGTCTCCAAATCCTATTGCTTTTCTGATTTCTAAAATGTTTTCTGGTTTTCTTTCCATCAAGGAGAACAGATTTCTTCCCAAATGGTTCAAAATAGAACCTCATTCATCTTCTGCAGCTCTTAAAACACCAACCACACAGACAGCTGGGCCTGAGGCCAGAGCTGTCAACAGCTGTTGTGACTCAGCTACCTGGTGTTGTAAAGATCCGGTTGTGATCGTTTTCGAAAACGATTAAAGTCACCTGGACCTGACGCTCTCCATGTACTGATACATATTGCATTTGGAGTCTGCTTTTACACACACAATGTCCTACAGGCTTATTAAAACAGGGTGTCGATGGAGATATGAGCTGTTTGTTTGACTAGCTTGTCTGTAACACAGTATTATGAAGAAAAGCCTTGTTTACGTTATGAGTGATCAGGAAGGGCAGGCTGAGAAGATTTCCGGAGGGATGGGAGGGTTTACTGCCTAATTTTCTCCCTGCCCTTCCTGTGGATGTACCCTCCAACACGTGTCTTCATTAAACGGCTCCATCATGTGCAGCTATGTATGTCCAGCCTGTCCTTTTGGGAAGTTCTTGGCTAATTGCTTGTTTTGAAGAGACTGGTTTTCAGTGATGTGTCTCAGTGGTAATTAAGTTATGCTTTTGCAACTGTGTGCATCCACATTTTAAGAATGCTCAAATGTCTTCGTGCATACAGAAGGGGACAGTTGTTAATGACTTAAGACTGGTCGTTGATCTTGCAGATCCAGCTGGAACAGGATGGAAAAAGTTGGAAAGGTATTAGCTTAATGTTAAGTGTCTGTGAAGGTTCTCAGCCTGTCCTTTTGGGATGTTCTTGGCTTAATGTTAAGTGGTTGCCTCTGGCATGCTCACTCGTTGATATTGCCAGCGTGAACCTGCTTTCCGTCAATTCCCTGTAATTATTCCGAGACACTCTAAATGCCTCTAAATGCATGTTGTGCCTCCCACCCTCTGTTTGTATTTAGATAGCATGCCCAGTACACAAATGACGTTGGTGTCCAGCCATATTGGCTCCATTTTCAGTAGCGTAATAGTAACTTTTTATTCTGATCAGAGATGATAGCAGAGCTGGGATGGATAACATTGTTTGTCTATAAAAAGGCATTGTAGATCCATGAAAATAATGTTTATCAGCCTTGTTTAACCCAAAGAATACTTTTCATTCTTGAAGCGCAATGCAGCATTATTGTTTGCCATCCACTGATTGTGCCTGTAATAGAAGCTGTCAGTTTGATCACAGCAGAGGACGGAGAGAAAGAGATGCTGTGTCATGTCTGGAGGCTGTGTTGGCTGTAAATGTAAAAGAGACAAGTCATCCCCTCTTGGGTATCTGAGTTCAGCTGGTGCACGTCGAGCACGCCTGTTTTCTGCCACAAACCCTTTCAGTGACTGCCGAGGTGTCACCTTCTGTCCTGGTCTTCATCACTTTTCTTCCTTCCAGCTGGATGATTTGCTTTACTTGTAAATAGCTCCAACTTGAATAGTCTGCATGGTGAATACAGTGGCATTTTCAATTTTAAAGTGTTGCTTCGTGAATGTTGGTAGAGTTCCACGCTAGCTGCTTTCACCTCTTATGTTGAGAAAACGCCTACTAGCTTTGTCGTAAAATGAACAAATGTGTGTAAATAAGCAAAAACAAAACAGTTGTGCAGGAAACCGGCACACACTGGTGTCTGTCATGCAAACAGACCTAAGCCACAAGTCTGCAACCTAGCTAGCACATTCCCCACATGTCAAATATGAATATTTGTGGTAGAGCGTAACCCACTTCAGGCTAGTTTTAGTGATCATGGATTGTATATTGATCTGTCACCTCACTATATATCCTGATATTTCAAGAAAATTTGTGAGGATATTTATGATGATAAAGAAAAAAAGTATACATATAAATAAAAGATGTTTTCCATCCAATATTTTTCAATGGCACTACTGTCACACTTCCTAATTTTCAATCGAAACAAGGTGCCAGCAATGACAGCATCATTAGCATGCAACAGTCATGACACAGCATAAATTAAATATAAGCTAAACTTCTAAGTAAAAGTATAAAATAGCTGCTTAAAACTTTAGTATAACAAAACCTAAAGTCCATTGACCCAGAGCCTGCATAATATTGTCACATGAAAAAAAAAAAAAAAAAATGAATAGATATTTTCTACCTCTTGCTAAAAGCCCTGCTTTTCCATCATGTTACCGCATAATTTAATCCATCCAAGTAATTTCCATTCATCATTTGCTCTTCCTGTCGTACGGCGCGCAACCAGCGAGTGCTAGCGATGCTTGATTGATTAGTTTGTTTATTTTTGCACATCGCCAGCTACTAGTATCTCCTCCTCCTCCTGTGCCGTCCTAGTCTGTAACTCGTTTGTTGTTTCCACCTTTAGCAGGAAGAGTTTTCTCACATATTTTGCAAAGTGCTGCACTTTGCTGGAGGTTTTTGAGGTCGTTCTCTTTTTAGGTAACAAAATGTCATCGATTTGTAGCTCTTGTTCCCAAACGTGCTTCTCCTTGTTGTGCACATTAGGAAACGTAAACATATGATATTGCACTATATGACACTTTTATTTTATTTTTTACATGTACTGAATGATGTCATGACGAAGGTCTTTATCAATACAAAACAAAAGCTGTAAAACTTGTGAAAATACAATTAAGTCCAAAATCTATGCATTTATTCAGTTTGCAAAGCCTTCCAGTGGGCGGATTGTTGGGCGGATTCTGGCCCGTGAGCTTTGTTCGGTTTACACGATGGTTTATCAAAAGTTCTTGTCAGTTTGTTCTTGCTGCTTCTCTCAAATATTCCCCTCACTGTCTATCTAAGGATAGAAACGGATTTGGTACTCAGCAACATGAATACCAATTCCAAAACCTACAGGCACTTTTATTAGCAGGAAGGCTCTAAAAACCTCTTGTTCTTTGATCCCTACAGAACGGTGTGCCCCACTGGGTGAGGTGTGACACTAACACAGCATATCTCCTAACAGCAGCTTGTGAGGTATTTGTGGTCACAGAAAAAAGAACAAAAAACCCCCCAGAAACAATTTTTTCTTCTGGTCCCTGTGTTATTTTTCATCATTTTCTGGAAAATGGGTTGTCTTGGGGTGTGCGATTTCCTGATTTGACTGCATGTCCATTTGGGGCTGTCGTGCACTGAAGTTTCCCGGAGTGCTTGGTGATGTGCCCAATTGTCCTGTTTTGTTCAGCCATTGGTGTTTTTCTTTAAATATATAAACAAACAAACAAAACATATCAGGGCTTATTTAGTGTGATCGTGTCTGTTCTGAAATGTTTTAGCTTCCGTGCTATATAGGATCTGCATGGTGAAATGGGTGGCAGGGTGTAAACGTACCAAAGATACCCTCTCGGTCAACACGTCTGAAGCTGCAACACCACAAGCGAATGGCACGTCTAGTTGATTGCCCCAAATGGGCGATTTAAGCAACGGCTAAATTTGGCTTTAGCGTAAGAAAAAGGGCTTTATTTGTAATTTCTCATTAGAGCAGTGTGTTTTCTCATTGCTGTATTTATCTCAGAGGGCATCATCAGCTTGATGTCTGTTGTCCCCCGTTTGTTTGATTGAGAGATAATGTGATTTCCACTGTTTGTCCTTTGGCTGCTCCTTCCTAAATGAGATATTCAGGCCCACTAACTGAGCTGCATGGCAGATACCTATCTACTGGAGGCCATTTGTCTGCGTAATTAGTAGAGTATGTGTGTGAGAGTCTGTGCTAGCCTGTTACTGAGCAACTGTGTACCTCTTGGTGGTGTCGCACTTAAACATTTGGGAATAAATTAGGGTTTTCACAAGCAATCAGAATGTTTACAGATTGCTTGATAATTGGAGTATTTTTCAAGCAGAGCAGTTTTCACCCCTTTTTTTTAAATTTCCACACAGATTTAGGGTGCATCATGTGGCTTTTCCTCCCCCTAATGTCAGTTCACCCTCTGGTCATTCGATTGTCCGTCCAGGTCAGTGACTTCAAATGATGTGCACAGAGAGTCTGAACCCCTCCCGTCTTCCAGACAGCAGAATGCACAGAGCACAAAGAAGGCGCATCAATACTTAGTTCCGGAAATGGCCCATAAGTCATGGTTGAGACTCGGTTTATGTGTCTGCAAGTGATCTCTTGTGTTTCGGTATTGATTGGCTTGGTGCGAGAATATTGACAAGAAGTGAGAAGTTATGCTCGTCTAAGGTTTGCTGTAAAAAACTTACTGAATGCGGGTTAATTATCTCAGTGAATTTTGACTCGTAGGTTAAACTCGTAGCTATTTGTCTTTCCCCACTTCCTCCAGTGTGGCATTTGTTTATAGCTGTAAGAAATGACTGCAGGTTTAGTGAGGTTACTGTTTCATTTAGCGCGCTCCTTTTTGACCTCTTTAGTAGAAGTAAAACAGCAGATTTTTTTTTCTTTTCTTTTGTTCTTTTTTTCCTGACTGAGAGATTTCCTTTTTTTTTTTTTTTTTTTTTTCCCCTCCAGGTTTAGAACTACTCCATAGCCTAAATACATCTGGCAAAATGGGTTATAATACCGCTTATAAAAAAGAACAACATGAGATGACTGAAGAAGTGGAGTAGCACTCACAACTGTTTGGAAACATTCCAATGTACTCGTGGTTACTGCAGTATGTGTGCGTGCATGTACTGCTGCTTTTACCGAGCAGCTCACAAACACCACATCAAGGCAGGTCAGTCAACCTCATAATCTATACACATCAGTTTAGACAGCTCTAGCTTTCAAGAAGCTGTACTGTCAAACTGAAAAAATGCAGATGTGCTTCATTTGCTGTTCATCCCCGTTCCTGTCCCGCATTTTAGTGGGCTCTGTTGCAGTTAGATCATGAGTGTTGTGAAAGTTTGTTTATAAAGTCAATCCTCCCCCCTTCACCCCTGGTGCTGCGATCCAGCGGTTCCCACGCTAACTGCTGCCTTCTCAGGCCCTTTTCCACTCTCCATCTATATCTGCCACTCCCCCACCCCCTACTCGTGCGTGCATGCACTTCCGCAAATATGACAAAGCCATAAATATAGAAGGTCTTGGGTTGGATGTAAATGTGGAACTGCAGCAGTTTTTGTTTTTTGTTTTTTCTGGTACGATGTGGTTGGGAGCTGACAATGAGAAGTCTGTCTGGTGGTCTATAGCAAGTTTCTGTATCCATATCCCTGCGATGGGCACCATAGAGCTTTTCAGCTTGATCCTGGCCTAGAGGGTGATATAGAGGAGTGGGAGGGAGGTTTTCACCATCTCCGCTTTTTTGATCCAGTAGTTGTTTTGTTTTTTTCTTTCCTGTGTTTGTGCCACCCAGGAGCAACTATTCAGGAAAGAAAAGGCTGTTATTTTGGCTGGGTGTGAATATTTGGCCTTCCCTGAAACAAATCAGAACAGGCAGCTACAAAAATAAACACATTTCAGCAAAAAGTGACTTTGTTTATGTATCTTGTTGAAATCATTTGGAGTTCATGGAACGTTTTGTCATCACAACTCGGCCTCTGGTTTATCGAGCTTGCTTGCTTTATTTATTTATTTTTTTGTTGTTGTTTTTTTTCTACAGCACCGGAATATTTCTGAGTTTTAATCGATTTCCATTTTGGCCAATAGAAAGTAATAACACAAGGTGAGTGAGCACAGGCTATGGCTGACAGAAGGCCATACGTTGCATTTGAAGCCTGGAGCCGCCCGTAGCCTCTGACAGGAAACGCTGTCGCTTGCACGAGGGAGGGTGTTTCTATGGAAACCGAAGCAGGTGAAGGCATTAACAGGAAGCGGAGAAGAGACTCAGCTGGCAAAGACAGGGGGTGGAGACCGAAGAATGAGGTCAATGCATGCAAAAGCCTGCCACTTTAAACAGCTAAAATCTCTTCCAGCATAAACAGAAGTGACTTAAATATGTTTTAAAGGGCTTTCTTACAAGAAAGCTAAAGTCAAGGTTAAGTGTTCCTCTTCCTGTCTTAGGTTAAGTAAACAAAGAAAACGGCACTATGAGCAAGCTAGAGAGACGCACGCTCAAGCCGGCGAGGTAAACCTTTTCTTCAGACATGCTTATGCACAACCACAGAGATTTTCCATCCACAAGTCAGCTGTGCATGTGTTTTTGATGTCTTTGTGTGGAAACCGCTTGCACTTCACTTTGTGGGCCACCATGAGAGTGCTCTTTTCATGTGTATTTTATATAATTGGACTGATGGTTAATGAGACACCCTGCTCCTGCCCTCCAGTGCATCACCTGAGGAAACAGCGGTGTCTGGCTGGCTGCCTGTGGCGGGGTTTCCTCTGTCTGAGCTCTCAGTAACGTAGAAACACAATTTTGTCAGCTGTCATAAACCTCCGGGGGCTTAAACACCACTGCCTAAGATGGGGAATACATTGTGATTTCTTTGTTGCAATAATCCAGCTCTATAGTTAGATGACAGGGGTATCATTGTTTTTGATGCATGTATAATTGTCCTTTTGTCAGTAGAAGATAGTTTTCGGTCTTGCAGTGAAGTATACTTTGCAAAAAAAAAAGAAATCTGTGGCAGCTCTCAGTTATCTTGCCTTGATTCATGTTGGTCTGTGGTTGGTGTTTTCCTCTAAGTTATAGCGCTGTTTAAGTAAAATCCTGTGGTGGTCTACTTTTTTTTTTTTTTTTGGTTTTTTTCTGCAGCGTATTTTAGAGTTCATCTCACAGAGTTTGCTCGTCATTATAGACTCAATAATTGATAGCTTCAGCTCTTGCAATTAGTGGCAACATTTGGAATTCCTTCATATGTTTTTTTTTTTTTTTTTTCTTAGAATTAAAGGGCTGAATGTTGACTTTCTTGGCAACATAATTTAGAATCTATATGGTCCAGCTAAAGTATAGATTTTTTCTTTTTGCTTTCTGCTGGTTTTGAGTCAAGTTACAATTTATTGTTTGAAATCAATTTGTGTGAGTGGACACACTTTGAAGTTTTTTTTTGTTTTGTTTTTTTGACTAAACAAACAATTTTGATTCGATTATGTCTGTTTCTAACTTATTGTGTGTTTTTCCAGGTTCCCTGGCTGATTGGATTTAAGGACCATCAATATTCATTCCAAGATTTCAAAGAAGGACTTTCCCAAAGATTCAGGTGATCTTTTTGCCACCCAGCTACCTCTTAGTGCACAACAATACCCCTGATCAGCCACCATGCCGATCTTAAAACAGCTAGTGTCGTCCTCCTCCCAGACAAAGCGTCGCTCCCGTATGGACCTGACCAGGGAGATGATCAGTGCTCCCCTGGGTGACTTTCGCCACACCATGCATGTAGGCCGCAGCGGTGATGCTTTTGGTGACACCTCCTTTCTCAGCACACGCTCAGGGGAACCCCCTCCCGAGTCCACATCCTTTCCTCGCTCTCCTCGGCCTGGACTCCTGTCACGCACCTTTAGGAGCAGCAAGCGCTCTCAGTCGGTGAACCGAGTGGACCAACAGAAAGATAGCGCCCTGGTGGTCCCCGGAGGATCACCCACCTATGTAAAAAATGCCATGTCCCTTCCCTTTCTCAATGATGAAGACGGAGGCGACAGCATGGTGGCAAAGAGTTTGTCTTCAAGTCCGCTGAAGCTCCACAGCGACTTGGATGGGAGAGGTGCAGTTGCAGCTACTCGCGCTTTAGAGCTGGAAGAGCAAAGTTTTGGTGAGCTGACTGAGCTCCCAGAGAGCTCAATTCAGTACGGAGGTGGAATGAAGCATGCAGTGTCGGTTATGTCTTTCCACGTTGACCTGGGTCCGTCCATGCTGGGTGAAATCCTGGGTGTGATGGAGAAGGAGGATGATGATCTTGGCTACGAGGAGGGCAAGAGCAGCGAGGGCTGCACCTCGCCACTGCTTGGCGCCCATGGTGAGGAAGAGGTTTATGTAGAGGGTGAAAAAGATGAGGAGCATGTGGAGGCAAATGAAGAAGCAGAAGAGCTGCAGCACCAGGCATCTATGCATCTAGCCAGCTCTGTTGATCTGAGGCAGGAGGACGGAGGGCCTTACACTCCAGAGTACACTCCTGAGATACGCCCCAAACACTTGCAGCACCTAGACAGCTGCTCCATGTCCAGTTCTGGGTCTGCTGCTCTGGATGAGAAACCCAGCAGCCTGATCTTTGCAGGAGATACAGATAGCGCCACCTTCAGTGCCCCACCAGAGGAGGAGAGCAACTTTTCCTCTTTCTTGGAGGATGAAGATGATGAGATTCATGTATGAGAGTCTGGTGGAAGAAAAAAAAATAAGAATAAGCTGTGGAAGTGGTTTATGCGCAACTGGCAAGTCCTTTGACAGTGTGGATTTGCAGTTAAATGGGAAGACGATACTGTAGTCAGGAACTGTGCGAATGGCCCTTTGAAGAAGATGGAGGGTTCCTCCTTTAAAGGGCTACAAAGAAAGAGTGACTGCTCCTTTAGGATGTGCCCAAACTCTGTCTGTCAGAGAGCCTTACCCTCCACTCCCTTTCTGTCAATCTGTGACTCCCTTTTGAACACCGAGGGAACTGACATGGAAGGGAACACACTTTCTGAATATGGAACATTCCAGAAGTAAGCAGGGAGTAGTGGTTAGAAAGGAACTTTTGTAGGAAAAACACTTTCCACAAGTAAAACTCAGTTCAGCCTTTCTCTTTCCCTCTCTCTCCCCTCTCGCTTGATGTGTCACATGTGCTTTTTTCATTCGGTTCGCCTCTTTTCTTCACTCTGGCTGTGGGACGTCATGAGGCCTGAGCTAAACAGAAGGCCTCTGTCACAACAGGATCACTGGTGGGTGTCTTGTCACAATAAAGGGAGCTGTGGTTGTCACTGGTGTGTGAGGCCCTGCACTGAGCCTCTTTCATCTGAAGATATTATAGCAGTACCATAGATCTATCAGATTTCTTTCTCCCTTAGTATAACTTATGTATCTCAGGGTCTTTGTGACACTGTTTAAAGGGTACAATTTCCTGCTGTAAAGCTGGACCTCAAAGCCAACACCAAATTGTCTCCTTCACATAGACTCTGTGAATTGTAGAAAAGGAAGTAGAGCTAACGGAGATGCATTGGGCTGAACTAAATAGAAAGCAAGGTGTTACTACAGCAAACTGGAGGTGTGAGGAGTAGTGTAGCCCACTCTTAGTTGTCTTTTATATCTTTTCTGATGCAGTTTTCCTGATAATCTCCATTAATTAACACAAAGTGACTTTCCTTTAGTCGTGTCAAGTTCGAGTTGAAACCGAATAACCACTTCCTTCCTTTTTTTCGTTACATCCGAGCAACTGCAGCGGTGCAAGTGATCTGTGTAGAAGATTTTCATTACTCAAGGGGACTACCTATATGTGTAAACTATTTTCACCACTACGTACGAGTAGGGCTTTAGTGTATATGTGACGGATGAATTACGTGTACCAGGAGGCACAAGTAAATCAGACACTACTAGTATTTGGTGTTAAATACCTGCTGTTTTCTCTACGTTTGTTAGAAAGAAATCTTTACTGTGTTTGTTATGTCTGGAGAGTGGATTTAAAAAAAAATGAAAAATAAAAATAAACGTGGGGGGGAAGAAAAGAGACAGCCAGCAATGGATGCAAGAGCATTAAGAAAAGATTGCTATTTTTGTGCAAGTTGCATAGTCGTTGCAGCTCGACTGCCTTTCTTGCATCATTAAAAGCCATGGCCAGAAAGTATTGAGGCTTAGTTGGGCTGATTGACTTCACTGCCTTAACTGAAACTGACAGATGTGCCAAATTATGATTTATTTTTTTTTTCTTCTTCTTTTCTCTCTCTTTGCTTTTGGGAGAGTCTGCCACTTACATTTCACTTCCTTCTCTCTACCAGTATTCACTGTGTAAGTTTCAGCATGCAAATTAAGATAAGTGCTATAAGGTGTGATGTCCTGAAACTGAAGAGGTTGCATAACTGGATGTATATCACTCATGCACTACAAAATACACGCAAGTAAATCCAACTGTTAATTGGGTGCGAATGAGAAGTTGTTTGTGTTTTCTGTGTGATATTACACCATATTTTTGTCCCCACTGTATATTTACAGCCTCTTTTCTGTACTGCTCAAAATAACCTATATTTTTCAATAAAAGCTTGAATACTTTCACTGTTTCATATTTGATTGTTTGTTTTTATGTGAGTACATCAAAAAGCAGCGTGTGTTAAGTGCTATCCACTCAGCAGCATTAACAAAGGAATTCCTTGAGTGCCTCGTGTTTCCTGCCATTCACCATCTCTCCAAGCAGAGGAAGGAAGGAAGCAATTCAGACCTTATTGGCCTTAGTTGTACACTTTTCTTAAATATACAATAAAAAAAGAGTTTTGAGTAAAGCAGTGCATGTGGAGGAGAAAAGCATCTTAACTTAAAGGCTTAGTTTAAAAAATGTTTTGGTTAGTTTTTTTTAAAGATCGTGCAGGTGTGAGAGGGGTGAAAGATGGATTCAGGGGGGAAAGTTTATCACCGAGGAGTGCTGCATTGACAAATAGCGAAGACGGGCAATTTCTCTTACCTTGGTGATTGGAGGATGGATGAGCTTTTTACTCACCTGAGACCGGGATCCTGCTCATCATCGCTGACTCAAAGCTGCTCTGTCACTTTTGATTTTAAAGGCAGTGCTTTGGCTTTTCCTGCCCTGGTGAGCCCCCTCGCAGCACGGGCAAAGTCCGGCGCGCTGTTTTGTTAACGCTCGCTGCAGACTGTTCAAGGTCTTATCCTGCATCCCTCTGCATTAAAACTGCATTCAGAAAGCAGCGCTCTGCTTCTCTTTGGTGTCTCATTTCGATTCTACTCTTTCATCTCCACTTCAGGGAATGTTTAATCTCTTTCCACTTAGTTTTTCATAGTCACATTATGCCAGTGTCCAATCTGCCAGAGGGCTAGAAAAAGTCATTATTCTTACACTTGTGGTAAAGCAGCCCATTTATATTGATTGTTGTGGTCAATACAAACCAGTAGTGGTATTGATCCTTCTTTTCTCTGCCTTTATAAAGTCATTCTTCTTCTCTCAGATTGTTAGGATTTTTCTTTGAGAGAGACTAAATCTTCCCTGTGCACCACTTTGGCATTTGATTCTGAAAATCTCAATTTGAATTACTTCATATAACTGGGTTATATAAATGGGTGACAGTAAAGGGAAAATCGCATTGGAATGAAGTTTAGGGGTCACCAAGAACTACCTCAGTGTACCTTGCCACTGATTCCCCAAGACCCTGGAGCTCTACTGGACGTTGACGGATAATCGCTCATTTGACGTTTTCATGATGATGATAGTGACTCTATCTAGAGTCATTTCCAAAAAAGGAGTTGCAGCACACACCATCACATATGTTTAGCATAATTTTGATACTCATTGAGCCAGTAAGTAACTCTTTTATGGCTCGTGGATCAGAGCCTTTTTTTTTAAGCTTAAAATAGACAAATCACATTGGGATATAAATGTTCCATCATAGGTTAAAGGTGGATCTTTTTGAAGAGACCATTCTCTCACAGTGGACAGATGCACCTAAATGATGACAGGTTTAGGTCCGCACAGTATAATGGAGCCCCAGTTTCCCTTACTGTATGGGTCAAGGGCTCAGGTTTTTTTCCTTTAATTTGTTTCCCATCTGTTTTATTATTACGATACAGCTGCCTGCTGTAAGCCGAAAAGCTGTTATTTACTGCCATCTAATGGTTGTTCGAAACTCATGCAAAAATGGGTGTGTCAGGACAAGGGCTGGTTTGACTTTGAGGGTTGTAAATACCTGTGTGGCACTGTAAACCCAAGAACGTATTAGCTGATGTTGCTCTTGTTTTTAAAAATGCATTCAGAAACCAAAGTCCAAAAGGAAAACATTCAAATGAGTTTTCTTGTGGGTAATCTTTTGGACGTGAGCACAATTGTTTGTCCCACACTGGAGACTGCTGATTTGTTCAGGGGGCTCAAGCCACCTCCCTCCCCCATAGAAAATCATTGTAATTTGAGTCTTGCCTTGCAGCTGTTATCCTCTCTCAAGCGCCCATTATGCAGCTTTTCATCTGCTTTGGAGGCTGTCAAATGTCATTTCCCCTTCGCTTTCAACTTTCTTTGAAAGCTGTATTTTCTTACTTGGGCCACCAATGGGAGGCGCTCATTGCCTTTAGGTTTATTAGGTTAGGAGCCTCGGCCTGGACCCACAGCCCTTTTCCGCCAAATTCCATCAGCAGACTTGCAACTCTTCCAGGAGGCTGAAGGCATGCTGAAATCTGGAAAGTATTAAACAACCTGCTGGTGAAGGGGATTGAGGAAGGGAAGGTGGGGGGTGGCTAAAGGAGTAAGAGAGAGGGGAATCAAAAAAAAATGGGG
The DNA here is from genome assembly GCF_057382185.1 of Mchenga conophoros. Classification (NCBI taxonomy): domain Eukaryota; kingdom Metazoa; phylum Chordata; class Actinopteri; order Cichliformes; family Cichlidae; genus Mchenga; species Mchenga conophoros. Next base: position 27,359,521 of record NC_140529.1, read on the forward strand.
AGGTGGGGGAAAATAGGAACAGAATAAAAAATTGCTCATATACCGTCCTTTGCCTGTCTCTGCTACATTCCCCTCCCCCCAAAAAATCCAGACCACTCCCCAAGAAGCTACATATGCAACATTTTTTTTCATATCTGCAGCAGTATTTTGCAATTCCTTTTTTTTTTTTTTTTAAATGGGTCATAAACAAACAGCCGTTTCTCCAGTATAGCTGTACTGTGGTGTGTGTGTGTGTGTGTGAGAGAGTGTGTGTGGAGATGTTTGCTGGAACACAAGTGGAAGGCTAGTGCCAGGGCTGAAAAGCCCCAACTGTGTGTTTGTGGTTGGTAGCGAGAATGAAAAAAAAAAAACTGGATGCTATCCAGACATCCTTTCCCATGCTTTGATACGAACATCTGTGAGCAAATATATACACAATGTACAGAAGGGTGTGCTAAACTCTGCTGAGAAGATCTGCTTTTAAAAAAATGTATAGAATCGCAATCTTATTTATTATCATAAATACTTTTTTTTTTTTTAAGCTGAGTTGTCCCTTCAGGAGAGCGAGATGGAGCACTAGGGATATTGGCATTAACAGGAGCTGCTAACATAAACACTCCAGTACCCAGTACTGACCTCTTGACCTCTAAAACCTGGCTCTCCACGACCAGCAGCAGGAGACCACACACACGTGCTGGGGGGAGGAGTACAGAGGATGCAAAAAGTCTCTGGTGTTCTTGCTGTAAAGAGCTTCACATGCCTTAACTGAGGACTGTGAAAAATTAAACCATACTCCAGACATCTGTGTGGCTTTCCCGCTCATGGATTTTTGCAGGTTTTTCAGAATGTAGGTATGGCTTCCCCATATGGAAAGGTTATTTGAAAGGAAGCCGCTTCTGTCTCTTTCGTTCTCCTCCTGTTGTTGTGCAATGAGCAGTTTCCGTTATAAATGTGGAGACTTTGTCACAGCCTCCTTGGACTGGGCTCAAATCTTCATGGTAAAAATGTGGTTTTTCCCCTTTAGCCGAACCACGTTTGCTGAAATCACTGTAGACGTAGCTCACTTGTTCACTATGTTTTATAACTGTTATAGCAATCAGTTGACAATCAAATAACTGGAACAATTTAACACAAGGATACGTGGTTAAATTTTTATTCTGCATCCAACATGTAGTACTTAAACTTCAACATGGAGGACTAATTTTTGCCATCAGGATGAAAAAAAAAATATGATTCAACCCTTCATTTTCCATGCTTTGCTTCTGTCTGTGTGGTACTGCCTTCACCCCATCTCATTCTGCTGCAGAGCACAGGTCCTGCAGCCGAGTGTGTCCCCAGGAGGTCTGGCCTAGTCTGCACTCATGCACCCATGACCACAATAGATAGAGCTGGAGGCTCTGCTGATCTCTACACTTATTTCTGCCAGAGGCCGCTTTCCTTCCAATGCCAGTCATCTACAGCTGGTTGAAACTGGAGGAAGGCGAGCACTCTGTATACCTCGGCTCCTGCACTCCTCCGGACACCCACACATTCGGTCTCTGTCAAATGTAAAGCTTTTGCACATAAAGTTTTGGACAGTTATTGGCAAAACAACACACATTTGCAATTCATCAGCTTCTTTAAATGTAAAGTTAATAGATTTAAATATATACATGTATATATACTGGGAACCTACGACTGATAAAACAAGCCTTCAGGTGTTGATCACACAGTGAGACTTGGCGCCATTTCTACTGAGGCACTGTGTCTACACAATGCACCCCTTGTTTGGTAGCGACAGCGTGTCCACAGTGGGGCAAAAACTGACCTGGAAATTGAACACAAAGGGTCACTTCCTGTTGTCCAACTTTAAACTTTGACCTTCCGGCCCTTCTTTTTTCTCCTGACAATATGAGTAATAATTGTCCAGCTTTCACAGCGAGGGCAGAGAGAGCTGAAGGGCCGACAGAGATTGATGCCTGACGCTAATCTGGAAATAAATGGATCCTTTCATGCACCACATTTCATTCATTAAACATCTCTTCTATTCAACAATCTAAAGTTATTTTGAATATTTATTAGCCCGCATAAAGCACATTTATAAGCATCTAAGTAATTCCAGTCCGTCACATCAATCTCTGTACTTCAAAATTAAAGTCTGCATGAGCAGATTTTGATGTTTAATGTTTTTTTTCTCCCTTTTCGGCCAATGAAGTGGAAAAAAAATATGCAGCTCAATAGCTGTGGTATTGCTTCAAAAAATGTTTGATTTCCCAGCTAAGATGAAAGATATTTAAACTAATTCTCATTCACATCACTCGGTCGGATGGATGGGGATGTGTTCAGGCTTCTGTAGTTAGAAAACACAGAGCCCACTGTTCATTTCATACTGCTCTTACTAATATCAGCACTGGCAGGGGCAACCAGACAGACTTTCCATTACAGTCACAGCAATCACCTTCCTGTTTTCATGCGACTTTATACGCAAGCTCTACTTTTGCTTGTGGAAATACTGCCGCAACCTAAAGCCTCATTCGCTTTCCTCAAATCTCAGCAGCATTATAAATCAAGGCGTGCCTGGAGATAGAAAACAACACTAGGGTGAAGAATCCCAGAGCTCCATGTGTAGAGATGATTTTTAAAACACACTGTACTGGGTGTTGGTCCTCCATTTAACAACTTCGTCATCCAGTTTATGCACTACTCCCTTTGGCCATGGTCCCCTCAGGATTGAGCTGGAGAGGAGAGGGGGAAAACTTCAACAGATGCTGGATCTTTTTATCGTCTTACTGGCCAGGATTTAACTCTCCTCCTCCAAGTTCACATGGCCAATCAGAGCTGACAGCCCATAAACAGATGTATTGTGTGTACTAGTGTGTTCTCTGTTGGGTTGGGTTGACTTGAGTTTATTTTATTTTTTTTTATGATTTGATCATTGAATTAGGCTTGGGTTACTTTTTACTTTGGTAAAGCAATTAAAGATGTGACTTTGAATTCAAAACAGGCATCATACTGACTCAGGAAGAGGATGTTATCTGAGTTCAGCATCCCGGAATAATGTGCATCATCTCTTGCACGCATTCAATTCACACATATACAATTTCTGCCTTATGCTGAATTACAGAAGTCACACAAAAACCTTAAGCAGCAGTGGCAAACATCCGCTACGATCCTACGGGCTTTCATGCTATAAATGTAAATGCTGGATAAAAACCACTGTGCAATTATTTGATCTTTTAAACAACCTTAACATTCTCACATCTGTCATGAGACTTTTTTTCTTTATTTTTCTGGGAAGATTTAGCCTTGAAATTTAAATCGGCAGTGTTTATTTTAAACATAAACACTCAGCGTGACGCTTTGCATGTGATGTAGAGGCGTGTCTGGCTCTCAGCTCAAAAGATCCAGCTGAGCATGAGGCCATCTCCTAAAATTCCTGTATCAAACAACTGCCTTCTGGCAGAGTAGCTAGCATGGTAAAGCCTGGTTTAAGCTCCCTCCGCCCTCTCCATCTGTAGCTGTTTACTTTGATTGGCACCGCTCTGCAGTGCTCAAAGGAAGTTGTTCAGGATTCATCTCAAGCGAAACACTGGCTTTCGCACACCGCCATCCCAGGAAAAATCTCGTGTTGACAGCAAACGCATCAATCTTTATGTGAGTGGGACTTGTATATCTCTGTGTATTTAGGAATGGAAGAATGCTTATGTGGGTGTTTGACCGACTTGGTGAGCTATATGGATGAGAGTCATAAAGCGAATCAGAGCAGGGTGGATCAGATAGGGAGGGAATGGATCATTAATCTCTCCCCCACTCCTTTAAAAAAAAAAATATATATATATATATATAAATATATATTTATGTATTCTCTTGGTGCATGATCCAGCTGTGTTGCAGCTTTAGGCCAGCAAGGAAGTGTTGGAGCAGGATACAGGGTGGAGGCAGGGTGAGGTCACACTGTTGTTGGACCTAGGCTGGACGGATGTCTGTGGGGAAAGAGGAGACACTTGGCTCAGTGTTGCAACTGTTTTCGATCGCACTGTTAATTGAACCGTTCATCAGAAATACTCAGACTCTTTCACACAGTACTCCACACAGAGCTGCCATTTTGAACACTATCAAACACTGACCCTCTCTTTCACATGTGGAGCCATGTACACACACATGTGCGTAGTGAAAGTGAGTCACCCACAGAGGCCCAGGCATATTTAGAGACCGCTATGTGAGCGCCTGGCCCTGCATGCTTGGAATGCCTTGGGTGTGACCAGAGTGGCCATGTGTGTTTGCGTGTATGTGTTTGTGTATGTGTAGTAACGTTGCTCCAGCTGCCTGTCGTCTCCAGCTTGTCCCATCGGTTCTCACTTAAGGAGCAGAGCCAGCCAGACAGTGACTCAAGCAGACACACACACGCACACAGAGGATGAATTAGTCAATGGAAAGAGCTGTACACATTGTTTGGAATTTCCTGGTCACCAGAAATTTTGCTTGAAAACGATCCATGGGTCATTTTTAAACTTTCACTGATCTTCTCACATTGAACTTCACTGAAGTTGTATTCATTAATGAAAATGAAGGATATTTAACTGTAATTACTGGAAGTGATCGTGCGAGCGGAACAGTTTTCCAGTTTTCCATGAAGTTTCAAGTTATGCATTGCACAACGGTGATCCTCAGAGGTTGGCTAGCACTGCCTACTCCCTCCTCCCACAACCATGTGTGTAGTTTTTACAGACTTGAGATCTACAAACCTAACCATGACCTCAGAGAATTAAATATTCTCAGTGGAAAACCCCCGTATCCCCAAAGTGGCATTTCGGGCTTGTCAGCTGCATTGTATGTGTAGTTTTTCCATGTGTGAGTGTAAGAAAGAGCAAAAAGAGCGAGAGAAAAAAGAGATTTTGTTTGCAACTTCAAATACAGAACTATTTTCCACGAGCCTGCATCTCTCTGCTGTTGTTTATATAGTGAACATATGTTTGTACTTGTGGTATTTGTACAGCACACAAGTTATTAAAAAGACTGTCTTGCAGGAGCAGAGCTTATTTAACAAGGCTGAAGCTGCATTGTGGGCTCAGTGTAATGGGAGCCCAGGTAATTGTTTTGAAAGGGTAACTTTATAATGGAAAAATATAAAAACAAGCCCTGGCTTCAATTAAGCCTTTCCACCCCATCCCCCACAACCCCGAAAAAGTGAGGAGTTCCGTCCAAGCTGCCATGTATATTTTCTTCTCTGCCGTTCACCATTTGCCTGCTCCGTATAACCAAGTATGGGATTTAATGTAATTTTTCCGGCTGCACATTCGGAACCACAGTTTTGGGGTCATGGAAACTGCCTGAGTTTGCATTTTCAGTCATTCATTTCCATTTTTTATTGAATAAAATAAATGTTTTTTTAAAAATGGAAAGCTGAATCACTTTTCTTCACAGCTCTGCATCATTTTTCTTGACCACACCCTACTTTTAGTCTTTAAAGGGTAAAATTCATTTCTTAGAGGAACTCGAAAGAACAGATGTTTTGAAACTCTCAAATGGGTGTGGGGTGGGGTGGGGCGGGGGGATAAGCTATGGTCTCATCTGGAATGCGTAAAGCACAACAATACATCCCACAGAGTGGGCGGGAACTGTTATGACTTAAATCCTCCCAGAGCAGTATAGGATGATGGTGTAGGCTGTATAGATCAAGATGTTCTTTCTGACTTTCTTCACATATTTGCAAGGCATACAGAGTTCAGGGAGAGGACATTATTTTTCTTTAAAGTAATCTTGTGGTTTCATTAAAACCTCATTAAAGGTTTGGCATATTGTGAATCTGTGTGTTGGCCATCAAAATAGTCCTGGAGAACAACACAGGGGCTATCCTGTGGATAGCCTGTAAGCTTTTCATGTCACATATTAATTCAATATTATGTTATGGTCTAAACTACTCACCACTAGTAAAACTATACTTTCAATTTCCAGCATAGATTGAATTGGTTGTGGAAAAACAGCACTGAAAATATCGATCCTACAGGGAGCCTATGTGGCAGCATAGGCTCAGGGCTGCTTTGAGATTATTGTAAGTTCCCAATACTCACCAAAGTCAAATTCAATATCTTGTACCCTGTTAAGATTTGGTCACAATTTCATTTCTTCCAACTTGTGGCCCCAAAGTAATAATTTTCCCACGCATAAACCAATATAGCAGTTTTATTTGATGTTAGAAAGATACAATAATCAGTAAACGACATAAACGCCTTCTTGATGTACTATTATAAAACAATTTATTATTATTGGCACAATTCACTCAAAGCTACAAATGTGAGCCTTCTGGTTAAAATGATAGGATTTGTCCATCCGGGACTTTAATTCAGAGAAAAATGACTAAAATATGTTTACATAAAATGACAGATGAACTGACCAGCAGACTGAGCGTTATCCTGGTAGCAAGTTCAAAGTGAGGCATATTGGGGTCAGGGAAGAAGTGAAAAAAATGCTAGACTGGCTGTGAGTTTGTTGATGTTTTTAAGTATGTGGATTGTATGTTTGTAGAACATGCTGATGCACTGAGGTGTCTGCCAGAGTTTATCAGGCCATCCTCACCTCCTCATTCACTCAACCACTGAGAGGAGCTGTCAGTGGGTTTGGCGCAGATATTCTATGAGTGGCTGCTCTGGGCTGCCGCCCAGACTGATGCAGACAGATGAACACACACATACACCATCTCCGCTTCAAGCCAGGCTTTACAGCAAGGCCACAGTTTCCTTTGGCCAGGCCACAGTCTCTAGGCTACCCAACACATATGTATGGGTATCACCGCATTCGCTAACATTCGATCAGACAGACTACTCTCTAAACCGAGACTGAACTGAGCACCATGTGCATTGTGGATTCCACTATCAAGTTTGGTTTCATGTTTCAGCAGGCATGACTCATAGCTTAGGCAGTGAATCTGATCTGGAGAGATACCTGTTTAACAGCATGCTGAGGATTGTATTCTTGAATTTTTTTCTTTTTCCTCATTTCTTCCACACAAGTTGATAGCTTGGCCTTTGTTAACTGTCCTATAAAGAGCTCTGCTGTTTTGTGTAAAGAATTCATTAAAAGTCACGGCCAAGAGTAAGGGTGTGTGAAACCTGTCTGATGAACTATGTAAACACATCTTCCTTCAGAAGTAAATGAACTCTAGTTTCTACACTGGTATATCACGGCATTTGACCTCAGAAGCAGTTCTGCGGATAATTCCTACAAAGCTGCAACAAATAGTGAGATAATAGCCAGTTAGATGCAACTTCTTCCAGGAAAACCCGATTTACAAAAGCTTCAAAAGTGCTGGCAGCATTTCAGGAAAGAAAATATTTCCTTCTAAGCACCTTTATTCTCATAAAATCTCAGTTGGCAGCTTGTGAAAGAAATGCTGCAATGTTAGCTGTCAAAGAAGGACAGCTACAGTTTCGAAAAGATAACACAGCAACTGGAATGAGTAAACTTCTGATAGCAAGTACACAGGAATTAGTTTCTTCTCTGAGAGTTGTAGTGGATTCTAGCTACAGATCTGCAGATCTCAGAGCAGTTGGATCATATGATCACGACTGCTTATTGCAACATATTTGATTGTAATTAAAAAAAATAGCAATAGAGCATGTCTGACGCAACTTAAATTCTTATCCACAGATATCAGAGCTGTGAGAACCGAGTAGAAAGGAGAGCAAAGCAATTCAAATTGAATTCTTTCATAGTTTTTATTGCTTCATTCTAAACCCCCGGAGGCCAGTCGCACTCTGATTCCAAGCAACAGTCTGTGTTACAGTCTTGCCTGTTGGGATGTGTGTCCTGATGACATCGACTCCAACAGGAAGCCAGGGGCTAATGATTACCACATGTTTAGGATCACTAGGGTGCCACAATCTGGATTTTGTCATGCCGTATGTCTCTCATTTATTTGGTTGTTGATTCTTGATAGGGAAGGACAGAGCCTTTTCTAAAGGGAAGGAAACAACAGCCCTAATCACTTTTAAACATGGCCTGTTTTATCTGATTTAACACCCGGCCAATGGATCTCTTCAGCTCAGTTATGGGTCTTCCTGGAGTTTTGAAATTTAAAACAAAAGAGACGACAAGGGGTGTGTATTATAGAGCCTGGCCATATTTTCAACGTGCGTATTTAGGATCATTGTCAACATGCATTCTGCTGTTGGTGTCACTGGGTGTCAACACATTACCATGCAAACCTTTAACACAGGTCAACTTGTCGTTCCGTTTCAGCTCTTTCTGTCTATGGGATGTCATTTGATAGTCACTCAGCGGTGTAAAACATAAACAGCGAACACAGGGTAAGACCAGTTCAGCCCTGAGGGTTAAGAAACACAAGAAAGTGTCATGAACATCCTGGAAAACATAAACAGCATCTGTAAGAGGAATGTCACTGTCAGCGGATTCACATAGTATCATATGTTTGGAAATGAATCTCGATTAAAGCAGGCAACAGAACGAGCAGTGAAAATGAACAAAACGTTCTGTGAATAGTGCAGAAAAGCATCCAATGATTTCCAGCTGTGATGAGCCAAAGATGTGATTTTTTTTTCCTTTTTCTTTTCCTCAACGTCCCATACAGTGGGGCAAAAAAGTATTTAGTCAGCCACCGATTGTGCAAGTTCCCCCACTTAAAATGATGACAGAGGTCAGTAATTTGCACCAGAGGTACACTTCAACTGTGAGAGACAGAATGTGAAAAAAAAATCCATGAATTCACATGGTAGGATTTGTAAAGAATTTATTCGTAAATTAGGGTGGAAAATAAGTATTTGGTCACCTCAAACAAGGAAGATCTCTGGCTCTCACAGACCTGTAACGTCTTCTGTAAGAAGCTTTTCTGTCCCCCACTCGTTACCTGTATGAATGGCACCTGTTTGAACTCATCATCTGTATAAAAGACACCTGTCCACAGCCTCAAACAGTCAGACTCCAAACTCCGCCATGGCCAAGACCAAAGAGCTTTCGAAGGACACCTGGAAAAGTATTGTAGACCTGCACCAGACTGGGAAGAGTGAATCTACAATAGGCAAGCAGCTTGGTGTGAAAAAATCAACTGTGAGAGCAATCATCAGAAAATGGAAGACACACAAGACCACTGATAATCTCCCTCGATCTGGGGCTCCACGCAAGATCTCATCCCGTGGGGTCAAAATGATCATGAGAACGGTGAGCAAAGATCCCAGAACCACACGGGGGGACCTGGTGAATGACCTGCAGAGAGCTGGGACCAAAGTAACAAAGGTCACCATCAGTAACACACTAAAACGGCAGGGAATCAAATCCCGCAGTGCCAGACGTGTTCCGCTGCTGAAGCCAGTGCATGTCCAGGCCCGTCTGAAGTTTGCCAGAGAGCACATGGATGATACAGCAGAGGATTGGGAGAATGTCATGTGGTCAGATGAAACCAAAGTAGAACTTTTTGGTATAAACTCAACTCGTCGTGTTTGGAGGAAGAAGAATACTGAGTTGCATCCCAAGAACACCATACCTACTGTGAAGCATGGGGGTGGAAACATCATGCTATGGGGCTGTTTTTCTGCCAAGGGGACAGGACGACTGATCCGTGTTAAGGACAGAATGAATGGGGCCATGTATCGTGAGATTTTGAGCCAAAACCTCCTTCCATCAGTGAGAACTTTGAAGATGAAACGAGGCTGGGTCTTCCAACATGACAATGATCCAAAACACACCGCCCGGGCAACAAAGGAGTGGCTCCGTAAGAAGCATTTGAAAGTCCTGGAGTGGCCTAGCCAGTCTCCAGACCTCAACCCCATAGAAAATCTGTGGCGGGAGTTGAAAGTCCGTGTTGCTCGGCGACAGCCCCAAAACATCACTGCTCTCGAGAAGATCTGCATGGAGGAATGGGCCAAAATACCAGCTACTGTGTGTGCAAACCTGGTAAAGACCTATAGTAAACGTTTGACCTCTGTTATTGCCAACAAAGGTTATGTTACAAAGTATTGAGTTGTATTTTTGTTATTGACCAAATACTTATTTTCCACCCTGATTTACGAATAAATTCTTTACAAATTCTACCATGTGGATTCATGGATTTTTTTTTTTCACATTCTGTCTCTCACAGTTGAAGTGTACCTCTGGTGCAAATTACTGACCTCTGTCATCATTTTAGGTGGGGGAACTTGCACAATCGGTGGCTGACTAAATACTTTTTTGCCCCACTGTAGGTGGAGAGGCTTCCTTCATTCCTTCATATTCCCACATGTAAAATTATTAGCTGTCCCACTAATGTGTCCTCAAGGCAGCCAATTCATGGTCACATCCAAAACCAAACCCTAATCCCCAGTTGTGTCACTGTTCCTTCACTCATATGTTTCCTGTTGGAGATGAAGCAGCCCCAAAAGCCCCTTGGCCACTCCTGCAGGTGGAGACCAGTGCTGTAAAACTGGGTTGGGCTTGAGCTGAGGCTGAGTCATTTTTATCACAAAATAGCAAACTGTTCCAGTTAATCCAGCTCATCACAAGTCTAAACTTGAGTCTCAATATGTCTGCTTTGAGAATATAAGAACGAAAATGAAAGTAACATCATGAAAGAAAACGCAGAATGTGCTCACCTAGCTCTGAGATTAACACTGGATCCAGAAAATGGTAGGTAGGTAGGTAGGTAGGGGAAATTGTTAAATACATGCAGATAAAGATGTCAGCAGCAATGCAAATAAAGTCATTCATACTGGGGATGCTGCATGTTGTGGTGAGGTTACTTTAATCTTGTATTAAAACTAAATACAAACCAAACAGTAGAGTCATTGTGACGCCTTTGTGGTTTGGTTTCAGGTCAGCTGTTTTGCCTGAAGTGAGTAGGTCTCACAAATAAGTGAGGTTTATTTAAGAGAATAAATCTGAGCATGCGCAGTAAATGGCCAAAAACCTTGCAATTTTGACATTTTAAACAGCCATCTAACATATCTCACTTTTAGTGAAAGTCTTAATTAAAAGGGTGTGCCAGTTTTAAACTCAGCTACGGCCGAGCCGCAATAACCTCGCACTGTTGTCGCTGGTTTTGAGCTGCTTCTGCCTGTTTGCTTTGTAATCACTCTCTACAAAAGGACGAGCCTTGTGTTTTGTTTTGGTTCTTTTTTGGGGTGGGGGTGGTGGGGGGTGGGGGGTGATGGCTTTGGGTTTGCTATCAGCCATGTAACAGAGATCACAACTCAACAGGGTTACAGTTGAGTCATCACTGAGCGAACCAAGTAATCAGTCAAAGCGAGCAGCAGTAGCTTTTACAGCATTCCAGAGTATGTGAGGATTTTTTCTTCTTCTGTTGTAGTCCAAGTGTGTGTTTCACACTAAAATATTCATCACTAAAACATCAAACAGCCACATAAAAATTTCATTAGAAAACCAATTTTTGTCCGTTTTTATAAATATGATTAAAAATCCGACAGCTTCATTAATGAAATGTTTATTGCATTCTTATTAGAGGTTATTAAATCAAAAGTAAAGGGTGGGGCACATTAAGGCTCACTGCAATAATGCTTCATTTGCTAAGGAATGCATCACCTATACTGCATTAGGAGATTTCACAACAGCAGCAGCAACAATCTAACTTTATAATTCATGTCCTATTATTGTTTGAAGTTTTCTCTATTTTTAGTCAGATCCAGCGTTATCCTTCCTGCTCTGTATCCTCTTTATAAGTAACAAAACTGCATTGCTTGTGAATTCTCCCTGACCACAGACTAGTGTTACACCAGTGAGATTTGTAAGCTTCTCTCACACCTGCTCCAGCTGCACTGCCAGGTTCATCTTTTCCTCCTGCTTCTCCTGCTGCTGGCAAAGCCTGCCCCCACTGACCACTGCACCAATTACATCTTCATAAACAGTGGCACGTCCATCCAGTGGTCTGGGCGGTTGTCAAAGAGCTGTCTCTTTTTTTTTTCTTTTCTTTTTTGCCTCTCCAGCTCTGCCAGGACACACAGTGCTGCCTCACTGGGCATCCCACAGGGAGGCTGTACAGCAGCCCACAGTTCATCCCTTTGCGTGTTTACAAACACAGACCACAGGAATCCACCTGATGGGCCAAGAACAGCAAGGGAGAGGAAAGAGGGCAGGCACGCGCTGTGTTCTCTGACTGCAGCAGGTGATGACTATCACGTTTGGACTGTGATGGTTTCAAAGCAGCAGTGTGCGCTTGTTCTTTTATCGCTGTTTTCACTGCCATTCTTAATTTGGGTTTACAGCTCTGTCACTGTGAGGAAATGGCACGAGACCGCAGTGTAATGAGCGATACAGAACTCTGACGGGCTTTGATCTGCAATCTTAGTAACCCATCGATGGACCTCGAGTCAAGCCGTTCCATCAGTGTAGCATGACCAAAACACTGCACTGTTTTAATTCCCTTTGGCACTGGACAAACCCCCCTGTTTCTTCATAGACTTGGAGAGACAACACATGAGGCTCAGTTCACACAAACACACACACACACACAGGCATTCTGGGCCCCCAGAGCACCTCGCTGGTTCACGTGCAAACACACACATACACACACGTGTACACGTGTGTTTTATGACGATCAATGAGTTTTGTTTGCAATCAAATGCAACAAAGTCAAGAATCATGACTGTCATTGTACAAATAAGAAAATGAATGAGCACTGTGGATGTAATGAATGACTCATTAGATCATAAACCAACTCTACATAGTTTTATATCAGCAGGTTATGTTAATGTTTTGGAAAGTGTGGAATTCTGTTTGTGTGTCTGTGGAAGTCTTTAGGTTTGCTCAGCAGTGCCACAGGTTATACTACAGTCCTGTAGATTTCACTTTCGTTGATGGGCCTCCACGGGAGGAATGAGAAAGAGAGAGACAGAGGGGGAAAAGAAAGGAGTAGGCCTCTGGTGACGTGCAGGGCCTGCAGGGCGGTGTTCAGGCGGAGAAAGACACAGACTGGGGTGTGTGAGCTACATCTGGAATAGTATCTAGAGAGAGTCGCGAAGCAGAAGCAAGGTGATACTTTCCCAGCTCTTCTCTTCAGCTCGATCCGTTAAACGGAGAAAAAACTCCAACAACTTTTGATTGGCCTTTTTTTTGTAAGTGGGATTAATATATTTGTTTTTTCCATGCTCTTGTTATAGTCAGTGATCTCATTTTTCCCCCATTGAGTTTTACCCTCATACAGCAGGACTCGACCATGGATTTTACTTTTATGACGCAAAACCCGTTAAACCGTTTGAAGCTGTGACTTTGCCTGAGAGTCTCGCTCGTCTCTCCCAGTTTTAAAGTTAGGTGCTTTGTACTTGACATTACCAAACAGGGAAAGTTGTGGCTCGCGCATGGCGGTACTTTTCTGGAATGTTTTTCATAGAGATGGGTTGAGTTTGTTTTCCAGCAGCCTGCTCCCGATTAGTCGACAGACAGCTGATTCATGGTCAGGTTTTTAGCCAACGACTTTTTTTATGCAAACCCGTATTGCTTTCATCAGTTAGTTACGTCGTTTGGATATTTAAATAGATCGAAAGTTCAATACTTTGATTCACTTTGACAAAAATAGATTAATTTGTGCAGCTCGACGTTAAACTCGACATTAATTATTAACTTCGGGAAATAGTCAATGGTCCTCCCTTCTTCGCCCTGTGTTTGAATGTAAGGGAATACTTTCACATTGAGGTAAACATTGCGGTCGATGCATAAGTGAGGTAATGCCGCCCTCTGGCGTGGAGATAGGCTAGTGAACACACCTAGAAGAGAGTTGGTGTAATGGCAAATTCACGTGAAATGTCTTCTCTTTTCTGCAGACCTACTTGAAAAAAAATGCTGCTCATCCTGCTTGGAGTGCTTATCTTGCACGTAATCATTCTCATTCTCCTCATCGTGTCGACAGCTGCCAGTGTAAGTTCTGTGAGACCTTTTGTCAACTTTTAAATTGCGAAAAATACAGAATGGAGCATGAGGATGTGATCTGAATAGACAAGGAGTTGTTTCAGTGATTGATTACTTTGTAATATTGCTACTGGACGTACAGCAGTAACAGGTTAAATGGTTCCGTGTTGTTGTGTTTATCAGGCCTGGTCTGTAGCTGACAACAGTGGCAAAGATCTATGGTACAAATGCTCAACAAACAATGGAGGTTACCATTGCCAACCATCCAGCAATGAAGGTTTGTTCATGTTTATAGAAAAACAAACAAAATGCAGCGTGCTTTGTTACTGAAAAGTGATGCACAAGTTAAATTTCATGCTATTCATCTCTTCTGTCTGCCTCCTAGACTGGATCCAAGCAGTGCAAGCTCTCATGATCCTGTCAGTGCTCTTCTGCTTCTTCTCCCTCATTGCGTTTTTATATCAGCTGTTCAGACTAGTTAAGGGCGGACGCTTCTTCTTCACTGCCATCTTCCAGATCTTAGCAAGTGAGTATGACTTCATCACATGCTGACAGTCACACCCTGAGAAGAAATGGGTGGAGTGGTGAGATCATCTACATTCATGCCAATTTCCTTCAGATTCCCCTCAACTCTCTTCTCATCTTTCCTAGGTGTGTTTGTGATGTGCGGGGCAATCATCTACACTGTGATGCGTCCAGATGATGGCACCCATACAAACTTCGGGTATGCGTATGTGCTGGCTTGGGTGGCTTTCCCTATGTGTCTCATGAGTGGCCTAATTTATATTGTCCTGAGGAAGAAAGAATGAAAGAATCAGGGGAGGAGAAATAAGGAAGGGTAGTTAGGAGGCCCTTTACTACAACAGCGCACTGTGCTTACTACCCACAGACCATAGACTGACATCCCAACAAAAGTGCATGTGTCACCAACACAAAATAATTTGTTTTTGTTGCTGTATTTCAGTATCCATTATTTCTCTGAAAACATCACATCAGGTTTTTTTTTCTTTCAACACCACAGCTGTGTTATCAGTGTGTGTTTGGAAATGCATTGGTGACATATTGATTTTTGATGCATGCTGGCACTTGATTTCAACAAATCCATCATCGGTGATGAGATGAATAACATTGCATTGCTTCAGTACAAAGATGTACATAGTGTCTGTGGTTTTTAGACATATTTATAACATTTTTTCATACATTGTGTACATAATGTTGTCAAGTTAACATTGTCATGCTCAATTATGTGATAGAGTTTGTGTCTTTCACAAGTCATGCAGCTGTGCCAAAGAGATGTCGCTTCAAAAGCCAGAATATCAAGCTTCTTATTTTTTTTAACATTGTTTTTATGTCTTAACTGTCAGATGCTTTGATCCATGTGCCTTACTTAATCTGTTTAATTCTTGAAGGAAGTAAGAAAACCCTCAAAATTGAAAATAAGTGTTAATACTCATGAAGTTTTGTTTCCTGACTTATCATTGTACTTGATATACCAAATAAAAATGTTTTGCATTTTGTAACCTAGTTTTAAAAATGGTGCTTTTTTTCTTTTCTTTTTTTTATTATTATGCTTGAACTGTATAGCCTACTTTGTGTTGCAAGTGTGTCATGTCCTGTGATTAATTTGCTTTTGTACAAACTCGAGTTTGCCTTTTTTTTGGTCAATATTCTAAATAAACCTTTTGAAAATAAATCTGCTTGTCGCTGAAAGGTTTAATCATGTGCACGCTTCACAGAAGTCCGTAGGATGGGCTATCTGCACTCTTTTAGTAGTATAGGGAATACTAGGAAATGGCACTATTGTGTCTTTACACCATATTTTTGTACCTCTTGGTGGCGCTATGACACACAAAACACGTAAATGCCTGCGAATAAGAGTGTTCACCATAGCCACAAACTACCGTGATAAATACTTTCACTATGTAAGCATGGTGCTACATTATATTTACATGGTGTGTGGCAAGAATGGTGCAGATTAAACGATCATGTAAATCAAAGGTTTTGAAAAGTTAGGAGTCTCTCTTGTTCATTCATAGAGTTGGAAGTAAACTCTATGGAGGTAAACTGCTGATCTGCAGTTTTTCATGTAGCTTTCATTTAATTTCCATTGATTGTCAAGTATGGGTGAAATGAGAACAAGCAATTTTATGAATGCAAATAGCTCCACCTGGCTACATTTCGAGGACGTGCTTATCAAATTCTGGAAACTTGGCACCATATGCAGACATTATTTCAGCAAAACAGCATAAATCAAAGATCCCACTAAAACGCGGTTAAGGAAAGAATGTCTCAACAGCATCTCTGAGGATAAACCAAAATAAAAAAAGGGGGAAAATACAAGAAAAATGTAATAGTGCAAAGTGCCTCAGAAAAAGACATTGATCTGTTTAGAATTTGCTTAGACAGTTTCTCCCCAGCATCATTTCTATTTAATGTGACATATTGAAAGCATACTAGTAGATTTACATATGCTATATCTTTTTTTAAAAATTCAATTTGGCTAAGAATAAGTTTAAGATTCTTTTTACTTATTAACATGATTTGACCATGTCAAATGATCAGTTATGATTTTATTTACTTTTGTTTGTTTGGGCAACACATTGCTTTATGATTAGTATTTTATTGTAGTCCTTATGAGCTGATAAGATAACATTACACTCTGATGATACTGAGGCACATAAAACAATTAAACAGCAATATATTTTTTGCTAATGATAAACAATTGTAATAAAGATTTTATTACTGATCAGTGATTCTGTTGTAGATTATTAAATACATACAGAGTTAATCTCATGAATGGATGTATTTTACCCCCAAGCCCACATTTTTTCCCTAAACCTAACCAAATAGCATTGCTTACTACATTAATTTAACGGTCTGAGTGCCATTTATTGATAAGCCAATTATTAACAAATTATGTGATTGATCATCATTTTTATTGCTTTTTTCGTCTTCTTTCACCTGGTTGCTTCAAGGGGTCGCCACACTAACTGCCTGCCTCTGTCTCACCTTGTCTTTACTATCCACTGCATGTCTCCCCTCACTTTTTTATAAATCTTTTCTGTGGTCTTCCTCTGTTCCTGGTGTCTGACAGCTCCATCTTTAGCATCCTTTGTCCGATATAGCCACCATCTCAGCCTTGCCTCTCTAATTTTGTCTCAACATTTGTTTTTAAATTGTATGCTAACACAAAACTAAAGAGTACCAAAGCTTAATGAATCATTTTACCATAAAAACAAGTCTGAAGGAGCAAAAATAAAGGACCCAACAAACAAAGTGTGTTGCAGTCACCACCTAGTGGAGTCATAAGCAGTGGTCAGAACATTTTTCTTTTTCCATGATCATTAATTGTCTGGGTGCTTAACTGCTTTGTGTAAAATAACACAAAAAAGTTGACTGTCTCAAGGGTGGTCAGAATTTTCCCAGGTTTTGTAAGATTGATCAGATTAAAAAAATACCACTACTTCTAAATAAATCTTGACATATTTAATGATTTTTGCTGGTGGAACTCAGTTATTTCATATCAGCGTATGATGCAAAAGTGCACTTAGACATGCATTGTCCATAGTTAGCAATAGAGCTGTGTATGACAGAACCTGTCACAAATGTAACATGGTCAAAAAAAGAGAAAGCTGTCAGCAGACAATGATGCCATGCCACTAGGTGGTGACTGCAACACACTTTTGTTGTCCATTAGGTCATGGGTGTTAAATGTGCAGAGGGTAAAAAGTGTCTCAGTGAACTCATAAATAGCTTCTAGCAGCCATTTCTGCTGTGAGGACACAGTAAGTGTAAATATGTGGAAATTCAAATCTTTTTTTTTCTATTCAAAGTTGTAACATATGGAGCTTTTGTGCTTTTGTAGCTTCACTGTGACATACTGTTGAAATTGCAAGTGTTGAGAGAACTCAGGGTGTTAATTGTCTGCTTTGCAAATGAGCGGTTCAATACACACATTTGGAACATTTTCAGTACATATATTTTCCAACAAATGGCAGACAATGAATTTGGAGGTGTTGGACTACAAAGAGTTTAATGTCCCTGGTGTAGGATAATCCAGATTTATTTTTACGGCTTTCAGAAAATAACAAAGCTGTAGCTGGAAGTTCGTATTTTGTTTTATACATACGGCGTAGGTTATATTACTGGCTTTTCGAATCATGAAGAAGACACTCTGTTTCCTGTTTAAAGCATATGTACTGGGGTAATATGACGCTAATCTTCTCTCGTGCTTGCTCTCAGAAGTTGCCACCGCAGTGTATTGAGACAGGCTCCTGTCTTTGATCTAGAAGAGTCTGTAGATATCTTGCACTTCACATCAGTTTATGGGTGAAAGCTCTAAATTGCATAAAACTACAGTGTGCAGATAGTGTTTATACAAAATGATTGCTGAACTTCCTGACAGCCACTTTCCCCCCGACTAATGTGGTTGATCGTCGCTGTCTATTTGTCTTTTTTTTTTTCCATCAGCATTTACAGGAGAAGTGACACTTTATGTCATGTTACTTCTGACATGAATCACAACATCTCCAGTCTCCAGACGTTTTCAAAGATAACTTCGGTAACCGAGAAAGATAAATGCAAAGCTGCTTTCAAGACATCAATTTGCAGTTATCATGAATTCATTACCCAGCACTATCTCTGCAGACACTTGTATGCACGTGTGCTCCTTCAGTAATAAATGCAGGTCAATTCACAACACACAAAACGTGTCACGTTCAACACACAATGCATGCGTTTTATACCAAGACTTATTATGCTTACAGAATGTGTAAAAACATCTAGACGGAAGATTGAAAACTTCTTCTCAGGTTTTTGGGTTAAAAGAGCTCTTCCAACTTCATCGGGACACAAAAGAGAGCTCAGTTAATGTTACTCTGGTAAAGGTCCCTGGGCATACAGATAACATATTGAGGATGTCAAGAAAACTCTGGAGGCCTATAATGGCCTCACTGCTCCATTTGAAACGTAGTTAACCTTAAGGGTTATTTATCACTGTTAGGGTCACTGGGGGCACTTAGTATTTACTGCAGGACATGGAGGATAGAGGAGAGGGGATTGAGAGGAAGCAACCCTTATCACTATACACTGGGTAATGTGGTTGAGGTATACATACATCAAAATTGTTTAACTGGTTGATAAAGACCAGGATGCTTCACTCTTCACTCTTTTTAGCATTAAACTGTTTAACAGCAGCCAAGGACCTTTACATGTTGGCAGCCAAATGTTTTCTTGGTATCCCAGGAACACATCAGAATAATTTCCCTAAGTCTTTAGTTGGGAATTTCTCTGGAAAGGCAGTAATAGTCGTGAAGCAGAACATACAATGGGCCTCAGCCAGCTGATGGGTCCCCGAATGGGACATGTGTGGACTTCAGAAGAAGCTGCAGCCCGCCTTTCTTCTTTCTCTTTAGATTTTCTGCCATTTTATCCAAAGTATTTGTCCCCCGTAACAAACCCTGGAGCCTTCAGATGTAGTTAAACGATAGAGAAAATGGCCAAACCCTGTTTATTCAAAGCTGATTTCATCACGCCTATAAATCTCTGAGAAATCAAAGCCCATCTTAAACCCGCCCCTCAACTCCCCCATTGTCTTGCTAATTCACATTAGATCGCGGCTGGCTGCCCACTTTGACAGCGGCCCTGACAGTCTGGGCAAAGTTGTAGATGTGGAACCTGAAATTCCCCTTTGGCCCATGACCTCTGACGCTACATCCTGCAACAAGACCCTCAAAATGCACAGCAATCTCCCAGCCATGTCTGTCCTTGGATGCATGAAGATACAATGAATAAAGATGAAAATAATAGTTTTCTGATTTCTTTACACTGTGCATCCAGAAAATATTCACAGGGCTTTAACTGTTCCACATTGTGCCATGTGCCATGTTACAGCCATATTCCAAAATAGATTTCCCCCCTCAAAGTTCTATCAAAGTTCTATATACAATCCCTTTAATGAAAAAGTGAAAGAAGTTTGCTTGAAATTCTGTCAAATTTATTAAAAATAAAAAACAAAAATATAATATGTACACAAGTATTCACTGAGTATTGCTCAATATTTTGCTGGCACAACTTGAGCAGCAATTACCGCCTCAAGTTTTTGTTTTGTTTTGTTTTGTTTGCTTTATGAATATAATGCAACAAGCTAGGCATACCTATTTTGGGATGTTTCTTTCATTCTTCTTTACAAAACCTCTCACGCTCCATCAGGTTGGGTGGAGAGTGTCAGTGCAGAGCCCTTGCTCCAGTCTGAGGTCGAGAGTGTTCTGAAACAAGTTATCATCAAGGATGTCTCTGCAGATTGCTGAATTGACTTCAGTCTCACAGTTCCTGCTGCCAAAAATATTCACAATGCATGATGCTGCCCCGACCTTGCTTGACTGTAGGGATGACATTGGCCAGGTATGGTTAGCATTCAGGCCAAAGAGTTCAATCTTTGTTTCATCAGAACAGAGAATTTTGTTTTCTGTGATATTTTCATAGTTTTCATGGACAAGCGGGCTGTCATGTGTCTTTTGCTGAGGACTGGTTTCTGTCTGGCCACTCTACCGTACATGATTGGTGGGGCGTTACAGAAATGGTTGGACAGTCTTCTTCTTTCCAAAGAGCAATGCTAGAGCTCTGTCAAAGGGAGTGCTGGGTTCTTGGTTACCTCCCTGGCTGAGGCCCTTCTAACCTGATAGCTCAAGGAAGAGTCCTGATACTTCCAAACGTCTTCCATCTACAGATGATGGAGCCCACTGTGTGCATTCAGGCCTTCAGTACTGCAGAGATTTTCTGCACTCTTCCCTCGACCTGTGCCTCAATACCTCCTATCTCAAATTCCTTGGATTTCATGACTTGGTTTATGCTCTGACCTGCATAGTCAGGTATGGGACCTTTATAGGTGTGACCCTTTCCAAATCATATCCTATTAACTTAATTTACTACAAGTGGACTCCAATGCTCTCCATCCAACCTGATGGAACACCAATTTAAGGTGTGCTATACACTGTACGCTGTAATTGCTGCCAAAGGCACTTCAAGTATTAAACAAAGGCTGTGAATACGTACGTATATTATATTTTTGCTTTTTATTTGTATAAATAAATAAATCTAAAAGACACAATTTTTTTTCACTTGATCTGCATGGTGTATTGTGTGTATAATTTTGTAATAAGCCTGTAACATGACAAAATGTAGAAAAAGTGAAGTGCTGTGAATATTTTCCAGATGCACTGTAAAAAGCTCATTGCCACAAATGCTCATGGCTACAAATACTATGTGGATGCACACGCCCACACAAACACTTACAGTGAAGCATACAAACACATCCGTAAAGTACATTAAACATTAACATATTCTATCTAAACTGTGAGCTTGAACACAAAATTGCCCATCATTCAAGCTCTTTATAGGTTTGTTTCCAATAGCAGTCAGCTGTGTGGAAGCAAAAGGGTCGGAGGTACTAAATGCAACACTATAACATCATGAATTTAATAAAAAAATCCATTTTAAGTGCTGTTTTGTATTTAAGCCTCAAAAAATTGTCACAGTGTGCGTTCACCAATCTCAAGTGACATAGAATAGTATTTGATTCAAAACATTGCTTCTGCAACTCGAGACTTAATTAAACCAGCATCTTGTTAATAACTTAGTCCCAGAAGCAAGATTCATAATCATTGAGTAAGAAGAGATGTGATTACATGTGGTGGGGGGAAAAAAATCAATTATCGAATGCTATTTTTATGCACATTGGAATTGTCTCCATAAATAGAATTTGGGGGGGTGATGTTACATTTGGTTCCTATACGTCAAATTTCCCTTCATATTTCTGCGTGTGTGTCCTTCTCTCACAGATACAACTCATACACTTAATTCAGTTTCAAATGTTATATGGCCAGCTACAAAGACCTTGTAATTCAGTGCTGGTGGCTAACAAGGGTTTCTATACTGGTGTGACAAGACTAGTGAGGCAAACATGTCTTCTTTAATTATACGGCAGCAAGTTGGAGAGTGTTTGCTGCTTTCTGGTGTTTCAGGCCTGAGCAGAGATCCTCCAAATTAAAGAGCGGTGTGACAGTGCCGAGATGCATCGCTGTTGGGAAACATGGTACAGCGGTTAGACGGCTGCTGATCCATTTATGTGCTTCAAATGCGCTTCCCACATTTGAGTCGTAGATGAAAATATGTGGATAATTTGAGAGCGCTTGTGAGTGCTTGCACATGTGAAGATAATTACGCACAAAGTGGCACAAAAATTGATTTGAAACCATGATACAGTTGAGACCAAAGAGATTCAAATCTCTTCATACAGAAACAAATGGGTGATCTTCATCATGAAGACAGAATTTGTCACATTTGATCATTTCACCCATGAAATGTTTGGCTGTGACAGTCAGAGGGTGGTTATACACAAAGAAACAAAACCCATAATTGATGCCTACATGTATTTCACTGCTGGTGACCTGTTGTACACCAGTCATTCATTATCAAGCCTTACTGAAGCAAACAATGAATTACACATAACAGTCTTCCGTAGTATTGCCACTTAGGTTATAGTTATTTTCACAACTGACCTTGCACCTTTTGAAAATACCCAAAAGCCACTAATAGACAGACAGACACAGATAGTAAGCATACATAGGTAGATCCAGTTACAACCATTAATCGGTCAGTGGACTAAATAAGCCCATAGATGTGATATCTGCTGGCAGATCAAATGAAGGATGGCGGTCATGGCCTGATCTGGTGGGTCAAACTGAAGTAGCTGTGTTATTTCAACCTCAGTGACCCTGGCCAGTGGCTTAAGCCTTCCCAGCGGATTTGAGAGTGGATGAGGAGTTGAGACCAGAGCAGCTAGAGGTGTTTGGAGTGGGCGTCTTTGTTTGTCTCCCCAATCTGAACGCTTTTCTCTATAGTGACTGATCACCTGAGCCTCAATGTCTGATGAGGTCTCGAGCAAGGAAAGCTTGAATTACACCTTTAGCAAACACTTCACCTCTCAGAGTTCATAGAAGGGTGGATAGCACGGTCGCTTACACCAGATAAAAGCGCCACATACTCAGACCTATTCACTCAGGTGAGTTCAGAGGTTGCTGGTTCCGAAATGATGATGCTCATACAGATAGTAGTAAAATCCCAGTCATAGTCGGCATGCTCTGAATAGAAGTAAGATAATCTCCCTCTTGTTCTTCTGTCACAGGCTGGGTCTCCGACCCAGCACTCTGAGTTTTCTTTGTATTTTTTGATATGTTATTAGTTTGTGTTATTTCCTATTTGCCTTTAGTTTAGGCAGTTATTGTTCCTGGGTTTTCTATGTTTTGGGGTTTTCTATTTATTTCATCACGTATTAGGTCTGTTAAGTTGTGTTGTCATTTCCTGTTTTATTCTGACAATGTCATGTGTTCTTTGTTCATTGTATTTAGCTTTCCTCTCCTGGTCCTGTCATTAGGTTTATGTCTGTCAGCTGTTTTCCCCCATGTGTCGCCACTTCCCCTGATCACCTCATGTCTGTATTTAAGCCTTTTGTTTTCTTCATGCCATTGTCAGTTCGTCTGTTTATTCTCACCAGAGTTACAGTCATAGTCATAGTCTTAGCCTGTTTATTTTCCACCTCGGTCATAGTTATAGTTTTTGGTCTTAGTACCTTTAGTGTTTTGTTTCTTAGTGTTTTGCCAGTTCAGTGTTTTGTTTCTTAGTGTTTTGCCTGTTTGCTTTGGTCTCTTGGTTCATTTCCTGCCGTCATCGCAATAAAGGTTCACTTTTCTGTTAATCATTACTATTCCTCGTCATCATCTGCTTTTGGGTCCTGTTTCCGCACACATCGGCGCACCCCGCCGTGACAGAACGAACTGACCAGTCATGGACCCAGCGGATTCTGCTCTCACCGAGTGTCTGGAGGAGACTGCTCGGATCCAAGCGATCCTCGACCGCTTCTTTACAGCGCCCGATTTGAAGAGCAAGCTGCAGTGTCACCACCTCTCAGCTCACTGGTTTCCATGCCCTCATCACAGTCTCGCCATACTCCTGTCACAGTTCAGCGCGAGGAAGCGCCGCACACCATAGACTTGGACGACGACGAGCGCCAGTCTATATTCTGCGCTCTCTTGGAGGAGGAGCTCCGGTGGAAGCCGTGGCTCATTCCAGAGCACGAGCACTCTTTCCGGGGAACTCGACTGGCTCTCGGGGGACCTCGGAGTTACCAGGGACTTCCACCCATCGCTCCGCCGTCTTCCACTCCTAAGAAAAAGCGGCGTGCGCGCCACCGACGCTCCGTATCACAAACGCAAGTGAGTGATTACATTTTGGCTCCTCATGTTTTCTCTCAGGAAGTTGTTGAAATTGACACTACTTTTCCGGTTAATGAGCCCGGCTATACAGAGACTGTTTGCCCTGGAAAAGCTAGCCATCAGGCTCAGCTAAGCTGCTGTGGGACTGCTATCCAGGCCGGTTTGGAGCCGGAGACGGAGGTACAGCTGGTGCAGCCAATTTCAGTGTCAGCCGGAGGGCCCGAGGAGCCCGTCCGGCCTCACGCCACGTCTGCTGGGGGGCCCGAGGAGCCCTTCCGGCCTCACGCCACGTCTGCTGGGGGGCCCGAGGAGCCCTTCCGGCCTCATGCCACGTCTGCTGGGGGGCCCGAGGAGCCCTTCCGGCCTCATGCCACGTCTGCTGGGGGGCCCGAGGAGCCCTTCCGGCCTCAAGCCACGTCTGCTGGGGGGCCCGAGGAGCCCGTCCAGCACCACGCCACGTCAGCTGGGGGGCCCGAGGAGCCCGTCCAGCACCACGCCACGTCAGCTGGCGGGCCCGAGGAGCCCGTTCAGCCTCATGCTTCGTCAGCTGGAGGGCCTGAGGAGCCCGTCTGGCCACCTTCTGCTTCACCACCTGTGGCTGCCTCACTGTCACCTGGTTCTGCCTCTGCTACGCCAGGACCAGCTCCGGTCTGTGCTTCGCCAGGACCAGCTCCAGCCTGTGCTTCGTCAGCCGCAGCTCCAGCCTGTGCTTCGTCAGCCGCAGCTCCAGCCTGTGCTTCGTCAGCTGCAGCCTCAGGGCCTTCATCCTCGTCTGGCCCGGCCTCGTCAGAGTCTTCAGCCTCGTCTGGCCCAGCCTCGTCAGAGTCTTCGTCCTCGTCTGGTCCGGCCTCGTCAGAGTCTTCAGCCTCGTCTGGCCCGGCCTCGTCAGAGTCTTCAGCCTCGTCTGGTCCGGCCTCGTCTGGTCCGGCCTCGTCTGGTCCGGCCTCGTCAGAGTCTTCAGCCTCGTCGGGTCCGGCCTCTGCCTGTGCTTCTGCTACGCCGGGTCCGGCCTCTGCCTGTGCTTCTTCTACGCCGGGTCCGGCCTCTGCCTGTGCTTCTGCTACGCCTGGTCCGGCCTCTGCCTGTGCTTCTGCTACGCCGGGTCCGGCCTCTGCCTGTGCTTCTGCTACGCCGGGTCCGGCCTCTGCCTGTGCTTCTGCTACGCCTGGTCCGGCCTCTGCCTGTGCTCCTGCTACGCCTGGTCCTGTGCCCTCCAAGCCTCGGCCGGTACGCCTGACACTTGGGCGCCGCCGCCGCCTTCCGCACGGCCGGCCCCCTGAACGGTTCCCACCCCGTCGCCTTCCGCACGGCCGGCCCCCTGAACTGTTTCCACGTCACCGCCGTCGAGGTCGGCCCCCTGAACCGTTTCCGTGTCGCCGCCGTTGCCGTCCGCACGGACGGCCCCCTGATCACATGAACTATGACTTTCTGGACCGTCACCCTCCGGGTCGGCCCCCTGAGGAGTCATGAACTGTTCCCTGCGCTCCTGTGATTTTGATGGACGTTTTGTTTTTGGGTTTTTTTGGCCTTGTTTCTCCGACCCAGCACTCTGAGTTTTCTTTGTATTTTTTGATATGTTATTAGTTTGTGTTATTTCCTATTTGCCTTTAGTTTAGGCAGTTATTGTTCCTGGGTTTTCTATGTTTTGGGGTTTTCTATTTATTTCATCACATATTAGGTCTGTTAAGTTGTGTTGTCATTTCCTGTTTTATTCTGACAATGTCATGTGTTCTTTGTTCATTGTATTTAGCTTTCCTCTCCTGGTCCTGTCATTAGGTTTATGTCTGTCAGCTGTTTTCCCCCATGTGTCGCCACGTCCCCTGATCACCTCATGTCTGTATTTAAGCCTTTTGTTTTCTTCATGCCATTGTCAGTTCGTCTGTTTATTCTCACCAGAGTTACAGTCATAGTCATAGTCTTAGCCTGTTTATTTTCCACCTCGGTCATAGTTATAGTTTTTGGTCTTAGTACCTTTAGTGTTTTGTTTCTTAGTGTTTTGCCAGTTCAGTGTTTTGTTTCTTAGTGTTTTGCCTGTTTGCTTTGGTCTCTTGGTTCATTTCCTGCCGTCATCGCAATAAAGGTTCACTTTTCTGTTAATCATTACTATTCCTCGTCATCATCTGCTTTTGGGTCCTGTTTCCGCACACATCGGCGCACCCCGCCGTGACAGAACGAACTGACCAGTCATGGACCCAGCGGATTCTGCTCTCACCGAGTGTCTGGAGGAGACTGCTCGGATCCAAGCGATCCTCGACCGCTTCTTTACAGCGCCCGATTTGAAGAGCAAGCTGCAGTGTCACCACCTCTCAGCTCACTGGTTTCCATGCCCTCATCACAGTCTCGCCATACTCCTGTCACAGTTCAGCGCGAGGAAGCGCCGCACACCATAGACTTGGACGACGACGAGCGCCAGTCTATATTCTGCGCTCTCTTGGAGGAGGAGCTCCGGTGGAAGCCGTGGCTCATTCCAGAGCACGAGCACTCTTTCCGGGGAACTCGACTGGCTCTCGGGGGACCTCGGAGTTACCAGGGACTTCCACCCATCGCTCCGCCGTCTTCCACTCCTAAGAAAAAGCGGCGTGCGCGCCACCGACGCTCCGTATCACAAACGCAAGTGAGTGATTACATTTTGGCTCCTCATGTTTTCTCTCAGGAAGTTGTTGAAATTGACACTACTTTTCCGGTTAATGAGCCCGGCTATACAGAGACTGTTTGCCCTGGAAAAGCTAGCCATCAGGCTCAGCTAAGCTGCTGTGGGACTGCTATCCAGGCCGGTTTGGAGCCGGAGACGGAGGTACAGCTGGTGCAGCCAATTTCAGTGTCAGCTGGAGGGCCCGGGGAGCCCGTCCGGCCTCATGTTTCATCTGCTGGAGGTTCAGGAGAACCCAGCCAGCTTCATGCTTCATTTGCTGGAGGTTCAGGAGAACCCAGCCAGCTTCATGCTTCATCTGCTGGAGGTTCAGGAGAATCCAGCCAGCCTCATGTTTCGTCTGCTGGAGGTTCAGGAGAACCCAGCCAGCCTCATGTTTAGTTTGCTGGAGGTTCAGGAGAACCCAGCCAGCTTCATGCTTCGTCTGCTGAAGGTTCAGGAGAACCACATCAGCCTCGCCATGTCCGGCCTCAAGCCACGTCTGCTGGGGGGCCCGAGGAGCCCGTCCAGCACCACGCCACGTCAGCTGGGGGGCCCGAGGAGCCCGTCCGGCCTCACGCCACGTCTGCTGGGGGGCCCGAGGAGCCCTTCCGGCCTCAAGCCACGTCTGCTGGGGGGCCCGAGGAGCCCTTCCGGCCTCAAGCCACGTCTGCTGGGGGGCCCGAGGAGCCCGTCCAGCACCACGCCACGTCAGCTGGCGGGCCCGAGGAGCCCGTCTGGCCACCTTCTGCTTCACCACCTGTGGCTGCCTCACTGTCACCTGGTTCTGCCTCTGCTACGCCAGGACCAGCTCCGGTCTGTGCTTCGCCAGGACCAGCTCCAGCCTGTGCTTCGTCAGCCGCAGCTCCAGCCTGTGCTTCGTCAGCTGCAGCCTCAGGGCCTTCATCCTCGCCCGGTCCGGCCTCTGCATCAGCTGCTCCTGCTCCACCTGGTCCGGCTCCGGCTTCAGCCTCAGAGTCTTCGTCCGGCCCGGCCTCAGAGTCTTCGTCCTCGTCCGGCCCGGCCTCAGAGTCTTCGTCCTCGTCCGGCCCGGCCTCAGAGTCTTCGTCCTCGTCCGGCCCGGCCTCAGAGTCTTCGTCCTCGTCCGGCCCGGCCTCGTCAGAGTCTTCGTCCTCGTCCGGCCCGGCCTCGTCAGAGTCTTCAGCCTCGTCTGGTCCGGCCTCGTCAGAGTCTTCAGCCTCGTCTGGTCCGGCCTCGTCAGAGTCTTCAGCCTCGTCAGAGTCTTCGTCCTCGTCTGGCCCGGCCTCGTCAGAGTCTTCAGCCTCGTCTGGTCCGGCCTCGTCAGCGTCTTCAGCCTCGTCAGAGTCTTCGTCCTCGTCTGGCCCGGCCTCGTCAGAGTCTTCAGCCTCGTCTGGTCCGGCCTCGTCAGAGTCTTCAGCCTCGTCTGGTCCGGCCTCGTCAGAGTCTTCAGCCTCGTCGGGTCCGGCCTCTGCCTGTGCTTCTGCTACGCCGGGTCCGGCCTCTGCCTGTGCTTCTGCTACGCCGGGTCCTGTGCCCTCCAAGCCTCGGCCGGTACGCCTGACACTTGGGCGCCGCCGCCGCCTTCCGCACGGCTGGCCCCCTGAACTGTTTCCACGTCACCGCCGTCGAGGTCGGCCCCCTGAACCGTTTCCGTGTCGCCGCCGTTGCCGTCCGCACGGACGGCCCCCTGATCACATGAACTATGACTTTCTGGACCGTCACCCTCCGGGTCGGCCCCCTGAGGAGTCATGAACTGTTCCCTGCGCTCCTGTGATTTTGATGGACGTTTTGTTTTTGGTTTTTTTTTGGCCTTGTTTCGCCGTGACATCTTCAACTTCAAGTTACGTTATGTTTGTGTGAATTCACCTACATTTGTTACAACTGTATTTTTACAAGCTTGGGTCAAGTCTGTTGTTGCTATGCTACAGCTGCAAGTATGTTAATGATCAGGCCTATAAGCTACCAGCTTTGTACACTCTGTTTCAATAGCCTCTGTCTGATGACTGATTATGATTGACTGGTTTAACATTTTTAACATCCACAGTCGTAGAAGGAATTTATCCTTATTTATAAATCCAAGACAAGGATGTATGAGTAAGAAAGCCCAATTAGGGTTGTAAAGAGTGTTGATATGATGGAGACCAGACGATGTAAGCAGCAGAGAGACCAGAAAACCTTTTTAAAGATGTCTGTAAACACGAAGGAACCCCAGTCGTAAGAGATTAGTCTAAATATTGTCATCCCACAGTTAACCCTGCCAGTGAGAATCTTCACATACCTAAACAGTGAGAGAGAGAACCCGAACTGAACCTCTGGTTCAGATGGGGTTAATAGGTTCCCCTAAATGTCTGTGTAGTGCAAATATTGACAGTGACTCCATGTTCTCATGTAATGACCTGCTTCATGGAAGATCTCTCCTCTTTTCTTGTTGCTTGCAGCCGCAGAGCACAAACAGCTGTTCTGTGATTGCTTACTTGGACAATGAGAAAATCCAGGTCTCAGTGTACAAAGAGCCATATCACTAATGATTACCCAGGCTGCCCACAGCTGAAACATAAGCCTAAGCAGTATTCCAGACTCATGCCAGTAGTTCACTCCCAATAGCAAAAGTAAAGATATAATCATTTATCATGCATCATTTGATATGTGTAGTAATATGCCCTCCTATTAAATCCCTTTGAAAGGTAATGAAATTACATCCAGGGAGGGATATTATAAATAATTTCAATAATGCAATCTCAGTTTGACCACAGCCTAATTGGGTAGCAGGTATAAACATGTGAGCAAATGAACAATAAATATAAGATGTGAAATGCTGTTATGTCTCTCAATCAGGCTCACATTTCAGGTAGCAATTAAACCTGTTTATATTTAAGCTTCACTTGTAAATAATTTGGTAAGGGAGTGATGTATTGGCTCACTATCCCTTTCAGATTCCACCACAGGCAGGTAGAGAGAAGTTTATATGTAATATAGCTATATAGATACACACAGCTATTCAATGGTGCATTCACATTAATCCAGAGGAGATGAACCCAAGACATCAGCATCAAACAATCAGGCCTCTCAGTGTTTATTCAGTCTGTTCAGTCAAGTATACTGCAGTGTAGCTAACTGAAAGGCAGGTCTTCCAAAGAAAGGTGGTTCTTTGTTGTTAGCAGCTCATACTGAGCTGTAACAGTATTTGTATATCTGTTGCTTTGTTAATTTTGACAATTTTGAATCCAAAGTCCATCCCAACATGCTGACTACAAGTGACCTGGAGACTGGACCTTGAATACACAGGAGGATAAATATATACAGTGTCTCATGTAATGTTATCTGACGATAATGTAAATCAATTCTATTGAATAAACTGATGTTTTGGTCTTACAGAACATGTTAGAGGCCAGTCTTATGCAGACTGCTAGTCTATGATATTTTCCCTCTTTATCTCGGATAAATGTTGTATGTTTGAAAATTGAGAATGAATATGTTATTAAAATAATCAAAAGTTATTTAGGCTTATAATCCACCCTGGTTCAAGGCTTCCAATAAATGAATAAAAAATGTTCTTTGCCCTGGAGAAGTGTCTTTCTGTTGTCTTTCTTGTATGAAAGCACCAGTTATCTATGATAAGCCTGGTTGAGTGAAATGTCTATGAAAGTGCCCCTGATTTAATTCCTCATTTATGGTGTCAGGCAAACAAAAGTGCCCCAGGCACACACAAGGCTGTGAACCCTTTAAATGTGTTTTGGAAAAGTCTGAACTGATGAGTGAGTTGTGCTTAAGCAAGGAAAAAATTTCCAGCAACACGTTGCTTTCACAAACACAGGGGCACACTTTGCACAGCTGTGATTCACCACTGGCTTAAAGTTAAATCTGCATCGTTGTTTATAAATCCATCAAAGAAAAGGCATAAAAAATTAAATTCTATAAATGAAATCCATAAAGTCAAAAACATGCTAAGCTTGAATGTTCATTCCCTGGATCTCTCACAAAGCCTCGAGTGGTAAAGGCAAACAATGGTGATCATTAGCTGTATCATAAAGAGCATCAGCTAATGATCCCGGTAACCTTTCAGCCTGTATACAGAGGTCCTCTGCTTAGCGGGGGAAGTCAAGCGTGAAAATTTGAGGTGCCTCCATCAAACCAGATTTCCAAAGCTGTGTGGAGAGATGTGTGATTTGTTTTGATGCTGTTACTAAGTATTCATTTAGGAAGCACAAATACAATATGTGTATACTTTCAGTGTGTGCATGGCATTACACAATATCGTAGAAACCTGCGTTATTTCTTCAATAGCAGTGCTATTGAAGCACTATTCAGGTATTGTTTTGGATTTTCTGATGGCTGGACCACAGACAAACCTCTAGCTTTTGAAATTCTTCCCTCTCAGCCTTTACTACACTACGCATCTTGAGCTCTCTGTGGTTGTATGGAAAACTGTCCAGTGGTAAACTTGGTAATTGTTTCTTTCTGAGCTAGTAGCAGAAAATAATTGCTGTCAGAGCCTTGACCTTTTTCGCTAGCTGCATTTGAAGGAAGAATAGTCTGCATACCTTCTATTGATTTATCCAAGAAAAATGCTACCTTTCTGTGCTCTTTGTGCAGTGCAGATGCAGTATGACTCAGCGCCACGTTATATGGCATTAATGTCTTCAATTAACCATCAGTATACAACACCTCCATGCATTTATCCATGCTCTAAATAAAAAAGATTATATAGAAAAGCTCAAAGGGAAAAGAAAAACAAATATGCTAAACTTGCTGTCAGAAAAGGCTCTATTCTAGTAGATATCATATTGTCTTCGACAGAAGTAACAAGTGTTTTTTACAGCTACATTGACACCTCAAGTGTGTTTATGCACTCTAACAAGACTTTTCCGTCTGGGCCTGTCAGCGTGTCAAGAAGCCTTTC
The DNA here is from genome assembly GCF_057382185.1 of Mchenga conophoros. Classification (NCBI taxonomy): domain Eukaryota; kingdom Metazoa; phylum Chordata; class Actinopteri; order Cichliformes; family Cichlidae; genus Mchenga; species Mchenga conophoros. The sequence goes on from NC_140529.1 coordinate 27,391,106, forward strand.
GACAGTGCTGAAGTTCACACCATGTTCATTTTGTCAAGTTTATCCCCCACCCTCGACATATGACCAGCAGCAGAGCAAACGTCAACACTAAACCTCTGGATCATAAAACGCAGGATTCATGAGGAGAAGTTCTGGGTTAGCCAGGGGTAAGATGAGGATTTGTTCAATGCAAAGCTGGAGGTGGAGCACAGCACTGCCTTGACATGGAACCCAAAGCTGTACATCATCACAGTGAGCTATTACAAGCACTAGGAGCTTGGCGCATATCAAAGTTCTGATTTTGTTCAAAAGGTGCACGTTGCCATTATTCATGTCACTGTAGCGTGACATGAATAATCGCCACAGTAATGCTACCATTATGTATAAACGTATAAACACTGAACAATTGAGTTTTTTTTAAAAAAAAGGACAAAAAGTAGAACAACATGTTGATGTTATTGATTAGCAGTCATTTCTCTTTCAATATCGATCAGAAAGGTCTCTTAATCCTCAGTGTGTGATACAGTCCTGTGCAAGGAAGGGACTGTATGTCACATGCTCATACCTCTGATCCTATTTCCCACAGGACAGAGGCGTCATATATCTAATCTGGCTGTAAAACGTCACCTCAACTGAGAAAGGAGTTTTGAGCCCTTTGCACTAGTTTGCCTTTTCAATTTTATCTGTATTTGTTTGTACGGTTCCACCGTGACATGCTGAGATGACTATAAATTAAACGACTCATACAACTGCTTATAAATGTTCGTCATAACTTTCTAATTAAAAACAAGCGTGGAGCTGTACAATAACTTGTGAAGTGAACAGAAATACTCCCAAGTCAGCTGCTTCGCTCACGTCTAGTGCTTGCGGCTATTTCCTAGCCAGGCAACCAGATCATAGCAGCCTCATCTTAAGCTTGCGAGAGTTCACAGGTCCCATTCAGACACTGTTAAACTTGAGTCGTGAGTGGAGCTGACTAACCCTGACAACTGTGGCTCACCAAATTCTGTTTGATCAGGGATCAGCCTGCTGAAAACACTGCAAGGCATGATGTCGCAGCATGTCTCTTGTGGGTGATGTGAAATAAGTGTTGACAATTTAAAACATGGTAAATTAGCAAATCGGAAATGTTCTCATCAAGTTTGCACGCCTGGAAGGTGCCAGTTGAGTCCCTTTAGTTCATCCCAATGGTAAGGAATGAGTTCATCAGCCAAAATGATGTGCACATATCTAAAGTTTTTTATTGTCTTGCAAAGAGTTTGACTTACTTTTATGAGGAACATTTCTCTGTGGCCACCTTAAATCTGTTTTTAGCGTTTATAAAGCTTAAAACTGTCCTTATCCATTCTGGAAACAAGTAGCATTTAATGTGGAAACTCCAGTGCGTGTACCCGGGGAAGGACCTCACAATGAAGTAGGAGTGATTTCGTGTCAGGCTTTTAAATATCTGGAATGAATCGTGTCTTATAGTTAAGGTTTTAGGATTGAGATTAAGTAGAGGGTAGAGAGAATTTTAGTGTTGGAAAGTTAGTAAGAAACATGACATTCAATGTTTTTTAGAGCTATTATATCAAAGTATTATAAAGATTTCACAAATAAAATAATTGTAGATAAAAATGTGTCATTAGAAAACAAAGTGCTTTTCATTCTTTTCATTCTTTCTGTCCAAAGAAGCTTCTTTAAAAAAAAAAAAAAAAAAAAGATGAATTGCTTCACACCAGGCTCTTATAATGTAGGTCAGATATCAGGCTTTATTTTAGTTTGTTCGTTATTTGTATGAGGATAAAAGACATGGAGCAGGAGAGAGGAGAAGAGGAGATAGGGTGAAAAGAGAGAAAGCTCTTTGAAAGGAGTAAAGTACTGAACGGTCTGAGCCATAGGCATGCTGTTTCTGGGTGGAAGCGGAGTTCCTGATGAGCTAAAAGCAATTTTTCAAAGTTTGTAGGGCATGAAGCCATCTTTAAAGCTGACAGGTCTTTGATCCTGTGGTTTGCCATGATTCGTTTCTGATTAATGTGGAATTTGGTCCTTCATTCATGCGGATACGTCCCACGCACACACAAACACACAGATGCGCACACGCATACATGTGCACTGATCCTGAATTCGTATTCTGCCTCTACACAGTCACACAGCGCTGACAGACCAAATGTGAGAGACGTCAACATGCAGCCGATTCCAAAAGAAAAAAAAATGCATCCCAGTGCAGTAGGGAACACGACTTGTTTTCCTCTAGTTTCATGTGTTTGAAGACCAAGTAAAGAAAAATTACCACCGAAGGCAAAATTTTAGAGATTAAAATAAAATAAAATAAAGAAATAGGGAAAGAATTTGTTAAATAAGTGATTTGTGACTATCATACTCCTGGGAAGTGTTTTCCATAAGAATTTACTGCAGTGTACAAAATACCTTGCAGTTCAAACCAGGCCACAGTAAACAGAGGAAGTTCCAGGTGAAATGGGGAAACATTATCTTTAATTTTATTTGCTTTTAGAAATAAAATCCATGCCTGCAGGGCAAAGAAAATAAAACTGTCAACACTTTTGTGAGCGCCCTCTGTATCTTTAACTGCAGCAGACAGCTGAACTTCATACCCTCTTTGTCTCAGTTTGAAGGAAGTCGACAAATGTTGTAAGACAGCACTTCTAATCCTGACCTGAAAGTGGCATCCGTCCATTATCCAACTGTTGGTGCTAGCCAGGCTGATGATGGCAAAAACAGAAAACAATACACTCTAAACATCGTAAAGTCAATTTATAGCTATAGCACAATTCATATACAGGTTTGAAAGGCACTAAAGCACCCACACAGAAACACACACACACACATAAACATATAGTTTAAAAATATCATGTCCTTATCCTGACTACTACACTATCATACTGAGGCAAATTCTGCACTGGCAGCTAGCAAAGCGCTCAGTAGAGTTATAATATGCTTTATTATACTCGACCCATCCAGCTGAAGATGAATTGGACCCTAAATATAATCTTCAAGGGGAGCAAAAAGTGCATTACAGTAATCTAATTGTGAGGTGAATACATGGATCACTTTTTGTGAGTCAGGAAACTCTTATGTTTAGATTCTTTTTTTTTTTTAAAGATTACTGAGCCCTGCCATAATAGCAGTGGTGGAGTGCTGTGAGTACAGTTGGACATCAATAAAAACACTCAGGTTTCTGCCTTTGTACTTTTTCGGCATGAGTTTTTTTATTTATTTATTTATTTCTTGGAGTTGGAAAAAGTTTTGAAATATTGAGTGCTTGAGATCATCAGTGCATCTTTCAAGCTTTTCAGGTTGTCTAAGCAAAGTAACACATGCAGCTGTATGTCAGATTGATAGTGGGATTTATTGTGTTTCAGTATGATGGTTCCAAGAAAGCGAAAAGACTGAATAACAGTGGACAAAGGGATGACTCCCATGAAACACCTCAGAAAATGTGGAATTCTTCAGACTTGAAGTTGTTGAGAGATGCAGTTGAAGTCCATCCATCTATCCAGCCTGTTTCAGCTGTCATGGAGTAACAGGCATAGTATAGCCTTTCTTGCGCCACGGTAACAGCACTAATCAGTGCACCACATCTACCTTAGTGCTACACTACTGTGATACCTGCAGTTAAAGGTCGTCCTTTTAAACCCTTTGGAAACATGATCAGTATAACACCTGGAACGTCACATATGCACTGTCACTGACTGAGTGGAAGCTTTCTAAATATATTAAGAACGAGCGAGGAAATTGTCTAAATAATAAAATGCAGCACCAGTTTAGCATCTGTTTAGTGTAATCATTGTTCAAAAGTTGTGAGTCCTTTAACAAGAGCCATTTCAGTGCTTTTTCAGTGTTTCCAGCAGTGACTGAAATAATAATAGGAAGGTGAGCTTCCTCAATCCTGGGTCTGGTGTTACTGATAAGTGAACATGAGCAGATTGTTTGAAATAAAACTGAGAAAAAAAAGTCTAGAAATGTAAATATGGTCTGTGATCTGAAAGGAGAATTATACCACGTTCAGATTTTCCATCTTCAAATCAATCCAGGCAAGCGCTGAATGTACTCAAAGGAAAGATGTTTGCCTATGATGGTGAAGGAAATTAGGTCCTGGCTAAACACGTCAAGGTGTTTTCCTTAAATTTTTCAGCTCCATTCGCCATCATGTAGAGTGAGGGCAATCATGCTGAGGAAAACCTTCTTCTCTTCCCTCTTTTCTTTATGTTTCCGGAGTCTGGCTGTATCACACCACATCGAAAAGCCTCAGCAATTATTCGGTTATTCATCCAAACCTTACTCTCCTCTGTGTTTCTCTTTGATGACTTTCATTAAATCACTATGTGAGACAACGGGCTGAACCCCAAAGGCCAGTTGTTCCATTCTGTGGGTGTGCACCAGCTGGTCCAAGTTATGTTGGGAAACTATTATAGAAGCTCTTCAAATCTGCTTTCTTTTTCCTCCAATGCAGCACAGAGAAGAAATTCTGCTACAGTTTTACAGCCATTGGACTACAACACATCTCTCTTTCAGCCAATGCCTTACAAATGGGGCAAAAGACCTGTCACAGTGTGGATTTAAATGTGTTAATTTCAGCTTTTAGTTGCAGGACAAATCTTTATCTAGGTCATCCATCTTACGTAAAGGATAGAGACGATCTATTTTTCCTGTGTTGTGTTCCTTCACGTGTCACTTCCTATTTAGATTTCGGGTTAGTGAGTGTCTTTGGAGCACATTTACACCAGGCTGCTGTGCAAGTCTTAGAAGGTGAGCCTGCAGACCCATCAAGATTTGTTTAAGTCAAATACCCCCAGCCTGGTATTTCTTTTATTCAGAGATATTACAATCCCATAAGTGATTCATAAACATCTTAGTGCTCAGTATGAATGTTGCAGCTGACAATCAGATGTGTGCGTGGGTTCACACATGTATGGATCGCAAGTGGTCAGTATCCATTATAGACAGAGTATATTTCAGTGTCTGAAGCACTGACTGTTAATATAAGAAGACTACGAATCAGAAGTGCCCAATTTTGGATGAAAGGGTGGCAAACCACCCAAGCGAGGATGCAGCTATAACCTGCATACATGGATTGCCTGACTAATTATAACATATAAATAAATAAAAAAATATGTTATTTACTCAAATTAAAATGCACGTTTCTTGGATAGTTTGTGGCACACAGCAAGCTATATTAATTGTCAGAAATGAGTGTATTAATTAATTCTATATAGTCAACACTACACACACAATTAACAGATTTAGGTTCAGTGACTCAGATTGGTGCAGATCAAGTTTAGCAGGCAACTGGGGAAACCTACCCGTCATTAAAAGCAGCCGGGTAAGATGAAGAGGTGATTTCTTTAAAGAAAGAAAAAGAAAAAAAGCTTCACCACTACCATTTTGTTATAAATGCAAATATTAGACGTAGAGACCGAATTTCTTTTTTCATATCAAGCTGTTGGTCTGCTTATTTCACATGAGAGTTGTGGAGTCTTCCTAGCTTTGTTTTTTATTCATTGAATTTGCCGCTTGATCTGAATATGCGACTTTATTTGTACCCTGTTTCTGCTTGACATGCATTTCTATTTAACCTGGAGTTTGGTATTGTGAAATAATTCATTTGAAAGGACGTGGGAAAAAAAGTTGAATAAACAAAACAAAGGGCCGCTAATGCTGCTGGTTTATGAGAAGAACTAAAGTGTGCTGCATGGTTAAAGTGGGCATATTAAAAGCATCATAAAACAACAATCAGGATTTAAAACAAACAAGCAGAGTAGTCGGATATGTTTGAGAAATATTACATTTAATGGAAACCTTCAACAGAAGGCCAAAAAACATTTCCTAACCTCAAGTACAGAGAGTTTTATGTGAGCTTGCAGGCGACCACCCACTCAATGCTTCTCTCTGTTCGGCTCTTTCTCTCCTGACTTAGCCACCGCTTCAACCTTCTATAGCACACGGAAGAAAGAAAAAAAAATCTAGGTGATGATGATGTGGGTGGGTGAATGGCTCATCTTCGTGACTGCTTAAATACTGACACGCAAGACTGTCTAGCTAATGTCACGTAAAATTTACAGTACAGAGATATTAACCCTGCAACATGAAATTATTAAGTTCACGCCATTAAACACTTTGCATTCCTTTTCAGTAAAGCCTTTCCACCAGCCAGTGACCCATAGCTCAGAGGACTAGGACACGCTCTGTATTAGGAGAGACAAGGCAGACTAATTTAATTATTTCTGCTGTGATACAATTGTTATGATTGTAATGACAATTATGTTCAGAAAAATGCCTGTTTTCTGTGAGTTGGTGCTTTCCATTCCCACATTAGCAAGTCCCAGGAAACCTTAAACAGACAGCAAAGTCTGTTTAAGGTTTCCTGGGACTTGCTGAAATTATTTCAATATTATATATGTGACAAAAGTTCATTTGTAGGTCAGACATTTAGCTTCATCCGTCTACCATTGTAGACTATTTCACAGGCTACATCTCAAGTGGGAGGGGCAGTAAAACCATGGCTGAATACAAAATCTTTAAAGGTGCAAACCCTGACATCAGGAATAATTTGGTCCTAAAAATAAATAACAGGGTTGTTTTTTTTTTTTTTTAGACCATCTACACCACACTAGGAATAGTTTGGTGTTGGAAAACTGGAGTTATGAATGACTCCTCCGCAATTTACATATTTTTTCTCAGTCATGCAGTTGGCTACATTGGACCTGTGTTGAGTAATAAGTAAGGAGAGTAGTTGGTATCAATGTGGCAAATACATGATGCACAGGTCTTGCATCTCCATGAAGGCAATAAGCGACGCACAATCCAAGGCGAGCAGCTGTCTCAGGGGACAGATTCAGCATTAAGGTGTTTGACACCTAGAATGTGCTAATTGCTGCAAAGATGCTGATGTTGTGTAATTCTCCTACGCTTACAATCACAACCATATGAAAAGAAAGAATGGGATCCAGAGGGTACGGGGAAGTTTGGTAGATCTGTTTACAAACAAGTTTGATAGCCACATTTGGCTAATTAATGATTACCATTTGATTGGTAGCAGAAATCTGTGCTCCTCTCATGTTATAGTTTGCATTTTTGCTTGAAGTTGAAGCACCAATGTCTCAAAAGGGCAAATGTGGCAACAGGAAAAAGAAATGAGAGCTTGTCATCTTATTGACAATGACCGACAGCGCTCCCCTGATACCATGGCAACATAAGCAGTTCTGCTCAATAGAACCCATGACGAATCAGGACCTTGATGTTCACTGCTTACCAAGTGAGGACAACAGGGGGAGGGAGATCAAGGGCAGAACTCATTCAGATCAGGAATAGGTCACCAGCTTTATAGAGGCAATGAAATATGATCGCCGGAGTGGATTTCCTCCTCACTGGGAATCAATTAAATGCTCAGTATCATGAATTATGAACATCTAAAAAAGTACATCAAGAAAAGTTATTATACACATGGCGTGGGTGTTGTATATTATTTCTGTAAATACAGAAAATGACCATTTAGTTTGTATTGCCTCATAATGACTATGTTGAGTTTGTGATGTGTTACCCTCTGTTCAAACTGTTGATACTTCTCTCTCACGTTCTTGGATCCACCAGAGGTATAAATGATCAAAAAATATGATCCAACGACTAAAGTATTGTTTTCATTTAATTAGGCATTCAATGTGATCAGAATATGAGAAATAAAAAAACAATCGAGATTTCAGATTCGCAGTGCTTAGCCTGCTTCAGGGACTTACCAAGAAGAAACACATGGCCTGCTGAAAATAAGCACCAAAAACACTTATTGACTGATTGCAATTGTGTGGATGGAAGATTACCAGAGTGCGTTGGAGAGACCGTCTTGGGAAATTCCCTGTTCTATTCCCGAATTACTTTAATTTCTGTTTAATCCCAGGAGCAGGAGTTTAACAAACCAGTTAATTGCTAAATCAGATTAAATCCCTAAAAGCCTTAAAATGATCTCTGTGTGAAGTGCTTCTCAGATGCTCAAGGCAGACATATTATTGTCCCTAGGCAATTTTTATTGTGGCTTCTCTGGTAGAAGCCAACAAGTCTTTAAATCATGAATTCCCACTGCTTATCCTTGTCCAGGACGATACTGAAATATGTTTTGCAATATAACTTTATTGAATATAGTGCCTCATGGACTTGTCTCTGCTGCTGCCAGAAGGAACATTTCTATATTTAAGAGCTCTGTTTTAAAAATTATTCCTATCCATTACACACTTATGTACAGATAAGTACATCCAGCCAATTCTCAGACAATGCCTCTCACTCCAGATTAGCAATAAGATAAATATCCTCCTGCTCTTTCTTCAAATTTCAGACAGACAACAGACCATGCAACAGACAGTCCAGTTTGTAATCCCACTGAGGGTCCTATATATCCCTCTGGGTCCAAATCTTGGATTATGAAGGTGACATTGGTGCATGGAGAGTAGAGCTATACACACCTCATTACAGAGAAAGCAGGATAAGACTGAAAAAACATAGACATGTCTGAGCTGGGCGAGGTCACAGGTGGTGAAGTCTGAACAAGCGAGGGGGGAAAAAGCTCTTTCTTTAAAGACGTGGGGTTGAATTAGATTAGCCAAGCATGCTAAGGGTTGTTCTAGTACATTGCTGTACATTGTATAGTACATTGCCTTTCAGAAAATTTAGGGTACAATTCCAATATCAAAATGGTATTCCAGTCAGGACTGGTTTTGCTGAGATACACTCTCAGAAAAAAGGGTACGGTAAAAGTCCAGAGCCATCCGTGAAGACACAAATGTACCCCCAGGTTTAAATGCTGAACATAAAGGTAACTATGTGTAGATTTTTGAGACTTTTACAAGGTAAACACATTCCCATGCACTAAAAACTGTATCTGCATTATTTCCGTTATATTTAATTAATATAATAATATAATTAATAAACGGTATTGGGAGGATAAAAAAAAAGAGAAATGAGGTTCAATATAGATTTTTAATCTTAGATTTTAAGGTTTTACTCTGTACTGCACCATGGTCAGCACAACAAAGAGGTCCTGGGTTTAAACCTACTTTTGTTTTCACAGGTGCAGATGTCATCGAGAAAAAGGTTTTGCGAATTTTAAATAAATTCATAGTTTCCCTGTACCTAATTATAACGTTCTGTTACATTAAGACATAATCTGTTGTGACACTCTGTTGTACCTCCAAAGGTTTAATGAGGTATTTTATTTTCTGAGAGTGTAGAGTGATAAAGTCATTACAGTGGCATACAACTGGGATTTGGTAGGTCTGGCCTAATGGAGAGTCCAAAGTGGTACCAGGCAGGCGGGCGACTGCAACAAATAGTGCTGGGAGACCACAGAATGAGCATTAACGCTAGAAGTGCCTGCACTGGTTAGAGGGCACTTCTCCCTTCATACCTTTCCTCGAGGGAATCTCTGGTTACAACAAGTGGATTTCACTGACGGTGACGCAACTCCCTGTATTCAGAACATCAGAGTATCTGTTATTGTCCTCTGAGAAGTCTTTTACAATAACGCCACAAAATCTGATCAACGTTAAGCTCATAAGAAAATATCTATTTATAATGATTAGGATGATGATAAAACCTTGGGTATCTTTTAAATAAAACCTAATGGGCTTGCACATTGTGAATTTAGTAATAGCACTGGACACACCCTGCAGCTTGAGCTTTTCACGAGTACCGATAATGACACAAACGACTGACAGCGTTTAAGGGAAAGAGTAAAATATTTTCGGAACAACTGAAAAAATTGTTTTCAGTTGTTCAGTTGTTTGCAGAAGAATTACGTGCAAACAAAAATTTTATGGGGATTAGATGAGAATATTTTCAAGTGCTACAGTTTGAAACAAGCACCTGAAGTACAGCTATGCTAGTGCATGAGGGCTAATTAAAGTCAAATCAATTGCTAAGCTAAAAATGTGATTAAAACGAGGCCCGAGGACTCTTTGCACATCTGTTTCAGCTACTGATGAAGCTAAATATAAGTCAAAGATCGAGAACACTGTCAACATGAACAGCACTGAAAAAGTGTTAGTGAGCTGATTACAGCCACAGCTGTAAGGTTAAAGGACAGGGTTTTAAGTTGTTTGATGTAACTGTTTACTGTTTGAAAATAAATTTCTTAAGAAAAATATCATTTTTACTAACACTAACTATGCTGTTCACTTTCACAGATGTTAAACAAATGAGTTTAAGCTAAAGCAGCTAATAATGGGCTTTTTTTATGTTGCAGTAAACTAATTTGGATGTGAATAGCTCTGCTGCATTTGAACAAATAAGTAATCTGCATTATTATTTTCAGAATAACATGCTGAGAGATGTTTAGCTTTGCCGGATGTTATGAAAAACTGTGTTCACAAGTCTAGATCCTGCCACCGAGGAGATCGCGAGCAGTAGCAACACATCAGAATCTGACAGCAGTGAATGCAGTAATTAGACTTGACCCGACAACTCCGAGGTGTGAGTGTGAGGCACAAATCAGTACTTTAGAGGAGCATCTGCTTCATCGTCAAATATAAACGATCCGTTGAATTTATGTAAATCAAGTTGGTCCAACTCAAAGCTAAAAAAGCCCTTTTGGAAAAGGGATTAGAGCTGGATTAGCTATGTCAGCACATACATGCCAACTCCAAGTCCACTGTCTGAGATTAATGCTTGCCCTTCCTATCGGATTAGGATTAGGGTTTGGACAATGTATAATAAATGATTAAGGGCAAGAGAGGAAGGCAACTGTTTTATTAAGCTCTAAAACAAAGTTCAGATTGTTGCTCTAGAAATTGTTGTGATTTGGGAGCTTGTTTTTTTGTCTTTCACTTTCTCCCAGTTATAAATCATGTCTTAAGATAAAAAAACAACTACAAACAAAATTATGTGATCATATGCTAAACTTTGTGAAAATAATATTCAGAACAAAAATTAAAACATAAAGGGGCAGAGTAAGTTTTTTATAATGACCTTATATCCTGTTTGTAAATGCTGCTTGATGGTGCAAGGATATTTCATCAGATAGTGAAGATGTCAGCAATCCAAATAGTAACTATTCAGTACAACGTGAAACTAAAATGATTACTGCAACATTTACTGATTTATGAATACTTTTCAGTTTCCACTCACCCTGTTTGAACCTTTTGTTAGCAAAAAAAAAGAAAAAAAGAGCAAAATAGAGAGAACACGTCCTGTTAAAATAGAAGATATGATATTAGACTTTAATACTTGGCTAACTTGGTGCAGCGGTGCTGTAGTTATTACTGTCACTTCTCTTTAAACCACCCGGGACTTTTCTGTGCTCAGCTTGCATGTTTTATCATGATCCCTGTATGGATTGTCTCCAGGTGCTCCAGCTGTCTACAAGAGAAGTGAATATGAGCGTAAATAGTTGTCTGACTTGTGGACCTACCAGGGTGTGCCGTGTTGTTTTACCTCATGTCAACTGGAATACACCCCAGTCTCCTCAAGGACCTCTAAAAGAGTAAACAGGTAGCTTACTCCAGTCTATAGAGGCAGCTGTCTCTGTAGATTGAGGCATCCACCAAGTACCTGAATTATTTTTAGTTCAAAGTCAGCCTGGTTTCTCTGTACATGCCTTTTTCTCTCAGTTCCTTCTGTCAGATGTTGTTTCTAAGGCCACTTAAATGCACAATTTAGAATCTCGCAGGTGCAGAACTGAAAGACTCAGCCAACAAGTCAGATGTTGACTGAATTAATCATCTGCAATGATTTCTGCATGTGTATGTTAAACATGTTAATCGACTCCTGCATGATTAACATCTTGGCACAATACGAAGACGTCTCATTGACATCCTAATGAGGGTACAGTTCATCCTACCGCCTCCACCCAAATTACAAATGTCTGTTCATATGTCCTCTAAACCAAACCTTCTGGTGTTGTGTAACACTTTTATTTCCATTCGCTTTTGTTCAGCTTCTCTGATTCTATTCCCCAGTGGAAGCTGCCAAGTTGATATTTGAAGTCACTTAATTCTCATGGATGCCAGGTGTCTATTTTCCTTCATCCTAACCTTCAAACAACATCAGCCTTCCTTACAACAGCCTGTAGGGATGTATGCTAACAGCAATTCCCCAGCTGGGAGCCTAGCAATTACAGCACCCCTCATCTATTCCTTTAATTGCAAAGGGAGCTGCTTCCTGGGCGATCAGACTCCTAGCCTGCCACCAGGGAGACTGGCTTCATCACTGCTGGCAGCCTCAGGTAAATGAGGGTGTTTTGCTGGAGAGTTAAATAAAGGTTGTTTGTTAATAGAGGGAGGTGATTCATACCTCTCTTGAACCTTAGCTCAGCGATTAGTTGTTCTGCTTGATGGATGGGTCACATTGTTTGAGACTAGTTCAAGGACAACACACAATGCCTCAACAGGATATCTAAGTACGATAAAGCATATTAACAGAAGGCTCTAAATATTTTCTGGAATAAAAAGAAATGTGAAAAACAGACTGAATGCTATGCAATCGACAGCAGTATCATCTTTATGAACACTACAACGTGCATGAGGGGGATCGCTCATATATATAAATGGACTCCTGAAGGCTCATCCAGGAACAAAAAAAACAATCCGGTGCATTTCCTAATAAGTCACTTCTGGCCTGATGAGAAACCTGACACTTAATGTGTTTGTGGGGGTCATGGCAACGAAATCCTCTTAGTGGTGGCAGTGGGAAGCCAAGACAGCTAACATGCTAATTAGCCTGTTAGCGCAACAATGTGTAAAATGGTGATTAGACACAAGATTACACTTTTGCCTGCATAAACCTGAAGCATTGATAACCCACGCTGCTACCCAACAAATAAAACACATTTATAGCACTATCCTATTTTTTTTCTAACCATACCGAAAATCCAAGGATGCCAGAGACTGCATTGTTTGACTTTGATAAAACACACTTTCTTTATTTCTTTATTAAAGATGACAAGACTGCACCTTTTAATCAACATCTCATTTAAACCCAACTAATTTCAATGTTTTTAAAGCAAAGCATACAGTGAAATAGTGCCTCTACAACAACAATGTTGTAGCAAATCATTTTAGAATGACCCTGGATGATGTCGGAAGTGCTGAATTGTAGAGGCTGAATAAAACTCAACCACAAATGAAACTTAGATGAGGAATTCTAAAAGGCTATATTGGTTTAGTTTCTTCTGAAAGTAAAGAAAATAAGTCCTCCTTTTCACTCCAGCAGCTGATGTACTGTGGGAAAGGGCATAATTAACACATCCACTATCAGATGCAGTAAGAAGCTGCACAGAGTGATCAATGAGAGCAATTTCAGTACAGATCAATAAATGTGAATGGCTCATATGACTTTTCATATAAATCATTTTCTATAGGCGTTATGAAATCTGGGAGGCAGCTCTTTGGAAAATGGATAAAAACATACAAAACAGATTTGACACGACTCTATTGGAACCCGATCAACATTCTTCTGTAGAGACAAAATAAATAGTGGTTAAGTCAGAATATTGCAGTGGAAATTTATATTCTCATATTAACTTGAATTTGGCTCAAAGGTTGACCATAAACTTGCTACCATTAATGGATCAATGTTTTATTGAGACGCTTGAGAGATCAAGACAATGCCATCACTCAGGTCTAATTGACATGATGAGGAGCTATTACTTTATTGATCTACCTGGCAAGTTGCGCTGGATCAGCTGAGGCCTGTATCGACCTGACTAAGTGGGTCCACAGACCTCTGAGGGTCAGGCAAATGTTAAGGGGATATTACCAGTTTTGTTGTCAGCTGGGTCTGAATTGGGTAAAAAGAAAGAAAAAGAAAGAAAAAGAAAACATAGTGACCCTGATTGTAATACCTGTAAAACTGTGTGCTTTTAGGTCAAAAAAAAGAGAGATTTTGTAGCTCGCGACAAATAAAAACATGAATAAACCTAGTTAGGCAGCTTAGTGAGTTAATATCATAACAATAAATTATCATAAAATAGACTTCTGATCTTTTTACACACCACCAAATACTGTACATAGACTGTAAAACAATAACTCCAGAGTGATATAATTATAACAAAAAGAAATTCCAGATAACCAGCGTGAGCCTGTCATCATTTTTTTTTCTTAGTCCCAACCAAAGTCATGACCAGTCATCTGGTAAAACTTGAAATTAAAGGGTTTATAAAAGTCTCTTAGCCTCTGAACCACCTCTGGGTCAATATTAGGATGGGTCCTGCCTTTGGTTTTACCCAAGCAATGTGGCCTACTGTTCCCCTCAGGTCTCTTAAGGCAGGGGAAGCCTTTTGCTGGGTTAAAGTGGAAATGCTTCTCTGTGACCACCCTCCTCAGCCCAAGAAAGTCCTGGACACGAGCCATCTCACCTGCAGGGTCGGTAATGAGACGCTCTCCGCTAACGAACAGCAGCTGCTCCATGGGAAAGTACTGGAGCCAGCGCTCAAGGTGCTTGGCGTACATGCCAATTTGTACAGCGCTCCATGTGGTGTCAATCAGACCTGCCGAGGTGTTCTTCAGGGTCAGGCTCTCAAAAGAAGGGATGTCTGGCTTCTTGGAGCGGGTCTGAGTGTAGTCTGAGATGGCTCGCGTGACAGGATCCCGGACAACTACAATTAGCTTTGTGTCTTTAGACATGGCGTAGATTCGAGCAGGGACCTCCTTAGTAACGTAGTAGCTGGGGGTCTTTTCCATGGTCAGCTGGCCTTCTGATGACTTAGGCATTAATTCCCTGTAAAGAACAAACACAAAGAATTACATTTGCACTGCAGATGACATATTTTGCAAAAACCTACTCTACCATTTCCGCTGTATACTCTGTTTTCCTTTGTAGAGTTAACAGCTTACAAAAGTGCCAATCAAGGACGATGAGATTAGCGATGACATAATATCACTTCATGGCAGCTTTATAAACACTGTCAAAGAGAAGCTAGTCAGTCATCACCAAGAAGACAGTAGTAGAAATCTTGAGCTGCATTAACAAAGCCTGTGACAGTGCATGACGTGACAAGGGCTGGCAGGTAAAGCAGAAGTCCTATCAATCTTCAGTAAATGTGTGGGGGAAAAAAATACACAGTTCCACATTCCGAGTACAAGCTGTAAAGGAAGACATCCACCCTCGTGTCCCTCTTGTACCTGCATTAAACATCTAATGACCTAAATCATCTCACAATCATCACACTGAAATATTCCTCAGACTCATTACGTTATACTTAAAAATGCTGGTTTAGCTATGAATAGGCAGCTTTATGCACTTTAATGTCATGCACCTTTCTCCTAATATCAGTATTTTTGTGACAAATGTGACAATTTGATGAAGCTTTGCATTCCTTTGGAAATATGCTTGGAACCTGTCTGTTCCCATTACTGCATATTCTTCTTAACCCTGGATGGCTCGGGTTGATCATAATATAGCCTGTTAACTGCAGCCCTCACTGGATAATGGCTCAAGTGAGCCAAGGGGGATTAGGACTAAGCCAAACACGCAGCAGCATTAGAGGCTGGTTGGCTGCCTGTTGGCGAACTGGGTGGTTGGCTTGTCTCTAGAGAGAGGGGGAGAGAGATATGTGGCTATTATGATGAGAATCACTGGTGAGCATTTTAAATCCATGAAAAAACAAACAGTTACACAAAGTTTGGATACAACACCACATATTCCTATACAGCTGAGTGCAAGTAGGGAATGCAATTTTCATGCTGGGATCGAGTCAGGGAGTTGCTGATTCGACTCTTTTCCTCATCTGGTCCTCATCCATCATCAAAAACATGTAAATAAAAACAGAATGCAATGATTTAGAAATTATAGCATTCCAGTTTTACTTTACACAGCATCTCATTTTTTTTTCTTTTTTTAGAAATTGCATTGCATGTTGAACTAACGTTTTGGTGCCCCGCAGCTCTTAATCAGAGTCTGAGATCTCACGCTGATGTGACAAATGACTTGAATCAAGAGCAGTGTGCACATATCTCTTCTTCTGACAAAGAAATGTTAAGCCATGGTATATTGCCTTGCGTTAACAAGCATCCCTTTCAATCAAACCTCATGTGGGTTTGCATTAGTCACAATGTAAATCTTCAGTTGCTACACTGCATGGTAATATTCTTAGGTTTTGATAGTGAACGGCTGATCTAAATCAAACAACAGGAAAGCAGGGAGTCATGTCATGTCATTAAAACAATTACCACAATTTCCAACCATCTGTTGGTTTAACAACAGCTTTCTTCGTGCAATTCTGCATCAGCAAACCAACAGAATATGGCAAGATTTTGCTCTTCACAGCACTGCGAGAAGAGAAGACTTTAGCTACAAACATCACCCAAACGCTACAGTGGGGCAAAAAAGTATTTAGTCAGCCACCGATTGTGCAAGTTCCCCCACTTAAAATGATGACAGAGGTCAGTAATTTGCACCAGAGGTACACTTCAACTGTGAGAGACAGAATGTGAAAAAAAATCCATGAATTCACATGGTAGGATTTGTAAAGAATTTATTCGTAAATTAGGGTGGAAAATAAGTATTTGGTCACCTCAAACAAGGAAAATCTCTGGCTCTCACAGACCTGTAACGTCTTCTGTAAGAAGCTTTTCTGTCCCCCACTCGTTACCTGTATGAATGGCACCTGTTTGAACTCATCATCTGTATAAAAGACACCTGTCCACAGCCTCAAACAGTCAGACTCCAAACTCCGCCATGGCCAAGACCAAAGAGCTTTCGAAGGACACCAGGAAAAGTATTGTAGACCTGCACCAGACTGGGAAGAGTGAATCTACAATAGGCAAGCAGCTTGGTGTGAAAAAATCAACTGTGGGAGCAATCATCAGAAAATGGAAGACATACAAGACCACTGATAATCTCCCTCGATCTGGGGCTCCACGCAAGATCTCATCCCGTGGGGTCAAAATGATCATGAGAACGGTGAGCAAAGATCCCAGAACCACACGGGGGGACCTGGTGAATGACCTGCAGAGAGCTGGGACCAAAGTAACAAAGGTCACCATCAGTAACACACTACAACGGCAGGGAATCAAATCCCGCAGTGCCAGACGTGTTCCGCTGCTGAAGCCAGTGCATGTCCAGGCCCGTCTGAAGTTTGCCAGAGAGCACATGGATGATACAGCAGAGGATTGGGAGAATGTCATGTGGTCAGATGAAACCAAAGTAGAACTTTTTGGTATAAACTCAACTCGTCGTGTTTGGAGGAAGAAGAATACTGAGTTGCATCCCAAGAACACCATACCTACTGTGAAGCATGGGGGTGGAAACATCATGCTATGGGGCTGTTTTTCTGCCAAGGGGACAGGACGACTGATCCGTGTTAAGGACAGAATGAATGGGGCCATGTATCGTGAGATTTTGAGCCAAAACCTCCTTCCATCAGTGAGAACTTTGAAGATGAAACGAGGCTGGGTCTTCCAACATGACAATGATCCAAAACACACCGCCCGGGCAACAAAGGAGTGGCTCCGTAAGAAGCATTTGAAAGTCCTGGAGTGGCCTAGCCAGTCTCCAGACCTCAACCCCATAGAAAATCTGTGGCGGGAGTTGAAAGTCCGTGTTGCTCGGCGACAGCCCCAAAACATCACTGCTCTCGAGAAGATCTGCATGGAGGAATGGGCCAAAATACCAGCTACTGTGTGTGCAAACCTGGTAAAGACCTATAGTAAATGTTTGACCTCTGTTATTGCCAACAAAGGTTATGTTACAAAGTATTGAGTTGTATTTTTATTATTGACCAAATACTTATTTTCCACCCTGATTTACGAATAAATTCTTTACAAATCCTACCATGTGGATTCATGGATTTTTTTTTCACATTCTGTCTCTCACAGTTGAAGTGTACCTCTGGTGCAAATTACTGACCTCTGTCATCATTTTAGGTGGGGGAACTTGCACAATCGGTGGCTGACTAAATACTTTTTTGCCCCACTGTATTAGTGCAATTTATACAGAAGAGGGGTTCTCTTCCTTATACAGTTTCTTCGCCTAATGTCACCTGCTCTTTCTTTTGTCTATAGAAGCTGTGGGTCTTACATATTTATAGTGTTTTTCCTCTCCCTGAGAACCTTAGCTACAGTTGAAGGTGATGGAAAACAACAGAGGAGAGAGATACAAAAAAACTATACTGGAGCCCACTGCAATTATCTTCTCCATCTCTTGAATAAACACAAGTGCAGTGCCGTAGGCCCTTTGTCGAGGCCCGAATAGGCACAAAACCTCACTACCTATCAAACTTTCCACTTAGTCAATGAGAAAAACAACCTGCGTGATGAGGGCATGCATTATTCATCTTAGCACCGATAGAGAACAGGAGAACATCTCCAACTGAACGAGGTCTGAGAGCGAGTTGCCTTAGGGGGGGGCAGATGTAGCAAGCTTTTGCAATTTGTTCTGCTTAATAAACAATGTTGCCTGGAACCAATAGGTTTCAGTGCATCTATCAGTCAGCTATGCAAATGCATTGTCGTTTAGCATTGAGGCACACTGAGCCATAAGGTGCTGACTTTGACCCCTTCATGAATTTTTCATGGTTTTATTTGGCTATACAAAGCTAATAGCCAAATATATAACCATGGTGGCACGGTGTTTAGTTAGAATCCTGGGTTTGATTCCACCAACTGGCTAAGTTTGCACCTGTGGCTGTGTGGGTTTTCTCCAGGTATTCTAGCTTCCTCCCACAGTCCAAAGACAGGAAGTTAGTGGGATTAACTGGTTATTCTAAATTGAATGTGTCTCTACTCTGAGTTGGCTTTTCCAAAGTGTGCCTTGCTTCCTGGCCTATGCAACAGGCATAGTTTCCAGCTTACCTATGACCCTGGTTGTATGTGTGAAACAAAATGGATTGTGTTTTCTGAGTCATGAAGCAAAAAATAAAAAACGCTTATAATTGTCATGTTACAAACTAAATTGCATTTCAGACAAACCTCACTCAGAGCAATAGCAATGGGGAGATAAGGAGAGAGGAAGAGAGTAAATACAAGGATTATATGGAATCAGGTGCATTGTCGGAGGATGGAGACTGCATGCCCCCACCCCTCTGTTCTGACGCCAAAGTTGTCGGCGGGCATTTTTAGATGCAGCGTCTGCATTTTCTTGCCTCAATAGCACAACCTACAGACAGACATTAATCTGGGATTGGTGGGTTGTGTAATGGGCCTCTGTTTTGTCTGCCGGGCAGTCAGGTGTGTCCATTTAACTGGCTGCCGGGGAGACAGGGCTTGTTTCTGGTGCCTTGTTTACATTCATTGCTATCAGGAAGCAGGTTCAAAGGTAGGAATTTACAACATCACTGCATGTAGCTTGGTGCTCAGCTGCTGGGTGATGTCCTCAGTAATGAGTTCAGTAAGGAGCAAGTAAGGTGCAAAAAAACTCCAGGAGGAGGCTTTTTTTTTGTATTCTGCAGTATTCTGCTTGACTGACTCTAATTGGCATCTACATTTCAGCTTTCTTAGATCCTAGTGACAAGGGACAGTGCTTGAAAAAAAACCCTCAACGTTATCTAATGGCATGATGAGTTCTAATCTTACCCTGCAGTTCCAAGAGCAGTTGAGCTTCTGTGGGAAACATCCCTCTCCTCGAAGACAGGATGAGAGGTGTGGTATGCAGCCACTCGGAATAATCAGACTAGTGTACTAACATGCAAGGATTTCTCTAGCCATTGTGCGCCTTCCTTTTAAGTATCAAAAACATCGTCATTACACTTTAAATTTCCTTCTTATGGAGCCACAAATAACAGCTTTTGCATGTCCTTCATTATTACTGTCAGTATATGCAGAACTCAAGGCCACCTGGTTGCCTGGTGGAACCAGGCCTGTTTTAAAGAGAGGAGGAGGAGAAACAGGAGGAACAGCCATTCTGGTTTCTCTCACACAACTGCCAGCCTTCCTTTAACATCTAAGAATTCAGGCAATCCATTCTTTACAGAGCTTTTAATCTAAGTCTTGGTGCTCAAAAATGCAATCCAATAACATTCAGCTAATCGCTTAGCGTGCACTGTTTTTTTGTAATTATGACAACAGCTATAAAAACCTTTGTTGCTATCAGTGCATAGTAAGCCTGTATGAGTTACTCGCTACTTTCTTTACACACAGTAGATGAAAAGAGACAACAGTGTGAGCCATCAAATTTAAGGGGGGTTCACAGGAATGTGTTTGTGTCTGAATCTATGGATCAAAGTTCAGGGGTGAACAGTCCTGCAACAGCAGCCAAGCTGAAGTGAACTAGTAGTCACTCAAATGCAAAAAGCACTGACAAACACTTGCATAGTTGTGGATGTAAAAACTGTGACACAGATATAACAGGGCCAGGAAAAACGAACTAATATGATCAAGCTTTAGTGTGCTGACTGAATAAGCACAAAGTTGTCGAGAGCTTAATAGCATTAATATATCGGAGCCTCGTCAGCTTAGCTTTGTATTGTTTTGAGCAGTAATGGAATAGAAATAGTGTACATTAAAAAGCTTAAATTGTGTTTTAGAGTTATTATAAAATAGAAAAGAAATCCAACATCTATGTTTCTGGCATATGTGATGTTTGGAACAATTAGACTATTCCTCACAGATGCAAGGTGGTTTGAGAGGATCAGAAAACGAAAACAAGACTTCAAAGAAGAAAAACAAAGATGGCTGAGGCAGACTGGTTGTTTCTAAAGTTGCCCTGACTTTCTGTCAGGGAGTCTCTGCAGCAGAGTGAAAGACAGCTTCAGGAAACAACACATTTTCCCTGAAGAAACTACAAAAGAGAGAGATGAGGAAGTCAACAACTCATGGGGATATAATGGAGTGAACTTGTTTTGTTTCAGTGTTTCCAAAGTGCTGTAATAAGTGCTGTGGTTTGACAAATTGCCTCAAGCAAAAGCCCAGGGGGTTGTTGCAGCAAATTAAGCCTCCAATCTCTGGAATAGGGAGAGGATGCGCACATTACTAGTATCGACGATTTATAGGATTTATTCTAGGAATTGCTAGCAAACAAAAAGGTCTTTGTAGGAAATGAAGTTCTTAAAGTGCAAGGTTTCATGGTTTGCTGGGAAAAAAAACCCCCAAAACTTCTTTTCTTGTGAGTGTGCTGACACATTAGTTTAAGCCGAGTGATACCTTCATCGAGAGCTGTCTCACTTACACCAGTTCTCATGTGTCCTTGCAGCTAAAAGTGTTGAGTGCGCAAAAAGATACCAGTGGATTTAAATAAACCCGCTCCTGGGAAATGCAACTTTTCGCACAGAAAATCTGAAAGTCAACTTTCGGGCTAAAAAAGCTTAAGCGTAGTGTTTGAGTCTTTTCTTGGGCGGGTTCCAGTGAATGCTCTTCCTGATGAACTCCTGCTGGGCTTCGTCAAAGGGCACTTTCACCCTTTTGAGCACATTTGCATACAAAGTGAAGGCAGAGAAAACATGTTTCACACTAATTGTCTGCTCTTTTATTGTCAGGGTTAATGCAATCCTCAGGGGTTCTCCAACATCCCTTTTCATGGAGCTCCATCACGCAAAAGTAAGAAAGGACTCACTTTAAATTTACTGCCCTCTATCTGCCGCTGGGCTGCAGTAAGCTCCCCCGGGGCTCCAAGGAGGATTAGGCCCTGTTCTCCGACACCCTCCATGAGTTAGTAAGAAAGCTCTTCATTGTTCTATATTTGGAACCTCAAGAGGAAAAACATGATTACAGCAATTAAGTCACATCTACTGCACAGAGCCCAAAAGACCTTGATCAGAGCGTTGAACAGAAGATAACCTGTCCAAAAAGATATAGAGGAGGAAGTTAGAATTGTGCTAAAAAAGCCATTCCCACGGCTTTTGGAAGTTGCCTCCTGCGCTTTGTTCGAGTAAGCATGTGGTATTGTATGTCTGCTTCGCTTTTTTTGCCTTAGAGTGAAAACATGCTATATTGTGGTTGGCCTCCTGCTGGGCGAGGGCCCCTCCTCTATGTGGGGCTCCAGAGGGATGGACACAACAGACCTCCAACAGAATGGAACACACCAATCACAGCAGATAAATGGTGCGGGCACAACTCAATGCCACCCCAGGAGCTGATAAGCCCACCCAGCAGAACGCACCTCTCCCCAAGCCACTGCTCACCATTAGTCGGGGGGCAATGAAGTGAAAGATATGGGCCAACAAGTCAGTGGATGCCTCTTTCTGGCTTGGTTAGTGTGGACACAGGATTGTCTGATGACTTTTTTTTTCAGCAAAAGCTCAAATGTATTACAGAGTATACTTTTAAAGATCATCCAGCAACAATGCACTCTTCCTTAAAGGCAGCCGGAGGTTTTCTGAGCACCACTAAATGATCATTAAGGGCTGACTAGATGTCACAGGGCTGTGCTGCAAGGGGGTCAATTTGTGGCACAGCGATCTCACTGTGACAACTCAAGCCGAGTTGTTTTAATTAGCTGGATCACCTCTCTGAAAAAAGAAGAAGTCTTCATTACGCATTAAACATTCTCAAGATCAAACTGCTTCTCACAGCCACTAACTGTGTGTTTAGTGTGCATGTGTCACTGTGAACAAGAAGTAAGTATGCCTCACTTATCTGTAAAAGGTTTTTTTCTTGGACTTTTACTTAATGAACATTAAATTCTATCCATCTTTAATGATGGTATTTCCTTTTCTTTAAGCCATCATTCATTCCAGACATGTGTTACTTGTAGATTAAAACAGCATGAAGACTAATAAGTGTTCAAGCGCAGGACGGTTTCATGTTATTTTTGAGTCTACAGTGATGGACAAAAGAATTTCTCCGTAGACTTATCATCCAAAAATGCCCTAAACCTGTCCGGAAATTCTCAAAGGAGCTTAGGCAAGAAGTCCTTTGAACAATGCTTCGCTTCCCCTATTGTAGCTCTATGAAGCCAGCTTTGAAACAGTGTCTACATCCTTTGACATTGCCTGTTAATCCCTGGGCTCAGTCAAATGGACACCTGAAGCAGCAGTATCTCCTATTATCTCTTGTTAACAATGTGGCTGCTCTGATGTAAAGCACTCAGTTCCAATCTACAGTATTTTCTTTTTCCACTAAGAGTAGTGCATTGTTATTGTGCAGCTGAGGTGATAGTAAAGAGCTTGCATACAAGGACAACAGTTGCCATGACAGAGAATACAGTAAAAAATGTTGCCTTATTCAGTGTTTAAGCAACCAAAGATCTGTGATGAGAGCCTCTGATCGACTGAGCTTCTGAAACAAATTACTCCAAATGAATCAACAGAAAGTTGAATCTCACTTCAGGAAGTTAGACGACAGTTTTATGTAACTTGCTGACTCCTAGCTATAAACCAAAGGCTATTACTCTGAACCGCATCCAGAATTCAGGTCAAGTCTAAATGGAAGCTCTGCATTATCATTTTCTCCCTGGTGCCTGCTCTCCTTTTTGGAAAGCCAGCGAAAGTCAAGATCCAAGGATAGATGTAGAAAAATTCCGGGAACTGTCAGTCAGGGTCAAGCAAACACGCACAAAATAACTGTCCTTTGTGTAAATCGACACAACTTGGAAAAGCGGCCAAACAAAACTGCGCAAATGATAACAATTTCCCTTTATTAAAATGTGTCACTTATTCAAGTGCTTAGAGTGCATTAAAGGTTTGACTTCACTGACAGTTGTTAAAACTGTAAAAGTTTGTCATTTATATGCTAAAAGCCTGAACCTGCTCTTCATGCTGGTAGATATAGAGATTATACAGTGCTGCAGATATCTCTATGACAGGAGGAAACAAATAACATCTCACCAGCAGTATTTATTTTGTGGATAAACCCCATGGTTGAGCTTCAGTTAGAGGCAATGAACCTGCATGGTGTTTCCTCCTTTCCACAATGGATATTTTACATTATATATTCCTCCTTCATGATTGGTAATCAGCATGACAAACTGTGAATCTGTTTAACTAGAGCCCATAATACATGACACACTCTACACTACATAATCTCAGTATGAGTGTTTGTATTTATTTATTTATTTAATTCATTATTGTTAATATTCATAAAATAGAAATCGAGTGTTACATGGTTTTCGCTGTGACAAATACACCGCGTAAAATTATTTTTCTTTTTTTTAATGTAATCTCTTGGTTTCTTCTTCTTATCAACTTTCACACATAGCTCGATCATCAGAGCTGATGTTATGAGGCTACCTGTCAAAATGATTTACAGGCGTAACTTTTGGTTAAGTGAGGCTAGACTTTCAGGACATGAAAGGCTTTAGTAGAAATGTAAATATAACTGTGTCTTTAATAAGCCAGGGGAGAAGGTGGTTGTTGGGTTTTATGAAGATTGAAAATATGACGATCAATCACAGCAATGTAAACCTCAATTATTGCGATACATTTGCAGACAACTGGAGATTTATGTCCACATAAGTAGCCCACGTTTCAATGAGCAAACAGCTTTTTGGAAAATGAGGCATGGCGTGTTTTTGTAGCGCTCGTGTGCGTGACTCGTGGGTTTTTAATACTGCACTGTGAGGATGAGTGAGCTAGTCTACCTGTACCACTCCAGTCCTTTATCGTAGTTGCGGTCGAAGAAGTGCGGCTCCGCTCCCACCGCTCGGATGTCCGGATGCAGGCGCAGAAACTCCAGCAGCGCCCGGGTGCCTCCTTTCTTCACTCCGATGATGATTGCCTGGGGCAACTTTTTACTTTCCGACTCATTGAGGGAACCTGACATGGCATTATCATCCAACGCTTTCGCCTCGCCTCTAATTTCATCCCACTCGTCTCCTCTGCTGTCCAACTCGTTCTCGTTATTTAGTAAGTCCCTGGACGCTCCTAAAGAGGACCCCTGGTTGTCAACTTCTGCGTGGTTTTCGCGTCTGTTCACCGATCCGTACGTCAGGTTTGGAACAGTGGAGCAGTAGCCAACACAGCAATATATCATATACACCCAAAGGGACAGCATTATGCAAAATACAAAGAGTTTGTTTTTCACGTGGGATGATGGCACAACATGTAGACTGTGTATAATCGGACTATATTCCATAGGACCGCCGTGACAAAGTTGTATTCCAGTTACTTTGCATTTTGACAAAGCTGCCTCACTCCTCTGCCATAGTTCTGCTCCTGGACAACCGCTGCGCAATTTCCCAAAACATAAATTAGCGTTTAACCAACATGGGAAGTAAAACTGAACTGCATATGCTCATCTAGTTCCACTTTAATACCTGTAAAAATACTTTAATTTAAAATAAAAACAAAAAAACTGAGCGGCAAAAAGCAATTCGAACAGATCACCAGTTGAGCGATATGCGCGTCAGGAACCAGCTTGCCTCCCATCACTGCCTCTGAGCGTCTGAGCGATCACTCTGAGGCACCAAGTTATTTTCAGGCGAGAGCGTCAAGCAGAGAAATTATCACTTCCGATAAGCTTTTCAAAGTAAGCGTTGTCAAGTGGTAAAAGAAATCTATACATACGGTCTACACTCGCATATTCACATTTTATCCATGATTTGTCTTTATTTAATACATTTTTCCTTATATAGATTTTTTGCATACGCTACTTTAATACAACTGCAATCTATAGACAGTGGATCAGATTATAACTTTAAATCTATGGCAGGATATTATCCATAGACAAATAATAATAATGATGATGATAATAAGTAGAAGAAGAAGAAGAAAAACCTATGTACTCACATTACAGCACACACTGATCATAATTTAGGCTGAAATTTACATTCATATGATAATATGTGCCACCCTTTGGTACTTAATGTGATTTGTTCATTTTTATTACTAGAACAACATCGATTCAGGTTGTGCTTAAAAAATATTACACACAATAATATTATTTTTTTAAAAACACACATTTCAAATTTTGGAAGATTTTTGACATTTTCTTTTTCTTTTCCTGTTTTTTCCCCTCCGTGCACATTAGAAGTCGGCCAGAAACCTCTTTTCTCTACCATATCACTTGACTTTTATTTTGAAAGTTCAGGGATTTTTCTTTCAGCCTTGGTCTACTTTGATGCAGGTGAAGCGCTGAATGTAGACTAAGCAAAAAAACAAAACAAAACAAAAAAAAACTCACCAAAACACACACGAACTTCAGCCTGGAGCGGAACTTTAATAAAATCAAAATATGCCTTTTTAAAAATAAATAAATACATAAATAAAAATAATTAGTTATGAAAGAATGAAGTTGAAGTATTTATGATTATAATAACAGAGGAGGTCTCTCTTTGGTGTAAGGCACAATTTAATTTACAGGTGGCTTACTATAGCACAGGGAACCACCAAGGAAAGCAGTAGGTAATTTTTATTTTAACTAAATAGAAATAGATCAAAAATGTGTTTATTTATTTATTTAAAAACAAAGGAATACTAATTACGCTATTATCTCATTTGCACATTTGACCCGTGTGATTTTTAAATACCTACTGATCAAATGGAAGCACGTTACTACATACGTGTTTCTGTCAAGGGAGATCAAGCCATCACAGATTTTATAACTTTATAACTTACTGACACAAACATACATCCAACTAACACATGTGTCAAAGATCAGCTGTTTGTTGACAGCCTCCCACATTTCTGTGCTATAACCGGTTCACGTGAGTCACCTTTAATTGCCTCATAATGATTCCGAACGGCCTTGCTAACGCCACAAAAATGTGAACGTGTAGTTCCACACAAACAAACGGTATCACGAACCATAAAAGTTAATCATTTACCCCTTAAGGCTGTGGGGGTGGGGCCACGGCAATCACGACAACGATGAAGATGCGTGATTGTGAATTTGGAAGCACAAAAGTTTGTTTCAGTGTGTTTGTGTTAGCACCTCCTTCTGGTGCAGGGTCAAAGGCCTCCAGTCCCACTGCACCCCTGAGCTAGCAGAGGATTAGCAAGATTACCCCAGAGCTGCCATGTCAGTCAGAGTTTTGCCAGAGACCACCCTGCCCCCTTCATCTAAGCCCCTTATCTCATCTCTCAGACACTGCTATATATGATATGCGTGTGGTGTGCGGCTAAGTGTGTGTGTGTTTTCTAATCCTAATAGTTGCACTTCCACAGGACACAGGCACAAGATAACCTGTTTGGGAAACTGTGTGCACCAAGGGGTTTGGTTGGAGCTATGCACTTGTGGTTTGCCCTTTCCACTTTGTGTACAGATCATGTTTATCTTTGCTCTGTGTACTTGTACCTCTGAGTGGAAGTTGAACTGTTGAGTTCAAGTATCGAAGCATCAGCAGTAAAGTTAAAGTCCAAAAAGCTTGTTCATTTGACGTGCAAATGAGTAATGCCGTTTTCATGTGGATGTGTCACTGAGACATTTTCCACATTCAGAGCTCACAAAATGGGAAAACTATCTAAGTAAGTATCACAATGAACAAACTACTACACTGCTGTTTTGAAAGAGATACAATGTGTTTATCTAACTTGGCTGAAGCCAAGGTTCTACTGACAAATTCAGTCTGTTTTTGCCAAGTGTAAACACACTGGAACACTCATATGGAGGAGCGTCAGATAAACAGAATAAAAAGGGGAAATATTAGTTTTCTTATGTAATGTTCCCTGTCACAAATTGGCTCAAGGAGAGTGAGAAGCAGGAGTTCACAGATGAAATGTACTTATAAAAAAGTGGAATTTATTAAAACTTTACCAAAACTTCAAAACATCAAATGTCAGTGGATGTGTGTCGTATGTGCTGTTGGAGGTACAAACACACAAGAAGGCCGATGCCAGGTGGATGGCAGAGAGAGGCCAGGGGCACGTTCAAACCTGAACACGATGCACAGTGTTTTGTTTTGTTCCATTTTTTGGGGATGAATGAAATGCTTCCTTGAAAGGATGTGTGGAGTCACCGGTGGGCTTGGAAGCATGTGCGCTCTCATTTGGTGGGTGTGCAAGAAGAGTTGTCCTATCACACAGCAATGCCTACATAAATCACACCACTCTGGTTAAACAAAATAATAATAATGTTTTGAATGCAAACCAGGTGAATCAAAGGGTTGACTTTAATAGGCTGGGAGACCCAGGTGTGCTACTTTAGTTCATGAACCTTTTATATTAGCCTCCAATCTATAAGCTAGGATCATAGGGGCACTGCAGTCCATACCAGATCGAGTATTGTTATTTATGCAGGTGACAAAAGTTTGAATTAGTCCAAAAATTAACAGAAATTTCAGAAGTCATAGAATTTCGCCTTGTGTAATGCAGCCGCTTAAAGTTCACACACAGTAGAAGAATCAGACTTGAGCCACATTTCAAGCCACTGGGAAAAATACTTAGCAACTAATAATGAAAACGCCCACAGATTTAGTATATATCCTGTTTAGTATTTTATTTGATATTAATGTGATCTTAAGAGAGGATCTCTTATGTCCTCTTTTACAAACTCTAGCCACTTTGTTTTATGATGTTTATGTATAAATGAATGTAGGCTGTACGTGTATTTATAAGTGTGAAGGACCCGTGGGAGAAAAGCCAAGACTGAAGCTTGTGCCAAAGAGCCAAAGAAAAAAGGAAAGAAAGATCAGCATTAATATATAATGTATCAAGGCACTAGCTGCTCAAGAACACTCATATGTTTTAATATGATCAATACTACAGCATCTGTATAGATGTGTAGTCAGCTCGCTGGTAATTTGACTGAAAGAGCTATAAAGATAAACTATTATCACATTGATCATTTATTTGCTTGTGATTGAGAAACACTGTAGAGCAGTTATCAAAGAGGGCATAAGCCCTATTGTTAGCTTTTTCTAAGGCCTCCTTTTTGTCTCCGTGCTGGGGGATTGACAAACTTCAAAGTGGTGCACAGTTTTGGGAGGATGAAACCTAGAGTTAGAACAAAAGACACCTGAGGGAGGATACACACAGATGCACACAAATACACACACGCACACGAGCACAGAAGGTGCCCAAGCACGTTTTTTTGTTGTTGTTTTTTTCAGATTTCTATAAAAGTGTGTGTTAATTTGTTCCATCTGTCATCCTTTACAATAAACAATATCCAGCAGACACACACACACGCACTCTGCACTCTGTGTCACTTCACAAGGGCCGATGAAAAGCAAAGTGGACACACTAAAGGGAGCGCTTGACTTGTTCTACACATCCTGGACTGTGTTAACAGACTTCTATTCTGCAGCCTAAACAGATGACATAAACAGCACCCAGCTCATACATGAAAACCAGACAGTCAAATAAAGACCTGTGTCTCAGCACACACTCCTACTCCAATCATGGGATTCAGTGTGTGTGTTAACCACTAAAATGTGTACTCTTGTTATAAACAAATACAACCTTATCTTCCTTTTGTGTATTTGGGTTGCCAGTCTGCAATTATAATGCAATTAAGAAATGCAGAAAGTTCAAATATAGAACCGTTTAACATCGTGACTGTTCGCATTAGTGAAGAGTGCTGTTACTTTACTGCCAGGTAAAAAAAAGAACCCTAAAGCTGAGTCTTATTAAACATCTGCCTGCACAATAGAACTTCAATGGCACTGCTTTATCCTGTGCTCACTTATCACCTTGTCCTGTCAACGTCTTTTCAGAAACCTCTTTTCACCATCCTCGCATTTGTGTGAAGAAAGAGGGAAGCAGGTGGAAATGTAAACCATCTGTGCTCTTGCGTGCGTGTTCACTTGTGCATCCTGTGTGCCGTCTATGGTCATATCTAATGTGTACATATAGACAAATACAAACATAAACATAAACACATGGCATAGCACAAGAGTCTCAGCAACCTGCAGATGTCAGAGATCTGAGCCAATTAGAGGGTAAAGTCGACTGATGGATGATCTCATCCGGCACTCTGTCCTAGAAAAAGCAAATAACAGCGGGGATGACCGAGATCCTACACACGCAAAGCCTTCAATCTAATGGCAGGGTTATTAGGTAAGCTGAGAGGCCGATCAAGACACTTCTCTGACTCCATTAGTCTTCCTTCAAGGTCTTTGACTCTAGCTAAGGCCATTTAAAATGTCTATAAATTCTCTGGAGCCGTGCTAAAGACCATCTTATCTTCTCTTAAGGAAAAGCCACCGTAGCCTGAGCGGATTTCCTCACTTGATCCTGTAGAAAAAGTCTTATCCCATACTGATGTCCTCCTGGACATGGAAACAAAACCTTGTGACAGGTTGGAAAGCTCAGGCAGGCTTAGATGTTCTGGCCTTGCCAAGTCCTGCACAAGCTAAAATTCCCATTATAATTTTAGCTTTTTTAATATTGGTCAGTGTGGCTATAATAACAGCAAAAAGATGCAGATGCATTTATGCTTTTTGCAATTTTTGGAGAGTATATACAGAGTTAGCGGTGTATCTGGATGCAGTCGCTGTCTAATTTCTCCTCTTAGACAAATAAAAAACTAAAACATACATGGTGTATTTGTTCTGACCTCCCTTTCACTCTATAAGGATGCTTCTTGTATTTTGCTGCACATAGACCACAGCCTTTTGTTTCACTGCTTTCTCCCAGTGGCACAAAAGGTAGATTATTCAGTGTAAGAAACAAGTCATCAACAATGAACTCACAAAGAAAAGGGTACTGAGAATATTTGAGTTCCTCTGGCAGCTGTTTCGCATGTATCAAAAAAGGCTGTGAATTCCTGGCATCATCTGTGTTGTTTGATTTTTTTTTTTCTTTAATTTTTATTTTTCGGCAATATCCAGACGGTTACAAGTTCATTATCAAGTTTGCAGTATCTGTTATGATACAGTTTTAGCACCTCACTTTCAGATTTATTTTAAATAATATCAGATACATTTGCTTTCGCCTACCAGCTCGACATATCTTTGCTTCATGTTCATAAAAGTTAGAAATCTAAGCTGAGCTCGGGTTTTAACAGCCACTGAGAAAATGACTGTCATAGCCTGGAAAAGCCCACACAAACTATCCATCAGATAGTGTGTTCCAAAGTCTCTTAATGGTATATAAAGTGTGTTATTGACAGGCCTTTTAAGTGGAACTAAAGAGGTAAATTTCAAAATAGGGCTCACAGCACCTGAGTAAGTGAAAGGCTTGCTGTAGGTTATGATCTCTTACTGTCAGTTTTCTACTTGAGCCACATTAGCTGTGATCACCCATGATTCATCCATCAGACTGAATTCTACCAGTCTTGGTTGGCATTTTCTTTTTAGTTCTTTTTTTAAAACCTTTATTTTCTTGTTTTAATTTTTGTTTTTATTAACACATTTTAAACAAAACCCCAGACAGTTCCAGACAGTAAGGTTCTCATTTGATTATTTTAAACAAGGTGTAGGGACAGCACAGCGGTACAGTGTTTGTCACGTTTACCTTTATGTACGTAAGCATAATATGCTCAATCATTTAATGTCCAAAGTGACTGGAACTGAGGTTAACATTTGCAGCTTCATAGTGTCAAGGCTTAGGACAGCAGCGAAAACAACTTTTCAGCTGTTATGTTATAGTCCGCTCAGTTGCCTGTATTATTTTTCCATCTTCGTGAGCAAAACAGGTTTGATTAAAAACAAAAACACAAATTTTTTGACAGTAATTGATGTTCCAGTGAGGACTGAATCAGGTGACCCTGAGCCATCTCTTAGGTATGCTGGGGGACTTCCCATGAAGCACTTCTTCCCCACTCCCATCTTTTAACTCCCCATGAGTTTATGCAACACTCCAGTATGTCATTACATTTTTGTCATTTTTGCCTCTCTTTCACAGTTTGCGATTTATCCTCTTTTCCTATGTTCTCTCTTTTGTTTGTGTGTGTTGTCTCCGACCTCGCAACCGTAACAGCAGATGGCTGCCCCTCCCTCTTCCTGTTTAAAGGGAGTTCTTCATTTGCACTGTTGCCAGGTGATTGCTAAAGGAGAAAAGTCTGAACTTGGGGGATTTTTTTTAATCTACTATTGTAGGCTTTTACCATATGACCCCCATATAAATACAGGTGAATTGAATTGAAATGTTATATATCAAATGTTTAGATATTTAGAAAAATATATCCATGTCTTCATTTCGTAGTTAATGTCATGGTACAATATTTTGGGTAAGAAGTGTGAGCTTTAATGTCGAACATTAGAAGAAGATTTCTAAACTAGACTTCTAAACAAAAGCTCTTATTTGCAGGAGACTGATACGGCGTATGATAAACTGAATGTTTACTAGTTAACAAGCTGGCTTATCGGCTGACTACCTTTGATATCTGAGTTTAAATAAAATGTAATTTATCTTGTTTAGGAATGCTTTCATTCAGAAATCTTATCATATTTTCACCTGCTGCTTCAGAGTGACTGTACTTGCATAACTTTAAAGAAAACAAAAAGTGACACATGGCAAGGAGAGACTGTGGAATGTACATGGCTCTGAAGTAAATCCCTGAGACATTCATGCTGAGTATATTTGACCCTGATGACTGCTTTATCATAATGTACACAGATAAAAAAAAACTTCAAAAGATAACACGACCTTGCTATTTGACCACTTCCATAAACAGATCCTACCAGCCAGAGAGCACAACTGACTGGTAGCGTTCAAAAGGTTGCAGTGAACGCTCATTGGCAATCGTGGCAACTAGATACCCTCAAGTCTAAGGTTTGCAGTGTCCCTTAGGGAGTATATCCTGGATGGAAATGTAGCCCATTATCTGAGCAGAGAACAGGTGCTTTCAACAAAGAAGCCTGCATCATTACAGTCCTGTGGGAAATTAGGGAAAATATCAAGGTCTAGGAATTTACGATGTGGCCTTTTGAAAGCAAAGCAGATCAGATGCCAGGGTTGTGAGTCAAAGTGGTGAAGCCAGTTATAAATAAAGGAGGAAAAACAAGGGAGGCTTTCTGTAAATTAAACTGGAAGTTCAGAGAGTTTTCTTAACCTGCACATCTCAGGTTTATGCATGCAGACATTATGAGTTATACTCAAAAACTTATGTTGATTCTGCCATTTATGCTCTGTGAAGAATTGTGTTTATTACTGTACTGAATAAACTTTATATGATAATGGAAAATGTGCAATTTTATTCTTTTTTAACTCAACATCCAAATTTTATTGATAAATAATATGTTATACTTGAGTTTTCATTAATCTCTCTAAATCATATGCACTTTTTAAAATTTTACTTCAAAGCACAGATTCCATAAAACTGAACATACTGTCACGCAGCTTCATAAGTCGTTTATTTTATTCCTGTGACTTCATTTTTTTATCTTTATTCTCAGCCAGTGTTTATTTTCCAATAAGGAAACATGGCATGTCAGCAGCGCTCTGAGGTCACAAGAAATTCAGGCTGGGGCCAAGACAAATTTCTCACTGAAGCTCCGTCTGGGTGGAGGTTCTCTAAAGACGCATTATGCTCAGCACCACATGTCCTTCTCTGTGCTTTTGTTTCAACATTCCAGTCATACTTCATCTTTAGATCTTCTTTTATCTCCCTCATCATTTTCTGATTAGGACTTCATATGGATCTCACTTCACATTTGTGGAGCATCTCTAAGAACTACTGTATCCAAAATTTCCTCTTGCAGCCTCATGCCACCCGTGGTGCTGACTAAGTTCTGGTTTCCAACTGCAAGCTCATCAGAGCCTTCATCGAGGGCCTTGGCTCCTGTCAGACTGGACAGGTTCGCTTTGATCTGGGCTAAGATGACAAAGCTGTGTGGCTCCAGGGCTAAGCATTTGCAGTACTAAGCTATACATTTTGGGGGTATTCAAAAACATCTTCCCCTCATAAAATTGATCGGATTTCAAATAATAGCTGTGCAAGAAAATTATACAAGTATGTCGGATTTAACCACTGAAGCAATGTGCATAAGTAAAATAATATCCCACAATCAATGAAAATCAATCACTGTCAAAAATGTTGCTTAAAATATTTTTTTTTAAAATACCCTCTTGGATCCGTCTAGTTTCATAAAGTAAAGTTTAGCGTGCGTGCAATCACTCCATTGAAAACGTAACTCAGACATTCCCAGGGAAAGAATTAAATGCTACTTTTCTCTGAAATGCTGTGATTAGAGATGTACAAAGTAAATATCGAATCTTCCAGTTGAACTTTTTATCCAGTCACGGATGTCTCTGTGGAGAGCCAGCTGAAATGAAGTAAAGCTTGTCTGTGGGCAAGCAGTCAACCCCCTGAGGAAGAGACAAGACAAACATGATAAGAGGCTGTCGGTAAAATTACAGACTTGAGGCAGCCCTTAATGGAGTTCAGCTCAGGGTTGAGAGAAATAAGGTCGGTCTGTCACCTAAGCTCTTCACCAAGGATGATGCTTTCTACATTCCTGAAATCTCAGCAGGACAAAGAGGTTGGTTTTTACATTAGGTTCAGTCTTTTGAAAACAAACCCGGGGAAAAAAGACAAACACGCAACCTTGATTCTGTTCAGCCATATGTCTGCAAAAACATTAATTTTAATAATATACTGATCCCGTCTTAACAGAGCATGAAGGAGTAGTGTGAGGCCAATACAAATACGGCATTAACAATCATGAACTCTCTCAGCGAGGCTAACCGCGCTCATTAGCATTAAATAAACACACCAGTGCCCTACAAATCTGTGCAGTGTATGTATATTTCATTGGGATTTGACAGCCTGTTGAAAATTCAACCTCTTCCAGATTTACTGTACATACTACAGTACGAAGTGTGGACAAACACCAAAAACATCTTTATTATAATATCTTTGTTAGATCGAGGTTTTTGAGCTGTTTTGTCAAACATATACTCCAAACGTCCAACACTTCAGCTCAGCTTCAGGCTCTGCAAAAGAACACGAAATTTGTTTGCTCGCTGTACATTTTACTTTTCCC
The DNA here is from genome assembly GCF_057382185.1 of Mchenga conophoros. Classification (NCBI taxonomy): domain Eukaryota; kingdom Metazoa; phylum Chordata; class Actinopteri; order Cichliformes; family Cichlidae; genus Mchenga; species Mchenga conophoros. The sequence continues at coordinate 27,425,741 of NC_140529.1, forward strand.
ATGCTTTATGAGCAATCAGCTGTAATATCCCGACTGTAAATCTCTCTATCACTAGTGGCTGCCAGCACAGGGAGGAGTTGGCTTGTCCCTCAGGTTGCTCGCCTTGCATCATAAATCCTGAACCATCTGAGCTCAATCTGTCTTTCAGATCCATAAAATGCCAAGGCTGCCTCAAGGCCTTGGTTTCCGTGTGTTGGTCTCATATCAAAAGTCTTCTGTGTCTGTGTGGGTGAGCGTATGTGAGTGATCTGCTGGGATAAATCTTTGTGTAAACGATGAACCAGCCCCACCTGCAACAATATCCAAGTGTGGCGTTACAGCTGCAGTCTCTCTCATAATAATGAGTAGGAAAATGCTCAAATTCTCTAAAACAGATCACTCTGTTAATGTTAAAATTTTGATTTATGACCTGTTCATATCTAAGCTGATAACAAGCTGCACACATAAACTTCACATGCCCCTCTGAAACTTTTCCTAACCTGCATTTTAAACATCTACTGCACATTTGAACCTGGACTGCTCCTTCACACACAAGTAATAAGAAAATATAATGAGGGAGGGTAACAGTGGCCTCATGTTTCAGTTTACAGGCCTATAATGTGACATCTGCTCCTAAAACACCAGCATCACACAGGTACAGTTGTACAGCAGTACCACCTCACCCATGATTTCCAGTTCAGCTTTATCCATTTCTAGAGGTATACAATCCTGTTTACAACCCTTCATTTCTTTATATTTTGCATAGTTTGCGAAAGCAATATTTCAAACCTTTATTCTTCAACACAGCCTGAGCTGTCTTAGGCAGCTTTCTTGTAATTTCTTTAAGTCGTCTTTAGGATTTGAAGTCCAGGCTTCTTGAAAGACATTCAAAGCTCTTCTCTGGATGTTTGCTGCTTTTTGGTTTGCTCTCTGGAGGAACCAATCCATGACTAACAATGCTCCATTTTGTGTTTTTCTGTCCTGCACCCAGTCACCCTTTCACTGAGACCATTTTTGATAAGGCTTCATTGAACAGTAGACTGATCAAATGAAAGGCCAGATTCATCTCTCAGGTCCTGTGTCAGGCTTTTGCTGGGTTTTTTCTCTCACTTTCCAATGCTGTTCATCTGCTGTGGATAGATTTTTAGGCCTGACACTTCTTCTTTCATCCTCCACTTGTTCAGTATCCTCAATTTTTTAGAGGACACACTGCACAGCATGTGTCCTTAGCTGTTTGCGAATCACCTTGTTGGTACAAAAATACTATTTTCCGCTTGTCAAATTGTTTTATCTTTAGCACTTTTCAAAGATTCAGCTAAAGAATTGGAACAAATTGTGTGTGTGTGTGTGTGTGTGTGTGTGTGTGTGTGTGTGTGTGTGTGTTTTAACAGGCTGCAGATAACAAAGTGCCAAAAGGTGCAGTTTAAAATTGGTTCTTTGTGAATTTGTCTGTTTTGAGTAGACGCAACACTGGTTCATCCCTTCAGCTGAATTATGCTAAAATGACTGATGGGAGCCTAAATGCATTTTTTCATATTTAATAGTGTGTTTGTGTTAATTTCATTTTCTGTATTTCACAAGAACACCATAATGAGTTAAACTGATTTCCTAATTCATTATTCTGAGCAGTATTTAGTGTTCATGTACAACTTAGTTATTTTTCAACAAGGTGGGATAATTATTATAATAAAATGTCATTTATTTGAGAGAGCCTCACAGTTTCCTTTTACCCGTCTGTCTCTCATCACCTCGCATCATTAATCGTTTTGTAAGCATTCAGGGTGAAACATAGCACTGCCACGATGTTCGTAAATAGCTTGGTGTCAAAGTAAAGAGCCTCTGTGAAGTTTAACAAATAGTCTGGTGAGGCTGTTTGTTCGGAAGTGCGGATTTATTTGAGGAGGAGCCGTCAAGAACGTCAAGCTAAGGCTTAATTCATTAGGATTTACAAGTGGCTTGCAGAACTATTACTCAAGACCAGTTTTTAAAAATTGACCAGAACGTTGGACTCTTTGGAAACATAGAAAAATGTTAAAATGAGGGATGACTCAAGACTTTTGCACAGTATTGTATTTAAAAAGTTCCACATATTAACCTCTAAACAGAAAAGACAGACCAACATTTAGTGCATATTCAGGCTCTCTTTCAAGCAAAACCCAGCTTGCATTTCGTGTGCTTGCATGTGTATACATGCAGACTCCAATCACAAATACATTCACAATACACCGCAGCTGCAACTCACCACACCCGAGCACAGTTATTGAGTTGGTATTAAAAAAAGGTTGACCAAGTGTACCATGCCAAAAACTTCCTGTAAAACACATCACTGAGCTTGCCACAGGCAAAGACCTGTCACTCTGGTGAACCACTACCTGTTTAAATGATAAAAGATGGTTTAAGTCCTTTTATATAATATTAGGTTGTTATAACTGGCAATTGGTTATGAAACTTACGTAATGATCAGTTTAGTAAAACAAAACGATAAGAGGGTAATGACTCAACAATTTTACAACTGCCAGGTGGCTTTAAATATTTTCTTTAAGAACAAACTTTCTGTTGTAGCCAAGATTTATTTTTATGTTAACTCACTCCGACAGCGTCCTTTACATCTTTAATTATTGTCGGTCTTCTATGTTTAACTTCTCATTTCGCATTATTTTTGTATCAAAGTGGAAATGCAATTCTCTGGAGAGGTTTTCTGCACAGATGAAAACCTCGAGTGCAACAGTTTTCATTAGCGCGCATGTGACTGTTTATTTCCAACCGAGATGATGAAAATTTGTATGCTTTTAGCTCATTTGCTGCTCTCGGGTTTAATTTTCCTCGATACGGCGCGGGTTCCATGCTAGAAGATCTAGGTGATGTGCTGTGAAAGATAACACCTTCGTAGCTGATATGATAGCGCCATCTTCTTAGTCCGCACCTTACTGTATAAATAGAACCATGTGTTTTTCTGCTAAAGTGTTATCTTCTGCTTTGTCCAGAGCAAAATAAACGAAAAAGTATTTTTATGTTTTCTCATATGTTGCATGTCCAACACACCATCAGTGTTTAACGCTCTGCTTGTTTCTCTCGACTCGAGGCCCACTGGCTAGCAGACCTGCATTTAGTGTGTCTGAAAGGTGTTTGTGATAACCATCATTTTCTGTCATTTGCATGTTAAAACAACCCCTGTAGTTTAGACCCGTAATGCCTTTTCGCCCTCAGATGTCACAGTGTTTTCATTAGGCCTGGCGCTTGGCTTGCTGAGACTCATTATGGCCCAAGGTAACCCTTTAAAGACACACCACAAAGTCAGGCCTCAGCTCTCGGGCTTACCTGAAATGCTGACGTTAATGCCTGTGCAGAACTTTTTGTTTCCACACCCGAGAGGCAAGAACTAAAGTATATTAACTCCAAAGAATGGCCTTTAAAAGTAATTTGACACAGATCTGTATATTGGTTATCAACAGGGTCATAATGATTACCAAATAGGTAAATTCTTCTTGTTTAAAAGGGGGGCCACTGTGTCTATCTCTTGCCTTGCCCACACTTCCTTGATGAATATATTAGTTCTCTTTAATGAAAGACCAAAGGCTTGTAGCACCCCACTCCTCACGCCTGGACTAATTGATGTGGGTAATATGATGCTAACTGTCTGAAGATAAAAACACAAGCGTGACGATCCCACCAATCGTGCCTTTGTTGACTGGGCAGCTTTTAACCTGATCTCGTAACATGCCATTAAAGCTTTCCTAAGGCCCTACCTTTGTTTGTTTTGAACAAAGCAAACACATGCCACCAGTTCATTTCCAGCAAGACCTAACACCTCCACTGGCTGCATGCGAAGGTCCTGTTGCTTTGCAGTAGTGACTATGATACCACGCCTTAGTGAACGAACCACAAGGCACCCGTCTTACCGGGTCACTGTCGAAGTGCAGAGGACACATCAGTAGCAGCAGTGGGTCATCAGGTGGACAGGTCATGACCTGAGAGACGGCTTCATTAGACAAACTGGGAGCCAATTACTCCCCAACTGCCAAGCTAAAGGAGCATTAGAGTGAGAGGAAGAACACTCAGTCATCTCGTTCAGTGGCACGAACAGCAGGAGACCAGATGAAGGGTTCATTTTTTTCTTCCCGTTGTGCCATAATGTGAAATATGCTGCAAAAATACTGTAAACCCAGGAGATCTTTAATAGTTTTCTTTAACATTGAAATGCACCACACAGTTCCCGTGTGGTTTAAGTTTATGTTCACCCTTCCTGTTTCTCTGAAAAAGGGCATACTGTTCATTGTGCAGGGATTACCGGTGAAAGCGTTTCTGAAACAGGCTAAGCGGATGTGAGAAATCATCCACGCTGATTTAGAAGTGTCCAGAGACTCTAGAGCAGTACGTTTTGGGGGTTGGGGGCTCTAGAGTTAAGAAGACCCCTGGAGATACTTTTAGGAATCCTCCCTTCTTTAAGGGGGCAGGGTAGGTGTCTGAACTGGAACTGGCCAGTTCATCTGAGTGCGGACTAATGAAAACAAATGATCTGACAAGGTCAAAAGGTTGAGATCAAGGCTGAAGGTTCCCCCGCCCTTCTCAATTTCCAACATGTGAGATTAATGAGGGCAGAAAACAGCTATTTCTCTGTATCATTTACTCCCCGAGGCCTCTGAACCTTATGGCAGCAGCGTGTACCCCACCTGTTGGCCCATTAAGGCATATGACACTAAGCCAGAGGGCGTCACTCCTAGTCAGAGGTTTTAACTGCTTTGTGCTGTGAACTGACATGCAGGTATATATTTTGTTATGATAGCTCTATCCATAGGCTTCCTATAGCTTAATTTATAAGTATTCGCTTAGCATTAAGAAGAAAAGAAAAACGCAAAATGATGTGTCGTAGGTTGTAGTCACAATTGTTAGCAGTGTTTCCCTTGAATAAAGGTTTGCACAGTGCTTTCAGGCAATAAATAAAAAAGCAGCAATGACACTGTGACTAATAAATATGCATTTTACATTTGCAAGTTTTGGATTTATGTGATAAACTCAGCAGACGAGCATGCACAAAAGACAAGTACAGCTAGTCCAAACATTTGAGCTCACACATCATTTTTGTTTGAATGTGGGAACATACCAGACGTTATGATGCTAACACTGTTATTTCACACTGCAGCTGTGAAAATTTTAAGTGGTTTATAAAGCAAGACTGCTCCCTTCTGGACAGTTACCCTAAAAGCAGCAAAGAGCCCATAACACAGATGCAACAAAGCCTATGCCCTTACTTTTAACTTTCACAAAGGAGACAAATAGAAAGACCCCTTCATAGTTGATATTTTCAGTTCTGCACTCCAACCAGTTATAGGACAGAAAATATATTTCAGAAATATGTGTGTTATTCTTAGTGTCATTAAAAATTACATTATGAGCACAAGAACTTCAGTCAAAGTTTCGTATTTTTCACGTAATAATTAACTTTTCCCCCTTAATATTATAACTTAATACTACATGTGCCATGTAGTTACATTGCACTGGCAAACAAATGACACTAGATGGGGATGTTGTGCAAATGCAACAAAAGGGTGAATTGGCAATGTATTGGCACATAATGGACATTAGATGGGGTTGTGGCCAAGGCTGACTTACAGTAATTGAGCTATTAGTGGAGGTTTGAGTGCACGTTTCCTTATTGAAACTCCTGTAGCAGCTTAATTTGCCATAAGGGTAAAAATAAAAATACAAATGAATAGTAAAATTTTCTCAATCAATCAACCAATCAATCAGTAATTAACTGGGCTTCCCTTCACGCTTTCAGTGGACCAGTATAGGCAACCACTGATATCTACAGAAACACACACACACACACACACACACACACACACACACACACATAAGAAATAAATACAAAAATGCAAAAATGAATACACATTTGATCCGTTTAAGCCTAATAGCTCACAGGAACCGGCAAGAATAGAGTCTTTATTCAAGAGTCAGCCATAGATACACTACATTTCCCACACTGCATTGCTGCGCAGCCGCTACTTGTCACTGCTGTCGCTCCCTGCCTGTGTGTACGCGCGGTGGACTGGTCCAGCATCCCTGCGCAGGCAATGGAGCAAATATAGATGTGCAAAAAATATACATATATCTATCAATTGAAAATATGTAATCGTGGAATACTTCTTCGGCGCTGGCAGCTTGCGATGAGGGAAAGGGGGGGAATGGGAGATTGGAATTTGTGCTGCACCTCTGTGGAGGATGGAGATATGTATTGTGAGAAGTAATGCGGAATATTTCCCCTCGTAGGTGCTAACAGAGAAAATACAAGATGAAGAAGCAATTCAATCGGATGCGACAGCTCGCCAACCAAACGGTGGGAAGGTAAGGAAACCGTTTCCGTGCGCTATTGTCGCGACTGGCCAAGTCAAAGAGAGGAGAACCCCCCTGCATGGCCCCAGAAGGATGCGAATCGGATGAATGCAAACAGACTTTCATTCTTTAATTTGCCCCTTTTTTCCCCTTTTTGCGCTTTTTGCTTATTTACTGAAGTATATTGTATACCTCATGTTCAAAACGCCCTAAGTGTTCTATGCGTAATACCAACTGGAATAGGCTACCGCATAGGCAGCGTGTAGGCGCATTGCCACAGTAGCTCCAACCTGCCCACGGAAATATGTTAAATATAGAAAATCACAGCGACATGGACCATTCAAATAGTGACGACCCAATTTTTATGACAGAGTATCATCGGTGGAGTTTGACAAATATGGCATTGCCAAGTTATGTCGTGATTAAAATAGACTCCTGTCACCGAACCTGTCGATAGGTAAACGTGATGCAGACGGATGCAGTGTGGGCTGCGACGTGAGGGGAAAATGAGAAAAAGGCGCAATGTTTTTATTACGCAGTGATATCAGCTGTGAGGAGGGAAGCACCTCTTAGGCGTGAGTTATCCACTCCGTGAATTCCTGAAGGTCGTGATCACGCCTCCCTGATGCGCTTCTGGAATGATATGTGTCAGTTTAAATGGACGGTTTTCCATTCCACTGAACGTGCTAAAACTAAATTAGGGGTTTCTGAAGACAGATTTCCACCTCTGTCCTCACCGTCCAATCTTTTCATGTTCTTGCTCTGCTTCTGAATGGTTCTGAAATCCGGTGACATTTTACACCGATCCAGTGGGCTTATCAGTCTTCCCCCACCCTCTGTGTTCAGGGAAAGCAGCTTGTCAAGCAGCGCTGGGCCAGAAGGTGTTCTCTGCCCAGCAGGGGGGTGGGAGGGGAGGTGGGGGATTAGGACCAGGAGGTGTGTCTGTCATTATTATTATTATTATTATGCGGAGGGGCACACATTGCAGGCTGTGTTGGTGCTATCATTTTTGTTTTCCCCATAGGTCATACTGCTTTTTCTAGCCTCAGTCTTTTTTATCATCATTTCTTCTAGTGACTCATTAGAGTGTTTGTGTGTGTGGGTGTGATTCTGGATATGTGTGTGGGCAAGCAGGTTGGAGGACTTCAGATGGCCACAGAAGATATGGCACTTTTCCTTTTATGCATGTGTACGTGCACATATACAGCTTATTTAATGCAGATGGTCCAAGTGGTGCTAGTGTAAGTAGAAAATTAGCTCATTTCTGGGGCTGTCTAAGTTGGTCTGTTTGTACCACAGTGATAATGAGGAACATAACTCTCCCCGGACAGCCCTGCTGGGCTCTTAATAATAACAGTGGTCCATAACAAGAACTGCCACTCTCAAACCATAGTCAGAGATTTGATCTTTGGATCAAGAAGTAATGGATCTGACCCTGTGGTGACCTTGAACAGTGTCAAACACTGGCTATGCCAATGGAGATAGATCACTATCTATCTGGAAAAACCAAATCTAGCAACTAATGACCCGATCATGCTGGTTTGACGATCATGTTTTGTTTGTTTTGAGGTTTCTTTCGCTAGAAAAGAGCAGGTGTCTCCATTCAGTAACTATGTCTGTATTTCTCCACCACTTATAATTTGAAGGATTTTAAGAGGTGTATAGAGGTGCTGAAGCATGGTTCATTTGGAGAGCTAAATTTAAACAGCTCTTATTAAGATTAAACCGCGTAACATAAATGTTTCTTGATATTACCACCAATAAAGTAAACACGTATGCTGTATGCATACACTATGTGTGGATCCAGGTGTTCTGCACCTACATGCCTTAGAGTGTTAGTGTCGGACAGTGGGAAAAATGTGTACATATCACAAATGTGCAGATTTATTGGACTTTTACAAGCATTTATACAAGAAACAGTCTTATCATGCCAATGTCATTTTGCTGCTCTTCCTTGCACACTGCTCTTGCAGAAGATATACTATTATATAGTGCATTAAGTAAAATGGACTTGATTTAGCTTTACCCCTGAGCTGTCTTTTAATTCCGCTGGTTTTGTCCTGTGAGTAATGCAGGGCTCCTATAGGAAAGAATAAAGTGCCAAAACAGTGAAAACAGGCTTCATATTAACTGTTCTGCTGACTCAAGCTTTAACCATCCTCAGACTGGAGCAGGGTTTCTCTGTGGGTATGGCCTTTGGTCCCCCTGAAACTCAGTGCTCTCTTTAGATTTGATAATACCAGTGACAGGTCCTGTTACTAAGAATATGTAGAGTTACATTTTATCATTTAGAAACAAGATTTAATAATAAAATTATGCTTTAGTTTATTTATTGTAGGTTTCTTTATTAAGAATAGACTCATAACTCATATCTTTTTAATAACTGTTTTTTACTATATCTGCTCGTCTTTTTGTCTTGTATTGGCATTTGTAATGGCAAGTCTATAATGAAGGTCTTCTTTTAGCTGGGGGTTGGTGTTCAGGTGTGCTGTGTCAGCATCCCTCTGGCTCTCCAAGGCGGCTGCTGCTGCTGCTTCTGCTTCTGCTGCAGCTTGCCTGGGTGAGACCCATGTCATGTGATCACCAGCTTGACCAATTACCTCTGTGGAGCAAAAGGGTGTGCAGCCATGCATACTTTAGTGCTAACAGAAATGTGTTTTGGTACAGCAGGAGAGACCAGTATTATAAATATTATTTTTGGACATTAACCTTTAATTGAGATTTTAGTCTCCGTGAAAACTCTCCTGTACTTTAGTGTTTGCGTTTGTCTAAAAAAAGACATTCTAATTTTTTGGTGTCCTTACAGGAAGCAAGCAAAAGATTATATTGGTTCATCCAGCTCCCACCCTTCATTTCTCTTGACCTATTTCTCTATTCCCAACTCACTGTCCTATGTAGGTCTAGGACAGACTGTTAAAAAGATTCTATGATTCAAGACTGTAAGAATATGATTTCCTGCACAGTAACATTTACATATAGATACAAAAAAAAAACCCAGGACTATCTCATTCCCTAACACACCCACATTCCATCTTTGCACTCTGCTTCTGCCACCTTTGTGGTGTTCGCAAATACCTCTATGATAGATGCATTCTTCTTACTTGTGCCTTCTAGCTCACCAATCCACAATGCAATTATCTGAAAATGGCAGTCATTTGTGGGCTGCTTTCTCTTTCATGCATTGTCTCTTACTCGGTTTCTATCTCTTTTCTGACGCAGTAGGCGAATGAATTATTGTTAAGCACGCAGGTGGCCGATTTACAGATTGTGGATGTGGAAAATGTCCACATTTTTTGAAGGTTTCAGTCCCGTTATATCTGGTGTAACACTAACACAGAATTTCATAAAAAATAACATCATATCAACAGTCAAACATGGTGGTGGTCAAACAGTGTGATGCTCTGGGGCTGCTTTGCTGCTTTAGGAAATGGTCGACTTGATGTAATTGATGGAACCATGAATTCTGCTGTCGACCAGAATATCCTGAAGTTAAATGTCTGGTCATTAGTTCATACCCTGAAGCTCAAGCACACTCGGCTTATGTAGCAGGACAATCTAAAACACACCAGGAAGTCCACATTTGAAAGGTTTTTGAGTGACCTAATCGAAGTTTAGTACTAATATTAGGTTGAGATATAAGCTTAAACAAGCTGTCCACGCTTAAAATCCCTCCAATGTGGCTGAGTTAAAACAATTCTGCAAAGAAGAGTGGGCCATCATTCCTCCACAGTGATGTGAAAGACTCATTGCCAGTTATTAGAAACGCGTGATTGCAGTTCTTGCTGCCAAGAGTGGTGCAACAAGTTATTATGATTAGGGCTCATATTATTGTTTTACACAGGATCAGGTAGGTATGGATAAGTTGTTGTCGTTTTTTCCTTAATAAATGAAATCATCATATAAAACAATGCATTTTGTATTTACTTGAGTTATGTTGGGTTTTTCTACTATTGAAATTTGTTTGATTATCTAAAACATCTAAGTGTGACAAATATGCACAAAATAAATAAGCAATGAAGCAAATACTTTCTCACTGCACTGTATAAAGTAGAGAGAGGAAGGGGCAGAAACAGCATTGAGCACTAATATGTAGCTGACCATATTAACACTGAAAACAAATTACTGTTAGAATAAGAAGTAGGTGTCTGTGCTTGTTTTTAAATTCAGTGCAAGATTAACACATTCACACCTCTTGGTGAGAATGTGTGCCAGGCTCTAAAAGGGCATATGGTCGCTGACAGGTAACTTGTTGCATGAAAATGCAGCGTCCCCCACCTCTCAGCTCTCTGTTCCTCCTCTTAGCCTTGATTCTCTGGGTTGGAACCATAGAAATCTTGGAGCAAGTTGCATTCACAATCTGATTCACTGCTGTTATTGTCTTTTTTGTAATCATTTCTAGCTGAACATGGAACGACATTATGGTGTTATGAATTATTATGAAGCCATCAACAGTCAGAAGTGAATCATTATGTGTGCGCTAGATCATGCGAGAGCCGTTGCTAAATAAGTGTAACCCTCCCATATCCCCATCAGTGCCTTTCAGAGACAGCATACTACAGGGTATGGTAGAGATAAAGAGCCTTTGTCAAGGGGCCATTTTGGCCATCAAAAGAGAGATGATGTAATATCAGAGAGAAGCGCTGTTTCTCCCTCTCCATGTCACTCGTGTTGATTCATTCAAAAGACTAACCTCTTAAAGAGCCCCTGTACTAAAGATCAACTAAAAAACTCGGTACTGATTTTTTATTTTTTTTTTGTTTTTTTTTTAAAGAACAAACAACAAAACTTGCAACATTTTGAAGGAGATTGATTAATCCCATCAGATCCAGATTCTCCTGTGGAGTTTTATTTTCGTTTTGTCCCTATTGACCTGGCTCCTGTACAAGTGATCATGTACACAGCAGGGTGGCAAATAGAAGAACTCACATGATAATAATGGTGTCACAGAAATTCTGCAATATATCACAAGACAATCTTCTCTGATACATAATGAGATCTGTGTAACTGAAGTAATTTGCCCTAAATTGGTAAAAAGAAAAAAAAAGAAAAAAAAAAGAAAAAAAAAGAAATAGGGATTGTGTATTTATTCACTGCGCTTTAATGTCAGTGTGAGCGTGTGTGTGTGTGTGTGTAATGTCATTATTGTTCATTCCAGTAATGTGTCAGTTGAGCTAATTAGAGATCTGATTCGCTTTCCACCACCATCCACCATTTTCCTCTTGTGAATATCTTCTTCTTCATTTAAGTTTCCATTCGCATTACCCTCATTTATCTGAGAGGCCTCCCCCCACAAAAACCCGTAAAATAGCAAGTCAAAATGTCAGGGAAGCTGTTTAACTGTTTAACAGCGACTCAATAACTGGATTGCAAGAGAAAGCAGTAGAATAGCATTGCTGCATCAATATTTTGACGTGACATGTCAAAGTATTAGGGTTGACCCAGGCTGTTGCTCATGATATCATCTCCAACAGGGATGCAGAGAATGAATCACTAAAGGCTAAATTTATGATGATACCACTGTACATAAAGTTCTCTGGTATATAATTCTTAGTACTAAACTGCTATAAATGAACTGGACAAGCTTGGCATTGTTAAAAAGAAAAACGAGACGGGTGACTCCCTTTAAGCATGCTCACTTCCGTCCATTCAAGAATGTCAATAGGCTCAGAACAGGAAGCACTGATCTACTAATAACAACTTCCTGTTTTATTTACCTCTTTTTCCCCTTTGCTTTTTCCCCTTTGCTGTTTAATCATTCTCCAGCTCCTTTTTTTTTGTGCACAGCAAATATAGTCGTTCCTTTGCTTTGGTTGCCTAGAAACGTTCATTTAGTATTAGCTGTTTCATCACATTCGTTTGACTCTGCCAGCGCACATGTTACATTTCCCAGAATGGTGAAGAAATTTATAGCTTTAACAAAAAAGGTGGCAAAAAAAAGGTTTCATTTCTAAGTAAAGGATTGTTTTGACCTTTGCTGCTTTGTCGTAGTTTATTGTTTGCTTGCATTTGAAGTCATTTAGCTGCTGTGTGTGTGTGTGTGTGTGTGTGTGTGTGTGTGTGTGTGTGTGTGTGTGTGTGTGTGTGTGTGTGTGTGTGTGTGTCTTTCGGAAGATGACAAGTGTAAAAACACAGTTAAGCCACATTGTTGCGCGCCTTTTTGTCGAAATTATTCAGCGCACCATGAATAAAGTTATTAGAGATAACTCAGTGCTTGTGTTTCCAGTGAAACATTAGCTACTGAACACTGCAGGCTCTCACTCTCTCTTTCATTCACTCCTTCTCTGGACGCATGTGTGTGTGTATATGTGCATGCCTGTGTGCATGTATGTGCTCACAGTTGCATACCTGACAGAACTGTGACCTAGTTTAGTGGACAACTACAGTAAGTGGGTTTTTCTGTTTTAGTAACCCCGTATCCCATCGCCTGCCCCGCCTCATCGTTTGGGTAGAAACCAACTGGGCCTTTAGATGCACGATGCAGGTCTAGAGAAAACAAAAAGCAATCAGTGGAGAAATATTCACGGAGCATCTCAAGCATAAACACCATTGTGGGTTTTTGTGTGTGTCATTGCTTGTGTGTATGTATATAACTGACTGTGGATCTCATGCCAGCGCTCCAGGGTGTGCAATGCCCCGCTGAGGCCCAGGGCCACCATTCTGCTCCACTACCCTCCCCTAGCAGTACAAGACCTAGCATCCAGTGTAGCTCTTCCAGGCCTCAGAGTAGGGGCCTTTGTTAGCCATGCTAGCAGTGTGAGCAAACCAGATAATGACCTTTTTTTTCCTTTTTGTCCTGCTGAATCTCAGACAAACTGAAAGTCAGCAACAGCCAGCAATTGGCTCGCTACCAATACAATATGTTCTAGACAGCGGCTGCTTCTTTATTCGCATTTTGATTATGTCAGCATGGATTATTTATGCTTTCATAAACCATGCTCAGTGCTGGGGGGCTAACGATGCAGCTGTCCAACATTGACACAGCTTGAGATAAAAATATATAGATGCAAGCTAACATTTTAACTGCAACTTAACAGAAATACAACGAATTATAATCTCTGAAACCTTACAAATATGTCCTAAACAGACCTTACCTAGACTTTTATTCAGGTCAGCTCTTTGCTAATGTTCCTCCCAGATGTAGAAAAAGTTTGTCATTCTGGCAGCTGATCATCTTGCGCAAATATTGTGTCAACTCATTTATCTTCCTCCGCTCTCTGGGATCGTTCATGTTTGCATTGCTCCGATTTGAAGTCCTTTTCACCAGTGTTACATTTTGCATGCAAGACTGTAATAAATGTCTGCAATTTGAACATTACTTCATTAACCTGCATATTTTTAGATGACTGTGCACGTGTTTGTATTGAGTCATCACCAGTTCCAGGTAAAGGAATGCCTGCATAGTGGCAGATGGTTGGCATAAACCTGGCAACGTCTCCCTTTCCCTCCATGAGCATACCACCTGCGAGGTTGCCAACTCTCCCACGTCTTTATTTTCCTCCCAGGTCTCACTTTGCACGATATTTGCTGAGAAGAACATCTCTCCTCACCTCTAAGCTGTCCCTGAAGCTAGACTTACATCAGGTTCGGTAGGGCCAAGAAACTTCAGTACCCCCCAGTTTTCATGCCTCGACAATGCTGCTTTTTCTCTGCATCTTCGCAGCAAGATTATGTGCGATGCTGCTTTCCTAAGAGGAAATGCCACTCTCTGAAAACAAACAAACTCATAGAACAAGACAGCGCTGCCTTTGAAGATAGGCTCCAATCTGTTTGATGTCTAGGTCATAATAGCCACACCGCTTGCGGTCCTTGAGGATGCTAGATGTCTATGATTTAAATTGTTATTGCCTCCTTTTAAACAACAAATCCAGTCAGCTGATCAGCCTGCAATAGACAGTGGCAGTGACAATGCAGAGCAACTACCTACTTTCAGTACATAATACAGTCTTGCATGGGAGGTTGTTTCATAAACCATGGCATTTCAGAGTTTTTTTGTCTGGTGGAGTGTTCAGCAGAACGGTGCCAAACTTTAGTGTGCTGCTTGGGTTATTTTTGTCCTCCCTTTGTCATGTAATCTGCAATCTGCGATCGCAGTTATCCTTATAAATCACGCCAGAAATCTCTTGCTTTGCTATCTTTCTGTCGCTCTCTCTTAGACATGCACACACACATTTCCTGTATTTTGCCTCCTAGCTCATTGAGTAGAGCAGTTTTCCGAGAGGCTGGCTGTGATTAGATCCACTGGTACATGATTTGACCCAGTTCCCATGGCTCCATGCTCACTTTTTTTTTCTCTGAGGCTGGAGATGCTAATGTCTCAATAGTTCAGCTTTCTGTTATTGGTAATGTGTAAACAACTGTGTGTCAACATTAGACACTTTTTAGTCATTTCATACTTTGCCTCTTTTTAGCAACAGTTTTAGAGAGCTGTTATGTTGCCTGTTTGATAACATACATGAAAACAGCATTTTGGTAATATGCTTCTGAATTATTTCCCCTGGCTCGTGACAATTATTGCACAAACCAAGGTCCTTTATATAATTTGCTTTGCCAAGATAAATTCAGATTCATTATTTGCGGTTGGCATGGGCATAGTCTGGGCACAATCACAGGAAGAGGCTGTGTGTACAGGAAGGGAAGTCCCAAGTAACTGTGTTCTGCTGGGGATCTGAAAATGCCTCATTTTAGGAGGTCAGATGGTCTGCCCGATCCCTGTTTCTTGGCAGAAAGCATATGTTAACCTCCACATTAGGTATTCCTTATATATTGCATGCATTAAAGTTTGGTTGGTGTCAGATTCTGTAATAGTTTACCACAAAAAAGAAAATGTACAATAAAATTGTTCTTAGGAGACAAGTGGCTATTCTGTCTTTTCTTATAGGATCATAAACGGCATGTTAAGCTATATGGAAAATGTCCTTGCTGACTAAAGTCATAAAATGAAAGCTGATTGAACTGAGCTGACACCATGTATTTGTAAAATCCAGTGGTTTGCTCTTTTCTGAACTAATGGCTCTTTCACTTCTCCGGATGAGTAGCTTTATCTGCTTCATCTGCTCTGCAGCCCTTTCCTTCAGTCTTTGGCTCAATCCCCATCTGCTGGATTTTTAGTAGGATGTGATGCAGTGGGAATTAACACATTTGAATCGGCGGCTTTAATGTGCTGTTGTTATGCATTGTTGAAGATGATAACTTAAAGAGACACTTGCATTCTTACACAAACTCACCCACTTACACCAAAGAGGCAGGTGTGCATGCGGCCTATAAATTTTGGAGCATTGCCACATTGGTAAATGAGCCTTCTATACCCACAGCATTTTGAGAACGACACGCAAGAATTGTAAAATGTGTTAAATTATTCAAAACTAAACTGGCATGTCATCAAGAACTTAAAAAGGTAGCATGTCTGATGTTATTTCTCCTGTGTGAATCAGAAACTGTGTGATTGTGGCAGCTGTTCTGTGTGTATATGGAAGCACCAAGATGCCGCCTACCCAATGAAGAGCATACCAAAGCTTCGTAATTCTTTGTGCGCATTGTGCAATAATTCCTTTCATTTGTTTTCATCAGAAAACAAAAAATAACATAAAATAATACAAGGAAGAGAGAAGCCGAATACTTTAAACCATGGGTTAGTTTCCCAATGAGAAAGTTTGCTTCTCTTTCTTGAATGCAGTGTTTAATATATGAAATTTAATAAGCTCTGCATAGGAAAGATGATGAATGAACATTTTCCAAGAATTTCTGCTATCTTGCAGTAATGTTTTATTGGTCTAGAATTGATTCCCATATCTTTCCCTACATACTGATAAAATTGCCACATGCAATCATGTTTCTGTGGATTTAAGAATATGAAAGAAAACGTATTAATATATATGTTTGTTTGTTTTTTTATCTTTACAGAGCAGAAAAAACAGAGGTGTTGAGCGAAGACCTTCTACAGGTGAGCTGTAGATGTGTATGGGAGCTGTGATGTCAGATGTGTATATATGTGCACCTGTGAACAGCAGTGAATTATTAGTAGTCTGTAATAAATTGATAATGATTATTAAACATCAAAAATAATGTCCGTCAAAATCACCACATGGTACATTGGGAACAATGTACTTTAATTGCTATATATTCTGTACTTTTTTTAAAGTGCACTTGAGTCACAGTTCTGCCAGCTTTCCAAAGTGTTTTTTATTTGTATTTTTTCTTTGGACATTGGCTGCTTTTTCAATTATTTTCAGTCAAATCCTCAAACATGACCATTTTCAGAGGATTTCTTTTTTTGCTTCTTTGTTTTCCTCCCATCATGCCCAATCGGTCAGGGCTGAGGGCTGCCCTTTTATTATTTTGACACAGAACAGAACAAAAACCAGCCAAAATTCAAAGAAGAGCTCTAAATGTCCTTCAAGAAGCCCAGAGAACTATTCCTGAAGACTAATTGAAGAAATGGCAAGAAAGCTTGCCTTTTTTCAATCCTTTTTTAAAATATCACAGGTTTACTGTCAGTATGTACCGTGAAGAGAGAGCAGGTGCTGATTCATGATGCTGCGTTAGAGCTGACAGTTATGTTGCATCTGTGAGGATACATGTGTGCATGTAAGCACATTCACCTGCTCTGCGTGTGCTTTCCCAGGTGGAGAAACGCCTAGATCTGGTCAAGCAGGTGTCACACAGCACTCACAAAAAACTGAATGCCTGCCTGCAGGGTCAGCAGGGGACTGATATGGAGAAGAGATCTGTAAAGTCACCTTCTGTGAGTACGGGCGTCAGTCCTGCTGGCAACTGTTGAAGTTTACAGAAGTGCGTGTAACATTTTTTCTATGTACCGTCAGAAAAAATTACCGCTTACCATCCTGGCACAATGCATGGAAGAAGGGGCTGCAGTGTTGGGGGAAGACTCTCTCCTGGGGTTAGTGACTACTAATACGCCTGTGCTTAACTCACACACACACAGAGTCATCTTTAATTACAGATTTGGCAGCTGAATTCTTCTCTGTCCTTATTATCCTTGTGTTTAATTGTATTTGATTGCTTATGACTTTGTGCTTGGCTTTTACCAACAGAAAAATGCTGAAGCTCTGTGGGGAGACAGAGGAGAAGCTCGCCCAGGAACTCATTCAGTTTGAGTACCAGATAGAGAGAGATGTGGTGGAGCCTCTTTATATCCTTGCGGAGGTGAGCAGATAGTGTTATTTTAATGTACCAGTTAAAAGTTGCATTTTGGTGTTTTTATTTCCATTGCTATTAGCAGAAACAAAGTATAATGAGTTGACTGTTTTCATATTAACTCCTTGGATTTTTTTTTCAGGTGGACATTCCTAATATCCAGAAACAGAGGAAGCACTTAGCTAAACTTGTCCTGGACATGGACTCAGCACGAACAAGGTGAACAGTGTTCAAACAGTGAGGCTAAAACCTGCTGTGGTTAGTGTATTGCTAAAATAAAAACTTGGAATGTCTAAAGCAGGGGCGACTGCTTCATTTACCCACAGATATCAACAGTCATCCAAGTCATCCAGTCACCCCAGCACTCTGCAGCCCGGTGCCAAGTCTGAGTCCCTAAGAGAGGAGATGGAGGAGACAGCCAATCGGATGGAAATTTGCAGAGTGAGTCAACGATCAGAGCTACGTGTATATCATGCCTTCATCCAGCTACTTTTGCCCTCCTCTTTGATTTATAACACTTGCACATGAATCAGACACAAATAGGCCACAGTCATGGAATGATATTAAAGTTCTATCTATGATGTTAGTGAGATTATTTCCTTAAGACGATTTTTCTTTTTCAGGATCAGTTGTCAGCAGATATGTACAATTTCATGGCCAAAGAAATAGACTATGCAAACTACTTCCAGACGGTAAGTCAAATATGTCATCAAATTGGCAAATTGTTTTGTTTTTTGTCTTTTGGTGTAAGAGTTCATTTACACCAACAACATTAAATATGGGAGCTACACAACTGCTTCATATCATGTAGGTCCCACTCATGTTGTCACTTCTAACCTGTTGGGGTATGGACAGGACATGTGGCATTAAAACTTGATATTTTGGCTCCTTTGTGATCAGGCCTTCTCTGGCATATCCAGATTAGGATTCTAAGAGGCTCGGTTAGGTCAACGCCTTGGTGTCTTTGTTGTGTCAATTAAAACCATGTCCGAGCGGGTTTGTTATTTGGCGGTGAGCATTGCCCTACTGGTTGAAGCCACTGCCTTCAGGGCATGTCATTGCCTGAATTGGTGGGTGTGGTTGGTGCGCAGCGATGAGTACTATGTGTCAGTGAATGAATGAATAAGACGATGAGTGTTGCTGTCTTAACCTGCCGGACATTTTAACGTTGCGGCTGATAAGAATCAGATTTTTTTTGCGTTTAAGCACAAGCTGTAGTAAACACTGAAGATGACTTTAAAATCATAATTGTTTGGTGCATTATCTTATATTTTATTTCCCCCTGCTCTCCTCTGTAGCTGATAGAAACGCAGGCAGAATATCACAGGAAGTCATTAGAGATTCTTCATAGTGTCCTACCCCAGATTAAAGCTCACCAAGGTGAGTCATGCATTGTGTCAAGAGCTATGTGTGTGTTTGTGTTGAGATCTGCTCCATTTCTGTACCCGAAGGAATACCAAGATGATCAGTAAAGAATACACTAATAGGCCTGGCATGTTACATAACAACATAATTAAGGAACAGTTATGCACCTTGATATTTAATTAATGGTTAATTTACAATTGCTAGACAAAAGACATGATGCATAGGGTTGTTTTTATCCACGTGTGATTCTGGGCACTGTTTGGTATTGCAGAGGCGTGGGTGGAGAAGCCGTCGTATGGCAAGTCCCTGGAGGAACACCTGACTATAAGTGGGAGAGAGATTGCCTTCCCCATCGAAGCCTGTGTCACCATGTTGCTAGAGTGCGGCATGCAAGAGGAGGTAGAAGAAACGCTCATATACATGAATCACTTGTCCATAATTAACATTTAATGGAAATATTCAAAATCTGCGTTGTGTTCCTGCTTAGATGTGTTAGATATGATAATTACACATCACGTGTTTCCTGTGTGGGGGCTGTAGGGCCTCTTTAGAGTGGCTCCATCAGCCTCCAAGCTGAAGAAGCTGAAAGCGTCCCTGGACTGTGGAGTTCTTGATGTGCAGGAGTACTCCTCCGATCCACACGCCATCGCAGGTGATCTACGCCCACATAAATGCATTGTTCAAAGCACATTTCCATAACAACAATCCCAACTCTCTGTAATTGTTAGAGGCTAAATTGTAAACAGCCAATTATTTTCACTCCATGATCAAAAGTTCATTTGTAAAAAGCTGAAGTGTTTGCAGTCTTTTTTTGGACATAATGCACTTTGCAAATGTGGTTCTTTGGAAAATGTCTTCCTCTGCGTTATCTTCCCAAGAGCTTTCTCTTCAGATATTGCTGTTCATTTCACAGATTAGCATGAAATCTGTGTTGAGCTGTCTGACTTTGGCAGATGCACTAGCTATGAGGGCCTGCTAGAGGGGAGTAGAGATATGGAGCATGGGCTCGCCAGTAGAGAGAAAACAACCCTCCACTTCTTTCAAAGAGCTGACCAGTTTTTACGCTGTCCTTGTTTTTTTAATCCCACAGGGGCCCTGAAATCATACCTTCGTGAGCTCCCAGATCCACTGATGACCACTGAACTTTATGATGAATGGATTCAAGCCTCCAAGTGAGTTGCTGTACTCTTAAGAGTATTTTCTCAAATTGTGCCATTGGCAGTGATTAAAAATAGAAACCAGTTCAGCGTGTTAGTACAGGGCCCCTAACTGTCAAAAAGAAAAATGATGAAATTTATAAAGAAGTAGAGCAACAGTAAACCGTAATAACTTTATATTTCCTCAGCATTCAAGACATTGACAAGAGACTACAGGCGTTGATGGCAACATGTGAAAAACTCCCCACAGACAACTTAAACAATTTCAGGTCAGTTTCTTTCCCTGATTTTCTGCCCATTGATTTGCAGGATTGCACATGTTTCAGTGTAGCCTTACTATCATAAACAAAACATTAGGAGATCAAAAACCGGGAAAGTATGTAGAAACAAAACTGGACCACATCCAAGTGAAAATCCGGGTGAAATCCTTTCAATCCTACAAATATCTACTCAACTTGTGCCACCTACAGGAAATAATATTAACAGCAGGATCAGCAACTTTAGAAGTACAAGAATCACTGACAAGAAAATTACTGTAATGTCTTTGCAGTACTCGTAGTTGTACCTCCTGCAGGCAATAACTCATGCTGTTTTACAGTCTTATTTACTGCCTGCAGGTGGCACGTCTAATATTGCTGCTATTATTTTTTTTTTACTTTATAATCAGTAAATGGTACAAGCAGACATGTCACATCTAACCAAAAACAGTGGGTTATACTTTTAAAATGCACAGTTAATTTTATCCAATCCTACAGATATTTGATCAAATTCTTAGCCAAGCTGAGTGAGTATCAGGATGCTAACAAGATGACTCCTGGTAACATGGCTATTGTCCTTGGACCAAACTTGCTCTGGACACACAATGAACCGTATGTATTCTTAAAGCAACTAATAATTTTATTCTTTGGATTTAAACCAACGATTGAGTGACTCTGCTATAGCTCACTTGTCTGCTCTATCCAGGAACATGACAGAGATGATGACGACCGTGTCCCTACAGATTGTTGGCATCATCGAGCCAATCATTCAGCATGCTGACTGGTTCTTCCCTGGAGGTGGGGATTACACACTATGTATGTAAAATTGTAACTGCGCTGGGCATCTTATCTGTTTTCTTGTTTAAATTATATCATTGTAAGTAACAATTAGGGGATTTGAGATGATAAAAACATTGCCCAGAACAAAAAAGTGTTTAGCTTTATTCAAATGGACATAGTTTTGCATGTCATAATCATGCAAACATCTCAAAAATCATATGGTTGCATGGCTATTCTCCCCAGCCTGATAATACAAGACAATAATGATACAAACAAACACCATACAGCAATACAGCAAACTGACTAACCCAATAAAAAACATACATAAACATACTTAACAATGGACAAGACACTATGAACCCTTAACAAAGGTAATGCCTGTTTTTTGTCACGCTTCAGAAATAAAAGAACCACTGATGTTTCATATTTCTGTATGTTGAAGGGACTGCAAGAAACTCACTCTGGTGATATTTAAATGTATACATCTTTTTTTTTTTTTCATTTTTGTGGATTTGAACAGCAGCACCTGGTTGGTGTATCAACTACTATTATACATTGATTCACAGCACAGTGCAATGCTGATGTTGCAGCATGTGACTTAAATTGAAGATTAACTGTTATTGATTGGATGTTCTCTGTAGACTTTCATATGCTAAAAAAGCATTAAAATGTCATTTTAGTACTGTATTTGTTGCATAGCTTAATCTTAATTTTATTATAGTTATTTCAGTTCTTCATACTAACTGTGGGTTTTTTTGGAGTAATTGTGTGCACTCAAAACGCACACAATTCTAAACATTACTGTAAGTATAATAGACTACATGCTGATGGTGTGTCTGCTTCTGCCTCAGAGATTGAGTTCAACTTGACAGGCAGCTATGGAAGCCCGATCCACACCAACCACAACTCCAACTACAGCTCTATGCCCTCACCAGACATGGACCAATCCGATCGCAAGCAGCAGCACGATCAGAGCCGACGCCCACTGAGTGTCGCCACTGACAACATGATGCTGGAGTTTTACAAGAAAGATGGGTATGATGCCAAGTGCTCACTTCTGCTACCCACCTCTCACTCTCCTTCAGTCTCTCTCTTTCCACCCACGCCTCTTCTCAGGCAACAGATACTGAATTCTTATATTTGAGGAGAGCAGCGTTTGCACATTAAGATCCTCCGATCTAAAGTTTTCATTCGGATGAGTCAGAAGCCTTCATAAGCAGCACAGAAATCAGTTTCTTGTTAAATATCTTATCTCACCGTAATATATACAGGTGTATCTTTAATTATCAGGATTCATCAAGAGAAGCCTGAAAACTGCCCTCATTTAAATACGTAGGGCTGAATAAGTTTGAATGGCATGGTCTCTATGGCAACAGGTTTCTGATGGAGAGCTGCTAGGTTTTTTTCTTCAAGAGGAAATATTTCTCCAATCCCATCCTCCCACACCCAACTCCTCGTTCACAGTCTGGATTGCACGTCACCTGGCATGACTCATTCACTGAGACGGTGGAATATCACTGGAGAAATTAGAACCAACACCTTGAACAAAACACCCCAATCAAGTGAATACAAAGGATGTAACACTAAAGGCATCAATCTAAATTTGTTTAAGCAACTATTCAATGTGGGGGAGAAGCCTGAGCTTTTCTTAGACTATAAAGGTTTAATTGGAAGAAATAACCCTCTAAATGGCATTCAGCAGATTAGCACATACTGGTTATATGACCTGACTTTCTCTCTGAATCCCTTTACTGTTCCCTCTACTCATCTCCCTGCCATAATCATTGCTTCATATCAAATATTAAACATTTTGTGACCCTTGTCTGCATTACTTATGACCTCATGTCACTTTTGCCTCTCTTCTCCCTTACTAACGCAGCATTAGGAAGATACAAAGGTATTGTATCATTCCTTCTTCCCACGACTTCTTTCCTTACTATCCCCACTTGCCTCACATGAGTTTTGCTGATGTCACACATGAGTCTGTACATGTTTTTGTCTCCAGTATGGGCGTCAGGGTTATGGATACCTCCTGGGTGTCTCGTAAGGGTTCATCCACCCTGGCGCGTAAGGCTTCCTCCACTCCTCCAGGCATGCAAGGCCCCGGCTCCCCTGCAGACACACTCATCCCCGAGCAGCCCGGAGAGCTTGCCATCTCTCCGTCTGCCACACCTCCACTTGGAGAAAGGGTTTGGTAAGTCACCGTGGAGACCCTGGCCCTCGCTTCTCCATGCATCCACCCGTGTTCGTTTTTATTGTCATCACCATCATTACCATCATCTTGCACTGGTTCTTGGCCGTGTTAACCATGCTTCCATTCATATGCAATGCTTCCATCTTTTTTTTGGAGTATCTCCCTCAACATGTTCATGTCGCATTCTGTTCTGAATTTGTTTTCAGACATCACACATTCTTAGAGTTGTCCTTGTGTCCATTTGTCAGGTCACTGTGGGTAAAATTTGCCAAAAAAAAAGCCCATTTCTTTTCAAATCTGAAGGATTTTAGTCCTAATACTGTATAAACAAGTTTTGTTTATCTACGTGACGCAAAGCTTCAACCTGCTAGTTGTTGCGTGCATGCTAATCTATCCAATATCCCATTGTTGTGGCTTGGCTTTCTCAGCTTTGGTCGTGAATTAGTTATTTTTCTGTTGACACGCAGACTGATTTCACAATTTCTTTGGTATCATTATCACAATTAAACACATGAGTAATCACCTCATGGTCACTGGCTCTGCCTATGTGGCAGACAAGAAATATTATGGCTTCTGGCTTGGCTGTCTTTCTCCCCCCCACCCCCATTTCCTGTGGCTCTTTCAGCCTTTGAAAGGGTTTTGTGTCTGTTTCACACTGCCCTGGGCTGACTGCAGGACCTGCGATACAAACAAGTCATATAGGATTAAGGCGGGTAGGGCTTCCATATCCAGCAGTGAGGAGAGTTTCAGTCATCAACTCAACTTGGTATTACTGAAAGCTGCAGACCAGCACTTTGGTTCCAGAGAAGGATCCTCACAGCTCTATGCAGTGTGCAGACACAAGGTGATCACAGAGGGAGTCCTACACACTGTATCATTTTTTCTTTCACAATGAAACTTAATTTTCTTTGCTATTTCTTTGTGCTTGTCTTTGTATTTGCAATAAGCTGACTGTGTACCCACTGCCCACCGCAAGATGCAGCACTTTTTTTTTGCCAACTGGTTTCGGCTTCGAACTGACTAACACACTAACACACCTTAATCATCCAAACAGCTTATCCTATATCGCTCCAGTGCGTTTCCCTGTTCAGTCAATAGAGCTGTTTCTTTTGTGCTGTCTATTCTCTTAATATCTACAGCTCAGACAACGTGTCGCTCAATCGGCCGGACACCTCTCATGCCCACCCGCCCCCAGGGGAGGACCGTCCACCCCCCCCTTACCCCACTTCTATGTGCCACACTGCCCCCCACCACTTCTATCCCAAACCCCCGCCCTGCGCTCGCCCTGTGGCACCAGGTCCAGAGTCCCAGCCGCCTGGCTCACCCCCACCCCCAATGCGCTGGTCTGGCTTCACTCCCCCTGTTCCTCCCCCTTCCTCCTCTTCTTCCTCCTCCTCCTCGTCACTTGACATCAATTCGAACCCCAAACCTAGCTGTCTTCACTTCCCCAAACACAGCCCGCCTGGTGACATGTCGCATGCCCCCCCACAAGACACTAATGCTTTGCCCCTCTACGTCAAAACCCCCTTGGTACTAACCCGTCATGACCAGAGCCTTGGCAACCCCCCTAGCCTCCCTTCATCCGTGCCCCCGCCCCCGCCGTGGGCTGCCTGCCCCTGTGCCAGAGAGAGAGGACCCCCCAGGCTGACTAGGTAAATACAACACACGCCTGGCCACTATGGATGCATCACAGAGTGGCAGCTGTATTTCTCCTTTAGCTCGCTGGCTCATATTTTTTCTTTTTTTCTTTTTTTATTACCTCTCCCATCAAATTGCATAGCTGAGATTCTGTAACACACAGGTTGTCTCAGGATGCCTGTCAGCTGGGTTGCCTAGCAACCAAGGATGTTACTGGCTTATATAGCGCTCAGTTTGTTGCTGTTATTGAGTAGATGATAAATACACAAGGAATGGCTTCGAACTAGAATAGAAATGTATTTATTGTCAAGTCTGCTGCAGTTTTTCTACTAACCAGCACACAGTACATGAAAAACCTCTTCGTTTTTTTTGAAGAATTTTAAGGATTTATGAGATTAGCAAAATGGGAACCCTAACAGTGCAGTACCTCCAGCTGGACCCAAAGTGCTGAGTTTTACAGTTTTGCCTCTGATAGTTTCTTGAGTCAGAAGTCTTTGGTGCTACTACCAAACAGGACGGTGTGAATCATTACACCAAATCTCTGTCTGTGGTCAGAACTTGTTTTTTTAACACTTTTCCTGTGATTTGGAAAGCTGATGACCTGTGGTTCCGAAGTCTGCTGAAGATGTACAACTAAAACGAATACCATTTAATTAGATGGCAACTTTAAATGGCACTTCTATAAGTGTGTTATTTTTTGTTTGTTTGTCTGTTTTTTTCTTACTTGTGGTGGTGGTGATGGTGGAGGGGGTGGGGGGGTATTCAAATGGGTCATGTAAAACAAAGTTTCTAAACCGTTTTTAAGCAATTATTTGTTATTGTTGTTCATGCAGTTTATTTAGAGTCACTCGACTTCGGTTCATTTATGTACTCAGTTAATACTTTGTCAGTCATATCTAGTTGCATGAAGTGTCTCTCATCTATTTTGAGTGTATTGTCACTGTCCAAAGACACATTCAATCCGTATTCACACCCTGTTGTTTACTAAATCTGGCAAACGTTCTGCAAGCCCAGGTGGAATTTTTCTGTTTGTTAATCACTCGTGAAAATGAATGTCACATCCCAGTAATTGAGTTTCTTAGCACATATATAGTCAATATACTGGTATTGCTCAATTATTTTTTGAAGTGTTTGTCTTATTTTTTTCTATAGTGTAGTGGTTTACACATTTGCCAAGCAACAGAGCCATGATTCCTTTTAAGAGGGAGACAGAAATCCTCCAGGGATGCATCAGGAAGGGCATCTGCTGTAAAAATCTGCCCAATCAAATATGTAGAGCTACCTGCTGTGGCAACCCCTTGTGAATAAGGAAACACCCAGAAGTAGCTTTTGTTGCAGGGGGATTGAAAGCATCTGCATCCATACAGAATATTGTGCACCAACTTTTTGTAAATCTATTAAAAAAATAACAAACAGGTGTTGAGATTTTGAACTGCTTTCCTTGAGATTAGAAAAATGTTATTAACAGTGGAAGCAGCCATGTATATGATGGTGATGATGGTGTAGTGACTGTAAATGTAGACTGCGATGAGTCCAAAACACTGTTTATATGTTTATATGTTCACATAATAATATATATCCATCCTTTTCAGTTCATTGAAGAGTAAAGAGCTTTCCCCTGTAATTGGACACAAAGCCATCCAGGTCGCAGGTCCAACAGTACCCCCCAGCAGTAGCCCTCAAAGCAGCAGCCAGTCTCCCCACTCCACAGAGCACAGTCCACACACCCTGCGCAAAGGTCAGGGCCTCAGTAATATGTGCTTTCATTGACATTGACATTGAAGTTTTAAACATGTCTTATTCGTATTTCCACAGGTAA
Source organism: Mchenga conophoros (assembly GCF_057382185.1). Lineage (NCBI taxonomy): Eukaryota > Metazoa > Chordata > Actinopteri > Cichliformes > Cichlidae > Mchenga > Mchenga conophoros. Next base: position 27,452,417 of record NC_140529.1, read on the forward strand.
CTTTAATATGACTATGGTGTGTTAACAGGTTCCAAGAAGTTGGCTCCCGTGCCTCCTAAGGTCCCATACGGCCAGTCTGGAGGGATGTCTGACCAGTCCACAGGTCAGCCGTCACCAGTCAGCCTGTCCCCTACACCTCCTAGCACCCCTTCCCCTTATGGACTGGCATGTCCTCCAGGTCAAGTACCACCGTCCTCCCCTGGGCAGACCCCACTGGGTACACCCCACTCTCTTTCGTCCCCGCCTTCCCTGACGGGGACACTCACCAAGTCGCGGCCTGCCCCTAAGCCCAGGCAGAGACCCAGCCTGCCCCCTCCTCAGCCACCCATAGCCCCTCCGGGGCTAACTGGCCCACCTGTGGCCCCAGTCCCTCAGCCCATGGAGCAGGGCCTCCTGGATGGACTGTCTCCTGGGGAGAGCATGTCTACAGGTAAACATCAACCCTTGGCAACAACACCCCCACCGCCACCCCCACAGGTGGGGCTGCAGCGGCCCTCTCTCAGACTCGCTGTGGCTCTGTCCAATGGAGACGGTGGACGAGTGTAGGACTCTGTAGAACCTGTCACTGTAGACAAACCTTTCCCCTTTACTGACTGCTCCCAAACAAATGTCCGAATGAATACAAGTTGCCTTTTAGACACAGATGCCTGAGAATGATAAGAAAATGTAAATATTAGCATTTCTTGTGCTACTGTAGTAAGGAAATCTCTTGAACAATGTATTCATTGCTTGTGTTATGTGATGATGTTTCTGGGTAATGTGTGGAAACATCAGAGAAGCATAGCTCGTCCTGCTTGTATGAAAGTTGCCATTAGATTCATCATGTGCTCTCTGTTTATCTGTGTTACCCAGACCCCCACTTGGCAGAGGTAGGTCAGAGGCTTACACAGTTCACACCAGTCTAGCATCTCTTACTGGGTAGCAGGAGTGGAAACCTAGCCAGACAAACCCAACGATAAAGCTACAATATGATGTTCTCAAACTGAGGTGCTCTGTCAATATATATACACCAGTGATTTTGTCACTTTGTTATATTTATCATTCTCTTGTTCCCCCTGCTACTATTGTGTACTTTGCAGCTGTGTGAGGCCAGGGATTCAGTGTGGGCTAAGTGTGAGGGGGACTTTTAGGGTAAGCCAGACCGCCCCCGCCCCATATACTCCATCTCACTGCCTGGCCTCGTACCGTGGATGCCTCTGGGGTCTCCTGCAGCCTGCCTCAAACATACCTACCCTGTAATGCCCAATCATAATCCCCGTCCTTTTTTAGCAGGTTGGCTGTACTTTCCTTGCACTGTCTTCAACGAATAATGCATGGCTTAAGGACTTCCCAGAGTGCATCACACTGCGCTCACATTGCAGATGCCATTGCTTACAACGGTTTCATCTTAAAGCCCCTTTCCTTTTGTTCCCCATTCCCAGCCCTATGCTGGCAGACATCTCCAACGCCCCTGCCACTCGTATCAGGGGGGTCACAGGTAACCCCCACTCCTCCTTTGGCAGGTTCATCGCTTTTTATAACCTCTGCTTCCTCTTACTACACTGCCACACTCCATCTCATTCCGACACAGGAGTAGCCATCCGTCTCTGTTTGGATCTGCCGCTTCCATTAAATGGAGCAGCACGTAAGAGTATCTATATTCACAGCAAATACTAATTTCAGTCCTCTAGAGATCTCCATTCTTACTTTAAGCCCACTTGGTGTCTTGGTGCCATTTTCTTTCCAGAGAGTTCCACACACATCCTGTTGCCTCCTTGATGTTTATCTGTCCACTGTTGTAAACATGTAATTTGTCACTGTGCAGTCATTTTGACTTGTTATTGTATTTTATCTGACAGAATATCTGTTCTTCCTGTCTCAAAAGACACAAAAGGCAGCGACTCGCTACACTAGCCTCTACCAAGTTTATTGACATAATCAGCACCACACTGTAAAATGTGAAGCACACGTAATCTACTGATTCCTTCGATCATATGCCACTTACCATGAGTTCAGACTCAAAACAATTAATATTATTTCTGCTCTCTTTCATTTTTACACTCCATTTTCATTGTCATATTGCCCTCTCCTCCTCCTCTTCCTTTTCCCGGTGCTCATTATCACCATCCACACTATTCTGCTCACCATACTCACCTTTCCCATCCTCACCATTAGATATCTTCAATTATGAAATCCCTTCCATCAATGTCAATCTGGACAGCCTCATCGATGAGTTCAGCGGTGCCCCCTGCAGGAGGTCCATGGCAGTGACAGATCCAGAGGGGGATGGTGTGCCTGAGGAGGAGCCCCAGAGCACCACTCTATGACCTATCACCCATAGGCATCATTTCCAGAACCCCTATGGCTGTACATACTCTTTAACTGTCTTCGCCAAGGCCCGATGGAAAAACACTGGCCGCACCATTGCCAACCAGAAAATGAACCCTCCCTCACATCTGCTACAGGCTGCAAACAAACTGAACTTTTCCAACTGCTTGCTAGTAAATTAGTGTGACTACAACTACCAAAAGAAAAAAGAAAAAAAAAACACACCAAAATGCCATAGTGGAGGAACAGTTGCCTTTAGGAGGAAAGACTGGAATTTAGATGAGTATTGCATTAAAAAGATTTTTTTTTCTAATTTCTTTTTATAGCTTTGCTTTGTCGTTTAATGCAGTGGTCTGTATTTCTGTGTTTTCAAGTTTCTTTTTGCCTTATTAGAACATGCAATCAAATTGCAATATGATATTTGCAAGTTGTACAATATTTGGTTAGGGAAACTCAGAGCCTGACATGGTTTGGAGCAAAGCCCATCCTCAGGGTGAAACGGAAACACGGAGCGAGAGCGTAGTCTGATTTTATTGCTCACAGGGTATTCAAGCTTTGTGCACATTAGGAATATGCGGAGCCCCAGAGACAGGCTTTGCATGCCAGAGTAACATTTAACGTTGTTTTTCTTAGTGCCACTCCCCATTTTAAATTCCCCTCTTCTGTCGCAAGTACAGCTACAGTGCTCTGTCTGAAATTTACCTTTAGGTGAACTCACTTTAACTCACTTTATACCAGCACAGTAAGAGAAGAATGTTATTATGATTCAAGTTTTTGTACTTCTTGCATCCATTATTTATTTAGAAAGCACCACGACGTGTTTGCATGACAAGCCAATATCGATCGACCTGCTTCTTACCAAGGGCCTGAGAATGGCAGTGCTTTATTTTGTGCGAGTGTTACTGTTGTTGTTCACACCGAAAAGTAACTTTAGTTCCCACCCCAGTGCTGTAACAGTGAGTGATAACGGATGGATGACTACACTGCCTTTAGGTTCGTATGTCTTTCTCTTTTAACTTTGTTTCAAGTGCTTCAGGTTCAGTGACCTTTGACCCCTTGTGTAAATACAAAGACTGTACATAAACTGATGTATATAAGCTGAGAGGAAAACTATATGTAAAATGCATATCTTGAATATATAATAATGATATATGTGCTGATATTTATTGTGTAGAAAATGTAATGATTAAAAATTTGATGTTATTTTTGTCCCGACACACAATGAACAGGTTTACTGTAGAGTCATAATTTTTTCACTTTAACACCAGGTAACTATGATGCTGCAGCAGAAATGCAGAATGTTTTTTTCTGCTTAAAGAAAAAAAAATCAAATGTGGTCTTTCTAATTCTTCCTCTTAAGCTTTGACTTCAGGCATGCTAAAGGCCGAAGGAGTTGCACACAGATGCCATCTTCTCTTCTTTTTTGTTCGACTCAATGATTTGTTTGCACGGGCCATCTAATGAATTCATAATGAGGACACATTTATCCCCTAAACTGCTGTTGTTAGTAGTAAAATTGGCGCACGTTTAAATTTGAAATAATTGCCCTTTGCTGTTATTTTCAGACAATTAATGATACAAATTTATCATGTAACAGATGCTGCAGTGGTAGTATAATTTCCTTCAAATATTCCGAGTACAATAACGTTGTCAGTTAAAGTGCAATTACAGTGTTTACTCATCCACGAGAGTCCAAAAAGTGGTCAAAGTCACCTTTCCCGAACCTGCAGAAATAAGCCATTAATTTCATTTGAAAGCCTTTTTGATTATAATTATTATTATTTTATGTGTGAATTAATCTCTGCCAAAATTAATTATAGATTATTCTCACTCCAGAAGTAATCAACTGTATGCCTCAGTGTGTGTTCTCAATGGACTTTGTTTATGAAGATTTTAGTGATGTTGATTATATTGATAGTTGTGGTAATTGTATGACAATTGCAAGTGCCCTCACACCGGTTGTTATTTTGGAACTATAGACATAATTAATGTGTGCTAGAGGATTTAATTTTCTGTGCTGGATCCATACATTTATACAAGGAGGCAGGTTTGTTTCTGAATGTGACTGACTCAGATCTCATATAGCAGGCTACCTGATTTTGTAATACCTAACAGGACAAGTAAGAGTTAGCATTGGACAGAAGGTTGATTAGGGCCTTATGGCATGTATTGTTACCAGTACCGAGCAGCATAAATGTAACGTTTTTGTGAATCATTACTGGAACTTGGAGCCACTTAAAAGCATGCATATATAGGTGTAATTATTATGTCGCCAAACAAGGGAAAAAATCTGTACCCTTCCCCATAACACAAATCATAATTGTTTAAAAGAATTACGACAGTAAAGTAACAGCAGATTTCAAGTGCATATCCATCGGTTGCAACAAAGTTGCATAGGTTTATCATTTAACTTAAGTTGGCCTATATTTCCTAACTCACCTCATCATCAAGTATGTTGAAAAAGTAAAGCCCAGTTTGTTTGCATTATTTTGTGTGTGTGCATGTGTGTGCGTGCGTGCATGGGTGAGAGGGTGGCGTGAAAGAAAAGCAAAAAAAAAAAAAGTAAAATGTGAAAATGTGTTTCATGCATGCGCTTAGATAGTGTTTTGATAATCCATGTTTTCTGTCGATCACAATTTTCTTTATGGATTGTAAGAAGGACCATGAATAAACTCTAAGCCTGTAGATGGACTCTAGAGAATGTGGATCGTTAAGACAAATGGTCCTTTGTGGGTTTCAGAGCAATACGGTGGAGGAGTAGACGTTGTCTGTGGATGTACTGCCTCCTTCTGCTTTCACTACTAATGTACAAAAAAAACCTGCTGCTTGTCAAGCCCACCCGTCCCACCCCTTCCTCTGCTTAGCATATCAAGTGGAACACAGTATGTACTGTGAAGCCTACCTGCAATCCTTATCAGAATGTCAGAAAGAAATATATATATTAAACTCTACATTTTTAATAATCTCACCTGGTTAACGTGGGTTTTATTTGATATACGTCTTGTTATTTATAAAGTGAATATTTATAAAAGTTCCTTACCTAGTTACAATTTTAAGGTTCCTATTCAAGTTGTAATTGCAATTTGAGACACGTCCATGTTAGTTTTTCTACTTTTCAAGAGCATATTTCTCTACTACATTATTCTATTAGACCCCATGCAAAATTTTACATATGACAGAAACCATCTTTATTTCAGTAACAGCACATAAGAAAAAGCTGATGGTTAGCTTTTGCATTCTTTTAGCGTGCTAGCTATGCTAACATGTCGACTGCCACTCTCCAAGCTTCAATGTTATGGTCACTGATGTGCTAGCTAAGTTAACTAGTGCTAAATTTCAAACAAAGTAAACAATGTGATGCTAGTGGAAGTTATATTTTGGTTAAGTTCACTTTGTAATATTTTTTGTTGTTGTTCACATGATTGGGGTGATACTGATGGCTAATATTAGGCACCTGTTTGCCCGATGTTGGAGAGAGGAATAATGGGTTCTTATGTGTTTTTGTTCACATCAATGTCCCTTTTTCTGGTAAATGGACCGGTACTTGCATAGCACTTCTCTACTCAAACTGATCAGTCAAAGTGTTTTTTACTACAAGTTACATTTACCCAATTACACACATATACAAGCAATGTTCCCTCTAAGCTGCGCACGAGTGCAATTGCGCACAGAAAATCTGCGTTGCGCACACAAAAAAAAAAATCTAACCTGAATTTAAAGTAAAATTAATACTTTAACAATTCTGTTTTGCAGTGTTAGTCAGTAAGTGACTAGCTGCTCCTGTATGGGATTAGAACAATGCCACCTTATCCCATAGTCCAGCTAATAATGAGATTCACATTCGTATATATGCAGCTAATCAACGTCGTTGACAGGCTATGACAGCGTCCTTGTGTGCAGACACCGGGGTTTTAGCTAGCAAAGCGGCGTGGCTGATGTGGAGTGAAGCCACGTTAATCACAACGTGTACAACCATTGGAGATGTGAGCAGGACAGACGGAACAATTGACGGGAAAAGTGTGGACTTTATACCAGATTTTATATTGCGTTGATAGGCCACGTAAAACCGGAGTTATGATAAAAATATATGCAACGTTTGGTTTTCTTCCTGAATACTATCGTTGTTTATATTTACTGTGGGAAGAAACGGTAAAAACGGTGTTTTATAAGGAAAACCTCGAAAGCGCTCTCCGCCTTTGAGCAAAAACAAAACCAAAAAAACCCCAACCTTTCCTATTGGTCGAAAAATATACCATGTCGACCAATCAAAAAACGATATGGCAACATGGCATTTAGTTGTTTAGGAAGGGGGAAGTTTTAGGAGCGACGGCAGTGTCTTGAGATTGAGTGAGAGATTTTCGACGTTTAACGCAAATCTCGTGCAGTTAGTGTGTAGTGTAGTCAATAGTTTTGTTGTGTGTGTCAGAACAATGAGGCCACTACTGAATGTTACAGGTGTTACAGGAGTGATACATCTCCTGTTGTCAGGCCTGCAGGTATCAGGCTGTTGTTCTTCTTTATCTCATAGTGGACAGAAATTATTTTTTGGAGTGGCACAAATAATTTGTGTGGCATCAAATTTGATGCAGAACACCTGATTGTTCTATAAATAGTTTGAAATGTTTAAAAAAAAAACGCCTTGGCTGCATTTTTAGGTAAACAGCTGCAAAAAACTTTGTTGTTTACATAACTCAGTTACTTTTTTAAAGAAGTAACTATATAATTAATTGCCAAACATTGGTCATTATATTCTGTATTTTGCAGACAGAGAGTTACAGGACTCTTTCCCAGACCACAGACTCATACCTATAACACAAGTCACAGCTTTTTTTTTTCTTTTTCTTTTTTAAAAAAAAAAAAAAAGAAAGTTGTGTTTTCAAATTTGGAGTTCAAGTTTTTACTTCCAATAGTGTTAACATACTACACAGGTCATGAACAAGATTTTTTTAATTTTCATTGTAAATGGGCTAAAGCAGTTAATTAAAAGTAGTCTAACATAAATGTAAATGCTGTAATTTGATTATTTTAATAAACCATGTAACTTGGATGGATTCGATGCTGGCGTGACCACAGTGCACATGTCTACTGTTGCTCACAGTGGTCCAAGTTTGTGTGTTCAGTCAGACACATGAAAAATTAGAGGGAACATTGTATACAAGCACTTTTTTCTATACCTCACATTCACGTGCACATTCATGGATGCATCAGGGGGATCTCAGGCTTCAGTATCCCAAGGATACTTCAACGATGTATAACGACCTCCTGACCGATAGACAACCCACTCTGCCCTGTTTTGTTTTTAACTCAAATTCATGCTCACATTTGAGTGAAGCCAGATTGAAGCCCTTGGGGAGGTCATCTCTCTCCTTTTCAGTGCACACCAAATCCAGCATGTCCAAATTAACACTGTCAGATTTGATTTCAACACTATTAAAGTGTCTATATGGGTCCACACCAGAGAGTGTTAATTTAACTCTTTTTGGAGAGTTGGTATGTTAACTCTGATTTAGTGTTAAACACCAAATCTATCTGGAGTTGATAATTTAACACTTGCTAATGCTAACTAGGTGTTAAGAGTTTATATATTAACTCTCAAGGAGTATTTTAGTTTAACTACATAAGAGTTATCTTCTAATTAATTCTAAAAAGTGGAAATTTTACTGTTCTGAACTTCTAGAAATTCCTTTGGAAATAAACATATATTAAAAAGATGCAATGGTTTTTGAAAAACATTTATTCTGAACTGTGCACCACAATTTCAAAACATTTTCTGAAAGATGTAACAGTATACATGTTCTCACTTTCATTAGAATTTTGTTTATCAAAAGGTCTGACATGGCAAATGCAAATAACAGCATTCTCATCACTTATTTCTTCAATACAATATGCATGTCCTTCATTCATCCCTTTGTGGAACTTCAACGCACTTCTGCTGTCCCCCATATTCCACCTTCATATTCACAGCATATTCTGTGTGGAGATTGATTAAAAATTTATTAAAAATTAGTTGACACTAATTAATTGCACAAATAATCTGGTAATCAATTGCAGCACAGTAAAAAAAAGGAATCATTTTTGAGCCATTACTTGTGTAAAGTATTTTCCCAAAAGACAAGGACACAGGCAACAGGTAATACTGAACTAAATTTAAAACTTCAACCTTTTTCATTTTTACCTAAACCATGTGCACAAAACTCTGGAGGGATCTAAATGCTAACGTAGAACCCAGTCAAGACATCTGCTACTGCTGTTTGCTCGTTTTTTTTATGGGAGATCGTTTTCAGGCTTCAAGTAGCACCATTATACCAACATTTCACATTCTAGACATTGTTTTAGGTGTACTTAAGTTAACCAAAAATTTGACTGAAAATTCACATGTAAGCTTTTTTTCAAGGCTGTAGTATTTGGCTAGCTAAAACAGATTATTATGCTATCAGCGAGCAACATGGCTAATGCCTTTCACACAGCTTTGTCTCAACTCCAAAGAGCCACAGAAGTAAAAGCTAATAATAATAATTGAAACAATCTTTGAAAAAATGACTTACCAAGCATGGCAGACAACTCAAATATGTAGAGCAAAATGTTCTGAAACTGCTTCACTTCAGCTTCGATTGGAGCCTATGGTGCTGGGGGCGGAGTCTGTGAATTTACTCTATTAGTGTCATAAATATCAGCACAAGCAGGATTCCCTGCACTGTTAATTTTAGCTATTTTATATTGCTGCCTCTGTTAGGTGGTGTCGAGCTGAACGGACTTTTAACGTGTGTTTGAACGAGCTGATGGTTCACTCGTTAAGCTGAAAGAAAGATGCTTTAATCACAGGAGTCACACATGTGTCCACTGTACCATCTGGGAACTCTTCTTGTTTAGCACTCGTAATAACACAAACACTAAATCCTCCTTCTCTGGTGCTGATTTGTAGCAGTGTATACACCTGAGACTGTCACCTGTCTGTCTGTCCTGCACTCTCTCTCGTTTTCTTTCTCTCTGATTGTGTAATAAAAGTATGAACATGTATTTATAAGTAGGGGTGGGCGATAGAAACGATATAAATTTGGCCAACGATAGAGATTTTGACTTATATTATATCGCTCTATCGCGATAGCGCATGTTGATGATGTCATCAAGCTGTGCCTGTTTTGGTCGAAAGCATCGCAGCGGCTCCAACCATTATCATCATGTATGATTAGAAAGAGAGAAATGTTGTAATGACATGAACAAAGTGCAGTATTCCAAGATGGCATCAGAGTTTTAGCACCTTTTATACTCGTGTTTTTATAATTATGTTAAGTGTAAAAGGTCAAAGATGATGACATAGATGCATCTGTTTCTGTTATTATCACAATAATCACAACATAAATGAATATTGTGACATTTTTTCTGTGCTGTATTAAGGTTACCAGAGTCAGCTGGGGATTCATGAACATCATCAGTGATGTTTCTCCACAGCGGGCTCATCAGTACCTGGTGACAGAAGGTCAATCCAGCTCTGACTTGAGGCTGTTCAAGAATCAGCGCCACTTGATCTGGTTCCACCTCTACCACAGGCAGAGAAACACAGGGTGAGATCTCCTCCTGCCAGTCATCACGCTATAACTGTGTCCAGGTGTTAAATTCATCCATGTGATTCAGCAACACTGTAAAATAATATTCATTTCTTTGGTAAGAAGTGTGTGTTTCTGTTCTTAAATATATCATCACCAGCCTGGACTCTTTGTTGGCGAGACAAAATCAGGAACGGAAATCATTGGTTTTCACAACTGGGTCCAGTTCCACCTGCAAAGGATATAAGGCCAGGGAGCATGATTTGGTAAGTATAACATTTCACCAGACAGAAGAGTTTGATTTCAGTATTCTCAGCCGGTCGGCCTCACGTGTAAAATGGTAAATGGCCTGTATTTGTATAGCGCTTTACTAGTCCCTAAGGACGCCAAAGCGCTTTACATATCCAGTCATCCACCCATTCACACACTGGTGATGGCAGCTACATTGTAGCCACAGCCACCCTGGGGCGCACTGACAGAGGCGAGGCTGCCGGACACTGGCGCCACCGGGCCCTCTGACCAGTAGGCAACGGGTGAAGTGTCTTGCCCAAGGACACAACGACCGAGACTGTCCAAGCCGGGGCTCAAACTGGCAACCTTCCGATTACAAGGTGAACTCCCAACGCTTGAGCCACGATCGCCCTCACGTGTGCCTGATCACAAGTCGGTCCACTTCATACATGCACAGTAGCGCAGGCGCAGTTGTTTATACAGGATTAACCTGAGTGACCTGTTCCTGGACTGTTTTTTTAACAACTGTAATAGATTACAGGGAGTCTCTGGCTGTGTTGCTGAATCTGCCGATGCAAGATCAGACATGGATGGATGAGGTGCTGCAACTGAGACCCGCCGTTTGTCTTTTCTGGTCGGCGAGTGGAGAATCACACAAGCTGGTCTGCAAAGAGAGCTTTAGGATGCTTCCTCCCACTGTCCACTGTATCGTTCATCCACAGGGTTTGCAGGGCTGGCTCAACCCATGGCTGCCACACCACTAAGACGTTTTCAGAAATATGCAAGAATGCAACAGTCATGTTTTACAGTCCTGTGGTCTCAGCCTCAGATACTTAATAAATCACACAAAGCTCATGTAGAAACAAACAAACAAACAAAATATGTTCTCCTTAATTTCTGTCAACCACACGTTTCCAGCTATCATGGTTGCTAGGCAACCTGGGCAGCGCAACGGAGGCTAGACCGTCCCATTTCACAAGCCTCGCACTTCCGGCCTTAGCGGTCTTTGAGTACGTGGCCCTTGAGGACCATTGAGGCTGCGTACTTTAAGGCTGCAGACCCTGAATTGGGATACAGCCATAAAAACCATGAAAAAATATTGCCGTAATATGAAGCGATAGACTTTTTCATATTGTCATCCATATGTGTCGTTATATCGAACAGCCCTATTTTGAACTCTCCTCGTCCTTTGAATGCACAGTCGCCTTTGTTATATAGCAAGGTATTTAAAATGAATAAATAAATATCCCGTTCATTTCAATACGCATGATCTGAGCATGCGCGGAATGACACGGAGCTATTCTTTGATCCTTTGATCTTCTCAAAGGGGAGACTGTGACGTGACGGTCGACCGCACGTCACAGTCTCCCGTGACGGTCGACGTCACCATCTCTGCCACATGAGTCCTTAAATAGAGGTGCTTTAACACAGTTTACCTTGGTGCGTCTTCAGTAACAGCGAGTTGTTTTTGCAAAGCAGGAGCCTTTGACAAAGGTAATACCTTTACATTTAAATAATTCAGGGAACATTTTTTTTCTTTTGACACTTGTCCCTGCAGCAGTTCCAAAGTGAGTCAATGGAGAGAATAGCTCAGCGTTTAGAGTTTTTCATAGAGCAAAATAGAATGATTGATACTAGGATGGACAACATTGAATGGGAGTTGAGTGTACTAAAGGAAGAGACTGAGAATGTGAGGCGTGAAAGGAGGCGTGAGAAAGTACCACAGAGTGCTGTTGCCAACTTCGCAAGTAACGTAGGTCTAGATCTAGGTCTTGCCATAACGGGCGCTATTTTTGGTGCAGTTTACCTGTCCACCTTGATTGGTTAATTATAACATAATAACTATACTGTGCTCTCATTTATGTTCAGTTTTATTTTGCCCTCACCTCCCAACCAGTCATGACAGAAGACTGCCCCACACTGAGCCTGGTTCTGTCACAGGTTTCTTCCTGTTAAAAGGGAGTTTTTCCTGTCCACCGTTGCTCATAGGGAATCACTTGATTGTTGGGGTTGAATTTTTGGATTGAATTTAATTGCCTTAAACTGAAAATCAAAAATTCAAGTGAGGGGTTGACCAGGGCTCGTTAGGTGGGTTGTTTTTTTTATTTGTAATTTGATAAGTGTGTGTTTCTGTTCTTAAATATATCATCACCAGCCTGGACTCTTTGTTGGCGAGACAAAATCAGGAACGGAAATCATTGGTTTTCACAACTGGGTCCAGTTCCACCTGCAAAGGATATAAGGCCAGGGAGCATGATTTGGTAAGTATAACATTTCACCAGACAGAAGAGTTTGATTTCCTTTGAATCCTTCAGTATTCTCAGCCGGTCGGCCTCATGTGTGCCTGATCACAAGTCGGTCCACTTCATACATGCACAGTAGCGCAGGCGCAGTTGTTTATACAGGATTAACCTGAGTGACCTGTTCCTGGACTGTTTTTTTAACAACTGTAATAGATTACAGGGAGTCTCTGGCTGTGTTGCTGAATCTGCCGATGCAAGATCAGACATGGATGGATGAGGTGCTGCAACTGAGACCCGCCGTTTGTCTTTTCTGGTCGGCGAGTGGAGAATCACACAAGCTGGTCTGCAAAGAGAGCTTTAGGATGCTTCCTCCCACTGTCCACTGTATCGTCCATCCACAGGGTTTGCAGGGCTGGCTGCAAGCAGGAGATGGTGGATGCTATATTACTACTAGTACAATACTTTTAACTCTGTAGCAGACAACAGTTTGATAAAAGGCTATGAAAAAAAAAGAAACCAAAAGATTAGATTTTCTATAAGTTTCAAAGAGATTTAATTTATATATTTTATATAATAAAGTAAATGTACGAATGACCGGCAATAATTCAGTCACTGAAATTACGATTCTCTGGATACGATTGTCTCTGATGAGCCTGAGGTACAAAGCATGCTGGCGATGACGATAAAGTTTTCAAACACTGTTTGAATAATCAAAGAGACATTTATAAAGCACAGTCTACAACAGACATACTTACTGTGTGAAAGGGAGCAGAGAAACACGCTGTATTGTTGCAATTCTCTTTTGCATAAGCCACACCAGAAACGCTCTGTGCAGATAGCAAAGTCACTGCAAAACTTGTAAGCCCTAGTTCGGCTCCCTAAAAAGATGCTCGAGTTTTTCTTGCGTCCAACAAAATTCTAATATGTTTTATTTTTAATGTTACTAGGGGCTGTGTTGAACAAAGTGATTTAGCACAATTTCAATTCAAAAAAAGTATTAGTCTCTTAAATGACTGGCATCTGACATAGCTAGACCGTCACCGGGGACTCTGTGAGTGGTAAGAGGTTTAAAAACAAACCATCTATACTGTCAACAAACAACTCTTCATCTGCATTTTTTCAGAATAAATTGTTTTCAAGTACACCAATTTAGCAATGAAACTCGAAAAGTGGGATAAATACACACAAATATACACACACAAAAATCATTCTGACTCCTTCTTGACCCGTGGTGTGCGTAAAACAAGGCCGTTTCTCTTAATCTCACTGTAATTTTCTTTTGGGGTTTCTGTTCTTCTGTCTATTGAGCATTTCTGCTAATGAGAAAACCCGCCTCCTTGTTGTAAAAGCATTTCTGCTAATGAGAAAACCTGCTTCCCTGTTGTAAAAGTAGCACCTAAGTACACCAATTTAGCGATGAAACTCGAAAAGTGGGATAAAGAATGTGGATGTTTAGGTTTTATGACTGTGGAAGGGGGGCTGAAGGTATAAGAATGTGGGAAACGCTGAGACACGTCGAGATCAGGCGGACACCCTCCCGCGCTCATCTCCCCTACCAATGGTTTATGCTCAAAAGTGTTGCATGGAATAATGAGAATTGTATGGAATAAAATGAGAATTTAACAGTATCCATGTAAAATTGTTCAAAGTGACCATTATGTTCATAGATGTTAAAAATACCTGAAAATAAAATGAGTTCAGTGACAGTAAGTGTTTGTTGTAATCAATTTATTAATAACAAAAAAAACTTTCAAACTAATGCAACACATATAACAATGTCACAAAATATTCAAATAAATACATTTCTTAATGCATAACTGATATTGGAACTGATTTTTCAAGAAGTGAAAACAGTCTGTCCATCCTCTCCCTGATCGAATCGATCGATTTGGGACCTTGTGAATCTGAATCGAATCGATTCTAGAAATCCGTGACAATAAGCAAGTAAATAAAATTTTATTTATATAGCACCTTTCAAGATAAAAATCACAAAGTGCTTCACAGAAGCTAAAACCTAAAAATAAAAATCAACCAAAAGCAAGTTTAAAAAGATGAGTTTTTAGCTGTTTTTTTAAAAGCGACCACGGAGTCCACAGATCTCAGGCTCAAAGGGAGAGAGTTCCACAATCTGGGGGCCACAGTTACAAAAGCTTTGTTGCCTTTTGTTTTCAGCCTCGTGTGTTGGACAACCAGCAAGCCCTGGTCACATGACCTCAGGGACATGCTGGGAATGTATGGATGTAAAAGTTCACTTATATATGTTGGTGCTTGTACATGCAGAGCCCTGAAAGTCAAGGTCAAAACCTTAAAGTGGATTCTGAATTTACCGGGGAGCCAGTGTGGCTGAATCAGCAGGGGTGTGACATGGGAGTACTTGGAGGACTGAGAGAATGGGGAGAGAATGAGATGAGAAGAGGCAGCTGTGCAGCGTAACGACAGAATAACTCCAGCTTTGTGTCTTTTTTTCATTCTAGCTGAAGTACGGGACAAACTGTGTTCCTTTTCACCTTAATACGACCGTGGCTCAGGGGGTTGGGAAGCGCATCTGTAACCAGAAGGTCGCCGGTTCGATCTCCGTACTCTGTCCTGGTCATTGTGTCCTTGGGCAAGACACTGCCCTACCGTGATATGGCAGCCTCACTTCTGTCAGTCTGCCTCCCTCACAGAGAGAATTATGACCTTGTTTTCTGCTTAGCCATCACCTAAGGATTTACATCCCTGATAAGCAGAAGGAACCTCACTATCTGTTTAACATCTCCCATTACAATGGCCTGACTGTGTTAACTTTCCACATGCATGTAAAGTACTGACAGGAGTGCTCTTACTATAGTAAAGTGAGAAAGAGATATTACTATAACTAATGTGACATGATTAATAGGGGTGCAACAATACTCGTATCGATATTGAACCGTTTGATACAGTGCTTTCGGTTCGGTACGCATATGTATCGAACAATACAAAATTTTTAATTAATTTTTTTCTTCTGACGATGCTGTCTGTGTTGAGCACTCAGTGGATCTGCGCTCGACAGTGAAGCCTAGGCGGAGTAGTCAAACGCAGATTCACTGAGCGCAGGGCAAGCTAGCGAGACAGAAGTTAAGCTCCTTGCAACATGGCAAATTGAACCTCCCCCACCCTCATTCAGATCTGGCGTTTGGAACTATTTTGGTTTTCATGTGAAGTATGACCCTGAAGGTAAGCGCGTCATGGACAAAAGTAAAACAGTATGTCGAATGTGCCACGCAATGCTCAATTACATTGATGGGAACTAGTGCGTTAGCGCAGTTAGCTTGTTAACGTGTTGGCCGTCCAGTCCCATGCACGGGCGATCCGCGGTAGCTCGTTAACGTCATTTCAACGAGATTAACGCTGACAGCACTAGTAGGAACACAATGAATATGACTGCACATTTACGCCGACATCATCCTAGTGAAAAGAGAAGTGGAAGCAGACAAAAACAACAAGCACGCATGCTACAAACTTTACCCGAGTCATTTAGGCAGCCGTTAGCACATGATTCTCCTTATGGGGACCTGATATGTTTAATATGCTGCTGAGAATATACCCCAGAAGAAGCGTATAGTATAGCTTTTATTTTGGAAAGAGCCATTTCTCTGTAATAAACAGTCTTTTCCAAAGATGAGTGATTTCTCGATCAGATAGATTTAGTTTTTTTATTACTTTGTTGTTTCAGCAACATTAAATTTAAAAACTGTACTTTTGAGTTAATATATATATTTATAATTTTAATAAATGACAAATTAAAAAGGCATGAACATTTTTTTTGTATCGAAAAAATATCGAACCGTGACACCAAAGTATCGAACTGAACCGTGAATTTTGTGTATCGTTGCACCCCTAATGATTAAATATGTGATTAATCCATGAGAAAAGAAATCTGCCACCACACTTGAAAAGCGCTATATAAATCCAATCTATTATTATTATTATTATTATTATTATTATTATTATTATTATTATTAATACAAAATGCGTAATGTTTTCTCTAAATGAGGGATGATTCCGTCTTTTTACAGGCAACTCTACCAACTAACCTTATGAATAAAATACAGTTCACTATGGTATCACTAACATCAAAGCACCCACCCAACTCTATAGAAACTCCGTCATGCTAGCTAGCACGCAGTACGAGTTATTGTAACTGACTGTAAAAAGTCAGCACAACGAAAATAAACTCCACCTAAACTTGGTTTATATCTGACCCAGATAGACTGCAGGTCATAACTTCTTACCTGAAGTTCAGTTCACCTGACACTCGGACTGGCGGCTGCCTTGGGTCTCTCCTCCTCCTGCCTCCCCTTTCACTCATCCACCTGCTGGCCTCCATCACTTACTGAATCTGAGGAAGCTCCGCCATAGCCACCACCAAACAACTGAGTTATTTTTACTAGGGCTGGGCAATATGACCCAAAATTCATATCTCGATATTATTTAGCTGGGTGGCAATATAAGATATATATCTCGATATTTTTTAAAGCCATAAGTTAAGAACAAAAAGAGAGTTCTTAGTCACACTGTCCCAGATGTCACACAGGCATTTTTATTTACATACAGCATAGATTTACATGAAGAAATTACTCAAAAATAAATTATCAGCATTTATTAAATAATCATGCTCCATAAATAAAAGAAAACAATGTTGTTTTTGTGCATAACAAAAAGCTCATAATTGTGCAGTCAAAATGTAAACTAACAGACGCTGAGCATAATAACAAAGACAGATTTCACAGCTGCTCTGTTCCCAACTTCTACTGCGTGACTGACAGCCTTGAGTTTGAAATCCGCTTCGTAACCATGTCTCTTAACAGGTGCCATTTATGGTCCTTATACACACACAATACGGTAATATTACATCAAAGCACAGTACGTATCACTCCGCGAGGCTCCAGACTACGGTAGCCGTAATGCTCCGACAATTCATCAAGCGCTGCAGCTCCGTAGCTTACCAAAGTCGTAAAACATTTTTTGACAGATTGCTGAGCGCCGTGTACCACCTAAAATCGGTTTGCGGTCAGTAAGCACAACCAGAATTCATACATAAGGCGCGCTGTCAACTTTTGAGAAAATGAAAGGATTTTAGGCCGTGCAGCCCCTGTGGGCTGCATGTCGTTAGCGTGGTTAGCGCGGTTAGCTCGCTAACACGTTGACGCCGTCCAGCCCCACAACTCGCTAACGGAGATTTGCCGTGTCCATCTGGTCGCTGCCTGCAGGTGAAGCTATGGGGGAGGGGGAGTTGTATTCAGTCAAGGAGAGGCGAGGCCGAGTAACGTTGCTTAGAGACAAAAGTGGACGAAAGAGAGGCAAACTTGTGGCTTCACAAGTATAATTATAACGTAACATAGACTATGTCGATATAAAGGATATTGTCACATCTTATATCTCGTATGAAAAAATATCGATATTTTTTAAAAACTCGATATATCGCCCAGCCCTAATTTTTACACACCGACCAGCATCTGGCCAATCCACCACCTTTCATTGTTTATACCGTTACAAAGGAAAACCGAGCAAATGCCCGATGGCCAGTCCAGCTATGGTCGTGCCATCAGTTAACCCTTTGCGTGCCAACTGTGGTAGGGTTGCCGACCCCTGCTTTACATAAGTAAACAAAGAATTACAATTATCCAGACGAGATGAAACAAATGCATGAATGACAATTTCTAATTCGAAGCGTGATACAATGGGACTCAGCGTAGCAATGTTTCTCAAGTGATAAAAACAGGAGCGAACCAGAGATTTTACATGGGCATCCAAAGTCAGAGCTGAGTCAATAGCAACACCAAGGTTCCTGATAGACAGTTTGGCAAATGTAGCAAGTGGACCCAAGTTTTCCATAACACTAGGTACAAAATTTTTAGGAGCACAAACAAGGACTTCATATCACGGCCGAGGCCGCCTCAAAAGAGAAAGGACTCAAATGCTGGACGCCGAACAGCACATAAGTAGTTTTAGAGACAACGTTTATTTTCTCAGTTAGTGTTCATAAACAGGAAACTGGAATGTGTGTTTAACAAGTGCAAAATGCCACAACTAAACCAAAAGGGTTTTAAGCAGCCTGGGCTAAGTAAGCAATCTGGTGTTGGTCAGTGGAAACAGCAGTTCCTGTAAATAGAGTACAGACGTTCAGGTATGGTTCAGGAGGAATATGGGCAAGCTGTTCGTTCTGAATTTTCCTTAGCACTGCGTACTTGCCGCGGGTGGTCTGTAGTGGCGTGGAGGGGTGGGTGGTCTGGGTGAGTGGTCCGAAATTCCTGGCGTTGAGGCAGGGAGGCAGGCAGGTGAGTCGGGTGAACAGCCCGTGGGACTGTCAGGTGGTCCAGCGTCCGGATTGGAGCTCTTCGGCGGAGATTTGTGTCTGGCAACTAGTGATGTGCGGATCGATCCTGAAATATCGATTCCTCCGATACCAGTCATTTATGTTTTAGAATCGATTCTCACATTAAAATATCGATATTTTAGTAATTTAGGGTAAATTTGTAGTTTACCATTAACATGAACACAGTGGAAAGTAACTATATCATTCAGATTGTCTACATTCGAAGGAACTACTTCCTCTTCCGCCTTTCATAGTCATGTGTGAAATACGGCTGCATAAATGTCTGCAGCCCCTTGGCGTGCGCACTCACAACAATGGCTGAGCGTAATTGGAGTCATGTGCGGACGTATTTTACCTCCACAAACAGCTGAGCTGGTTTGCGATACATGTGGCAAAAAAGTGAGGTGTTGTGGCAACACCACTAACCTTGTCAAACACCTCAGAGTAAATCATATCACAGAATATGACGAGCGTATGTTGAGGCGAACTGAAGAGGAGGAGAGGGACAGGTGCTGCTAGGGCGAGACAGACGTCTGTCATGGAGTCCTTTAGTGCTGCAGGCAGGCAAGGTGTTCAAATAGCGCACAACTTCAGTTTTTTTATTTCTATATGATGAACTCTGCATTATTAAGTGATAAGAACAAGTAATCTGTTGTCCTTTAATCATTATGACACTTAAATTTGAGATACAATAAATAAAATAAGTTTTTGTACAAAGTATCGGTATCGGATCAGTATCGTCGATACCACCCTGAATTTTACTTGGTATCGGATCGGAAAGGAAATCAGTGGTATCGCACATCACTACTGGCAACTTGGTGCGTGGCTGTGAGAGAAACACACAATGAGACAAGGTAGTTTACAAAGTGTGTGCAACATCACAGTGGTGGCCTGCACTAACTAGGGTTAGCTGAGAATCTGGCAAAGAGAGGTTGAGTGCGCTGGCCTTATGAGTCCCCGGCTTAATTACCCACAGGTGTGAGCAATCAGCAGAACACTGAGGCCCCTCCCAGGGGTGGAGATGCCAACTCGGAGGGAGACACCCTGGCATGACACTTCAGTCTTCTCCTCATTTAGTTGAAGAAAGTTTCCAGCCATCCAACCTCTAATGGAGTCTATGTACTTATGCAAAATCTGTAGCTTGGAAACATCATGGAGCTTAAAGGAGATATATAACTGAATATCATCTGCATAGCAGTGATACGAAATGTCCTTAAAAGTGCTCAATAAGTGTTGAAGAGGAAGTAAATACACCAAGAACAATAAAGGCCCCAAAACTGAACCTTGTGGCACACCATAGGCAAGAAAAGTAGAAGAGGAACTGTACTTAGAGGTAGCCACAGAAAAGGATCGTTCATGCAAATAGGATTCAAACCAGTCCAAAGCAGCCCCTGATATACCCACCCAGTGTCTCAGCCTATCTAGCAGAATATGATGGTCCACAGTATCAAAGGCAGAGGTCAGGTCCAACATCAACAGAACGGAGCATTCTCCTCCATCACATCTCATCAAAATGTCGTTGGAGACTCTAAGAAGTGTAGTTTCAGTAGAGTGAGCTCTACGAAAGCCAGATTGGAATTTATCCAGAATGCTGTATTCATCTAGAACAGCTATAAGCTGCTTAGCCACAACCTTTTCTAAAATCTTAGCAATGAACGGTAATTTTGAAATCGGTCTGTAGCTACTGAGAAGAGAAGCATCAAACTTAGGTTTTTTTTTAACAGTGGGTGAATAACAGCATTCTTACAATAAACAGGGACCTGACCAGAAACCAGTGAGGTATTGATGATTGTGAGCACACAGGGACCAATAGACTGAAAGACATTTTTAAACAAAGATCCAGGTAAACTATCCGCCAGTAGCAGCAAGCTCCAGCGCTTGGTGCTTTTTAGACACTGATCTGAAAGATAAATGTTTGTGTTAGAAGCAGCTTTGCAGGATTTGTTTTTAATTTGGTGAAACATAGTGCAAAACTCTTAATTCAGTATTTTTACAGGTTTTAACTGTGTGGTCTTTCTGGAAAATGTAGGCCAACTTGTGAAATGAGAGCATGCACCGTGCTCTTCAGAACTGTCAGCTTTGCTCGTTTCATGGGTCCTCTGTTGATAAAACTGATTGTTTTTTTTAATGGATCTCAATGTTTAGAGACAATGGCGAAGGTACTGACCTGTGTGTCTCTTTATACTGTAAATGTTAAATTCTAAGGCTACACATTATTTATCTCGCACTAAGTCTGCTTGGCATATGCTATGTATAAAGGCTCTGGACCTATCCAAAAAGGCGTAGAGGTGACTTTAGCGTGATTAATTTATTACAATGTCAGTTTCTGGGAAGTTTTCAGTTTTCCCTCCTGTGTCTATGGCTGGTGCAAGTTTTTTGTTTATTTGTGAAACTGAGCGTGGTTGTGGACAATTCCGACTGCGCTGTTTGATTTGAGTTTCGTGTTGGATCACTTTCTTTAATTGTTAATTCTTTGCGAGCAGTGAAGAGTCAGACTAGGACTTGCAAGTTTTGCCGTGCCCCAGTGGCCAGTGCGAAGTTGTGCTGCAGATCCCAGCATGAAAGCTGAGGGACCAGCCAGCCGGCAGAAAGGCCAGTTGATGCCTCGACGTGCGTTGGAACCAGCTTTGCCCGCACAGAGCGTTTGTGACAGGCTGGCGTTGCTTATGCATAAGAGAGAAGGAACAATACAGCGTGCTTCTCTGCTCCAAGACATCCGCGGTCCTTTCACACGGTAAGTATGTCTGTCTGTCAGCGCTAATTATTCAAACCCTGTTTTAAAGGCGACTCATTTGTTGTCCAAAAACATTTCCTCTAAATTTGCAAAGTTACTGATTTAAAAATATATATTTTCGATTTTTAGCTGGATGTCACACATATGATAGACTCTTGAGCATATTTATATAGCAAAATTCACAATGGTATAACCATGTTAAATAAAAGATGCCTAAGTGTGCACCAATGCACTGTAATGCAAGCCTTTAAACTGTAAGCTGATAAGTGCATGAAGTATACCTTTACCTCTATAGCTGAAAAGAGTCTGTATCCATAATTTGTGGATCTGCTGATTTGTTTTTAATGTGGCACTTTTTTGTGTGTGTGTGTGTGTGTGTGTGTGTGTGTGTGTGTGTGTGTGTGTGTGTGTGTGTGTGTGTGTACAGGAGAAAGGTGATGGCAGGAGCTTCTTTTTTTTTAAATGCATTTTGAATCAACTTTTTTTGTTTTACAAGAAGTGTATTTCATACATTGGAATAAATGTATTCTTTTCTATACTTTATAAGTATGAAACTCTAAAGATTTTAAGTTCATGCACATTATGTGTGATGGACCGAGCAGTGAAGGAAACTTAGGCACAGGTTAAAGTCCAAAAAAATGTTTTTTTATTTAACCCAAAAAACATAATTGGTTAAATCATGCAAAAAGAATCAAAATCTTGGGCCCATAAAAGAGGTCAAAATAACAGAACTCTACTCAAAGTTGACAGATTTGACAGATCCAGATTCCTTTTATAGTTTGCAGTGAAATTTGTTAAACCGTTGCTTAATGGGACAGAAGTACAAGTCACTAACACATTGTAGATAAGTTTATTGCTGGACAACACAGCTAGCAGTCTCACACACTCTTTAGATTTTTGAAGTTTTGTGTGTAATGGTTTAGCCTCTCACACCTTACCCTTTTCTCCCCAGCATCACAACAGTATGACTCCCAAAGTACGACTCAGTAAACAAACAAGGACTCTGAAGTCAGAACAGAAAGATACAGTTGGAAGATGAATGACTGCGTTTTTATTATGCTCAGCCTGAAGCGTATTTCCCCACTTTCACAATGCTAAGGTGTCAAATCCACAATCCCCAACAGATGGTTTGTCACACGCTGGGTTCAAACACTCAAAAAGCAACACAACAGCAGGTTCAAGAAGGGCAAGTCACCCTTTATTTGCACAGCCTCACACACTAAAGATTTTTAAAGTTGTGGTGTACAATGGCATAGCCACAGACGTGACTTCTACTTTTGATAAAGACCACTCCACCTGCATATTTCTTAAGAAATGAAGCGTCTTTATTAAGCTCTTATTTATAAATGTCTACACAATAAGAGACATCGTGTGCTCTGTGACATTATGGTCTTCTACTTCTGCTTCCATTGGTTTGCATTTTAAACTCCCAACCTTTCAGGTTGTTATGAATGGCTTATATTTCTAACATTTTGTGATGTAAAAGTGAACCATGCGGCTATTTTATTTTCTGTATGATGGGATGACTTAAGACACGAGTTATTTAAACAGTTCTAAATGACAGCGTGATGGCCATAGTACTTTATGCGGGTCAAATATGTTAAGGATAATGTTTCTCAATGTAACATTGCAAAGAACTTTTGGATAGGATACATTTTGTAAATAGTTACCTCAGAACCTGTACTGTCAGATCTATGTATTGTTACGATTCGGTGTTGTCAGTGTTTTGTTTTAGGCATGACTGTTATGTTTCCTGTTTTACTTTGAAGGTCTGTTGTATCTCAGTGTGTTCAGTTCACCTTTTTTTGTCTCGTCAGGTCTGATTTGCCCCAGCTGTGTTTCCCTCCTGTGGTCCATTCCCTGATTGCTCCCTCTATGTATTTAAGCCTTGTGTTTCAGTTTGTGAGGGTTGCGATCTTCCCCCCCGGTTGTAAATAGTTTGGGGTTTTGATGTAAATAAATGTCTTATTTTGCTTTGATGTAAGTAGTTGTCGATACTTTCGTTTTGGGATTTTTTTGTGGAGACCCGTAGTAGTTTTTTTTGTTTTGTTTTTTTTTTCCTTATTTTTATTTTTCCTGTGTTGCACGCCGGTTGCCTAGGCCGGGGTGTAACAGTATGTAAGGTTAAACTTTCCACAGTACATCCACTTAAGTAAGTAACCAAACACATAAAGTCACCCTTACCAATAATGTTGGTAAGGGTGACTGTTCCTTGAAAAAAGTAACACAAACAGACAACTGACTCATCAATGATAAGTAGAGCCACCCGAGGCTGAGACTCAAGCAGAAGAAAATTAAAAGTTGTTTTGTTTTTTTTATGGCTCGAAAGATTGAAGAAAAATATGTTTAATAATTCAACAAGAGTCGCACCTTCAACACATGTACATTCAAATTTTGGAACAGGCTCAACATTGCTGTTGTTCAATAGTTTTTATCCACTCTCAAAAGTCATTTTATGGCTTTAATATTTCCAGCTGATAAGGAGACTTATGGCATTTCAAATGTGCGTCCAAATGCTTTAAACATCCGCTTTGTCTGTAATGACAGTATCAAACTGCAGAGCATTGTTTTTACTAAAATTCAGCATTTTCTGATGAAAATATGGCTGCTTTTTTTCCACTGTAACACCCCCCTCAGTGCCATTTTTTAGGGTGATATTCTTGGAGATTCATTTTTTTTATATTTATGCTTTTGGAGTGAGGGTATCTAATACGCACGTTGTCACTGTGTTTTGTACTACCAGCTTTGAGGTCTCTGCTTTTACTTTGAGAAGTCTGGTTTTATTTTGTCTCGTGAGTGTGTGTTTTTCAAAGGAGATCTTCATCAGTTTGATTTTGTTACCACAAACTTTGTGTAAAGTTCACAACAGAGGTAAAGAGATTTAAACACACCAGTTTAAGGAGGCATGCAGGGGTTGGACCAGCTGCACATGACAGGTGAAGAAGAGAGTGTCGGGGGAGATGTGCAACAGCAGCAGAGGGAACATTTTACAAGATGATAAATGGCAGCTTTAGATGATTACGGATTTTGTTGACAAGATTAAAAGACATGTCCATCAGAGTTCGGCAACATTTCAGTTTGATTAAATTAAAGTTTTTTTTAAACTACACAGGGTTTATTTTCTCCTTTGATAGTAATCATATTGAACATGTCAGTGATAGGAATGGGTACCAGTACCACTTCTGACATAAACGGTAGTAACCAGACCGAAAAGCAGCGCACATTTCGGTGCTTTTTTTTCCTGAGCTGTGATACACTTTAGATTCTAGCCAATCATTTTACGTTTCCGAGGATAGCAGGCGGGGCCAGGTACGTACGTTCTTTTAGAGCAGAGCTACAGATTAAAAATGACCAAGGCAAAGCGGTCAAAAGTCTGGCTGTACTTCACAGCAAAATATGCAAACTCAGCAGCCTGCAACAAGTGATTTAAGCTGATACTGTGATACTGTCAAAGGAGGTAACACCTCAAATCTGATGAAACACCTGGCGATGCATAGCGTTTTTTTTAAAAGCCGAGAAATGCGCCGTATTTGATAGCTTGCTGTGAGACCTCACACCGAGCGCATCTACTGCGGGTGGGTTGCCTGTTATCGGACCCGGAGTTAGCAACATCCCCCAAAAACACGAAGAGGAGAGGCCTGGCCCCTAGCCCTGCCAGTGTAGCAGAAATGATGACGGATGATGATGGCAGCAGCAGCCATTCTTCTCTGCATGAGTAGCTTAATGTTGTTCGTGTGTAATTTACGTTGAGTAGGCTAACCACGTTATTACATTAATGCATGTAAGGTGAACTAGCAAACATCATCATAGCTACATGTGGCTGTCTTCTTGTTTGATGGCAGATACTCCCTTCACCCTGGCCAAAAAGGCCAAGAAAAAGTGGGAAACAGTTAAACATGAGAGGTTTTTGGACAAAGTTTGTGTTTTTTCCATTGTTTAAGCACTGCTTCCAGCCAAGAGTGATGCCATAAATCCCCTATAGCTGCAGAAAAGGCTAACATTGTTATCTTTTTACAAAAAAACAGCTGAACATGAGAGGTTTTTGGACCAATTTTGTGTTCTCCATTCTTTAAGCACCGGTTTAAGCACCGTTTAAGCACCGGCACCGTTTCAAAAGTACCGGTTTGGCACCGGTATCGGATAAAACCTAAACGATACCCATCCCTAGTCAGTGATGGAAACAAGAATATAAAGAAAAATGCTAAACGTGTGTCTAATTAAACTGTTCCTGTGAACCTTAGAGCTTATATTATATTTTTACATGTTGTAGTGCCATTTGTGGGAGCATTCCAAGTTGCTATCAATACAACCATTATAGCCCAAATTTTAATAATATGTATGCATTAAGTGCATAGTAATTACATAAATTGCAAAAAAGTGCAATAAGCTAAAAAAAAAAAAAAGAAAAAAAAGAAAATCGCTTTTGATTTTTTAACATATATTTCTAGTTAGAGAAATTTAAGAGGCTTATGCCTCAAAACTGTAAATACAAAAAAGTTGCACAAAATAGTTTCCCACCACAGGAAATTTATTTTGAATATCTTCATAGTTTTTTTTTTGAAATACACCAATTTTTATATACATTTTTATATACATTATTGCAGGCAAACCAGCATGTGAAATGGATGTAACAATTCCAGACTGGGCACCAACACTGCACACGGGCCTCTAAAAACATACTAAATTTCTATCATTGTACACTAATCCGCACATAACTTCGATATGAATCACACACCTGTCATTGGAATATTGGTGTACATTTACCTTATGTGTATGCACCTTGAGAGCAAACTGCTGCTGAAGCTTAACCATCACCTCACCGAGTGAAGAAAGGGCACATTTTTGCTAAATATGCAGAAAAAAATGCACACTTATACAATTTATGGTAAACTGAGCTGCCTTGTATGTACATATGTTGAAGATGCCTCGTTCTGTTTTCTCTGAAGCTGCTGTGCCATTTGGAGCAAAAATGAATCTAAAGTTTACAGCATATCTTGTCACTGGAAATTGTTTGCACTGTTTATATATTACTTACTGTAGGTATTGGTGAAAAAAGCCTGTTTGAAAAATGTTGTGAAAATCTGAAATCTTGAAATTAGAATTGTTGTGCCTTATTTTGTGGATCTTTTTACATATATTCCTTTTGAAAATACTAAAATTTGTATATTTATTTTGTTTGTCTGATAGCATTTATTTATAAAATAAATCGGACATTTCAAACAGTTACTCGCTACTTGAGTAGTCTTTTCACCAAGTACTTTTTTACTCTTACTCGAGTAACTTTTTTGACGACTACTTTTCACTTTTACTTGGGTAATAATATTTTAAAGTAATGCTACTCTTACTTGAGTACAATTTTTGGATACTCGACCCACCTCTGGTCATAGCCCCTCTAGGAGTTCGGAGTTAAGAGGTCAAGAGTTAATGTTTCCATTTTAACACCTCCAGATTTGACATAGAAACACTAATTTTTAACACTCGGTTTTAACTACTATCATTTTACACCTCAGAGTTACATTAAAAGAATGTGACTCTACTTAGAGTAAAATTAACTCTACTTTTGCAAGAAGACTACTAACACCAATACATTTAACACTTTTGAATTTGCTGTGTACTAATTTTGTTAACCAGTAACTTTCCTTGCATAGTTTTTGCAAACAACCTGACAAAAACAACATGATAATCAAATAAAAACGATTGCGCAAAAACTATGATGAAATATCTTGATGCTTTTATCATTGAACAATGAAAATGAAAAAAAATATTCTTGAGAGAATAGATCCAGTCAGAGCTAATTAAGTTTTGGAGAAAGGCAGGACAAGTTTGAAAGTAAGACCTACCCAGGAGGTAAGACCATTCAAGGATTACTGCCACCCTGTGCCACACGTTTATGCACGCCTCTGCTCCACCCACAGTTAAAAGTAAGAGAGTTGTATCGAAGAGAAAGAACTTGGAGCTTTCCCTCAACGGGTAAACAAAGTCTATCTTTTCATGCTCTCTGTATTAAGTTCACACTGGAAGTATGGCACTCTATAAGGACGAAAGCCAGGACGACGGACCAGAATGCCCGGTATGTTACGAGTATCTTTCTGGGACCGAACGAACTTTGAGCTGCGGACATGTTTTCTGCCACGATTGTCTCGTCAAAACGCTGGTGACCATCAACAGCGATGGAAATATCAGAAACACGATCGTTTGCTCGATCTGCCGACATCTTACATTCATCGAAAAACAAAATGAAGCGCTGAACTCACTCGAAGCCGATAATGATCCGAAAGAGCGGCAGACCCTGAAGGTGCCTCTCCCTTTGCCGGTGGGACAGCAGCAGAGCGCACGGCGCGCCTCAGGAGACAGTTTACGGAGTGAAGTTTACTGTATCACTCGCTGCTTTAGAGGCTTTTCTCAGCGAGCTCGCCGACAGAAGCGGATCAGCCCCTGCCAAAAGGGATCCCAGATATTCATCATAAGCGCCCAAGGGCGACCCATGACTGAAGGAGATGCGCCCGGTGTTGTAATATCTGTGGCTCGCCCCCAGCGCAGGCGTAGGATTTGCACGACAACGGGATGGTTGTTCTGCCTGCTGTCTTTGTTTGTTTTACTCGCAGTGACAGCTTCGGTTTTTCCCTGGATTGTACTGATGTAGCCCAGCGATCCGCATCCCTCGGTCAAAGAATTGAGTAATTTACTGACATTTAAAGAAAGACACGCGATTGGCTGTATTCAGTGTCCAGAATTACTGAAAATGGAGTGATGTGCTTTAGTTGGAGTGAGGATTTTTAAGATGTTATCAGTTTCCTTCCTTGATTCTTTGGAAAAGTTTATACACGTGACTTGGCCTTTACTGAGAATCGCCAAGCAAGTGTTTATCTTAGGAAGCCTCAAACAGTAAAACCTTTTGTTCTGCAATCTTGTCTGACGTGTTCAACCTGCTGGAGAACCACATATCACAGCCCATAGATAGTAAATCCAATAAAAGTGGACACAGTAACGTAATTGAACTGTTAAAAAGGTGAAGAAAACAATCACTTTGCTGTTAGAGCTGCTAACTTTAGTTGTGTTACCCTGTTTGTTGTTCAACACCCTGTTTCCAAGCAGGAGCAAATACCTTTGTGCGCAAAGCCAAACTGCACATTCAACCCCGATCTCAGGATTGTTTAGTTTGTCTGCATTTGCCCAAAAAAGAAAGTCAAAATGGTACATTTAATATGAACTTGACCTTGGTTTATTTATTTTTGCAGACAAAATGAGATGATAGAACTTAAAAAACACACATACTTGCAAATGATATATTAAAAATATACACTAAGTTTAACATTAAACGTTTGAGCAAACTGTTAAAACACTTGTATATGGCAGTGCAGGTGGAGCCTCATGACAAATGCAAAGACTCATTTTGACAGTGTGCTGTGCAGTTATCACCACCATACTGGGAAACCCGTACACTCCTAGTTTCTGTCAGTCTCTGGGTTGGCTGTCTTGCTGAGCCAGTCCTACAAGTTGCAACCTGCAGAGGGTTCTTCCTTTCAGATATATTTGTCTCCATAATGGTAATATTAAAAAGTATTAGTTTATCTTTTAGATAATATACCCTGTTACTGGATTCCATATTGATAGAT
Organism: Mchenga conophoros; assembly: GCF_057382185.1. Taxonomy (NCBI): domain Eukaryota; kingdom Metazoa; phylum Chordata; class Actinopteri; order Cichliformes; family Cichlidae; genus Mchenga; species Mchenga conophoros. Next base: position 27,481,429 of record NC_140529.1, read on the forward strand.
GGCCCCACATTGAGAATACATTTGTGATGATACAAGAGCACAAGAGAAATAGCCTCGAATTATTGACAGCAAAAAGTGAACATGTTCATACTGTGTGTGTTTTTAGACATAGAATATTTACATAAATTAAACCATTTGAGAGGAGAACTGTCTATATATGTCTTTTTCTCTTTAATTATCAAAGATTATCAAAGTGAAACTGCAGCATCTGTTATATGATTATTGTAGAAACATCTTTGAATGTTCTGAGCTACAATATTGGCTAATGACACAAGTAAACATGCAATCAGTCTAACAACACAGGCTGATAACTATATTTATTTACATTACGTATGGCTAGGAAATTTTTTTTATGTATTTTTCTCTCTGCTTTTACTGCAAGGGGTCGAAGGTCATTGAACCTGAAGCACTTGATACAAACTTAAGAAAGAAAATCATTAAATCTTAAGTCAGTCCAGTCAATCATCAAACGGATACAACACAGTTACTTCTCAGTGCGACTAACAAAATGCACAATATAAAGCACTGCCATTCTCAGACCTTTCAGATGTAAATTGAACATATTAGCTCGTCAGGAAAAACATTATGGGGCTTTCTTTCCTCCTCAGTAACAGATGGAGGTACAAACATTTTAATTGAAATAGGATTCTACATGCTTTGCTGGTATGAAGTGGGTATATTAGAGAGAAACAATGTACACTGTACTCAAGTATTGAAAAGCTTTGATACCTTATTTTGAGATATGTACATTTTGCTGTGTGAATGTAGCTAAGCCACAGATCAGTATATAAACTAGATCCAGCTGCAATATATACTGAATATGCTGTCCATCATAAAATATATTATCTCAAGTGCTTAAGGTATTTATCTTATGTCAGATATATTGAATGCAGGATTTGTATTTTTTAAGTAGAAAAGGAAAGCAGCATTTAATGAACAAAGTGTAGCAATGTTTCAATATAAGGAAAATATATCTGCCATGCTAATGGTGCTTTGTAAGTTTTTAGCTATAATTATTCAGTAAGAGATGCTTACATTTAATTCAAAAGTATTTTTTTAAATCGAAATGCTGAATAATGTTTTTTGAAAATCACAAACAAGTCTCGTAAAACTATTAAGTTATTTTTGATGAAAAGTTGGATTTTTAAATATAATCCTTTGAAAGTAAATATGAAATAGAACTGACTGCTGTGTATTTATGGCAGAGGATATGAATTAAACAGGCAGTCACTTCTGATGCTAATAACACTAAGGTCGAAATTAAGTATCAAAAACTGCTTTTTTTAAGACCTCTGAGGGCTGGCTTCCAATTTTTTAGACTCCTAACTTTAGAATAAACACTTTTAGGACTGGTTTGAAAAGTAATTTTATTATCTATAGCTTATATATAATTTCATGACAACTAATTACATGTTTAACTGTATTAGGTCTTGAGGCTGCTGTACCTTAAAAGTTAGATGGCATTAGATGACAAAACTGTGCAAAAAACATAATGTATGATGATACACTGATATTTACAATTTTCAACTTACACTGATTGTATATATTTTAACAATCACTCCCAATCAGTACCATCAAATGGTCATTAATTCTTTCCAAAATGTCTTTCCAAACTTCATACCCAGCTGAAATGTGGTGTTTATTAGTCTCAAATGAGTGACCCATGACAAAGGACTGCTAAGTCCTGTGTTTCAAGGCAACTTTCAAGGCTATATAAATAAAACCGATTTGAATTAAGTTGAATTTACCCAAAACTCAATAGAATATACTGTAATTTATGCACAGATATTTGTTGCATCTACTGAGTTTGTGGATTTATTCATTAATGTCAGTGCACATATGTGTCAGTCAATGACATACATGCACATACTGGTCAAGCAAGTTTGTCCTCAGTGAAGACAGTTAACACATTGTGTTTGGGTCAGGTTTAACCTGTTTTGATATTTGACAGCAGCAGAAACTCTGTTATTCTTTCAGCCCGAAATGAGACTATTCTGGTAAAAATTTAACCAGCATCTATTTGAAAGCTTTTCAGATCCAGTCAGTGTTAAATGAAGAAAATTAAGACTTTAGATGAATCTTGAAACTTTTTTTTCCAATGGGTTCCTGCAGAGACATCTGCTGGTCTTACAAGGGTCATGGGTGAATCTACAAACAGTGTTGCTTATATGCAACAGAGGTCATACAGAGGTTGGAGGGTGTCTTGACCCAGAGATGTGACCTGAAAAAGGGTGGTATGGTAGTAGAGTAGTTAGCACCATCACATCACGGTAAGGTGATTTTTTAGTTAAATAACAGCAGGGTCTTTCCTCCATTTATTCTTAAATAAGTTAGATTAAAATTATAGTAATTATTGTGTGACAATAGTTGCTTTGTCTAAAAGTGATTGTAAAACCTTTAAAAAAAAATTTCCGCTGCTCTTGAAACCATTAAAGCTTAATCATCCATTTATTATATACACAGACATGGCTTTATAAACATCCTAAACAGATCTGTAGCTCAAAATTTGAGGGGATTTGACAGGGGGAGTTTTTAGCCTAGGTCAAAATGAACTCAAACCATGTTGTGAAGGCACAGAATATGAACACTAGTAAGAGTTAAATGTATTTACTGGGATACTTTTAACTTGGCCGCTGGCATAAAGAAATGTGTCAGAAATATGTCACTACCAGGGACATCCTGTAGAGGGCATAGCTTAACTCATTAATGAACCTGCCTAAATTGGCACTGATGTACAAAATTTAACGGATGATATCTAATGGAGATATATAAAGATGAGTATGGTAAACAGAGTAGATAAAACAGAGCAACAGGAACAGAAGAGGAATTTTGATAGAAAAAAAATTGCAAGGTTTCAGGTGGTTGATTGAAGTTATATAAAATTTAACTTCAATCATGTTAAACGATGTTTTCACAAAATAACTTTGCATACTGAGTCAGATTTATTCCTCAGAAAGTTATTTTATTATAGTTTATGATTTATGATGCAAATCTTTTCAAAACCTCTTTACTACAAACTTGACATTAATGTAGTCATAAAATATAGCAAATACTTGTGTGCACTTATATTGGTGATATGATTCTCCCATCTTACTCTCCATCTTAAAACATCAAGTACTCTACCTTCAGATATTTTTCAGATATCATTGTCCTAAAGATGACAGGATCCTCCTGAAACAGAAGAGGGCAGTGTAGTATGATGTTAACTTGTGATTTCACAAGCATTTGAAGCAATCATCAAGTAAAGACAGTTATATTTTTCTTAGTAATGAAAGTCTACTTTTCCATTTGCCTGGATTTGTTGTTCCTGTTTAGATGTCAAACATGACTCAGAAGTAAATTCTCAACCAGATGACCCATTATGTGTCCTCTAAAATCATCTGAACTCAGTGGAAGCAGGGAGTGTAAAAAGAGGCCACTTACCACCCCTGTGCAGTAATAACTACACAAGCCAAAGTTTCAAGCATTGGCTGTGCTCAGAATGCATCAGTCAACATGCGTCAAGGTCGACACGTGCTGGGTAGACCTTAATTTATTGCAAGTGTGTAAGATGATTGACACTCGAAAATGAGATGTTAGCAGACAGCACAAATAATTGTGATGCCTTCATGACTATGAATGGCCACCAGCATTTTGACAAGACAATCGTAGCCAAAAGCATGTCTACAAATCAAAATTCCTTTGGTGCCAAGACGCATTCTTGTTGTATTGCTGGGATTATGGCACCCAGCTGAATCAATATTCAGTTTGTATGTAATTTTGCTAAAACAATGTCTGACTCATTCTCTGTTCCTCTCAGCAGTAAAACCGCTCTGTGGTAGGAGTTTTTGTGCTAGCATGGCTTTTGGTAAACCAGTTTAGAGGATGTCCTGGCTGCAGACTTCCAGTGTCCATTCACAAGACAGATCTTGAGATACAAGATATTTGCCCACACCAGCAACAGTAAGACCAAATTATGATTGGTGCTTTCAGAGATACAACCATGACTGATTATTGATCTCTATTTTTTTAAATTATTGAGATCAATTTTAAGAAAAACATAAATCCAGTTGTTGTACCCAAACAAGTACAAGGCTGAAGACAATAGTATCAATACTGTAGGCAATTGATACTGAAGATAGCCAAAGGGACTCAAGAATGTTCAATATGCTGTAAATGTTTCTTCCCCAGCTACTGAACATGTACAATAAACATGACAACATTGCTGTTTAAAATTATGGAACACAATATCCTGTATGCTCAGAATCGGTTTTTCAATCTGTTTTTGCACGAAAGACATTGTTATCTGCAGACAAGCTCTGCTGCCTGGTCAAAACCCACAGTGTCAAAATAGGCCCAGCAAGGGTCAGAGACAAAACATGGAGACAAGTTTGCTCACACTGACAATGGTAAGGCTCAGTCATACTCACTGGTGCTTCAAGAGAGACCATAAGAAAGTCAAAATCTACCTTTGCTCATTACCATTATATGTTAACAAACCGCAAACCAAGAGAGAACCAGTTTCTGTACCCAAAGCACAAGGTTGAATGCAGTGATGCTGCACTGTAATAGAGGTAAAAACAGCCAGGACGGTGTGCTCAGAATGTGTTCCGGGCACACATTAATGTAATGCTCTCATTACAACATCCTGGTAGCCATCATACTGCAGCAAAGTAAGCCCTCACTGCTGGTATATTATAGCCATCAAGAGACAAGAAGCACCTGAGTCACTTGGAGCAGATATTCCACATAAAGGACAGGAGTGGCTTTTCTATCAGTGCTGAAACCTTTGATGGTTTCAAACACAAGAGTTAGGGATGACATACTCGTGTGGTCTAATGCTCTTTCTGATACTGGAATTACAAAGATATGAATATGTTATGTCGGTATGCTACCCAACAGTGTTTAATTAGAACTCACTAAAGATAAATAAACATGTTGGCTTCCTCAAATTGCTCTGCTTATCTCACAGCACAACTTTTAACCCTTTCACACACAGTGGTCAGCCGGTTGTCCACATGTAAAAAAAAAAAAAAAAAAAACTCTTTGAAAAGTATGTTTAAAAAAATGAAGTTCAAAAATCTTTTTCTCATGCCTTAAGATGAATAAAAATACTTAAGAATCAGAATCAGCATACTTTATTAATCCCTAAGGAAATTATTAGGATTAAATTAGTGGAGTGTGAGGTGAACTAAACCATTTTGCCTAACTTTGAATGAGTGATAAAAGAAAGGCTCCAGTATTTAATTATTTATTTTAATCAAAGTACAGTCACACAATTGATTTATTCGGGCAACTTATTTGGATCTCAATTATTTAGAAATAAAAATGGCAAACAGATACAAACTCTTCATTCCAGGTTTCCAAGGGCTCCTCCAACTGCTTGGATCTTGGGTAGTTACAATTACTGGCCTCCATTAGGTTCTGTACTGTAATACTTTCCAATCTTGTAAATGAGTTTCAGCTGCTATCTTGTACACAAAGGATTACCACAACAGCCCATTCCAGATGTTTTATTTGGCAGATTTTTATACTACATCCCCTTCCAGATGTAAGCCCAAAGGTTCTCACAGAATCAAATTGGCAATGTGTAAACCACTACACTACAAGGCCATTTGTTAATACATTAAGAAACAAATTACTGTCAGCAATTGTAGATCTTACTGAGGAAGCCTGTAGGCTATAATACAAACGTATAGACACAAAATATCCTGGTGTGTTGGAAACTTGTCAGGAGCACAAATACTGAAGAATCAGCAGCTGCAGCTTGTTGTGGACGTTTCTGTTTTGTCTGCACGACCTCTGGCAGGATATTTCATTAATGCATCTACAAAGAACCAGAAACAACTTAAGAAAACTTACAATTTCACATTTAATAAACATCATAAAAGGCTCTGTTATTTTATTAACTTCCAGAATGAAATTTCTAAACAAACCCCCCTGCTTCATGTTTGAGACAAACAGCCACACTATTTAAGTTACATCAATTTTTTTTGTTCTTAAAAATACAGAGCACAATAAATGTAGTGATTAAATAAATACAAAAATGAATGAATAAAAGAGCCTTACCATTATCAAAATCTGCGCTAACCTCTCTGGGGCCTCGATATCTGGAAGTCGGAAACAGCCAAAATATCCATCAAACGAAAGACAAATGGTTGATAGCAAAATAGTCAAAATCTCCAGTAGCATCAAGAGAAAGTCTAGCCCAGTAAACTGAGAGTCACTGTGGATTTGGCTGGGCTGTGGTTCAAGCTGATCTATATCAGCAGCCTCATCAGCCATTGTTCTCGTTTGTTGTGCTTCTGCTGAAGATGTATGGCCAAGAACTAGTTTTGGGTTGCTGCTGCTACAGTGAAGTGCTCCCCGAATTCTTTCCTTAGCAAGATCTCTCTGCCCTTTTAGTCTGTGTGTGCAGGACCAAGGGTCTCTATCAAGTTTCAGTACGGGGTACCACTGTGGGTGGGAGTTATTCAGTATACCCCTAACTGTCTTAACCCGGTGTCCCTCAAAAAATCAAAACAACTATGTAATACTAAACAACACAGTGTTTTCCTTTTAAAACACTTGTGCTAATCAAACATATAAAACACTTGATATATGTAAGACGTTATCCCTCCTCACAGACTTCAAATTAGTTTAGTCCGCTGCCTACCAACCCCCAAACCTTACACAATGGTGTGAGTGTTGTTGAGTAGGTATCTCTGGTAGTATTTGGTTAGAGGGCTGACCTTTTATCTTAGGTTATCTTAGTTCTATTAAAATAAAGCACATTTAAAATTGTAACCAACCTGGTTGACTTTTTAAAATGTTAATTAAAATCCCAATTAAAGCCATAACTCACTCTGACTTTCAAGTGCTTTTAGTTTATTACAATTGTTATTTTTATGATTAAAAAAATAAATCTTTGCTTATAACCTTAGAGCTTTACAATCCAAAGATGTTCTCTTCCTAATACTGTTATAAATATATATTATACTGTTTTTAGTGAATGTCTTTGGAGATTCTCAGCCATTCAAGTTACTTAAATTCGGTAGTATACAAGCCTCTAAAAATCACTCTACGCTGTACATTAAGCATAAATGGGAGAGGGAATCAGGCTCACGAATTTCGGAGGACAGCTGGTGGGGAATATGTGAGTCTCAGGCTACCACTGCAAATTCAAGGTCCTTAAGAGAGTTTGGTTGGAAGAATGTAGTGAGATTCTTTAACACTCCTAAACTCACAGCTCGGCAAACAGGCTCACAGAGCCAGGGCCTATGTTGGAGAGGTTGTGGAACCCCTATGGCATACCATTTTCATGTCTTCTGGGCCTGCCCAAGGATTCAGCCATATTGGGGGGAGGTAGCCCTTGAGATAAACAAAATAATTGGGATTACAATAGACTATTCATTTGATACGTTGTATCTTGGCAAACTGCCTACGGCACTCCCACATAAAGATATTTATTTATTGAAAATACTTTTGGCTGGCTGCAGAAAGGCCATAACCCGTAGGTGGCTAAAGGCAGACCCTCCAACTCGGGCCCAATGGCGTGGGATAGTGGAAGAAATTTTTGGAATGGAAAGGCTTACCTTTGTCCTTAGACTCGAGCTCGAGAAATTTAAGAAGCTCTGGGAAAAATGGGTTGTGTACTCCCCTTTGCACTGAATAAATGAATATTACCATGATGTAAGTAGATGCTATTACTGGAACTGTGAATGTCTCCCATGCTGACCTTAAGTTTTGTATTCCCATACTGTAAAATGATAAATAAAAAGTTATAAAAAAAAACAATTGTTATTTTTATGATTAAAAAAATAAATCTTTGCTTATAACCTTAGAGCTTTACAATCCAAAGATGTTCTCTTCCTAATACTGTTATAAATATATATTATACTGTTTTTAGTGGATGTCTTTGGAGATTCTCAGCCATTCAAGTTACTTAAATTCATGCAAGTTTTCCAAGATAATTTCCAGCATTGCATTCACTGCTAGTGAAACTTTCACATTCCTACATTCCACCCCACCCCCAAGCCCAAGGGTGGAGGCAGGAGCCCCTTGTAAAACATGACCTGTTGTTAGGTCATTTTATCTTTAGTTATTCATGTGTGATAGTTCATCCTGCCATGTGCCATTGTCAGGTCATCAAATTTGCAAATTTGATTTCATTTAGTGTAAATTTTCTCATGTAAATATACTTTTGCATATAAGGCATGTGGCTTTTTATATAGTCTAAAAAATAATTGTTACATTTTTCTGAAAAAAAACCCCCAAACAAACGCAAAAAAACATAAAAAGGCTGGCTTGAGATGAAAATGTTTATATTTAAAACCTAAATGATCAAATACATGCTTGTAGGACATTTCAACAAGTACAGCCATGTGGCTTTAAAATGGCTCAAAGAAAAAACAGCCAAAAAAACCCAAAACAACAAAACAACACAATGGGAAGATTTAACAAATACATCATGGGCATGATGTGTGATGTCTGTGGAAGTTTACCCATAGACTTATACGAGTGAGTTGTTTCTGTAGGCACATGAGTTTTGTTGTTTACTACTGGAAATATTTGATCACACTTCATTTTTCTAGGTGCAGAACTATGTGCATCCAATTCAGTATTATTCTTATAGCAGCAAATCATGTTGTCTCAAAGCCATCCATAATCTATCCCAACAGGAGTTAGACATCACAGGTGGCTGTGGCTTAGATGGTTTTGAGGTGTGATGTTTGCTGTGATGACTGAAGTTTTAACCACTGCCATGAAGAATAGTGGAGATGTTAAAAATAAATAAAAATTCTTATAAAACTCTTAAATCTGTGATTATTAGACACTACAATTAATCCAACTAGTTAATCAGATTAAGACTGGAGGGTACCAAACTGAAAATGATTGACTATAGGTGTGTGTGTGTGTGTGTGTGTGTGTGTGTGTGTGTGTGTGTGTGTGTGTGTGTGTGTTGTGTATAGATACACACACAGCTTTGATTAGAGTGTGTGTGTGTAATTTCTTCTTTGCATAAGCCATTTATGCAAAGAGTTATTGTTTGTATTTATTACAACACACAAAACCAGAGTTCTAAAATCTTTAATCTTGACCAACTGTGGAAAAGGTGTGGGCCTCTTGAATCAACTATAAACAAGCAATATATAAAAATACAAAGTGCAGCAATAGGTATTTATAAAGTGACTCTGACGTTTTCAAACATAATTTGTTGGCCACAGCGATTCATAAAACAATGAAAAAAGCATTCTAAACATTTTTTTTTCATTTTTCCAGTCATTACTGGAAAAAGTCAAACTATAAAATATTAAATATTAAACATAATAATAAATAATCGTCGGTTTTCCTGATAGCAGCTCATTGTGGGGCTTCCCATTCACAGGTCCTCTGGAAGGAGACTGGATTGATGCATCTGCAGACAGAAACAATGTTATAACAAAATGTCTGAGGGACGAGAACAAGCTACAAGTTAAAGTCAGCACGAGCTGACTCAGCTCATTAACTCTCTCCTTTCAACTGTGTACACCCAACAAGTCAAACGCAACAGGGAAAAGAAGAAAAAAAACTACAGAACATAGTAAATAATAAAGTCTTACCGTTATCACAAAGTGAGGCAATGTGTCAGTCCTGAGAATGGATGTTGGAGTCTGCACATCCTCATAGGTGACTCACCAGAAGCCACACCAGAAGCCACATCAGTGCGATCAAACAAATCACCACTACCAGGCAAATGCAGACGGATTTGGTGACCTGACAATCAGGAGGTTCAGCAGGAATTCCGACAGCAGTATCGCTGCATGTTGTTGGTCTCACGTGGTCGCTGATTATGAAAACCTCAGACCCATTCCTGTAGATGACCGTTTGGTTGCTGCTTCGGCGAGAAAGTGTCCTCAAATGACGCATCATCCAGTTTCCTCCACGCAACACACCGTCTATGGAGGCCCTCGCCGCAATCACAAGATACCCCATCGGGAGAGGAAGAGCCACCCCCTGTGTGGTGTCCACATCTGCAGCCAGGGTATCGTCAGCTGGGTTCTCTTTGTTAAGATAAGTGGCTTGACGGCAGAGAGGACAAATGATAGATCCTCGACTCCGGGCGACTACCATTATTTTGCTCAGGCAGTCCTGGCAAAAGACGTGCCTGCAGCTCAGAGTGCGTTTTGCAAGCAGAACATTTTCAAAGCATACAGGACACTCCTGTGGGGCCTCGTGTCTATTTTCTGCTGCCAGTGCCATTATTCCGTCGTAAAATCAGCTGATTACTGGTACAGTAGTGTTCTCCAACTTCTGTTCACAACACGGAACTTTCTGCCCTTTTAAAGTGTATGGTGGAGCAGGGGCCTGTACAAAGTTGTGGCACGGGGTGGCACTACCCACACATAACCCCCCCAAAAAATCGGATGCCTCGCACAGATGTCCAAATAAAATGGAATAAAATCATAAAATATTTAATAGCATAATGTTTTGCATTTACAACATTTATGCTGATAAAAAATATATTTAAAAAATATAATTTTTAAAAGAAGCTAGCCCCCTGATATTCCTGAAAATGGTTCAGTCCAACCCCCACCTCTAAACACAATGGTATGAGTCTCAATGACCAGTATCTGATATTGTCCTCTAAAGGGGCTAGCCTAGCTAGATTATTTAACGCCAGCATGTGCAAATCACACGACCAATTTAAGATTCAGTTAAACTTGTATTTAAAGTGCAGACACCAAACTATATAACAGTTTATAATTGTGTTGATAGGCCACATAAAACCAATCTAATCTAAATAAAATCTAATTAATCCAATGTAATTTAAAAGCATAGGCGATGCATTTTTCTGAATACTATCGTCACATTTAGTGAAATAACTGTAAAAACTGCACTTTCTAAGGACAGCGTTCACAAGAACTCTGTTTTTACGACAAACTCTTTTTTGAAATAGCACAAATAATTTGTGTGGCAACTTATTGTGACACCTAATTGTTCTGTAATTTTATTTTAAGTTTAGTGGTTTGAAATTGTTGTACAAAAAAACTTTTTAAAAAAAAAGAAATATAAATTTAAAAAAAAAATGTAAATTTATATTTCAAGTTATGAAAATGATTCGTTAAACATGTTTGTGGTTTTTAAAGTCAAATTAGTCAAGGTAAATAGTTTTTAAAGGAGAAATACAAAGGTAAAATCAAAAGTAGTGAAAAACAGCCAATTAAAACCTGGACCCCAGAGGGTTAAACAAGTAATGTGTCAGATAATATTGTTTATCTTTATCACTGAATAGAAAATCGTCATTCATTCCGTTATTCTTGTACAGCGTCAGCTTCTGAGCCCAAACATGGCCTCTTATTACAACTGTTGAATTGTTATTTTTGGATTACTCAGTCGTGCTGGTCAATGTATACCTTAGTGCTGGAACTGGAGTTTCAGGTTTTACCTGACTGGTGAGGCACTTTAATGATCACAGTGTCAGGGTGTCGGGAGTCTTTGACCCACCCAGCATTGATTTAAAGCATACTGGAAACCTACATCATATTCTTTCACCAGCCCTGATACCCAGGCCCACAGCCTGCAGGTGATGAGGTAATCCCTCAGGTGTGGAGGGGGAAAGCTGACTTGTAAAACAGGTCCTTTTATTATGTTCTTTTCCTCTTTCCTCCCTGTTTCTGTTGTTCGTTTCATTCAGACAACTGCATACCAGCATGAGGTCGTCCAAAAAAAGGTGGTGTGAGTATTTCTTGTCTAAAGAAGAAATCAGAGACAATTTGCTTAAATTTTCCTTAAGTGGCTGAGTGTTCTTATTTTACAAGAGTGTAAATGTGTAATAGTTTAAGTTCTAGGGGACACAAGGAGTAGATGATTGACTTAAACAAACAGCACCTGTTTAAGGAGGGGTTCTGGCCTCCACCCTGGGGCTTGGGGTGGGGTGTAATGACAAAATGCGAAAAGTTCACTAGAAGTGAATGCAATGTTAAAACTTATATTAGAAAATGTGTATGACGACAGCTGAACAGTGTCAAAGTATCTTTAATATTCATGGGTTCCTGTGGATTATCACTCTGAAGTCTAACCCGACCATAAAAATAGGACTTACTCAGATTTAGAGTAGAGGGAATCACAGAACTGAAAAACAGTAATAGCTAGTAAGAGTTTTTCCAGACTGTGTATGAAACTGAGTGTAAAATCTTTGCATAATTCTCCTGTACTCACAAACCAAACTGCACCTAACTGACGGACAATGCCGCCATTAGCTTCATAATGAAAAACATTTGTGAATCACAAAGTACATTTAGGTAAAAACAACAAAAAAATAAACATTGCCTCGAAAAGACAATAAAAACTCAGGTATTTTAGGACAAAATGTCTCAATTGAAATAAAGAAAACAACAGCAAAAAATCTATACGAAAAGTGGGACAATCATTTCTAGTTAGTGCATTTCTCACACCTCCACCAAGATGTTTGAGTATCCAGATAGACCTGCTGTAGGTTAGCAAAACAATCCATGTCAATGCTGGGTGGGTCTAAGACTCACAGATGACCATCTCTTGGATCTGTGCCTCACTATTCACGTAAAACCTGAAACTTAAGCAAGTAAGTCCAGTTCCAGCACTAATGTGTGTGCTGACCTGCATTATTTGAGAAAGTTAACATAAGATTACAGCAGTAGAAGGGGACATTTCTTGGGGGGAAATGGTCTTGCTGTCGCACAGCAAGAAAGTCCTTGGCTGGAATCCACCATCTGCACAGCAAAAATGCCAGTGTTGATTTTTCAGTGTTAGTAGATTTCAACAGAGTTCCGAGTTAGTTCAACACTTAATCGAGTTAAAATAACACATCGGGAGTTGATTCCTGAAAAGTGTAAGTGTAGATTTTAGTCGTTACTGCATTTTAACACTGTGGGTGTTAAATTAGACCACACCTTCATTTCCTGTGGAGCTTCGCAATCCAGAATCTTCGGTCGCCATTTTTTCTTGCTGATGCGGTAAGTTTTATTCGGTTAAATATTAAGTTTTAGATTGATGTTAGAACAAGTAACATGATAACTAGTAAAAGAAATAGTATTTATATCAAAATA